>NC_045476.1:102117872-102790035 GCF_009650955.1 Corvus moneduloides | reverse complement strand
TTTTCCTTTCATATAATCAATAAAGCCGTTAGTACAGACAGAAATCAGAATCAGTATTTGTGAAATATGAAGATCCCAAGTTCAGAAGATGTTATACAGAAAAATTACAGACTGTATTTACACTATGTGGATATTGTTGACAACAATCAATCATTTAATCATTCACTTTTCAAAATATTTATAAACTAACTGCACAGTTCTTAATGTTTTCAATCTACAAATCACAGAACAAGCACTAACAAAGCTACTTTGTTTCAAAAGGATCGCATCAGGTTAGCTCAGAGCAAAAATTGTCCTTTCCTAGCTAGGTTCCCTCTAGAAAAGATCTTCATCCTTACTTCAGCAAATACGTTGATCAAAAAAGGAGTCACTGATTGCAAACTGGCTCTTACTGCTAAATTTCCTCTCACTAACAAAGGACTTCCTAGCAGTGATCTGTGATGAAGCAGCATACACTCTATTTAAGTAAAAGCAACCCCAAGTCTTTTGATTGAACTGGCTTTTGCCTGCTGTTTTTTCTCTCCTTTGACCATCATTGTGCATCCAATATTTTCCACATCCAAAACTGAAGCACATCAACTACTGCACCCCCTGCCTATGTTGTTTCATAAAGTTTTCCAGGTATCTCCCTTCTTTTCACTTCCCTTTTCCAGTGCATCTGTGCACTACCAAATGCATTTGGCATTCAACTCCAGATATTATTGCATTTTCAAGGTTATTATTATATTTTGGGTAAGGCATATGTTCATACCCAGTGTACTGAACGTCATACCAGTACTTAAGAAGCAGCATGAGTTGGTCAGACCATGGATGAGATGCAGGAAACAGTCTGAAGAGATTAATCATCACAGAAGATATTTGAGGTGCAATTCTAGTACAAATCAGTGGTAACATCTTTCTTATTCACCAGATGCACACCAAAATAAGATCAACAGAGATGAAATCAGAATTGGATTGTGGTAATAAGCAAGCAAGTTATAGCAGAGTCTCTTAAACCTAGTGTTATTTGTCTACCAGGGTAGAGCAGATGTACTTTCTCAGTATCCTGACTTGAGGGATGTTTCTAAGAAAGGACAGGGTTATATTGTGAACACCGTAAAAAGAACTATAGTGTAAAGCACTGTAGCATGCAGAGGGTAGTACTAGAACATACTGTTATGGTTGGCTGTACTTGTAAAATTCATGAAATTATTGGCTTCTTTCAGCTGCAGTACAGTACTCTTACAGTAATTTGTCACTCTGTTTTCAGCGGGGATAATGGACCATGCCTTTTTCTAGGAGCACATTATTTGGCCACTGGCAGCTCTTTATATTTGCCATGAGATCCCCAGTAGCTACATGTTCACCCTCACTGTTCCTCTGTGGGACACTGCAAGCAATAATAGATCTGTGGGGTTAACATTTCTTTACCAGAAGCTAATGGCATCTGTGATGATTGGTGTTAATTGGCCTGGCTACATCCAACGTGTCTGTACTGTTCCTTTCAGCATGCTATTCCTCCACTTCTGCCTGCACAAAACAGCATGACAGCACCACAGCCAAAATCATCTAGAAAAATACCACAGTCATTGCTCCTCCCTATCTCACCTGACACTGCTTAATATTGCCATTTTTATATGGCCAGTATCTAGAAGCCCAGTAATAACCTTTTCTATGGCTGGAGATAAATGCCATGTAAAAATGAATGAAAAGGAAGATCGGGGAAAAAGCCCCTTCTGACCTGAGGGCTGATATTTTTCAGCTTTAAAGTCCTCTTCTACCTACACCATAACATCAGTGATGAAACTACTCTTTTCCATCTTATTTGGAAACCCTAACATGTTACTGGCATTATTTTCTGTGAAAAGGGGTTAAAGTAATTAGAATTAGGAAGGAAATTGTTTTCCTGTCTAGTGACATGTTGTGAGATTTTCAAATTTTTCTCTGTTCTGCAGTGCAGCAAATCCAAAACATTTCTCACTACTTGGGAGAAAAGGTAGGGTGATTTTTGCTCCAAAATTATTCAGAAGCTTGGCATGCTTCTAACATACAGTAACACAGACAGCAGGGACCTAACCTCTTCCTCTCATACACAGCCCCTGTTAAAGGTGTATTTTCCACATGACAAAGTCTTTCACTCTCTTTTCCATCTGGGTTTTCACCACATGTGTGGTCATCCTGATGTTAAAAATGAGACAACTCTCCTCCCCCCAACCACCAAAAGGCGTTTTTCATAAAGTGTTTTAGATTTGTTAACCATCATTTTTATAACAATTCTTCTGCGAAGCATGATGCAATGCAGTGCTCCAGAGCCAGAAAGCACAGGGTTGCTCTGGAAAAGGTATCTGATTTCAAGGTCAAGTTCTTCTCTCCCAAGGTAAGTATCATTTACACACTCTCCAGAACCAGCGGAGCTAAGCACATGTTTCACAAGGACAGGGGCAAGGTTTTTTTTAAAGCAATAATGAGGCATGTGCCAAAATGGAAATAACACCTTTCTTTTAACTGCTTGATGTCTAACACAAAAAAAACTCAAATCAAAATGAAGCAAAACAAGGGTCATCATGTTTAAGCTTAGAAGGCGGAAGAACTTTCCCCATTTATGTTTTCCAAACACTGAAGTATGCCACTGCTTTTAGATACACAGTGTCTTTCAACCTGCCCAGAGTTACTCAGATGTTTGAAGAGGAATATGCCAAGAGATAAAAGTGCCAAAGCACTTTCCTGAAGTAGGATTTTACCAGTTCAGGAAAGGGAGAAGGTTCATACCCATCAAGTAGTGAAGTTGGCAGGCTTGGTGCCATATATGGCCACAGAAGAGACACAGGCTCCCATAGAGCTCCCAAATTCCTCTTCTGTACTGGAGGCATCTCTCTTTCCATGACTTACCCTGGGAGTTGTGGGAAAGTGGTGCCTAGTCTTGACACCTGGATTCCTCATCTAGGTTGTGTTGCACATAATCATCTTTGTCTTGTTTTACAAATACCATTTATCTGTTATTCCTTTTAATTCCAGTAAAACAGAATACACTCATGTTTTGTACCTAGTTAGGTAACTCTGCTCACATTTCTGAGAATAGTACTTGTTAACTGTTGCTTCAAAACATTAAAGAGCAGAAAAAATGAATGAAAATTTTGTCTGTCTGCAAACATTAGGATATCCAGCTTTATGTACAGAAGTTTGCATGTTCTAAAAATCATCTTTTAAGCTTAACAAAAGACAAAGTCTTCACCTGCTGAACTTGACAAATACCTTCCCATTGCCAGCAACACGCTTTTGCTATAAAAATGGCTGCTCAACACAGCCTAATCATCAGATGCACTCTCCCATCCCTTACATTGAAAAGAACACATGGAAAAGAACTCCCCTTAAGGTAGTAAAATGCCAAGAAAAGCAGAAGTAACTATTTAAGATACCATGTTCACAGATATTTCTTGTATTTAGATCTTCTCATTTATCTATATTCAAGTTAAAATTTTCAAAACTTTCACTTCAAGCCCTAGATACTGGCAAAGAGGTCATTGTCTGGAGGTAAACCCATGCATTTATCTATGTCTGAGCTCCAATATTAGAGTTCAGCAAAATCCTGAGGGAATAAAGTGGTAAAATTTCTGTAAAACTTTCTGGACCAGCTTTGGAGTCACAAAGCCTGAAGGAGAGTTGTAAAGGAGCAAAGGGATAGGCTGCTTTGTGTGAAGCGTGTAAGGGTGCCTTGATAAGATACAGCCATGATGCTGCCAAACACCATTCTTTGTAGGCTGTACACTGTGAATGAGCAGTATATTTCCTCCCTTTTTCTCATTATAAATTCTATACACAAGCAAAGTTGCTCTATTTAGGCATGTTAAACTGTGTTTGCAATAAAAAAGCTGAGGCAAAGGGCACCAAATCACATAATCATATTTGCCCTGCAAGATCTGTAGTGAAGCGATACACCAAATAACCAGGAATGAGTCTTTCAGGTACCAGCTGCTGAGTAGCCATAGCAGGGAACTATGCCTAGGCATATTTTCCTGCAATTGGGCTGCACCAATAAACTGCACAAATGGCAGCAAGCTGCCAGTCAGCACTTCATTTTGTTCCACTTGATCTCTGAATTTCTTGGTGTTCTGCTAACAGAACTATGCCATAAAATCTTGCATGTCTTATAAGTGGTCAGAGGAAAACCTTTATGCTTTGGCTTTATTTAAAATCCTTGAGTCATCCTGTGACTACATAAGAACATGGCCAAGCTGTCCTTTTAATTATTAAGTGAAAGGACAATAATGTATTTTTCAGGGTTTATAGTGTTTCCACAGCAGTATTCTGCAACACTTCAGTTTGTCTACAGGCAACTTACCTTAGCATGGATATATACAAAATTTGCCTCATTCTTAAAGATGTTTCCTGTGACCTTCTCCTGCATGTGGCATGTCTCCTACCCTCCCCCACCTAAGAGCACTACTGGTGGCCCTGCTATAAGCTGTGCAGATGTTTCTACCCCATTATTGCAGCTTTATAGTTGCAAGAGCCTTCCTCGAACAGATGTTCTTTCTGTGTGCATATACCATACTTCCCACTGCAAACACTTTTACAACATAAACAGCAGATTGTCTTGCTTCTGTTGTTCAGATCAAGAGAGAGTAAATGCCTCATTCTAATGATGTGAGTTTTCTTCCCAGAGTGCTTAATGTCTTCCATTCTCACTGGCCCTGTTCACTTCAGGTGTTTCATTTATGTTTCTTGGGCTCTTCATCACTATCTTTACTCTAAAGGGTCTCCCTAAAAATATCCTCTTCCTGAATCTCTTTTACTGCTTTCATTCTCCTTTAATCCATTTTGCAGTGTACCCTTCCTTTTGTAGAAGCTACTCTGCCTTCTTCAGCTGTGCTCAATGAGGAGCTAATTTTAAAGGAGAGTACATTTTCTGGAGTAAGAATTAATACAAATCGGTGAATATAATTCCCACAAGTTGTAGAATAGGAGACAATAATTCAACAATGAAAGAAAGTTTGTATTGGCTAGGTATTGCAAAACCAAGATTTGAACACACCAATCCCTCTGATGTTTAAATCGAAAGCCCGACTTGTAAGCAGAGTAATTTGTACGAGTCCTGTAAAATTATGAAAAACTAAATTATGAAAATTAAGATCTTTGGGCCTCTTTCAACAGTGATTACGATTGCTTTCAGAGGACAATCTTTGTTCATGACTATTTCTGATTCCTGTGTTTTTTAGCTTCTCCTGT
The DNA here is from genome assembly GCF_009650955.1 of Corvus moneduloides. Lineage (NCBI taxonomy): Eukaryota > Metazoa > Chordata > Aves > Passeriformes > Corvidae > Corvus > Corvus moneduloides. The sequence goes on along the minus strand of NC_045476.1, from coordinate 102,784,830 downwards.
TTTCGTAAGACATTTGTCAGTAATATAGCAGCAGTAATAATACAAATTTCATAACAATTACAAAAAGTAACATTTGTCATAGACTAGTAATACATCATGAAGAAGCAAAGCTGGGGAGATTCCTTCTGCCACAGCTAGTTTGCTTTGGATACTTGAACTGGATTGTTTAGAGATACCTGAAGCATCCTAATGACAACTTGTACAGCAGAGATGTGACAGGAGGCTGAGAGCATCTTCTTTGCATCTCTTCCAGCCTCAAAGTCACGGAAGATATCACTCTTGTGCTCTGCAACCTCCTGAAAACACAAACTCTGTCACAGTCCTGATACCTGTGATAAAAATCCTACCCTTTGTTTCCTTATCATAATTTGCCTTTTAAAAAAATCTTCTAAATCACCTTACATCTAGCTTTTCATTGACCATATTGTTCCATTTTTGCTCACATTGTTTTTCCTCTGCATTCTCTCTGCTATAGTTCTCTTCCACAATAAACACCATTCCACTGAAAAATACTCTGTCACCTCCTTGTATTAGTTTCAGTTCTCACATTACAACTTCCCTCTTACTCCTTACACAGATGGACTAAAAGCTATTTGGGCTGCTCCACTTCCAGCTTCATGGATACATGTTAGATGGCTGGCACCTACTATGCAGGCAGACTTTGAGGGTTTTGCAGCTAAAAGCTGTACTTAGAATATGGTGGTCATACAGCTTAAAAAGTAGATTAGGTTCTACTGACAGTAAAATCAGACTATGGTCATTTGAATACAAGAATTAAATTAGTAGAGGCTGGAGACACAGTTCAGGGTTTCATAAAAAGCTTCAAGTGATGACCCTCTTTTGCCTTTCTTAAAGCACTGTAAAATTAATAATAAATTTCTATTTGTTTGAAAATCAGTGATTTCTCTATCTGGTAGTCCTATGAAACTTCCTACATCTGCTTACAATTACTTTGGAGCATGACAAACTTGACACAAATAAATTTTTCCTCCTATTTCAGTCTTTTTACTTATTCCACAATGAAATCTAGCCATTCTTTAAAAGAAAAAATATACCAGTGAATTAATAATAAAGTCTAGCTGTAAAATTTTCTCTCTCAGAAATGTTTATAAACCAATTCTATTAAGTCTTATTAATACCTTACAAAAACAATCTGCATTACACCCATCTACTTTGAGATTATGACCCTGAGCGATAAGCATTAGCACTAGTTAAAAATTCTTTTGAAAAATAGCTGTTGAGAATAGTGTGTGTGAAAACTGGAGAAACACAGATTTCTACTGTCATCCTCTCTGCACCATGCCCCATCCACCTCACTGGCATCCACCATGGGCCTGTTCAGTTGCCTTCCAGATGCCCTGTGCTGCCTGCTGCACTGAGGAGCAACACGCCAGTGTAGCTCTGAAATTACTGCTCAGTTTGGTCATGGCTTGAGATGGTTTCTACTTATCAATATTACCAGCATTAACTGTGGATTCCCCACTGGGTAAGGCAGTTCTACTGAGCTAGAAGTGAAAATTAGTATTGTGGCAAACAAGAAATACTTGCTACATCCAGGTAATGGAAAGATATTCCATAAGATCATCATCATGTTACTGTTGGAATTTAGCTATTATTTTTGAATACTCAGTTAGACCTTACTGCTTGTTATCATGTAAGAGAAAAGGCGTAATTGTATTTAACCTTTTTCTCCCCATGAAGAAAAATAAACAAGTAAATAATCAGATGCCATGAGCCAAATAGTTTACAGTACTTGTATTTAAAGAGTAGCTATATTTTCCTTGAAAATAAAGGAAGACTCAACTTACTCAAAGATAACCTGGAGTTGCTAAGAAGTCAGTGATGTCACCAACATTACCAATGTTTCTATCACTTCTTCAGGAAATTATGCTCTAATGGAAATATGAGAGGGAAAGTGCACTCACATATTTTCTCACAAATCTCACATTTTCTTAGTCAGTGTTTCTTCTCAGCCATCCTCATCCACAATCTCAGTTCTGTCAAATCAGAAGAGAATGAGCCTCATCTTTTCTGTATAGTGCTTCCTCTCCTGCCCCAGATTTTCCAGCTCCAATTTCAATATGAGATGGGTGTTCTCATATTTTTCAGGAGGACAGTAGATCAAGCTACATTTTCTGTCTGCTACACCCACAGAAAACTGGAGAAAAATAATTTATTATGTGGAATGAAACTTTAATTTACCCAATTAAGTAAAAAATGAAAACAAAACCCCCCAAAAACTAAGAGTGGGACCTACTAAATATCAAGAGCTTCAGTTTGCTGAAATACTGTAATGGATTGATGAACTGGAAATATTTCTTCAGTATGGGCTGCACGTAGGGCACCAGCATTAAGAAATTAAAGTCCTGAATTGACACCATGAGCCATTTGAAATCACATATACTACCTGAAGACTATAAATATGTTGAAATATCAGTGCATAAAGTGCATTGTATTTACAGTGCCAGTGTGCTTAATTTGCTTACTAATTTAGGAGAATTTAGACTTCAGCAATAGAATTGGCATGGAACTACCCAGTTTAGGAAACTGTTTTATCTGAATAAAGTGGGGAGTTTGAGTCTTTTCTTTTCCTTTTTTCTTTTTTTCTTTTAAGTGAGGAGGAATGGGAGCAGCTGCCTAAAGCAGAAATTCTACAAAACTCATTAGCCATAGTAAAATTAAATTAGTGTTCTCCAGATAATCCCAAGTTATTATCCATGAATCTTTGTACAACAGTGCCCTGCATCTCTTTTCCTCTCACACATATCTGCCTTTGGATTGCTGTTTGGTGCCTTTTAGAAAGTCCATGGTTTAGCCATTGGATGAGTACGATCCCTGCAATAAAAAATTGGGGTGATTTTTATTCCATATCTCATCACAGCTGCATGAAATGCTTCTTCTGTAGCCCTCTGCTAAAACAGGAGACCAAATTCTCCAATATCTCCTATTCCATTTAGTTGTTTAGATCTGCATGAAAAGTCTCTAGTCCCTGCCTACAGTCAGGGAATTCAGAGCACAGCTAAAGAAAGCCCTAAGGCACCTTTTTGAGCAATGCAGTTATATTGGATGTTAATTATAGGGGTCCAAATGTCCCACAGAGCGGAAATCAAAACTACAGCTCAACAGAGCACTGGCACATCTTGTTCCTGCTCCCTTTTCCCAGCATCAGAAACTGGGTGAAATTCAAGGGTGTTTTTAGGAGGCCAGACCAATGAGATAATTCTCCTCATGCTCTCCAGTTCTCTGAGAAGTCTGGCATCTCCACTGCTCTCCATGCTGCAGAACTGAAGCTTCAAGGACTTTCCCCAGCAAATTACAGGAGGATCCTTGCATTCTCCTTGATACATGGGAGAACTGTGAGAAGGTTTTGGAGGATTTCAATAATTTCATGGTTTGACTTCATTCTTTCCTGCAACACGGGTTGACTACAACACCACATGAAGACAACATCTGAGCCCTAGCTTATAGCCAACATTGAGGCAGCTTGCTCAGTTAGAAGCTCTGCTACACTTCCAAGCTAGACACTTTGTAGGTGATTGGGAGACAATTGGAAACAACACTTGAGTTAGAGCTTGCAATTAACTCTGCGGTACAGATGCACTCCCAAATTCTTTGACTCACTTTCACTTGCAAAGGCAGCCAATAGATATTTTCTCAATCAAAGTGGTTTATTTTAATCTGAAAAGGCTTTTTGTAAAAAAAGTCCTTTGGATTCCTTTTCTACTGCTTGAATAAAAAGTTAAAGGAAAAATTTGGTTTTCAAGAAGCTGAGTTAGGAAATCCAATCCTGTTCCAGACTAGCAACAGTTGAGTGCCTAAAGGCAGTCTCACAACACACCATCTGATTAACTTAGAGCAAATCTGGACAGCTTTCAGAGAATACACAACTCACTATTCTCAGCTATGGGAACAGAAAAGTAAAAGGAGAGGATGCTTTCAAGGAAGATAATAAGTGAAAAAATTAATTGAAGAATCACCTACCAAAAAAAATTTCCCTTTGTAAAATGATGATTAATCAAAGCAAGAAACAGTCTGTGAAGGGGAGAAATGTTAATTTTGACAAATCTCAGCAATTATCACATTAAAATATGATAAAAATTTATTTATTTATTTTTATTTTAGCTGGAATCAGGTCAGGAAAAACTTCCAAAAATCTTACTTTTCATTTCCAGATCAGGGCTGTATGACACTGAGAAAAATGCAGCAAGAATAACGACATAAATATGTAAGTTTCTCTGAAAGCCAATTTTTACATCTCTTTCACTGATCTTCTCTGTGTCATTGTGAGGAGTAAAATACCCTCCTGATATCAAACATCTACATTAAATGATGGGTAGAGAACACCTGCATCCCCAAAATTGTATGAAATTAAGTAATCACCACACAAGGTTCTAGGCACCTTCTGCTCAACCATGTACCACTCACCACTGTTCCCAACCATATCACAGGTTAGACGAATGCCTCCAAGAAGCAGAGACATCAGCACAAATATCTGAGAGAAGTTTTTCCTGAAGGTATCCTTGTGGTAGCTCTTGCAGAGATGTTTTTTGAAGGCTTTCTGCAAAAATGAAGGAAGACATTGGCCCATCTCTGTTTCTTGTTGAGAACCATTACTTCCAAAGCAGTGCTAAACCATCCTGTGCTAGGTACCATCTGGAATTTACCATCATAATGCTAAAGCACATATTTTAGTCCAGACTGCACCAAACCAAGATGGCAGATTGTTTTTTTCATTACCCAGTGAAATAGCCTCTGTTTCTTTCCCACTTTCAGTCTGCAAAAGCTATGTCATAATATCAATAAAATTGGTACATCACTAGAAAGGCACAGTTCCCAATCCTTGCTTCATGTGCAGCATGTTGCCCACAAGACTTTCTGATATTGCCTCTTGATACAGTAAATTAAAAACTTAAAACCAAGGCCAACAGAGAGTAAACCTGTCCACAAAATGCAAGTTGCTCAGTATTGCTCCTCCTGGGATCACTGTTCTAGAGTAATGTGCAAATATTCTCAACAAATCACAGCTTAAATATCAGTTTGTTTGCCAAGTGATTCTCCCAACTCCCTGCTTACAGCCATGAGAAAACATTTTATTTATTAATTATTATTTGTAATTTGGGAAAACAAATGGCTGTATTCCCAGTCAGTCAACTCTCCTATCCACATATGCACATTCCAGGAGCACAAGCTTTACCTCTGGCTTAGAGAGGTATTTGTTTCCCTGGGATCCTTCATTAAAACATTAGCAGCACATTACTGCTTAGCAGGTGCACAGACCCCATAGCCAAATGTTACTTGTTAACTGTGGTGCAACATTATATGGCCATAAATGTCTAGGTATTAATCACATGTTTTGATTTGTATCCAAAATTTGATTTATGCACCGGATTTCTAAGACTGTATGCTAAACTAACATGGTAGAGTGAAGGAAATCAATTCAGTCAGGCAGCAGAATCACTCTCTGCCATGAAGTGGATGTACATGTGAGCAGGCAGGTCAGTTCTGGAAGAGCAACTGAAATCAACCACATCAGCAATGGGGGAGGGAAGGGAAACTGAAGCCATCTTTGACAAATTCAACTAACGTCTTTTCTCTGCTAAGGAAAAGAAAATAAGAACAGTTCACACCAGGGTTCAGAGGATAAGGAAAAATACAAGCAAACAACCTTCCCAAATCCAATTTCCTTTCAAATAAAAGAACAGAGCTGTTCCCACTAGAAGTGGAGGTCTCCCACTATTCAAAGCAGGATTTTACAACAATATAGTAGTCTGTTGGTACTTATATGCTAATTTATATATGATTCCGAGAGGGAACAAAGCCTTGACTGGCAGAAGGTCTGCAGACCAGTTTCACTAAGTCTCTCTGCAGTGCTATTTATTCCACTAAAAACACACTGTGCTGCCATGAGGGTCAACAGTAGAAATTCTGTTGTCACTGCTTATACCATCTGATAAAGTGGTGACCCCTTGACACTCCTGCGTTGCTTTGTTGTGTCAATGAAAACACAGTACAGATCATGCTTCAGGCACAGCACCTCACATGGGACATGGATGCATCAAGAAGAGCGCTAAGCAAAGCTGCAGTAAAGTTGAAGACAAAAGCCTATAGAAGGATGCTTCTTTCCAAGCAACTGTGGCTTGATGGTTTTCTCTAATTTTAGGAGAAAGTCCCATATGATTTGGCCTGTACCAAAGCTTAGGAATAGATGAGGATACTCAGATGGATTTTTGCAAAATCCTCCTCTCATTCTTCTTTTGAATTTCCTAATTCCTACTTTGGCCTAAGGACTGTATTGAAAAGGTCATTCATGAAAACAGGTGAAAGCAGTACTTGCATCCCACCTGCACATGCAACACGGTAAGTAACTGGCAACTGAACTCCAAATCAAGAGAGGAAAAAAGCATAAGATTCCACCCCAAAAGCAATATCTGAAACAATGTACTTCAAAACACCTGAAACAGGATAACTGTACCCAGTTTCTCACAGAGATCCAAGGACTGACTGAACTGCATCTCACTACGTAAAGACCCTTAACTTTCCAAAGGATTCACTGTCACACTGTACTCGTCATCTTTCATTCAGAATCCTATTTCCCAGCACTGATTTTACCTTCACCCACATTTTCAGTGATTTGCTGTGCTTTCTGTTATAAGGGAGGAACCCTGTTGCTGTCCTGAGACACTACCCAGGATAAGGCATAACGTACACAAGACATGGTATATCCTTCAGCCTTGACTTCCACCTTCCCCACGCTGACGTTCATTTTCTTCCATAATTTCGAAGTCCCGTTAAGCAAATCACAATAATCAATTACGTTCAATGAAAATTTTTATCTATGACCTCCCTTTTGTGTGTGTGTTGCTTCCTATTAGCTAATGCCACACAATTAATTTCTTCTTGATATTCTTTTTGTACTCAACAAGTAGTCATAGTTTTGGCCAACCCATCTTTTCAATGTAAACCTTGCTCTAACATGGGAATGAAATCACTAGAGATCTATTATTTCTCGGAACAGGATATTTCATTTGCATAAAATATTCTGCACTTGACACAGTGCCAGGAAGAAACACCTAATGTCCATTCTTCATTGTACTCTTGCTGTGGCCTTAGGAACAGAAAGAATCACCATGTTAGACTTGTGCCTATTACTCCTGAGTTCCCCACTTCTTAGTCCCATCTCTGATTTATACTCCCATGACTCTCTGAGAGCCCTGTCAAGTCAGTGACCAAGATAATGGACAAAAAGGAATTTCTTACATGATGTAATTTCACATTAAACAGGATGGTTCACAGGTTGTAATAGAAGGTCAATAGCAGATATTATAACCCCTAAATTGGCTGGAAAAAAATGGTTATTTGAATCAAAACCTAAATAAAGTTCTGTACAAGTCAAGATAGCTGAAGGGAAGTGTCTCCATGCATGTCAGTGATACGCCTGGTCTAATAACCTCAAAGGAAGGCAGTTCCCTACCTTGCTCATTTGCATAGCAGCAGGACTTACTGGCAGGGAATGGCATTAGCACTGTCTTCATATGTACAATGTCTCTTTTAACTTTTAAGTTGGATGGCTATATTCCAAAGTAAAAAAATTATCTAAATGTCATTAGTCCAATGGGAATGCAGAAAATGTACATTTTGGAGACAGATCAACTCGTTAAGCAAGAAAAGGAGACCAAGAAGAAATTAATTAATTGAATGGATTCATGAGTCCCTCATTTGTTATTAATAAAGCACTGAGGAATAAAATGTTGATGAGACACAGTCATTCACCTTGGATCAGTGTGCAAAAGGAAAATTCAGTGCACTGTAGATAGTTATCAAGGCCATATGCACAGCTTTTTGTACTGAGTTATGGATGCTATAATAAATGGTAGACTCAACATTGCATACGTATACTTTGCCTAGGGATGAATTTCACCCTAAAAAAAACCCGATGAGGCAAATTTTAGAGAAGAAGAGAGCTGATTTAATACAATGTATAGCATGTAGTCACTAATGGACTTTTAGTTATTCCCAAAGATAACTCACCCCATAAAGGGTTTTAAGTAATTCTTAACATTATTTTCATACACTTCAAAGACAATCAGTCTCTTAAAACTATTTCTATATTTCTCCATATTACAGAGCTATATGCATCTTAGAATATTACACAACTACCTATACAAACTACTTTTCTGCTTTCATGGCCAAAAGTGTCCTGTGGTAATGACAACCACAGTATTGAACTTTCCTATTTCAGAAGTCTAATGTATTTTGCCTCAGCTCTTAGGTCTTCTTTTTTGGTTACTTATGTTTTTATATATATATATCCTGTTATTTATAGCAGTCTGGCTGCTGGTTTTTGTCTCTTATCAAATACTACCAAAATGAATATGATTTTAGCCATTGTATGGTGTAGTCAAGGCCTGCTCTTACACAATGGTGTCCATCTCCAAGATCTGCTGCAGCCCATTCTCTGAAGAAAGCAGAATTTATAATTTATTGATATGCTAGAACTTACTTAAGTTACTTGAAACAGCCAAGGAGTGAAATCCACCCTTTAATACGAGGCCAGGGACAAGGCCTAAGAAGTGTTTAAGCTCATTTTGAGGATATAAAAGTGATTGGAGTGGTTATACAGGACTGGTGCAAGTGCTTCACACAGGTGAGGAGCTGACCATGTGTGAGCACTTCAGGAAATCACACCAGGTTCTGATTTTCCCCCAAATTTCAGCAACTACACTAATAATTCTACCAGGCCCTCACAGCCATGCTACAACTCAGGACTGTTTCATTTTGTCTAAGTAATCATGGAGAGATAAAACCACTCTAGGTCATGGTAGAAGCTCAAGTCATTAGAAATACCTCCTCACATCTTTAGTGCTATGATTGTTCCAAAGGAAAAAAAAGCCTCAAGGCAATTTTAGAAAGAGGAAAGAAGGGATAGATTAATCTAATCCACTTCTACTACAGATTTAAAGAGTACTCTGCTTTTTGCCTTTACTTGAAACCAGATCTCCCACATATCCCTGAAAGTATGCCATGTACTGTACCTGGTTAGGACCAAGCCTGCTAGTCTAGAAAAGTACTGGTTTTGTTCACTAAGTAAGCCCAGACAGTATTGAGTTACAAATGATAGAAGAAGAAAGGGGGAAGAGGTTTTTTTACAGCACAGAAAAAACTCAAGCTTCATTGCATCTGTTTACTGCTTTATTTCTGAATTTCTAAATCATTGGCAAATTTAAAGAAGGGCCAGCTAGTATTGGAAGAGATCCTGAATAGTCAGCAGTAGTTTAGTGAGATCAGTCAGGCCACAAAGCCTTGCCAGAGTTGCTCCTCCCTCAGAAATGTTTGAGTCTATATTTAAACATCCTTGATCTGGCCACAAGAGATGTGATAGGGCTGACAGCAAGGGAAAAGGGGCAAAGAGGAAATTAGGGTTTCCAACAGAAGGGGGGGTGGGACAGCACTTCTAGAAAATCTGGGCTCTTTGGACATAATTGTCTGGCAATATGTAGGTATTACTAAAACCCAGGACTATTTCCAGCACTACATCATCATATCCACTACTACTGTCTGCCAGTGTATTAGTAGTAAATCTGAAGAGCCAGGAAAATAACTGAAGCCTGTCTGCCTGCAATGAGGGTCTGGCCTCTGTGCTGCAGCAGTCAATGCCTTTCTCAGACTATTAAATAATCTGCTAAATATCTAAAATATTCCTGAGACAATAAATGTGCTTTGCTAAATTTCTGGGGGTGGAAGGAGGGAGAAGTCTGGGATTTGAAGACAAGAACAGCTACATGTATCAATGGAAAGTAGAGCACTCCTGGAAGTGAAAGGCCTCGTTGGCATCACTACACCAGCTTCACCAGCAGCCAGGCCCAACCTCGCAAAGGTGCACACTTTATGCTTTCCTTTGTCCTCTGGCATAATAAAACTGCTGTAAGATTTGGGAGAAACTCTCAATACTTGATTCTCTCTAAGGTTGTCACACATCAAGTCAAGACCTTAAGGGTGTGAAAACCAGTGCATCTCAGCCAACCCTAAAAAGAATTGCCTGTAGGAAGGATGCTTAAGAAGAGGATGAAGTGACAGACATCAAATCTGGTGGATTTTGGGTAAAAGAAGGAAAGCAAAGCTCAGACTAAAGGCAATCCCATAGGCTTGTGAGTTCAAACAACAGATACACCAGTTTCTGAAGTGTAGTTGTGAAGCAAAAAATTTTTTAAGTTTTAACAAGGAGCATTTTGCTATCCAATCAGACCTTTCTTGTGTAGTAGCAGCATCACTGGAAGAGAGATTGGAGCAAACCTAACCCAAAGTTAGCCTACTCTTGTCTCTGTTTAGCCTGTTCTTGTCGCAGTTTCAGAGACAGATAAGCGACAAGACACACTGGGTTCATGCACAACAGCCAACTTTTATGGAGTCCTCCTTTACTTATATAGATCTGAAGGTCCGCGCGGTCGATCCCTATGGGCTGAACCAGTTTTCACCCAGCCAACCAGCCAACAGCTGCTCGCGTCCCCACGGGCCTGGGCCTGCTCTCCAACAGTCCACACTGGTTGGATTACATAACCCACCAGTCAGGGTACTTATGTAATTTCAGTTATGTCTTCATTATTTCAGTTATAAAACAAGGAGTTCTAAAATGTGACTAATTGTTATTGTGAGGCCTTCAGGCCAGCTGCTGACCACCACAATAATTCCCCCTTTTTGTTTTCAAATAGAAAAGCAGCAGCTGTCACCCTGTCTCCAGGGCCCTTGGCTCAACAGGCCCAACAGGCCCAACATGCTGAGGCCCTTTCAGCCAGAGATGTATCCCGTTGTATCATTGGCAATGTAACAATCATATCCAAATGCTGTAAAATGGAATTACCAGTGATACAAACTCTCAAAGTGGCATGCGGCAGGCTTATTAGCTTAAAAGTTCCAACTTAACAACTTAGCTCTATGAACAGGAAACTTTAGAACCATGGGAAACTTAGAGCTCGAACACCTTTATGGAAGAAGGCGTGCGAGGCTTTTGCCTGCGCAGGTGTGTCTGCTTGTGGTGCTGTCCAGGCAGGGCTACCAGCAGTGTAGCAATGGTGATGATATCGCGGTGCTCCGAAGGGGGACGATGGCTCTGGGTCTCTCTTCTGGTCTCTCTTGCATCCTTTGTTGGTATAATCCTGGAGACAGCTCCAGCTCCAGTAATAGTGGCTTCTGCTGCTGTGGCAGCGGCGACATTAGGACTTCCTGGCCCACCGCTATTTCCAGGCATGACGCTTAAGCAGAGATTGGGTGCCTCTGATAGCATGTCTGTCTCGGGTAAATGGGGCCTTACTGTGTCATCAGTTTTAATCACAACTTTCCATCGATCTCAGTGGGAAGTTTTGGTTTAAAATAAATGTAATTCCATTGCCTTTGCACAGTGCAGTTGAAAGTGTTACAGTACTGAACTGGACACCAGCTGTCATGGCAGGAACCACCTGAAACTCTATAACATACCAGTACTAGGTGCTGGTAACTGCAGGTATCATTTCAAGTTCAATCAGGTATCATTCCAGTTCAAGTCGTTACCTTCCTGGAACCTAGATAATATGAGAGGCCTGTCTTTTGAAACCATCCATCCATAATGTACTGGTTTTTTCTGGGATAGAGATGATTTTTTTCATACTAGCTGGCATAGTGCTTCTTTTGGACTTACGATGAGAAAAAATTGCTAACACAGTAACACCAACATGCGTTAGCTATGGCTGAGAAGTGCTTACACAGTGTCAAGGCCTTTTCTGCTTTTCATGTCACCTCACCAAACAATAGGCTGCTGGGAGTGCACAAGGAGTTGAGAGCCAGCTCCCCAGCTGACCAAAGGGACACCCCATGTCTTGTGCTCAGCTGTAAAAGCTGGGGGAGAAGTTTTCCAGGCCTGCAATTTCTTGGGAACTGCCTGGGCATCAATCAGCTGGCAGAGAACAATTGTGGGTGGGTTTCCATCCCTTGTTTTTCTTGTTTTTTCAGTTTGCTGCTTCTTTTTTTTTTTCTCCTTTTTTTTTAACTTAAACTGTCAACTCAACTCACACATTTTCACACTTGTACTCTTCTGTTCCCAATCCCCCCCCCACCAGGGATGGTGGTGATGTGAATAAGCAGCTGTGTGGGGCTAAGTTGCCCACCAGGGTTAACCCACAACACGTGTCTAGGTCTGTCACTGGGCTCACTGGAGCATTCCCAAGGGAGCCCCTTAAAGCAAGGACAAGCCCCCTCATTCTAACAGGCTTACTCTAACTGTACAGCACTGTTCCCAGCACTCAGAGTAGAATGGTTTTTCACAAGCCCAGGACTTCTTCCTTTTCATCTGTTTGTACACTGATATCATCCTTCAACTGAAATAGCTTATCTTCCACATTGGTGTTTGTCCTTCTTCACTCAGGAAATAATTTAGTTTCTTGATCTCTCTGTGAATGCCAAGCAAACCAAGCTCTTCTACCTTCCTCTCATTTCACATGCTTTTCATGCTCCCAACCATCCCAGTAGCCATCCTTTGAACTCTATATTCACATTCCTTAAACATGGGACACCACAACTGCATGCAAGACTGTATGAAGTTATCTACCTGAATACTCTTATGAAAGTTAATAAAATTATATGTGCAGGGATTTTTACTGCAGTAAAAATCATAGCCATAAAAAGCAGTTCTTTCACATCTTTTCTTAGTGTGGCTGATATTTAATATGTGAATGATGGCAGACAGATGAAAAAAAAAGTAGGTGACTGAAACCTGGAACTACGAGGAAGGTTTTTAATAAGTATTTTTCTTGGTATAATTGTAGTGGATATTAACTAATAGTTATACTTCCTCACAGAAAAAAAAATTTAAATAAGCCTAAAATAGAACTTTTCACCGAGAATATGTTAGTCACAGAACAGAGCAGGGTTCTTAGTAATTTTGTATGCCATCAGTGAAGAGACTTGCAGGAAAAGTATGAGATAAATGGTTTGTGGAGAACCACAGTTCCACGCCAGTTCCATGCAATTAAAGCCTAATAAAGCCCTTTTGAGAGGCCTCTATCAACACACCGGAAGATAAGTCCCATTTTCAGGGAAAAACACTAACACATCTCATACATGTGTAAACACTTTGTTCAGTCCCTTAACACACTACATTACCACTTACTAGTAAGTAACCATAAGAACTGAATAGGAAAATTTCCACCTCATACAAAAACTCTAAAGTTTTTCTTTAAAAATACAAAAAAACATAAAAAGCAAAAACCAAACCCCACACAAACCACCAAAAAAACCTAACCACAGCACAACAAAATAAAAAAAGACCTCTTACCACCTCCATGCTCCCCAGTTGCAGCATGCAGCCAAGAAGTGGCTGTGCTCACTCCAGCCTGTAGTCTCCCTTGCCAGACAGCAGGCTCAATGCAATGCTGCCTACCTTCTCCAAGGAAGTCTCACAGCATATTCTCAGCAACCACTTCCCGCCGGAGCTGAGCATTGAAGCCTGTCAATGAGGTTTCCTATTGAGGCTATCCTCAGAGTCAGAGAAGGTGATTATACCCTGATTTCATTCTGTGAGATCAGGGGCTTAATCAATGTTTCTCACTTCACTGGTGTAGCCTATGAACAGCAATCATGGGGCTCATGGGGGCGTTGGGCTTCTCTAAAATGAAGTTCTGGAGCCAGGAAACTTTTCCTAACAAAATCTTCTTGAATTGACTATACTTTCTGTCTCCAAAGTGTGTTTTAGTGAAATGACATGTTTCAATGAAAGTATTTTTATTGAAAGGACTTGCTGGTATGCTTTGACGAGCACGTTGAACCATGGATTGTGCACCCATACAGAAGAAGCTAAAGGACCCAACATATTTTGTGCATACAAGCTGAAAGGAAGTTTCCAGCCACATCTTACCCTACTCTCAGGAACTCTCATTCCTTGCTGACATTCTCCAACAGATTTATACAAACATTGGCTTTAGCAGAAGCCAAGGAAATTTTTGGAGTTCTGCGTGAGATTTCATTACCTTAAGCTGACTGACCCTTTGCTCTAGACAAAGTCCTTTTCTTTTTACAGGGTTTTCTCCCTCTGCTACCCCTCTTCATGTAGGACAGCCCTGGATCTCCTCCAGCTGGGCAGTTTTCCTGTCTGGTTTGCGCAAGAGGAGAGACTATGGCCTTGCCTTCTCCTTTACACATCTGAAACTGCTTTCTTCACAAGAACAATTCTGCTTGGCTCCCTCATGAGCTATATAAGGTTGCAGTTGCTCTGAGAAGCCCTGGCCACCACAACTGTATTGATTTTCTGTTTATGGTATTTGTTGCAAATGTTATTCCTAAGTCCTCATTTCTTTCTGTAGCCCAGAAACTTGATGATAGCACAAGCCCTGCCATTCTTTCCAGTTAAATACATTTTCAGCCTGAACAGTTTCTCTGTAGAAAGAGAGACTCTCACAACCTTTTGAGGATGCACTTGATGCCTACTACTAATGCTTAGGGGTTAAGACTTTGTGGCAAACACCTGCCAACTCAGCTCCCAGTGCTACTTACATAAATATGCTTTTGTTCTTAGAATACGTTACACCAGGTTTCATAAAAGCACCCGTGTATGGCTATAAAAGATTTAAAAGATATAAATAATAACCTAGGAGTAATTTAAAGTTAGGATCAGCAAATTTCAAGGAAGGGATCAACCAACTTTGGTAATTTAACAACTGTTTAAAATACATTAGCAATATCTGGTTTAATCTTATGGTAATTTATAAGCTATGAGGTTTTGTAAGAAAAAAGTCACAGCAATATAGGAACATGGTAAATTAAGTACAAACCTACAAGTGAGTTTTTTGAAGAGAAAGTCTATCATTCCAAAGGATTGCTAAAGACACATGAGCATGAATATAAACAAAAAAATGAGCATACAAAAATATGTATATAAGCATTTCAAATAGCTGTTTAGGGCTGGTTTGGAAAGGAGCAGGTATATTTGATTTGTCCCTTCCATTTCTATTGAGAGCCACAGTATTAATGAAGAGCGGGTATGGAGAATTACCGCACAAGCATTTTTCATGCTTGAAAAAGAACACAGTAAGCCCACAGTACCCCCTCTCAAGGAAGACATGTAAGGAACTAGGTATGCATACCTAGTGTCTTGTTGCATATGTACCTCACTATGTTGTGTCTGGGGGTTCAGCACTTTTTTTCAGCTTTTCTTACATGCTTTATTGCCACTAAGGCAAGGAGCCGAAGTGAGAGCTGTTCACCCTCCTATCTGAACTTGGGCAGAACCAGTTGTTAAGTGAGGTCAAAACTGTTAAGCATAGAAAATACAGTATAAGGAATCTTTGAAAGCATAGCAGGGTGGGCATACACCAGGTGCTTCTCACTGAGGTTGTTTTTCAACACCCCTGTTGTTACTTTGAAGCCAAAGACCTCATCAGGAAAGCGAATCAAGACATGTCTGTCTGCACAAGGGGAGCCGATCTGGCCTTCTGCTCTAGCAAGAGCTGGACGCTGGGCTGGTACCTGAGAGGAAGCCTCAGGTAGTTGTAACAGTGCCTGCCATGCTTTCATGTGCTGCCAGGCAGCATAGGGCCAGGTGTGCCCCGCAAGACCTGGGCAAGCCCCTGTGCCCGGGGTCTGCTACACAGCACAGAATTTCTTGGCACCCTGGTGCCAGTGGCAGCCAACATGGCACAGACCAGCGAGCATGGCTTCTGCTTTAAACGGTGGTTTCATACATGGACATGCATTTTCATGGTTGCCCTTCAAAAGTTTCCACTTAAAACCATAAAACAGACACTTTTCACTGGACCCAAACTAGGACTAAGGACAATTGTCATGCTTTGGAGGGGTTTAATTAGTGACTTTGTCTTGCTTCTTCCCCTTTCCCATAAGAATAAAACTTACTGAAATCACACAAAACTTATTGAATCTTACATAAAGGGTCATGGAAGAAATCATGCTCTTCAGTTTTAAATTCTGTCTTAAAAGTCCTTTCCATTTTTGCAGGGCTTTATTTTACAAATAATGCTGAAGCTAAATTTATTCTTTCAGTATAACTGGTGTTAATGATTTAAGTAATCAAACAGGATCCTTAGCATCAGGAGCCATGAAATCTAGACCTACTTTGACCTACTTCTGTTGTGTGACATTGCCTAAACCACCAAAGGGTAAAATAGGGAAGGTTCTCAAAGAGTAAAAAAAATATATTTATTCAAAGTTCTTTGAAGCAGAGAGACTTTCTGCACCCCATTGTCCCAGTCTTGGCTACATTTGCCAAGTCCTTCCACAACACAAGAGGTTAATTTGTATTCTGTGGATAATAAAAACAGCAAGCAAGGTAATACAAAACTGGCATTATACAAACGGACTTGGGGCTGCACAAGAAGAATATCAATATTATTAAAGGAAGGACTTGCCTTGTACTATATGTTTCCCATTAAAAAAATTCCTTCATAGAATTCTGCTGAGCTCAAGTGCTCTGGCAATATAAAATATGTTTTCTTCACTTTCAAAAAAAGTCAGAGGCAACAGCAAGACTATGTTATTAACAAAGTCATATGTCAATAAGAAGACAGTAAAGAAAGTAATAATATAAGTGCAAAACTCATAGTGCACATTTCATTGCTTTTAAACACACAGATTTGCAAGGAAATATAATATTCCTGAAAAGAGGATAGTCATAAGTTTATCTTTTGTGGGACTTAGACTGCTGAGAACATCTCAGGTTTGGACCCCAGAGTTCAGGAAGACATAGAAGAAGTTGCCTGACACAGCTCTGCCAGCCGACTTCCTGACCTAGAAAAACCCCTGCAGGTTTTGTTCTGACTCTCTCTGGAGAAGAGTCTGCCAATTGTACCAGACTGCAAGGTGGTTTAATGATGTGGACAAACGGGCCTTTTATTTCTCCTGTGCTTGTCTGGGAAAATTTGGAAACCATACATTGTAGTACCTTTCAATGTTCCCGCAAACTGAATAGGGAGCTTTCAAAGGTGTACAGTAAGTTGCCAGAGGTTCAGCAACAAGACAAAACCTTGCAGCCTGTTATTGATAGTTTGCCTGCACATAAAAAAAAAAAAAGGTCCTTTATAAACACATTTGAAAATGCAGGAAAATTGTTTTTCTTGCTGATATTTAGAATATGATTATAGAAGTACAATTTTCACCAGATGTATTCATAGCCTAAAAAGACTAAAAAATGCAAGAAAGAACGTAAATTATTTCAAAGATATTAAAGTATCCCAGGCAGAATGCAGAGATGTTTTAAAAAGAGACTGATCTCCATTCTCCCTCTCCCACATCCACTGTTTTCTACATTTGCCCATGTATCACTTGTTCGCCCTTATCATCCCCAGAGACTACAAAATATCCTTTTCCAAATTTATTAGTATAAGTTAGACAAGAAACAGAGAAAGGAAGAACCCAAAGGAACTCCTGTAACTTTTATAAATATTCTTTTACAAAAGATAAAAGTTTATGAACTGAAAAGATGATACTGTCTATTTTTGAGCAGTTTTCTGGTCAATACCATTTTACATGTCATCTTCTCATAATGGATAGTCCTCCAACCACAGAATTGTTCCAAATATTGCTTTTACAGTTTGCAAATTACTTTGTGAAATTTTCTCTCTGTTGTAATGGGAGCTGTGCCTAATCCTCTTTGTAGTCGATAATCACATTTCCCATTAAAGTAATCTTCTCTCATACCCATAGGACAAGCTGGAGAGGAAGATTTCACAAGGGCATGTAGTGGTAGGACAAGGGGTAATGGCTTTAAACTGAAAGAGAGTAGGTTAAGATTAGATTTTAGGAAGAAAATCTTTACTATAAGGGTGGTAAAGCACTGGTACATGTTGCCCAGAGAGGCTGTGGATGCTCCAACTCTGAAAGTGTTCAAGGCCAGGCTGAATTGAGCTTTGAACAACCTGGTCTATTGCAGATGTCCCTGCCCATGGCAGGAGTTTGGAACTTGAGGAACTTTAAGGTCCCTTCCAACCCAAAACATTCTGTGATTCTATGATTCTAAGACAAACAAGCATGAGGTGGTTCAGGTCTATTTTCACAGCCTGTAGGATCCTTGCTGTTCAAAACAGTCAGAATTTTCTCACTGGAAGTCCTCTCATACACTCTTGCCATTCAACAGCCACTTAGACAGGACACAGGAAAGGGAACTCAGCTCATTCAAACTTCAAGTATTCTATTCCTTTAAGCCATAGTTCTTAAAGTTTAATGTTAAGTTAGTGGATTTTTATGAACGGTAACTAGGAATGACATAGCTGTCCTTGTCCTTCTATTCTCTATTCTGTCTCTCCCTCCACATGGAATTGTACTAGGGAATATACTGTCCCAGAAGGAAGATGGATCCAGAGATTCAATAACCTTTTCCAAATCATATCCTGTCCGAGTTCATAGCTCCCTGTACACATGCGCATTCTGGGTCCCTGTTTTTGCTCCATTTTCCCTCCTCTCTATACCATAGTTCCTCATCACTGGAGCACCAAAATTTTTGTTTCATTGAGAATCTTTGATTGGCCTGTACGAAAACACCTGTTTTGCAAATAAAGGGTGCAAAACTGATTTTACCATTGGTTCTGTTGCTTTCTTTGAGGCCATCACTACACAAGATAGGGATTCACATATGATAATGCTGACATTCAAATCTACAACTGAACTGTCTAAAGACAATCTCCAAACACTATTCCAGTGATTAATCAACTGTACATTCACATAGAAATATTTGATGTACTGCTCTATTCACCAGAGTCTTTTACTGTACAGTCAAAGGTTATTTGGAATTTATCCATTGCCACCAGGCTGGAGATCACTACTATTAAGCAAAATTCAACCTGGAGGGCAGTGAAACTGTAAAAGGAATATGGAGTGTTTTGATTCATAAAAAATACTGAAAAGTAGGTTTGGGACCTAGGTTTAGGGAAGATTATATCAGTCTTTTAAATTAGTCCCCCACAGTCACAAGCATCCAGTACATGTGTAGTCCAGAGGGGTCACAAGAATATTTTTTCCTACTGTCTCTATACACCACCTATCCTAATGTCTTATAAAACATCTGAGAAGGCCAGAAGTTACAGCTATAAATTACCATGGAAATGTTGCCATTATGATGGATCCCTATAATAGCACAAAATTTTCCTTTCTACTCATCTTTCTTCAGATGGACAGTTGCTTTAAAACTTGAGCATACATCTTGAGATCATGGAAAGGAAAGAAATGAAAGACAGACAAATACTAGGATTATACTGCGAAGATAGACTCAAAAAAAGCCATAAAATTCACACTAAAACTGAGAATCTCTACTCTCTCTTTTACTGTGGAAGAATCCCAATATCTTTTCCTAGTATTTGTTATATATAACAGGGAAAAAAGTTCACTCTTAATGCCTTGCAGGAAAAAAAATGCACTCAACGAAAAATGTAAATTTCCAAAATAAAATAATTAACTCCTCTTTTTGATGTGTGAAAGGAAGTTATAAATTCATCTGGTCTTATAATTATAAACTACACATCTCAAAAGATTTCTGAATTTCCATGAAGCACAAGGACAGTATACTCACTGAAGAGCAGGAGTATTTCAGAGTCCCAGCCCCCCAGTGCCCAGAGATTACACTGCACTCCAGCTCTTACCATGCTCACACATCTGTGTTTCTTTTCCAAAGTAGCTGGAAACTGCATACCTGGTACCAGAAGTGTGCTCCTGTGTTGAATGTATTGTCCTGCAGATTGCATACAGACAAGAAGTCTTACATGGAAATCAATAAAAATGTTGATTTTTGAAGACCCAGAGAGTGACTGAAGCTACTTGCATATAGCTTTTCACCTCTTTCAGCTTGCACAACTTTTCAAGCTGCAGCTGCACAAGACAAAGCATTTGATGAGACAAGAGAATGTCACTGCCATAAAATTAGAGCCTTTAAGATCACTGGTTTTCATTCTTGCCCTAAAGGAGACTAGAAATTGGTAGGAAAACAATGTTTCCACTGAGACCACCCTGGAGCCACGCTTTGACCTGATGGATCTGCCTATTACTATCAATATTATTCCTTGTTGCTGGAAGAATCAAAAAAATCACTACCTGGGCTCCTGATCCCTCTCCCAATTGTTCCAGGGCCCCAAAGTCTCTTTTGGTTAACCTCAGCCTTCTCTTTGTTATTTCTTCCCTTCCAGTTGGAACAACCAATTGCAGATAGTAATCAGACCTCATTGCAGTCTACAACTTTCTCGTGAGCGGAAGAGGAGAGGCAGACACTGATCTCTTCTCTGTGACAGGACCAGTGACAGGACCTGAGGCAATGGCCTGAAGTTGTGTCATGAGAGGTTTAGGTTGGATATTAGAAAAAGATTCTTCACCCACAGGGTGGTCAGGCACTGACCACAG
Source organism: Corvus moneduloides (assembly GCF_009650955.1). NCBI lineage: Eukaryota > Metazoa > Chordata > Aves > Passeriformes > Corvidae > Corvus > Corvus moneduloides. The sequence goes on along the minus strand of NC_045476.1, from coordinate 102,764,475 downwards.
GCTCCCCAGGGAAGCGGTCACAGCACAAAGCCTGACAGTTCAAGAAGCTTTTGGACAATGCTCAGACACATGGTGTGACTCTTGGGGATGGTCCTTTGCAGGGCCTGGAGCTGGACTTGATGATCCTTGTGGGTCCCTTACAACTCTTCTTAGTCTGTGATTCTGTGTTTCAGTGACTGCATAGATAACTGGTTTCCTAAATGGTGAATCTTACCCTGTCTTGAACAATCCTGCAGTGACCACCAGTCTTCTTTGGTTTCCACAACCTCAATACTGAAATCAAGTCCAAGGCAGATAATTTGGGAACTCCAAGAAATTAATCTTCGAGCCACCAGTTCAAACCATGATGGGCTGAAAAACACTATATGAAATGAGGTACTGGTCTTACTAATTTTCTTATTTGTGAAGTATTTTACATCAGAAAATCATTAGGGAAATATGTATTAAGTTACCATACTTTTATTATACTCTCAGAATAAATGCTTAAGACCTAAGGAATCTTTACTGTCTGCAAAGAACCTCTAGAAAAGGGGGAGAAAAAAATCACAGAATCACAGAATATGCTGAGTTGGAGGGGACCCACAAGGATCATTGCGTCCAACTCCTTGACCTGCACAAGACCATTTCTGTACTGAACATATTTCAAGCTTAAGAGCTAGAAAGAGTTGCTAGTGAAACACACTGTGCCTATCTGTGTCTCCTTCTGCAAAATGTACTTTTCCTGAAATGAAAGAGAAGTTTTGTTTTTACGGAATTTGAATTCATGTGGTCTAGTGATTTGCCATCAGGAAATATGTGCCTCTACCCTAACACTTAATGTGATAATTCTAAGGTGAATAGACTATTATTTTAGCAATAACAATTTTGCAATGTTTTATTTGAGTTTAAAAAATTCACTATGCTCAGTTTTGAAATGCCAGAGTTGTTTGAATAGCTTGCCTCGAAGTTCTTTCAGTCTCTCTTCCATATAGATTGCTCATCCACACATTCCCAAGCCTTAAAAAATAATTCAGAAAATATATATAGGGCTGTAGAACCAAAACAGGTCAACTCTGTTTGGTTAGCAGCCATTTCACTTTCACCACAGGGAGAACTATAGAGAACTATAGTACTAAAAACTAATAACACAGAGGTTATTTACATGGACAACTTGCTGGGACCAGGAAAATTGCACTTACATGAAATTTTATTTTTCCTAAGGTCTAACATTAAAGCTCAGTTCGTCTTTATTTTCTTTTTTTTTCCCCCCATTTCCTCAAACCTTGGTGGAAAACAGGCACTTACTGTGAAAGTAATCCAACCAGATCTTCAAAATCTTAATAGGCAAAGTGGATTGACCTCAGTTCATCTTCATGGAGCTTGGGACAAATTGATCAATTTACTTCCTAAATAATTATCATTTGAATATTGATTTTACCTTCCTAAGATTAGTACATTAAAAAGCCTGTATTCAGGAATGCTAATGTAATGCAGTTCTGCATGCACACACGGACTCACAAAAAACACAATATATTCTTTATATAGACAAGCCTCAACTGATACTGGGTAATGAGGATTTACTTATTCTTTTGTTGAAGAATGAAAAAAACCCAACAGAAATAAAAGAGAAATGGATATAGTTAGAGCTCTGGAGGGAAAGACTTTATTTAGCATTTAGATTTTTGAGGTTAGGCATTAAGATTATATGGATGCAACAACTGCAATCCAAAGTTTATCTTTTTAAAATAAGCCCATGGAAGAAAGGCAAGAAATTATTTATGTTCGAAAGGAGGGATCTAAAATGGGAAAATTAAAACACCATATAATTATTTCATAAATGTTTTAAGTTGCTAGTAAGATTCCAATGGAATACATTGATTGAACAATAGCTTTTGAAGTTTATTTGCAATAAATGGCACTTTTTTTATTCTCCAAAGGAGTCATATATTGATGCAGGGTGTACACTTGGGTGTATATCTGTCCATTTCAGTGAAGGTTGGAGTAACTTAACTGACATGGTTACAATTTCCAGGTGGATGAAGACTCATCCGTCCAGACTCTTAGCCATACCCAGGTAGGCTCCATTCCCATAATCAACCTCCCTGACAGTCATTTTCTTTGTTGAGAAAAGCTTTCTCTGGTGCAGCAGATGCTGACAGATCTCCCTCAGCTTCTTAAAAGAAGAGGAGCAGAAGAATTTACTCTGGTTTGGCATCAGCTAGAGCATCTGACCCTCTGAATGTGCAGCAAATGAAGAAAGTTAAAAAATGTGTATCTCAACGAGGAAATTCTTTTTTTTCTCTTCTGTATCCCTCTCTCAATTTCTCCCACTTCCTTTTGTATCAAAAGTTTTACATTTTTGCTTGCAACATTTTGCATTCTGATTCCTCTCTATGAAGGTTGCTAATATTTCTCCATTTGTCATCTCTTGGCATTTGTCTCTCCTGGAAATTCTCCATGACAGCTTTAGTATAAGTTGCTTTTTCTGCACTGTTTCTCATAAGAAAGTTGAAGCCTTTCTGTGCTTCTTTTTATAAGTTTTTGACTTCTGATTCCAATACCCCAGGAGCCTGTTTTTCCCATCTCTGGAACAAATATAAGCTCTGAGGGGACCCTAAAAATCCATCCAACCTGAAGATTTCTGTTTAGAGCCTGTCTCTGCAAGATGGGGTCTTGTCTTTTATCCTGTCCTTTATGTTGACTTTTTTAGAGTTCCCAGAGATAGATCACAAAGACGATGGCTGGGCTTGTTATAAAACTCATTAATTAGCTTATAACCCTGATAAGGGTCACTGAGGTTACTTACCTTCTCTGGTTTATAAAGAAAAGCTTAAAAAATATTGTTAATAATCATAATTTTTTTGTTGTTGTTAATGAGAAATGGAACTGTCTACCCTCAGGCTCTGGATCAATTCAAGCTCATAGCAGTAGTGTCTAAGTTGCCAGCAGTTTAATGGCATGAATTAAGTCAGTTTTTGGGGTCAGTCTTGGCTTTGGGAGATAAATGTCCATGTTAAAAAAGCCACCAAATACAACATTAATGGATGTTCAATCAGATTAAGGTTTGGACAGATGTGGAGTTTGAACCAGGCTGTAAAGTTATCCTGCCTGGTTAGAAAAATAAGGCCGTGGCGTGAAAAAGCTGTGGTGGTTATCAGCCTTTCTAAAGCTATTGGCTGCATTAGAGGACTTTAAAGCACTTCACACCTTGGTGCTCTTGTTATGACTGTCGCATTCTGTGCAAATGTACATATATGTTGTGTAAGTGGTTTTGGTCTTTTGTTTTCAATAGCATCTTCCTGGTCTGGATTCCCCTCTCCTTTTTATGTTTTCAGTACTGTTAGTATTTTATTATAATGCAATTAACTTTTTATTAGTTGAAAATTACCATAATGCATTAAAAGTAAAGAAATGTACACAGGTTAGTATTAAATAATTACACATACTCTGGACCTATCAGTTAAACAAAATGACTTGTACCTGGAAGAACTCATAGACAATATAGAGAAAAGTGATGAGGCAAAGTTTAAATTTTATTATTTATGTGCTTAATTAAAATATGGAAGAAGTATAATTGTAAGTTGGATTAGTACAATATATGTATTGCAACTGTAATGGCTTAAAAAAATATTTTCTTGTTGTCCATCGTGAAATTTCAAAGTTACTGTCCAAAATAGCTAAGTTTGGCACAAGATTCAGTTCAACTGGCACACTTCAGTCTAACACCTCAGGGAGTGTGATCCGGGGCTCTTAACGCCCCATCACAGAGTTACTCTCATCACCAAGTGAACCATCTACAACGTGATTACAACCTTAATCATTCTTCAACACAGGTTTCTCTGAGGATGACGAGGGAACAGAAACACTGATTCAAGTAACAGACATATTTCCACCAGTTGGTGTTTGGCAATGGTGCTGAGAACACCTCACTTTTTCTGTCTTTGGTCACTGGCATGATTGTACTTGCTAACACAGCATTGCCATTGTATAGCAGTGATACTGCCAGACACAAAATGATGCAACAAGCAGCTGAACACATCAGGTGAGTTCATTTTAATCTTGCTTCCTTTTCACTATCCCAACATCCTATCAGACCTGTTCTCATATAGCCAAACATGCCACGTGTAGAAAATGTGTGAAATTTGGAGCAGACAGGTTGGTCTTAGTCCTAAGAAGTAACACACTGAGTGAAAAATGCTGAGAGCCATTTATTTAGGCAAATAGACTCCAAAGTGACATTTGTATTTTGCTATCATTACTATAAACAGTTTTTCTGTTTTAGGGAAAGCTTTTCCTGGATGTTATTCTGAGAGGATCAGTCACAGTGCTTTTGACTGTACACTACTCCATTAACATCCTGAGGAGAAATTCTCTTTATATATGTAATTGATGCATTTTATGAGACACAAATCAAAATAGATAGTCAAAAAATAGATAGTATGGAGCTCAGGAAGAGCTGCCTGCTTGAGTACTTCGTTGGCATATTGCCTATAGTTGATAGTGTCAACTCAACATATGGCCCTTCAAATGCACTGATGAATCCTCTTATGGGAATAAAGTCAGACTTGTCTGTGAAATGTTTAAAGTTTCAAAGTCCAACAAATAAAGCAAGTTGTAACTCTAGCAAGGAGGAGACCTTACAGGCTTGTATGCAAACAGTAGCTTTCCACCACAAATATTTTTTAATAATTTCCACAGGCCAGTGTGAACAGCCTTGCACGTGACCTGAGCAATTGTTAAAATAGTTGCTACTTGAACACAGCCAAACTGTGCTACAACCTGATTTAGTTGGACGAGTACTGAACTTCAAAAAAGACAGTTGTTAAGCTTGTTCTGAAGCCATAGATGTATCCTCAAATTAGGGAGAACTTGAAACAGTACAGAAAAGAAAGGATGGCAGAATTATGCAATTATAATTCTCATCTAACCTCCTGAACAAGATCCAACAACCACAGAGTGTCTGAAATTATATATTCAGTGTTCATATGTGGCAGTGATAGAGTAAAAGAATTTGTACTAGTTTGGCTTTTCACATCGATGTGCAAAACAAACACAGTCTTCATGCCAAGAAGTACAAGGGTATATGGCAGAGGACTGGGAACAGAAAGGCAGTCCTATTGCCTGCTCATCTGAATGAGGTAAAGTGATGGGCACGTGACCCAAAGGGCATATAAATGACTGAAACAATGACCCTCTTAAATAACAAGTCTTTTTAGTGTTGCTATTGTTAAAATGAAACAAACACTGCTGCCAAAGGATATTCTTTCCAGTATTTTTTGCCACTCCTTCTAGTGGCCCTCTCAGGCAATGAATAAAACTTGAAGAAGGGCAGTCTGGTGCACAAATGCTCTCGTTATCTTAAAGGGGTCAATGGTCAAAGGTGAAAAAAATTCATAGAGTAGTTATGATTAAAGGTAGGTTTTTATCCGCATTTGATAAAGACTTGTAAAACAGCCAAAAGAGATCCTGCAATTTTAATGTTAAGTGGCTTTTGTATTGGAAAAATGCCCAAGGGCCATGTCTAGCACGGTCACTTACAAATGACTGATGGGAGATCAATACAGACAGAGTGGGGATGCAGCTTTGTCACTGGGAGATGTAGTTAGTGTGTGATTAGCCTTAAGTAGCATTGATGTGGATGTAGATGGGCAGTAAAGTGCTTAGTATCCAGTGAGCATGATAGCTGTTTGTACACAAAAGATAATGAAAGAGGAAAACCACATTATCATTAAACACTCAAAGGGGCTTCCCACACCCATTCGGGGATTTTAGGAGCAGATCAGTCTGACAATGAGCTGTTTAGAGCCGCCAGTCCCACAGCATTAACTCTGAATTTGGTTTTCTTCTATGAGGAGCAATCCCTCAGGACTTGGTAAACCACCTAGTTAAGTTCTGTGTGCAACCTGATTATAGGGGAACAAGTAAGCCCCTTTGCCTTTCTGAGGGACAGAAAATCCTGTAAAGTAAGTACAAATTGAAATTTAAGAGTGGAGAGAGGAAGCAAGAAGATACCTTGAGGAAGGTAAGATCGTCTGGCACTGATAATATATTGCACTAAATCTTCTCTGTTCCTTAGTGTGGGGATCATTATGCTTAATCATATCCAGAATTTCTCACTAGGCATTTCACTTTTGTCCCCCTTTTGTTCAGATGCATTACTGGTAAACAGGGATTTTAAAATGCATTGGATTGTATTTTTGATAAAGCATTTTTACCCAGGGATGTGGTAGAGCTCCTATGACTGGAGGTTTTCAAGATGCAATTGGAAAGGGTACTAGATGATCTCCTCAACTCTCTTTCCCATGAGAGTTTGGACCAGACAATCTTATGAGCTTCCCTCCAACCTGAGTTGTTCTATATTTCTGTGATGTTTCTAAGAAAGAAACTTCCTTAACTCACAAGCACACATACACATATTTGCACTCTATTTTCAAAACACAGATTTAGAGGAGGACCCATAGTTTTTAACTCACGCATGTTAGATTTGCCTCAATTTGTCTTTCTGGAGGGTTTCGGGTTTCTTTTTTCCTACAGGAACCTCTGTATTGTACCTCTGTTAAACAGCAAAATAACTTAAATAAGATACGAATCCCACTTGATATCAAATTTCAAACTCCCTCATTTGTTGCACAAAAGAGGAGACAATTACACTACTGAAGAAAGCGACTATGAAACAACAAAAAAGAATTTAGTAATTGCAAGTGTTCTGATTAACATTTACTCTTTTTTTTTTCTTTTTTGCTACACAGAAAAGAATTAATCACACTCTGAAAAAGCATCATCTATGCTATCTTCTCTGACCTCCTACCCCGCTACTCAAGAGTATTAAAAGGTTTGCCTCAATTTTACTCACACGGTGTAAACTGGAATTATTTTATGGCTAACCTGATATTTCCAGGGCCATGGTAAAGCCAGAAATCTGTGGCCTAGGGTCATCACACGCCTTTCTAATGGACCCTCAGTACACAGTTAATTACAGGGACAATTGGGTATCCTGCTGTCAAAAGCCACTGCAGCACAGCACCAGTCAGAAAAGTTCCTCGCTCAGCATCTCTGCTGCATTCAAACCTGGACACCCTTTCAGGATTCCCACTAGAAGTGGAGATGACCCAGAAGAGACCAGAAGGCTTAATGTTGGACAGTGCACATGTAAAATTTGGGGGCTTTATAGCAACATCCATCGAAAATCATTATACCCTTTATTAGCAAAAGATAGTGCACACATCATCAGCTAATTAAAATTGGGCCAAACTACTAATGGAGCCACAACCCAGGTCATTGATTCCCAAAGCATTTCTAAGCTAAAAGAGAAGCTCTGTAGTTCAAATAAGGCAAAATCCCTGCTATACTTAGTCCATCCTTTTTAACTGCCTGAACTCGCTGTTGACTTGAACTCTTCCGACAGCATTGAACTGAGTTAGTAGCTCAGGCTTTCCAGTCATGGTTATTTCTTGCCTGTTTGATTGCTCCTAAGTGAAATGTAAAAAACATTATTTATTAATATTTACAAGAAGGAGACATCGTTTGTTCTGTGAAGAATCTATGTAAGCATACTCAGAAGACTAAACAATCTATTTTTCAAATTACTTTGTTCAATTTATCAAAACTGAATAGTTTGCCCAGGCAAGATTTGGCCAGTTGTCAGAAGAAGCATGGTTGTCCAGTCATTTTCCAATAGAAGCAATAACATATTGGTGTCCTTTGGAGTGTTTTGTTAAATGTGCAGTCAGCTAACACTCAGGAGTAAATATACAGCCCACAGCTGAGGCCTTCAACTCCACATTTCCAGGTTCACAAGTCCCAGACCTGTCACACATTTCCTTTTTGACCCTGGACAAGATATTTAATCTCCCAGTCCTCCATCTGTATAACAGCTAATATATTACTTGCCTTTATTGCTATAGACTGCAGAACAAGAACAGTGTCCAATTACAAATATGTTCAGTGCTGGATATGGTGGAGATGTGTTGATAGTTGAGGCCTCAGAAAGCTGCTCTAACAAAAAGCAATCAGAAATTACAAATTATGATTTTGTCATGTAGTTTCCTGACTGTATTTCTGTAGTCTACTTACCCAGACTCTCCTTACATGTGAAATTTGCTAGCTCCTGCAAGGCCACAAGGGCAGGTGAAGCTCGACCCAAGGTCTGTTTTCTTCTCCAGAGATCTCCGGATGTATTGGAGAACCATGCTGAAAAGGCCGCCCAGAAATTCGTAGTCTTTGGAATAGTCCTGAATCTTTATACCTTTGACACAATGAAGGAGAATTATTAATTTGGTCCTCAACTTGCATGAAAAGTATTCAATTTGTTTGCATGGTCATATATTTACTCCACCGACTTTGTCTCCTAGAAATACAATGCTTGCCAGTGAGTTGTTTCTCATGACCTGAGAAGCTAAGCGATGTCTAATATTGATCAGTGGTTCATACATTAATGGAAATAGCTAAATTGAAAAAGATCCTTTTTATACACTGTGGCAAATTGTATCTGTTTGACTGGAGAGGGCAACCTTTTATTGAACTGCATGGTGGTTTGCTTTTAGTTGAGTTTATTCCTTTCTACAAAGGATTTTCCCCTCTCTGAATAGTTCCACAAAAGAAGAGTTTTTTTATGTTTCTGCTGAACGTATTGTGTCTGTCTTAACAGCAACTCTCAATTTACCTTCAATCATCCCTGTGACGTAGGAAAAGCCAGATTGAGTTTCCTACTGAAGTGCAGTGCAATAGGGGACTAACTTATTACTACCCACAATGGGCAGGACTTTACTACACCTTTTCCTAGCCTTTTTTCAGGAATGAGGAAACAGCAGGTTCATCTACACCTCTTTTTATCAGGTGATACCCACTTCTGAAGTAGTGCTGCCTTCCACAGGCCTGGGAGATGTTGCCTTCTGCTGTGCCATAATTATCCCTCCTCTGGAAGAGTTGTACAAATTTGAAATTTTTGCACCAGAGTCTCAGCTGTTTTTTCCCAAGTCCACATCTATTATCTGTGTCTCACTATTTTACTTCAGCATGCCTATATCACCTATGTCCTCGCTCCACCTCCTTCCACTATACTCTCGTGGTTTAACCCCACCTGTCAGCTCAGCATCACACAATCACTCAGTCACTCCCTGCAGTGTGATGAGAGAAAGAACCAGGAGGGTAAAACTGAGAAAGCTCATGGGTTGAGATAAAGACAGTTTAATAGGTAAAGCAAAAGCTACAGGCACAAGCAAAGCAAACCAAGAAATTCATTCCCATGGGCAGGCAGATGTTCAGCCATCCCCAGGAAAGCTGAGCTCCATCACATGTCCCAGTGACTTGGGAAGGCAAATGCCATCACTTCAAACATCCCCACTTCCTTCTTCTTCCCCCAGCTTCATATACTGAACGTGATGTCATATGGTACGATGTATGCCTTGAGTCAGTTTTGGTCAGCTGTCCTCGCCGTGTCCCTTCCCAATACTTTATGCACCCCCAGCCCACTCACAGGTGGGGTGGCATGAAGAGCAGAAAAGGTCTTAACACTCTGTTAGCTCAGGTCAGCAGCAATGAAAGCACCCCTGTGATTATCAATGCTGTTTCCAGCAGAAATCCAAAATATAACCCATAGTAGCTGTGAATAAAATTAACTCTATCCCAGCCAAAGCTAGCACATACACTAACCAGCATCAGTAAGCTGGTTGACAGGAAGACAAAAAGCAAGCTTCATGGGACAGGGCAAAGGATAGCCCTTTATTCAGGCTGGATGAGAAGGAGCCAGGTGAGCCTGACATTACACAATAGACATAGGAGATTTTTCAGTTTAACAGCTTTGCTTATGAAGAGACAGAACAAATGGAGTTTGTGCAAATCAAGCTTAAGGTGAGCTGATAGAGCAGTTTTGTTTCTCAGGAAATGAGTGCACTCCGCTTGGCATCAGTCATTGCCTCCTGATCCCATCTTTGAAAGATCCCAACATTTTATATTTATTTACCAACACAAATTACATTGGCAGCCAGTCACTTCAAGCAATCTGCCTGGTCTGGTACAGCCAAGCATACAGGGTTTTAACAAAGAAAAATAAAAGATCTGTTCTTCCTATTCTGAGAGAGACAAATATAACCTACCCCAACCTCTTGGTCAGCCAGCTGGCACTGAATTACACCACACTTTAAAAAAACACCCAACTTCTTCTTTAATTAATACTTTCAATGTGACTAACTATTACAGAAGACAATTATTGGCAGTGCAGTGTCTTTACTTCAGCTAGATTGAATCTCTTTCTGTCTCTAACACATTTTTTGACACAGCACTGAAATGTGATGACCTCAAATGAAGATATATCTCAGCTGTGGTCAAGCTGTGTTCTCATTTTGTTTTGATTATAAATAAAAGAAGCAGCAGAGAAAAGGTCCTATGGTGGATCTGAGCAAGAATGAAGCATCACAAGCAAGTAGAAAGATGTTCTTTGCTCTATAGGGCCTCTTATTTCCATAAATTTTTCATTTGCTGTATTTGGTGAATTCCCATCAGCATTCACTTTCTCTGTTCCACACAGAATTACTGCCTAGTCATCCTGCAGAATAAATAAGTAAGAAACAATAATCACAATTCATAACAGAGGGGTATCTAAGAAAAGGATACCCCTTTTCAAGGATTTTCAAGGAGATGTGATTTGTAAAGAAGAAAAAGTGTCCTAGGAGCAGCATGGTGCAAGAGGTGAAGTTAAGGGAAGAACACAGTAATCAAGTTATTTAAAATGTTAGTTTTCAATTTCCCTATCAGTAAAAGTGTTACTGATAAGTGTTACTAAGTGAATGCTGTGAGGGTTAGTCAAGGAGTCAGCTTCTTGCCTTTGCACTTCCTCTGTGGCCCTGTGGACATCAGGTGAATTTTTCTCTGTACCAGAGAGGTTTGACTCAACATACACATAGTGGCTCAAATCCACAGAGCACTAAGCTTCATGCAGATCAAAGTGACAGCCACTTCTTAGCATGAGATGTGAGGTTTGTTGTACGTTGTCAAGCAAGACTCATCTCACAGTCACATCTCATTACTCCCATAGCCTCTTTCTCAAAGCACTTCATCTTCTCCTGCTAGAAGGTACTGGCTCTGTTCAAAAGGTTAAACTGTTGTTTCCAAAGGATCCAGAAGTACAAGTCTTGACAAGGAAGAGAGCTGCAACTCCCTGATAAATCATGCACTGCAGTCAGTCACAGGGCTTGCAAAGTACAAAATTAAATTGTGTTCACATTGGGCTGCGCTGACTCATAGAAATGCAATATGCATTGTTTTAATCAAGTCACATGTGTTAGGTCTTTTTGTAAAATAAAAATTAGAGTGGGTTACACAGACTACGAATAAATACTAAGGAAAAGAGAGAGATCTGTGGAAATCAATCTCTCCTTTATATACTCCCAAATTATACTCATAAAGAAGAGGCCTCCAGCAGCTCTGTCAGTCACGATAAAGCTATCATTCTCAGATTTATTACAGGTTCTCTCCTCGTGTTTTCAATGGAAAACATCCTACAGGTGTGTTTGCATTACTACCAGAGCTGTATGAAGATTAATTATGTGTCTAGGAGATGAAATTCATTGACATATTTTCAAAGATCTAACTTGTAATCAAAGTCATGCCTTAAAAAGAAAAAGGGGGGAACTAGCTGAAAAAGCCAGAATGAGAAAAAAATACCTCCAAGGATCAAAGAGTAATCACCATTTAACCCTTAGACTCAGTAATGTAGTCTGAGCTTTCTCCCTGGTGCATTAAGGAAGCTCTGCTTTGTGTTTGAGCTCTTTTGAAAAAATCCAAATTCTATTTTTTTCACTATGGCTCCCACTAAAAAGACATGTATGTGTACCAAAAGCATCATTTCCTGTTTCCTAAAGTCCTTGAGGTCCTCACCTGGGACAGCTATTTTCATTCTATTCAGTCTAAACAGAGTGGCAAAATCAGGCTTTTAGGCAAAATAAGTTAATCACAGCTGTCAATCTACAGTGTTGATTAGATTATTTTCCTCTGCGAGGAAACAGTGCATGCTGCTTAATTTCCTGGAATGGGAAACATTGTTATTTTGTATGTCCTGCTCTTTCTCTCTCTCTCTGTCTCTCACTGATCCCTCAAGAGCAGGTAGAAACTGGAGTTCGCTACACTGGGCAAAGGCTAGCAGACACAAGATCTCTCTTTTTCTGCACATCTGAGTTGTTTCCAGGAACACAGAGACTGTCCCTGAATTGTGGAGTAAACTTGCTTGGAAAGGGGAAATGTTTAAGTTCCATTCTGCCATGGGGTTAGACACATAAAATAGTAATCAGATTTGCTGTAAAATAGCTGTTATGTGTTTTAAAGCCACCGTCTTGACAAACATCATCTAAATAAGTTGCAGCAGTCCAAATGTATTGGGCCTGTCATGAGAACTGAAGGTAGACCAAGAAAGTATTTTGATTTACTGCTTTTCAAGGTCTTAGATGAACAAATAGAGAGTGGTGCTTTTTATTTATATTCTTGCAATTGATGCTAAAGTAGCACTTAGGCAACGAAGTATATAGGTTGCAATTGAAATCGAAAAAACTTAATCCCTAAACATTGTATATCTTTGTCCAAGTAAGGAAATGAAAAATCTAACCAATAAAATCCAAAGTGTCTGGACCTTATTCAGCAGAAAACCAAACTTTCTGAGAGCTGATTCAGTGGTATGGTGGGGTTGACAATGCCCTGGTGAGAAAAAAAACAAGGCCCACTGCAAAAACAGACATGTACTTGTCTCACCACCTCCCTTCCCCTGCGTCATTAATCCTCCTGAATCTTCTTACCCACTAAGCCCTCTCAAAATTGCACAATTAAACACAGTCTGTCTCAATTCAATTCAAATAATCAGTAAATAATCAGTAAATAATAAGTTAGGAAAGACACAGAGTAAGTCAAGGAGACAAGAATGAAAGACTGCAAGACAAGTGGTTCATTATGAAGGATATTTTAACACTGCCCAAAAGATATAAAATATGTGTGCAACAGGAAATCTTAACAAAGTCGTTCTAGCTGAGAGCTAGCAAGTTTTCAGCTCCAATATTAATTTATTTTTTTAATCTCAATCATCTTCAAAACAGCAAGATTTCAAGATTCATTTCCAAGGATAATTGACCCTTACATGAAAAGCCAATGGTAGGTTTTTCCAGAGTATCAGCAGAAGACATTTTAAAATAGGACTACGTAAGACAGAAAAGATATGAGTGAAACTTACTGCTATTACCTCTACCTCCAGCCTTTACTAGTCTAGGAGTTATCTGTAGGCAATTGTAGTGGCAAAATTTTTATGTGGGAGACTGATGGGTCTCCTTTAATGAAGAAAGTTAGAAGTCTTTAGTAAAACTGACTAAAGGCAGCAGGTAAGCAGAAAGGCGTATTCTGCCACCAGCCAGCCCAACAGTTTTCAAATAATGTTTCCAAAGCCACATCTATTAGGACAAAAATTGAACATGAAAGTTGCTGCTCAAAACTTATTGTCATGGAACTGCTGTCAGTATTGACAAAACTCAAAACCAAAACAGGCACACAACAGCTTTGCAAGGGAAGGTGACAGTCATCTGGCAGCTAATCCATGAAGTCAGCAGGTAAATCCAACAGGCTAAATCTCATCATCCATCTGCGGGCTAAAATGATACAGGAAAAAATGTGACCTCTTACTGAATACAAGGGGTGCATTTTGATCCTTCATAATGGATTATAAAAAAATCCAAATAAATCAGCCCTCTCTGTCAGTAAATCACAAGTGCACATTTTAATATCGAAAGCTAACTTTGCAAGTGGGATACTTTCTCAACTCCAATCAGCAGGTGCAAGCTTTTCCATTAGTATTCTCTGCAATATTCCAAAAGTTACCAAAGGACTACACTGGCCACAGAACACAATGGATTCTTCTATCTCCAGTGTCTAGAGTTGCTTTCCAGCCAACTCTATAAAATTTGCTGTGCTCCTGTACAGACCTTTGGCAGGTACAGCCAACTTAAACAAAAAAGGATGATACATCCATGTCAAACATATTTATCAATTATCCTTATTTAAACAAAACCCCATAATTATATATGTAGTAACTAAAAAATTTAAAGTAAGAGAGAAAAATATTGTTTGATGTAGTGTTGCATGATTTTTGTCAGTATTGCATGCAGCTTCACTGTTTTGCCCATGTAGTGAAATGTTTTGTGGGTGTGGTTCTTTCACACAGCAGAACGGAAGAAAAATGTTTGTCATATTGAAAAATCTGATTTTAAAAACTAAACACTATCAGAGCTGCTCCAGGACAGACTGGGGATTCAGTATGGACAAACATATATGTTTATAAATCAAGACACTGGCTTAAAACCAGATTATTTTAAAAGCAATGTTGTGTTCCTTTTCTTGCTGTGTGGGATTTAAACTTTTATGTGTCATGTCATCAAGCTTTTTCACCATTATGGGATTTAGAAGCATCACATTTTGTAATGAAAACCAAGCTTTTCAGGTAATTTGGTTAAAACAATTAGGCCTTTGAGAAAAAAATAATTTATCACAAAATGGGCAATAATGTCCAAGTATGGAAAAATCTGACACCACATTAAAATAGTTCTTTAATAATTTGTACCTCAAGCTGAAATTGGAAGTTTCTTTAATATACTAAAGAGTACCTGGGTTAATAGTAATTTATTAATTTCTCTACTGGCAAGGTAAGACTACACTATATTTCTACACTTTTAAAATCTCTTTGATCAGGGCAATAAAGCATAATCTAAAAATATACAATAATGTATTACTGTCTACAGAAGATTGTAACTCAGAAAATTTGGGTCTTTTTCTAACTTTTTTTTTTAATTAAAAAATAAGCTCAGTAAAGAGAGAAGCTGGACATGAGGAATGAATTGTGAATTCTGATTAAGATCACAGGAGTTCTACCAGAGAGAGATTTGCAAGTATCCAAGAAGTCACAGCAAACTCAGTGCAACCTACTTGTTCACAAAACGAAATCATATTAACCAAAGAGATGAAAATTACTAAATTTCAAAATCATTTCAAATTTTGCAGGGGAGTCAGTTTTATTGTTGCGTGAAATGTATCTATGACTTACTTTATCTGTAATCAAAATTGTCCCTTTCTCTGAAAGTTTAAAAATATGTGATGGAAAGTTCACCTCTGGACAGTTTGGAGCACTCTCAGTAAGTTCAGAGATGACACCAAGCTGGGCAGGAGTGTTGATCTGCTGGAGGGCAGGAAGGCTCAGCAGAGGGATCTGGACAGGCTGGATCAGTGGGCTGAGGCCAACTGTGTGAGGTTCAACAAGGTCAAGTGCTGGGTCCTGTCCTTGGGTCACAACAACCCCAGGCAGCCCTACAGGCTGGGGGCAGAGTGCCTGGAAAGCTGCCAGTGGAAAAGGACCTGGGGTGCTGACTGGCAGTGGCTGAACATGAGCTGGAGAGTGCCCAGGTGGCCAAGGAGGCCAATGGCATCCTGGCCTGTAGCAGGAATAGTGTGGCCAGCAGGAGCAGGGTAGGGATTGTCCCACTGTACTTGGCACTGTGGAGGCAGCACCTTGAATCCTGTGTTCAGTGTTGGGCCCCCCAGGACAACAAGGACATTGAGGCACTGGAGTGTGTCCAGGGAAGGGCAAGGGAGCCAGTGAAGCATCTGGAGCACAAGTCTTATGGAGTTGTTTAGTCTGGAGGAAAGGATGCTCAAGAGAGACTTTATTGCTCTCTATGAGTACCTGAAAGGACATTGCAGCCAGGCGGGGGTCAGCCTTTTTTCCCAATTAATAAGTGGTAGGACAAGAAAAAATGGCCTCAAGCTTCACTGGGGGAGGTTTAGGTCATATATTAGGGACAATTTCTTTACTGAAAGGGTTGTCAGGCACTGGAACAGGCTGCCCAGGGAAGTGATGGAGTTACCATCCCTGGAGGTATTTACAAGATGTGTAGATGTGGCCCTCAGGGACGTGGTTTAATAATGAATGTGGCAGTGCTGGGTTAATGGTTGGACTTAATAATCTTTAAGGTTTTTTCCAACCTGAACAATCCTATGATTCTATGAAAAATCTCATGTTTTAGTAATTATAAAGGACATTATATCACAAACATGTCTGATAAACTAAGCAAAAAATGAGGTTAAATTCAATTTTGTTGGAAGAAGAGCAGTGGCAATAACAGAAAAAACTCTAACTCTTTGGAGGGTAATCCAAGAATTCCAGATGCACCTAACACACCATATCAAAAGACATAAAAATACTTCTGGTCAAGAGTCAAAACTTGACATTTTCTGATAACAGAATCTTACTCCCTGGCAAGGTAAAGACAGTTGTCTTTGCTTCCTAGTGATATTCAAATTAAAAACTGACTTGATCTCCCACACCTTCATCAGACAATGCTTCCTCTAAATTTTTCATTTCAGTGGAAGTTTTGCTGAATAAAAATTGCAGCATCAAACCAATAGATAGAAAACACTCATCCTGTCTATTTCTTGTAGCAAACAGTTGGCATCTTGTCTGTTACATGTTTATAAACTGCCTCCCATAGTATAATTCAGACCGTATGATGCTACCACAATAGTGACATCATTTTTAAAATATATGTATATTTTCTGTTCCAATCCAGGGAAGTGCAAACTGCAAATAAAAATCCATATCAAATTCACATTCATTTGAATTCAAAGTGGACTTTACATTCCATTTAGCCCATTTTGCATAAACGAAACACAGAAGTAAAAAAGGTAAGGGATATGTAAAGCAAATCTGAGATAATTTCTTTCCCCTAAAATTCCACTTCTTCACTTGGGAGTCGATATTGCTTGGAAGAAAAGAAACACAAACAATTGATCATCCTAATAGTTGAATTGCAATCTAGAGGTCAGGATAATATTTGGAGATATTCATTGAACAAGCATGGTCTCTTCTTAATCTCAGTTATTTCTTGACTGTATATATCAAGCACAAAGCACAAAAGCCCTAGTAGTATAGATGTTCTAGAATTATTTTGTATACATAGGGGTCTGCCTTCCTTTGTTAAAGGATTTTAGTGTAATCACAAATTACACTATGATTTTTTGGTCTTTTATATACACTGTTATTTTTTTGTTTTCCTTTCAAAAAGATTAGTATCAATTTCATAATATTTCTTCCTCTCTTGAGTCTGAGATAGTAGAAAAAATCTCCAGGGTCCATGATGTCATTTAATTAAACATATAGAAACTTTTTGCAAGGAGGCAATTGTGAAAACTTGTACACAGCAGGACATACCATGGCCGGGCTATATTATTGAGTCATTGACAATTGTTTCTTTCAAGCACTTGGAAACTGTTGTTGCATATAGCAGTATCACTGGCTTTAACATCACAGAAAGATGAAATATCAAAATAAATTTTAAATTTCTCTCCCTGAAGATATTGTATTACTAAGGCTGCATTGGTAGCTGCTGAATCAAGCATGGTGGATGATAGTTGCAGGTAGCAAAGGGTTCCTATGCCTATACTGGTGAACTGTTAGAACAATTCTTGATCACAGTGTTGCTTCTCCCAAGTAGCCAGAATCTCCCTTAGCCTTTTCCAAGTATTGTTTTCTCTCCAAGGACCTTGTGCCCTAATTCATTGCAAGTTCACTAACAGGCAGTTCACTAACAGTCACTGAGGTTGTGAGACCCCGCCTCTGTGCCAAAGTGTATTCCTAAATGTGTCAAATTTTCCAGACTAGATCTAACTAATTATTTCTAGACCAGAAGGTAATTTTGTTTCAGTAATATTTCTAATGCCAGCCTGAACCTAGCAGTTTTGGATGCGATGGGCACAAGCCCAGCCCATAATTTTTGCACACACCCATGGGCAAATCCATGTCCATGAGGACAAGGTGCAGTAGCCTCTTTGTAGAAAACTGAAAGAAAAAGTGCCATGACAGTTGTTCCTCTCTCACACTTTCTTGGTCTAGTTATTTCTGGCCATTGCAAGTATTTGGGACAGCTCAAATGTCCAATTACACAGGACCAAAGCAGATCAAAGACTGGAACATTTCACAGCATTTAGCATGTTTTGTACCTGGTTGCAGAATTACTGTAGTAACTGTGGATCAATTCCAACCTCAGAGAGACTTTCAGTTTCCAAGTCATGAATTCTGCATCAAGGTAATCTATCAAAAAAAAAAAAAAAAAAAAAAAAAAGAAAGAAGTAATAACAATAATTAAAAATTGATTGACATGAAAATGATAGTACTTCTGTGTATCTTCACACAACAGGGTTGGCACTAGTACAGCATGACTAAAACTTTGACATATATACCAACACTCTTCAAATCAGGGATGCAGGACAAACTCATGTTATCTGAGCATTTTAATATTTTCATTCAGATCTCATATGTTTTCACGTTAAGCACTGACAGTCATTTAGCTGCAAATCTAGACTTGCCCATGGAGGTCTGAAGGAGGAGGGTTTCTGAACCTTGTGTTAGTCAAGACTTCAATGGGGTGACATCACTTATATCAGGTGAGGATCTTGACTAAGAGTTTAAAAGGATGGTATAAAATAAGAAAGAGGAGAAAGCAAAATGATAGTCAAGGTTATGTGAACTCTTGCTACTATTCTTCTGTTAATGAATGTAAAGAATTCTTTTCTTAGTGATGAGGTAACTTATGACTAGCCTGGATCTTGCAGATGAAATCAGTATTACTCCTGGTAAGCAATAAAAAAACTTGCTGATAGTAGTAGTATTAAAGGAGAAGCAGCAGGAAAGCAAAAGAAATTGCGTAATTTGTGGGGATTCAAAACATACATCAGGGTTTAATATCTGAAACTGCAGAACAGATGCAGATGCAGCATTTAAAATTTAAACAAATACTTCAGAGGCTTCTAGATATGTTACAGTCTGTAGTTATTCTGCACACATTCCTACATACCTTCAAAGAGTAAAAAAAAGTTATTAAAAAAAATCAAAACTTCACATAAACAGAACCCAACTGCTTCATCACTCATCTCTGCAGCAGTGGTATATTTCCCTTGAGTGTTTCAAAGCCGTATGAACAAGCTAACTCCACAAGGCAGTATATTTTATTGGTCAGCTTTGAGGAGTTCATATCTACACATTCTGCTTCACAGAGATGCTGGCAGTGACCAGCCTCTAGCTCTGTCACAAGGAAGGAGAGAGACACTCATTTTATGCCCTCTTCTGATGCAAGGTACAAAATGGCCATGCTGTTCAACGTGATAACTATGATTAAATTTTTTTTTTTTTAAATTATTGTAACCGAGTCAGGGAATCAGAAATTGCTGTGATGGGAGTATTTAGAAGACTGATAAACCAACTTTAAAATAAAATTTTAGTAGACTGACATTCATTAATGACAGATCTGCCAATGGTTAGCTGTTACAAATTATCACCACATAGCTTTACACACACAAATCCACTAGTCCACTATATCCTGAATTAGAGGTGGGTATGTAATACTAAGGAGATGATGCACCAATGGATGCAGTGCTGGTGGTTGATAATTGAGGAGGTCAAGGTGATCAGGCTTGAGACACCTTTTATAGGTAAAGCTCCTCTGGAGGCCTGATACTTCATGCAGCTTGCCTCTCTCCTGAAAAGGGATCCCCTCTGCTCCCAATGCTGCTTATCTTTGTTTTGGCTTTGCCAGTTACCCTGATCCTTGTGCATTCAGTAGGATGCCCCGCCTGTTTGCTGTTGCTTGTGCTTATCTTGTTCTTTTGTTCTTTGTCTTGCAAATTCCATTACTTCAGTTGTTGATTATATATTTTCCCACATTTCCCACCTGCCTGCAACTACACAAGGTTCTGTTTACTCTTGGGTGGACACATTGTTCATATACTTAAATGCAATACTTGCTGCACATTGTTTTGCTGTGCAAACATGTTGAACACACACACACATATATATATATCTGTGTTGTTGGCTACACTATTTTAGTATGCTTCTAGTTGGGTTCAAGGCAAGCAAATAGGAATTCTATTCTAACTAATCCTATACTATAATGTGCATCCTGACTCTTAAGTACGGCAATAATTCATAGATGTCATAGCCTCTGGTTTGGCTGTAATGCCTAGAGTTGGCACTTGAAGTGACCTCAGGTAAAACCATTCTCTCTGGCAAAAATAAGGAAGTAAAAAGCTGTCTATTAGACAGCCAGAAGAATAGAATAATGAGCACACTTCAGTAGTGTGCTTTAAAATAGAATTACTGTACTTGTAACACCACTTTCTTTAGTCAGTACAGTGTCACTGTAGTGGTGGTCTGCACATTTACTGAAATAAAATCTATTTCAGAGCAGCAAAACAGACATTATGTGAAGACGACATCACACAAGGATTCACTATTCATAAAATGAATCTATTCTCTCTTGTGCTGCAGAAGCTGTTAAATTAAAGAACACAGTAGTTAGTATCTTTGATGTAGAAAAGAAGGCAAGCGAGAAGAGAAGGATAAGTGTTATCATCAGGCTGTCGAAGGGAGAAGCAGAAATAACGGATTCAGGAATAGACTAATTTTGACTTAAATAAACCACTTTTTTCAGCCTTAATGAAATGATTTTTTAGCCCTAATGTGCAGTGGAGCTAGCAGCAGAGGCTCTCTGCTTTGATACAGATGAACAAGTGAGAAATGACATGCAAGTATGTTTAGGAAACCTGACATGACAGCTGGTTACCTAGTCTCTCTACTCCACAGATGTACTATTGCACTGGGGAAGAAAAGGCATCAGTCATACTCTTCAGCCAGAAGGCAGAGGAGGATCATTTCAGGAGAAGTTTTCACAGCTTCTCTGAAAAAAAAATGGAAGCCGTGCCAAGAAAAACTGTATTCTGGGAAAAGCCTTTTCTGCGAACAAAGTTCACAGCCAGGGTTTGCTATGGTGCCTGGGCAGGAGCCGTGCCGGGGAGCCAGGGCTACCCCAGCCCCTGGGCTGAGTGAGCCAGGTCACCCAGAGCGCCCTTCAGCGAGGGCAGGCAATCAGCGGTGCTCAGTAATCTCATTATCATTCCTCTCTCCTCCGGTTAAACAAACTCTCCGCAATCAGCGGCACAGACCGAAGACGTATCAGTAGCAGGAAGCCAGGTGGGGTGAGGGGGTGTGCAGAGCACAGCAGGGCAGCTGGAGCCTCCCACCTGCCTCATGCACGGCCGTGGCAGCGAGTCTCTAACACCTCTGTGCCCCAAACCCTTGCTGCTGCAGGGCTTGCAGTGCCCACCACCCCATGAAGGTCCAGGGTTCCTATTACGCACAAGCAGGAAAAGGAGCAAAGGAGAATTTGTCCCCGGTACCGGCACCGGTCAAAGGATGAATGAGCACGGCATGTGTCATTGGGCTGCCTTAAAAGGCTGCCACTGACAGTGGTAGGAATTACTGACCTACCTCCAGTATAAACTTGGAGGGAGGGATGTGTAATGCATGCCTTCTGACTGCTCTTTTGGTGATCTCAGTCCTGACCCAATGGGTCTAGTCTGAAATTAGTGGGCTTCTAATTGCTTTTTAATTTAAAGCAATTACAAAAGGGGACACTACCAAACGTCATTTGTACTTGTGGGATCACACATGGCACTTAACTGGGAAAATATCATGTTAGGCAATTTTTTTCATTAGAAATCTTATTCTAACCACAGTAAATGCTGTAATACCTGAAATTCAGAATTTATATGGCAAGTTGTACAGGCATTTTTATCAACAGACATTTATATTGTTCAGAATATTGAAAGGAAAACCAGATTCAACTACTTAGACTGGCCTGAAACTTATGATTCATACTCTCAGCTTTGAGACATTGCTTTTTATTGTTTTAGCCACTTAAGAAAAGACCACTGTTAAAGGTTAACTGAGCCAAAGAGGCATCTAGGAAGAAAATAAATTCCTGGTAGTCCTTTATCTTCCTTCAGAATCTACAGCAGTGTGGAACATGACCTTGAGAAGCCACACTAACTGACACAATGATGACCACGAGCTTGCTGTCATTGCAGAAAGAGATAAGTTGTGTCCTGCAACAACTTCTGAGTCAGTTCTCACTAGAGTAAGGTATTTCTGTGATTGAGAAAACACTTTGCTCCTGCCTAGGCACAGTGTAGTCACGGTCATCATTGCATTCGTTAACATGAGTTCTCAAGGACATGTTTTAACTTGTCATGCTGTTACAGTGATGTCAAGCCCACTGAGATGGGCATCAAGAGGGTATTTGTGAAGTATGAGGCCAGCTCCATCAAAAAGGACAGATTCTTCTGCAGCAGTTCATAACAGAGAAGTGACATCTCTGGATTGCCACTTCAAGCCCACAGTGCTATCTAAAGTGACATCTTCATGTTGCAGCGTGAAGCCTGTCGCGTTATGTGGAGTGACATCTCCACAGAACTTACTGAAGCCCATGCTAATTGCAGCTCAATCTTGAGAAAAGAGTTTTGCAAAAACATTACTGGAAACCCTCTGAGGAGAGCACCAGCTAGCAGTGCTGAGCTCCAAGTACCAGAAAGCAGTTACTCCTATTAAACAAAAAATAATGTGGCATCTTCCCCCCGAATTAAAAGAACAGATTACCTTTGATCATAAGAATTCATTGTACTATTTATCTGAAAGGAGAAAAGTCACTTCATTTTTCCTCTTGCAAATATGTCAGGGAGAAAGTAAATCTCTTCCCTACACTTACAACTGCTCAGCTTTATCCAAGCAAAAGCAAACACATGGCTTTCTTCCCTGAAGAAAATGTGGAGTCTTACCTGATTTCTACCAGTTTGAGGCTGTGCCTCTATGACTGTGCATTTAAGCAAGTGACCTTAAGCTCTTGCTGGTCCCGGAATCAAGGCTCACAGATTCATGTCTATCCTTTACAGCTGAGTAGTTCTTTTTCTTTGAAGGTCTCACCAGGGCTGCCTCTCTAATTCTGGCTTTGATGTCATTATCCCAACATGCCTACCTCCTTCCCAACAAAAGAGCCCAGCAGCCTGCAAACAGCCAGAATCCAAAAAAGTGCTGGAACAGAGGTTAAGGCTTACGAGAGACATGAACCAGTGTGTGTGTGTATGTGCGTGTTTGGGGGTGGAGTAGGTGATAATGTAACAGTATGCTTCCTTCACCCTGGCTTCCAGCCTTCGGAAGAGAAAGGGTGAAGAGGAGATACTCCTTCTCAGAACTTGAATGCTGTTACTTTATATATTCATAGATCATTACGAGATGCTCAGGAATCTGGTTTTGAGCACTGGCCAGTATTCTCAGATGGCCACATTTTAAATGCTTGACTCAAATTTTACTTTAGTTAATGACCCTTATACTGAAGTCACCATTTTTTGCTGGTTTAAGGCACTTCAGAAGTAAAGAATGAATTACCTATGTAGACATTGACCAAATCAGATCTCAGCCCCTAATAATTTGTTTTCAGACACATTTTCAATCTTGAAGTGATTTGATTTTTATCACACATTGGTCCAACTAAGCCCTTTACTCACAGGTTTTGTTTTTCAGGTGTGTACTTTTAATAATTCCAAGTACAGGGAAAGGAAAGGTTTTCTCCTCTCCAAAATTCTCTTTTTGAGGATATTTTACAGACCCTTACATGCTTTCTTTGCTATACTAGTGGAAACTTTCTCTCCAACTGGGGATATTAAAAGTTGTTATATTTACCATGAACCCACGGTTTGTTTTTCATATATGGGTCTGGTTTAAATTGGCAGTGACAGAAAAGTTACCTAATATGAAGTACAGGGGAATTCAAACTTGCTGCACCAGTTACTCTCAGCATTGACCTGATGCAATTTAAGGTGCAAGGTGAATACCCATCAGTAGGAAAATGTCATTACTCACCACAAATAAACAGAATTGCCTGTTCTTAAACAGTAAGGTCATCTGTTTCACATTCTATCCACCTTGGGCTGATTGAAGCAAATTAGGTCCTGTGCTAATCAGCTCAAGACCTGTGCTGAAAATGTAGAAATCCGCTATCTGATTTTCTTCCAGTAATTATCAGAGAGTTTGTATGCCCAGTGAAGAATGCAGAAGTATTTAACCTTGGTAGGGCCTGATCCCACAAGGTTTTGGGACTTAGGCTGAGTGGTCTCAACAGGTTAAACAGGACCCCTCACACAAGTGAACACTGCATAATGGGCATGGTGGGAAGGTGGTTTTACAGCCTGCCAACAGCATCTTTTTAGCTCCTTCTACCAGTACCTTACTTACTTCTTAACAGTGCTTACTGTAACTTATCTACCCTAATTTTGCAGAATCTAAAAATTAGTAGGTTTAGCTGCATCTTTCCACTCCCATCAGGAATGAAGTGACAAGACCAACACTGGACAATTATCACTTCATATTAGAATGAGACTTCATTTAGACATGAAAGGTCAGGGGACAGTTAAGTCACTCCTTTTTTAATTTAAATTTCATTAGTTTTGCACATTACATTTGTCATGACTATACTAAAATAAGTCCTAATTCAGGTCATCAATGAAGAATATAGGAATGAGAGTCTAAGTAGATTGTTTCTATTCTTTGCTTTACTGTTTCTTCCCATATGAGCTTGGGCAAATCATATAAACTTCTTCTTTTCCAGCTGCTAAATGAAAAAAAAGGTAAAATGTCCTCTGTGAGTTTTACTTTACTCATAGAATTAAAATGCATTCAGAGTCTCACATATACTCAATGAATATATATATACCCCAAATAAATGTATTTATTAACAGTATTTTTTCATTTGTTATATCATCATTTCAATATATTTCTATGTTGCACTACCTCAGGACTTTAATGATTAATCCTCCAAGAGATGTACATCTCTGCTTCATAGGTGACTGCCTTAAAATCAATTCACATTCTAAAAAATCATATTCCTACAATCTGCTTTTTATCCAAAGTTTGTGGATATTGTAATAAGGTCCATTCAGGCCTGAAAGGCAAAGTGACAAAGCAGAGATTGAACAAGTTTGGAGGTCAGAAGTAAAAATTCTTCGTGGACACAGACATTTTAGTTTGTGTCTAGCACCATATTGGTAACATTGTCCTTATTTAAAATTTCAAATTAGCAATGTCATTCTATTACCTCTGCTTCATCTGAGGTGTGGGGAGTTCCCCCCATTACATTTATTTGCACAGTTCTGAATACAACATCTGTTGGCTGATTTGTGCAACGGTGTCTGGTCGATAGCCTGGAAATAGTAAGAGACTTTTTAGTTTAAGGTAAAGATGCTGTAGGTTTGTGCAACTGAGGATTTCCTTCATTACAGGTGAATTCAGGGCCACACTGAGGGTCAGCGCCAGGAGACCAGACACTACGTAAATTCCCAAAATGGGAATGAAAAAGAATTAGTGGCTCTATGACTTGTTACTGGATGAATTTCCCTGTAAACGGGAACTGCTTCATTAGCACATACCCTCTCCTTATCGCAGGACTAAAACCAAATAAATCAAACCCTGGCTAGACTTAACCAATATTTTTTGTCATCATAATGTCTCCTTTTCAAAAGAGTTACATGATTCAAGTTCATTTTAATAGCAAGCAATGAAGAAATTACAGTTGTTTCCATTCACACATAGCTCTAATGGGAAAAGCTTGACAGTAACTGCCGTTTCAAGAAATTCTTAACTTTTTCAGGAAAGGCACTAGTGTTCCTACATAGGTAATTACATCATGATTCTGAGGTTTTCCAGAAAAAAAATGAGACAATACCTTTTGTCCCCTAAATTGGAGAGGACTAACTGGGGAAAAAAATATCTCTTCAGGTTAAAACGTAAGTGATTGTGATGGAAAGACTCAATTGCATCATTCATTTCCATAGAAACAAAACTTGTAAAAGAAAAATTATGTTAGCAGAAGTTATTTGAAACAGCTTGCTTGTGAGTTGATACAAAACTCCAGTGAAAAGATGAGATAGATAAACAGAAAGATTTGCTCCTTCTGTTGAGGGCCAATCTGCTATTTGTACTCCTTCTAGATCTTTTCCTTTTAATATTTTGAACTTCTTTGGAACAAAGAGATACTCCTTTGACTCTTAGATAGCATAAAAGCAATTTTCTATTTTTAATTCATTCTTCCTTGGCCTCTCTACTTCCCCCCTGCTCTTCTGCTTTCCTATTTTGTTTGTTTTCAGCTACCTTAATCATTTTCCCTATCCAAAAATTATTCTTAACAGACTCAACAAAAAAAATATGTAACATTGGAATGAAAACAAGAGGGTAAATCCCAGAATAAAAATCACAAAACACCAAAATTCTGATGGCTGAGGAAATGTCACTGACAACCTGTATCAGCAAGGATTCCTTCACTTTTGCTTTTCCTCTGAAATATTACCATATTCTTCTCTAACAAAAGCTCAGTTTAAATGTTTAGGAAGACTGAGAGGAAAATGCTTATCTATTGAAATCAGAGGTTTCTTGAATCTTCTGCTGTGCCAAAGCCTCTCTTTACCCACGATAAATAGAAATATGTTCTGTAAGTAAATTCTGTAGGTTTTGCTGTGACTGCTTTCAAAGTAAATTGCTAGGCAATAGTAAAAAGGCTACTAGGTTAAAACTAGTTGGGAAGTGCTGCACTGAAATAACTCCTAGAAATGTTAAGAACTTTCCTTTACAGCCAATGACTTTTTTTGCAAGAAATGTGGAAAACATTAGCTAAAATTGTGTTGGTCTGTACAATTTTATTCTGTTAAAGACAGGTTTTATGATACATTTAGCCTTTTAAATGACACTAATAGTCTCTGGAGACACACGGTCTTTCCTGCAGTTCAACAATTAAGTCTATTTCAATGTTATTTGGATAAGTTGAAACAATTCAGTTACTGTATGTCTGCTCAGTGGCATGTACGGTAAGGCTAATGGAAACCACCTAGAGTTAACTTAATAATAAGGCTTTAGCCAGCCTTAGACATCCACCTAACTTTTGGAGGGAAAGCTGAAAAGTGAGAGGGTGGAAGGGTCATTTTATTGGCAGAGAAACTAGTGTATTTTTCATCTCTCATTCCACACATATGCACCCCTCCTCCCATCCACCACCACACACACACTTCAAAAAAAGTGCCCTAAAATTCACACAGGTCATAAGTCTGAGTTGATAATGAGCATGATTAATCACAATTGTGTTTCTGTTTCTCCTCTCTCTCCTTTTGAAATGTGTTACTTGCTAAATTGTACTAGCAAGGTTTCTAGATGTGTATGTAAATATACACACATCATGCACTCCTTGCACATATATATATTTACACACACACACACTCTCATATATATATATATATATATATATATATGGCATGTTCTGAATTGCTCACACTTTTGTGTAGTAAGTGTATGTTTATATAAATTGTCTTACGTTGCTATGGCTAAACTGCTTCCGCTACCAAACTAGCTCTTTTAGACCTATCTTAAATATCTCTACAGTGAGTTACCAAGTAGAAATTTATATAATCAGATTTTTACCACATTATTAAAAAAAAAAAAAAAAGTGAGGGGAAGTAATTAAGAGGGCTCCAGATATAAAATCCTGGCTTTATTTCAAATCTCAAGCCTTGAACTAATCAGACATAAGAAGGATAAAATGTACAGAGGGAGCTAAATTAATCACTGGTTGGTTAAACTGGCTAATAGGTCTCTATCAACCTGTACTGGGACTGGGAAGAAGTGGAAAGGTGCTGATAGAAGGCAACTTCCTACAAACCTCAATTTTCCCAAAATTTTGGGTCTTCAGAATCAAACTGAAAATCTTCTGTTAGGGTTGATTTAATGTCCGGTATGTCTTTGGGCTCAGTTACATCTGTGTTAAAACTGTGAGGCTGCTGAAGCACATAATGAACATTGGTGTGACACAGGATAAACCACAGGCCTGACCTGTACATGAACTATGTGAGGAGGCTTTTTCTGATCATGACATACCACTGGAGATACAGATGAGAGAATAATAGCAATCCCATGGATGAAAATTACACACAACATATGGCCATTCAGGACTAGAAAACCTAAGAAAAGTTTAAAAAAAAAAAAACAACGTAGGAAACAAATGTGTTTTTCAAAATTTTCTGTGCTGCCAAAAGCTTGACTTTACACACATATGCAAAACCAAGATGCTGGTGAAGACTATTCCAATATTACTGAAATTACTCAGTCAAAATACTCAACAGCTATGGGTGCAAGGTGAGGCAATCTACCCTCCAAAACTGAAGTTTGCCTAGGAAACCATCTTATTCATCAGGAACAAAGGTGGAGAATTTTTGGGGTAGCAATTTTGTCAAAGGACAGCTCCAGCAGATTCTTCAATATTAATTGTCAAGGATGGACTTAAAAGTCATTTTCTTCCAAACAAGAATCCATGCAGGTGTTTGAGTGGCTGTACTTACTGATGTCCCCACATTAATGTCAGATCCATGGCGACGTCCAGATCCACCAACAGAAACAATTGCAAATGCACCAGGCTCCAGAAGTGATGTGTCTCATACATCCAGAAAGCCAGTAGAGCCTGCCCAAAGCAGCGAAGTAGTAGCACACAGATAAAAGGGATGATTGTCATAGGTTAGCAAGCATAGTCTCGGAAGGGATGTCCTCGCTAAGGGGTGCTTACAGCTTCCTCTGGGTAGAACCTATCAACTGGCCAGTTTGAATATGGACAATTCTCTAAGCCACTTAAAGTTGTGACCGCCTCTGTGATCCACATTTAAGAATAGGCAAACTCCCCCCCCAAGCTCTCTCTCGTTTCCGGCGCTGGCACAGGTGGCTGCAGGCCCCGTGTGGGGTCAGCGGGCCCGGCCAGTCCCTGCTTGGGCCAGGCCGGGCTGGGCCACGGCCATCCTGGAGTCGATGGATCTGTTCCAGCTGTGGAACCCCCCCCACTGCCTTGCTGTGGGCAGCCGGAGCGGCTCGGCTCTCCCCCCTCTCCACTGCGATAAGAAACATTCCAGCCGCAAGGCGGAGGTGAGATTAACCCTTTTATTGCTGTGAAGAGCTGAAAACCTGAGGGAAGAGAGAGAGAGGAGATGCTTAAAGCTGAAAGTCTGTTGTGAAGCTATGATAGATATATCAGAGTATCCCGTTGTAATTTCATGAAGATATGGGGGGTGGAGTGTTCAACTCGTAAGCAAAAGCACCTGCGCTGAGATAGGCAGATGCTGACGCGGCTGTAATTTCATGAGAAGTTTGGACAGGGAGAGATGGACCAGATGAGGACTTTGGCTCCACACGAGAAAGGAGAAAACCTCAGTTCCTAGAGATGCTCCCAGAGATAGTCCTAGAGATGAAGATGAGGAGGACCCTTTGCTCCCAGGGAAGGCGGAGGGCCTCTGTTCTTAGACATGAAATGCTCCCAGAGATGGGTGAAGAGAACTCTTGCTTCTGAACAGCTCAACCTTAAAGGAAACAGCACAAACTTCAAGAGTGGACCCTCGAAAGCAGTTGCGGGAAAAGCTGCAAGTCGGGGGAAGGGACTCACACGCAGGCAGAGAGACTCCTCTTCCTAAATGGACTGAACAATATTTGGAAGTGGGCGGCTGTCTCGTTGTGATACTGTCTTCATAGCATGAGCAAGAAGAGACTTCTCTTTCTAAATGGACTGAACAAGGTTATTATGGAAGTGGTAAACAGACTGAACATCTTAAGGGTTGTCTTTTTACATTGTCAGTGGGAGAAGGGAGGAAGGTGGGGGGAGGAGGAGAGTTCTGAAGGTTGTATAATTTTTTTTCTTCTTTTAGGTCTGTTAATAAACTTCTTTATATTCATTCAAGTTTGGTGCCTGTTTTGTGTTTCTCCTAATTCTTATCTCACAGAAGATAAACAGTAATGAGTATTTTGGGCCAAATCACTACAATGATCTAACTCCAAATCCAGTAGGACCAGAAGGTCTACAGTGCCCTTCTCAAGGGGTTTCCTTTTCTGTAGTGATGACCCTCCGGTGAATTGTTGCAGCAGGAACGTTTCCTCAGAAATCTTCTGACAAAGTATTTACAGGCAAAGCCATTAACTGTACTCACTGCTGAATTTTGGTGGTATTCAACACTGAATTTGACCTGGAAATTATTAGAATACAGCATTGCAAACAATTAGCTCCTTTGTCCGAAAGGTGTCTTTTTGCTAAAGCATGGTAGGTTTTGAAGGCTGGGCTCATCCTTCTGCATTTATTTAAGAATTTTCAAGGGACAACAGGAATACAAAATAAGGTCTGTGGAAGAGCTTTTCTTTGATCTATTACAAACAGACTACTATTCTGCAAGCTGCAAAAGTACATTTTAATTACCACAGTGAAAGCAGATGTAAAATCAATAAGGTGTTTTATTTCTCTCATTGATGTGTATAAATACCTACTTTACAGCAAGGTTAAGCTGAGTTTTCTGTCATTAAATGTAAGGATTGATGCAGACCATTCAAACCAGGTTAGAGCACCAGAGAACAGAGTACCCCCCTATGTCACACCATAATCTGAAAATATTCATCCAGTGCTTTAAAAACTATTTTCTGGGATATTCAGAAATTTCTCACTTCACCCATTTGGGATTGAAGGCTATAATGGACAAAACTTTATTCCAAATAACTGGGTCAGTGATTCCAGTGTTTATACAACTGTGCTTGCTTGTCTTAATTTATGAAGTAGTTCAATTACTATAGAATTTCTTGGGGATGTCTCATTTAATCGAATCATTAATTCTATGCTCAGAGGATGTATAGAAATTGATGGTCAGTTCCTGTTCTTCATTTTAAGCAGAGATGGATCCAATTCAGAGCCTCCCACTGAAACTGTCTTAAACTTTGAGGAAAATTCAGGCTGTATTCACAGGTACCAAAGGCCTAGCTTTTTTTTTCTTTTTCTCTTTTTTTTTCTTTTGTTTATTTATTAGGTGAAAGAATCAAAGTCTCCTACTACCCTTGACTGACTTCAAGCACACTGTCTCTCACCTCATGGCTCTCATTTATCTAGGAGAAATCGGAGGACCACTTTAATCCCTAAAGTCTCTCTGTCAAAAATACCAATGATCATTGCTACAAACCATCTTTTACTTCACTTTGAATGGAACTAAGCTTTGAAAAACTCCATGGAGGAAAGGCTGGCCCAGCCAGAGCAGGACCAAAATGGTCTATGCCTCTACTACAAATGCATCTGAGACACTAGACAGAACAACAAACTCAAAATATCAGAAGGCTTAAAATATTTAAGCATGGACTACCAAAGCACTGAAATTGAATGCAAAGTTTTGCATTTTAAATCTTCATAGATTTTATACCTCAGTTTTCTTTTTTAGAAGTCATTTCCCTTCCTGACAGTGGTGCTGGGAATATGCCTTCAATTCAAGAAGCACACAAGTATATTGCTAGTAGGTACTATAGAAGCACTACTGATTCAAAGCCAATTCCACATTATTCATATAATTTTAGGTCTTCATTTAGAAGTTGGTTTAAATGAATATACCACTATTTACAAGGCTTTTCAACCACACCATTATGCACATAGTGCCCAGATGACAGTCCAATCTGCTCTACCAAAATCTGTAATTTTTCATCTGCTTTTAAAGAAGTACTTCCTGTATTTTTAAATTTCATTTTAGCTTAGTTTATGACTTGTTTTCACACATTCCTCATGTATTCCATTGTGAGGCTTCTTGGAGAAATCTACAGGAAAGAGGTACTTGCAGTGTCTGTTCAATGATGTGCAGAGGGACCCAAACTACAAAACATCTGGTTATACTGTACAGACAGGGGAACCATGGAGGCAAGTTTGCCAGTAGCAGAATTTTAGTCTTGAATAAATTAGAAGGAAGAGATCATTCACAGGCTCTTTTCTAGCAACATTATATGAATATCAGATTAACATGGGACAAGAGCCCAGTGAGAATAGAGCCCTTATGATACAAAATGCAGAAATATCAGAGGAAATATGTCACAGAAATAAGAAACAGCAAGCATAAGGATGTTATGGATCTGGGTTTTTCCCCTTTTTTACTGCAGTCACATAAGACAAAATGCCTTATCAAGGCATGTGCTTTAAGGGGCCAATTTTCCATCTAATGAAGTAAATGGAAAAAAACATTGAGTTGAATGATGCAACTTAATGTCCTTAATGAAAAAAGTAATCTCATGTTAAGATCCACTTTTGAACCCATTTAGCTTGATGGAAATCTTTCTTTTGATTTCAAAAGCATCAGATTTAAATACCAACTATTCAAGAAGGAAGACATCTAAAAGCTCTCTTTACATGGAGTGCACCTCATCTATTCAAAGTTTGAATTAAGTCATGGAGAGACCAGTTCATGATCCTACAGATATGGTCAACTACCCATGTGTTTAAAATGACCCTGGGCTCATACACTTCAGGACAATAATACCTGAATATCTTTATGTTTAACTCTTTCTGCCAATAAAATTCTCTCTGACATTTATGGACCCTGCCATTTTGACTTACTGTGTGCTTATGCTAAAATTCCAAGGAAAAGGCATAATTTTTTTTCTCTCCCCATATAGTCTACCTTAATAAGGAACAATTCATTTTACTTAGACTTTTTTAATATCACTGTAGCCCTGAGACCAGGCAGAGAAAATATCAACTGGAATGTTTTAGGCAGGAGATGCTGGTGGTGGGGGGAGGACACAGAGGGAAGAATATTATGAAAGGAAACTGCTGTGGCTGGTCCATTTTTAAGAAAGAGCAATGGCCTGGAACATGACTCTCCTCAGTCTGAATTCGGAAAGCCCAAATTTGGGGAATAAAGGGATCAGTACTTCAGCTGCTGGGGTAAAGTTTACCTCAGAACAAAAAAAAAATTAAAACCCCGGAAGTTCTGGTGGATCCAAGAGTTAGGCAAAGCTTGTTTTGCTCCTGAGCTAAACAAACCTTTAAATTATAAAAGGCAAAATCTCACTGTCAGGCATGAATTTTTTCCAAAGCAATAGGAATAACACAGCACAGGAGAGAAAGCAAATAAACTCAACTTTTTTTTCTGTATTGGTCTGGCATAGCCTGGTTTTAGGTAGCAGGGGGCCACAGAGATGGCTCCTGTGAAGAAGCTGCTGGAAGCTTCCCACCATGTCCAGCAGAGCCAATGGCTGATGGCTCTGAAGATGGACATGCTGCTGGCCAAAACTGGCCAATGAGAGAGGTTGGTAATGCCTCTGTGATGACATATTTAAGAAGAAAATCAAAACAAAGTAACAAGATTTTGGGATTCTGGTCAGAGAAGAGGAGGAGGTGAGAACATGTGAGGGAAAACAACATGGTGACACCGAGGTCAGTGAAGGAGGGGGAGGAGGTGCTCCAGGGGCCGGAGCCGAGGTTCCTCTGCAGGCCGTGGTACAGACCATGGTGAAGCAGCTGTGCCCCTGCAGCCCATGGGGATCCACGGGGGATGCAGAGATCCACCCACAGCCCGTGGGGGACGTGCCCGTGCTGGAGCGGGTGGATGCCTGGAGGGGGCTGTGATCCAGTGGAAGACCTGGTGCAGAAAGAGGGCCTTGCTTCCAGGCTGGAGCAGCCTGTCCTTGGAGGTCTGCACCCTGTGGAGAGAGAGACCCACGGTGCAGCAGTTTTGGGAGGGCTGTGTGCCCGTGGCAGGGGCTCACGCTGCAGCAGGGGCGGTGGGGCTGCTGCTTGTGGGAGTGGACCCACGCCGGGGAAGTTCTGTCTCCCCGGGGGGAGGGACCCCATGGGAGGGACCCCATGGTCTCACAGGGGAAGACTCCTCTCCCAGAACAGCAGAAGGAAATCTCGGTGATGAACTGACCAAACCCCCATGCCCTGTCCCCTGCACTGTTGGTGGAAAGGAAGGAGGGGCTGGGGGGTGGAAGGCGTTCTAAGGGCTTATTTTACTTCTCATTATCCTCCTCTGATTCTGTTAGCAAAAAATTCACTTCACAACTTAAGTTGAGCCTGTTTCACCCTTGAAGTGTTTCTCCCAGTCCTTATCTCAGTCATGAAGCCTTCGTTAATTTTTTTTCCCTTTTCCCTCCTCTGCCCAGCTGTGGCAGGGGAGGGTGAGTGAGAGGCTCTCGTGGGTGCCTGGCATTGGGCCAGTGTCAAACCATGACATTTTCATATTGATAAGACCTTCTACTCAGTGTGCAATAGGAAGGTCATCTCTGCAGGGCCACCAAGGCTGGACCTCCACAATGATACGGTACTGGTGCACATTCATCCCAACATCGGTAGGGAACATGATGGCATTGGCATTTATTAGGGCAAACCTGTAACTTAGAGTGGTTTCAGTACTTCCCCCTCCCTGGTACTAACCATAACGTAATTCTCTTTTAATCATCTAACTACTAAGAAGACTCAGATTATTTAATAACACGCCCAAAGCTTAGAAGAAATGAGGTTTCTTTCATCGCTAGAAAGGAGAGCAACAGAAATTCTGTTGAAGAAGACAGCAGAAAGAGGAAGAGAAGCACTACTTCCATACAGCCCAAGCTGCTGACACTGAAATCAGAACAAGGAACCTGAATTTTAATTGCAAGACTTGGTTTCCTAGATTAATGAGGAGCAGAGACCTCCTAGTGGCAATCAGGTCCTTCAGCAGGAAAAGCACAGCATCCATGGGTATGACTTAACCTGGCCTGCTCCACTTAAAGCCTTGAGCTACCTGAAACACATGTACAGTCATCTGTGCTTTTCATTTTAAATAGGAAATTTGGGGGCAGGGACTATCTCCTTCCATGTATTTGTACAGCTAGACAGCACTAAAGAGACCTATTTAACATTAGGGCAGAGTATTCATCCTTTGATGCATATTTAATGTCAGTTATACATCACTGTTAGATCAGTGTATAAACACACATATGCTCTTGGACAAAAGCATCCATGCATCAAAACTCTGCATCCATACTTTAATGTATTTAATTGAGTAAGCCATTATCACTAATTATGGTTTATATTTTCATAATACTGTTTTATGGTTATTACCTATTCCTTTCTATCTATCCATCTATAAGCCTTACATGCTATGTAAGAGCTATCTGACGAGCTCTTTGTTTCACACAAAGACAGAAATCATCACCCAGGCTGATCTCAAAGCTTTGACACCACCCATTCTGTGATATCTAGGCTGCACACTGACTTATTCAATTTCACATACAAATTTCACAGTTTGTGGAATGTTCACACGTGCATGAGCACACTCCCCAGGGAGCTTTCCCAGTGCTATGGTGCCCTCCAAAACAGCAAACACTACAGGGAGAGGAAAGGTGGTGCAAAGATGGAACCAACATTTCAAGCATTTTATTAATTCCTTCTAAGAACATGAAAACAATGCACCAATATAGGCAGAACAGCTCAAAAGAGAGAAGTCATACAAACTGGATACTTACAGAGAAAAATATCAAAAAAAGGACGTTTTGAAATGAAAGCTAAATTTTGAAGAACATTGATTTGAGAACTTTTTGTATCCTCTGAAATCTTTTCGTTCTAAGGACTGTCACTGGGTCTTTTTAAATGGAGCAAAAAGACTTCGCCTCCAGTGGTGTCATCATGCTACTGACTGGCACAGCCTTCCTTCTTCTGAGGGGTTACTCCAAAGGCGCAGCTCATTTGGCAGTGTGAGGATACAACAGCTCATGGTTTCCCATCACAGAGCAGTAACAGGACACACCACAGGCAGTGGTAAGAGAGCTACCAGTGTGCAAGCATGTAATAGGAGAAGTAAGTACCATGTCAGCCCAGCAATTAAGAGTTTCTTTGAGAGAGTACTTTATTTAATTGTAAATATTTGTATTAATTTAAAGGTCTGATTCTTCTGAGCACTGCTGGTGATGCAGAGGCTACAGCCATGGCTTGGAGCAGCACAGGTTCCTTGGGCGTGTAAGAAGCGAAGCTGCCTCCACGAAGATCTGTGAGGTCTCCTGGATTTTTGACATATGATACACAACTTTACCTGGGGTGGTCACTCCACAAAATACATTGTTTTTCCCAGTCCATACCGCTGCCTTTCGTTTTTCACTGCTTGCATCTGACATCAGGCACAGAAGAAACAGGGTAGTGTGTCTCAGTTGTCAGTACAGTGCTGCAAAAACATCACAGCAAAAAAAAACCAGAAAGTAAGACTATAAAATTGTTTTTGGTTTACTAGGATTTGAAGCCCCGACTTTTGATAAAAAATTCTCAGCAGGAATCACTGGAAGTTTTTTAAGCACTCCAACCAATCTATGCAGACTACAGCAACAATGGGAAAAATAATTTAGAAATATTAAAACAGGTCAAATAAAACTCAGTTCTCAGAAATAATAATGGCAATTTTTGAGCCACAAATAAAGTAATGCATGTTAACATATGTAAGAAAGTAGGCAGCAAAAGATCCACATGTAATTCAAGTCATCCTATTCTAACGTTGTAATGAGCACAGAGGTAAATTCAACTTGTTACACTGCAGCTCAGTCTGACCCATGCTCAGCCTGACCCACTCATCTTATCGCTGATTAAATAAATATTATATGAAAAAATTCAAGGGAATAAAAAAGAAAATTAAGGGGAAAAAAAGAGAAAAGGGTAGACAAAGAGACTAAAAGAAAAGAAGAACTATTGAAAGCCTGTGCAGACAAGTATGAATCAACTATTCTAAAAAGCAGATGCAAAATGAAGCTGCTTAAACATATAAGGCACTTCTACATTGTATTCAAATAATGCTGAAATTATAGAGCTGTCATTTGCAGACCTGTCGAGGGTGCCTTTCTTACCACATTATGATTTAGCATTTCTCTTAGCAGGTTGTAGCAATTTTGACATTAGAGTCATTGGACAGAAAAACCACAAAATGTACGCAGAGCATCACCTCTCTTTTTTGTAGTCTTAAAAAGAGCTCTGAGATTTTTGCTAGTAAAAAAAATTTTAGAAAACCCTGAAATTATTTTTAAAAGTGTAGAAATGCTAATCTCAAGAGAGAGAGTACACACATCTGTAGAACAAATGTAACTGTGAAGATTTAAATCATTTGATGGCATGTAACCTAATCTGACATGGCAGGAGGTTATTTTACAAACTGTGAAGGGCTCTGCCCACTGGTGTCATTAAAGCTTCCTTGAGAGGCAACTCAAAGATATGGATTTTTCTGGAGGCAAACACCCAGGTGGTAAAAATGGAGGTTGAGGGAGCAAAGTAACTGAACTGGCTCTGGACATGAACAAATATATGGATATATACATACCACCAAAAGATATGAACTGCAAATGCTGATGAACTGTGCAATATATTTAAGGGGTATTTTTAATCACTTTCTCAGATTGTTATAATTTGATGAGATAATCCTGACCATTTAGCTCTAATAAACTCACAGATCATGAACAATGGCTGCATTAAATCTATTGTCACTAGCAGTAACATGAGGAGCAAAGGCTCAATGGCTCTTCTCACAGCATTTGATTTTATTCACTCAGTCTCTGATTCCACATCAGCTGCCATCTGGACAAAATTCAGAAACCATGACACCTGCTTGAAGAATAAGATGCTGATCAGATGGAATGGGCTGGGACTTTATCTTGAGAACAGAAATGTGAATTGTTGGTAACACAATCGCTTAAAAGGTTTGTAAATTATGTGCCTTCAGCTCAACATATGGCTCATGTGAAATATGCACTTGTGAACTTTTCTCAAAACTTGAGCTTGGATGATATAGTGTGGTTGTTTCATAAACACAAGGTATAAATAAGTAAAATTTTACATGTAGACAAACAAGAGTGAGTCAAAGGAAACCTGCAGCCTTCTGGTTATCCTGTCCTGGTGTGGAAACCAGCCCCTGCTGCCATTCTGCCCAGGCAAGGAGTAGACGTGTACGTCCTCCTTCGGCTGGGTGGAGTATGGCCCTTCAACATCTCCACCCCAGCAGAACTGTAATTTCTGCAAGGAGAGGTAAGACCAGCACAAAGAATAATCTACCTGGGAGAGGTGATTCTGTCTCTGGAGGCTCTGGAGTCACCAGAGAAACCCACACGAGCAACCCCAACTTCTGCAGACAAGTGACCAGAGAAACTCCTGATATCTACTCACTAATGAGTTTGTAGAAGCATAAATATCAGTTTGCACACACAAGTGTGGTAAATGCAAGTGTTTCAAGGCCTGTTTTGTTGATTTCCTGGGATATATATCTGTGTGGGTTTTTCACATGTCGTGAGGGGATTTCTGGGTACTGATAGTCAAGAAGGGAATCTGAAGAAACATGGCTTCTTATTACCCTTAGTGGCATCAGCCAGTGCTGCTGAGACATTAACGAATTTCTTTCCATTTCTTTCTCAATTTTGCAGAAAAAAAACCCCCTAACTGTTCAGAACTTTTTCAGGAGGATGATACAGATTTTAAAAAATTAGTCCCCCACTCTAATGCCAAGTTATGGTGCTTTATAGCAGCCAGCTTTGCAGCGCTAAATGGTCTTCTGTAGCCTCATCTTTCTGCCTGCCTACAAGAAATAGTGACAAATTATGGTGGGGGGGGGGAGACTGAAGAAAGAAATATTCCATTTTTAATTGCCTTTTCATTTTCTTTTTATAGCCATGCTTAAACTGTGAGTTATCAGAAGCTGTTCGAAGTCTTTCTTTTACCATTTTAAAATATATTCCTCCTAAAGCCAGATGAAAAATACGGTTAATGGGGTTTTGTGACTCCCACAAAGTCCTCTACAAATTAAGGGACTTTGAAAAAATGTCAGCTGCCCAGTTCCCAAGAAAGAAAAATTAAACAATAAAGGCTTATCGACTTGTTCCTGAGAAGATAAAGCACTTATGAATGAGACCCTCTCATACTCTCTGGTTTGTGATCAGAGCAATTTCCAAGATTCACAGAAAATATTCTGATTAGCCAAGAAAATGCTCTGATGAAATGAGGTTTAAGATTTTATAACTGAATCTCATCCTCTCTTCAACCTGTTTTCATACAATGTGCTATCTCGTTCAGTCATGCTGCTATCACTACCAATTATAACCAGTGCCATAAAAACATCACATTCATGCAGATCAGCTGATTGTGCCAAGTTCAAGAAAGGACAGCAGGATAGAGATGACAGCAGCTTCTGCTGGCTCTGCCCCAAAGTCCCTTCAGGCCTGTTGTTTTTCTCTTTTGTAGACCCCCAGGATTTCACTGTCTCGGAAAAATTAATGCCAGGCCTCTCTCTAAGAGGACCTGACTCCCAGTCTACTGACACCATTGAGGGTATTTCTATTGACTTCCACTTGTCATCTACAGAGCTCTTCATCTTTCATGTCTTCCTCTTTCACACTATTTTTGATCTCCCTACCACGTGTCAGCCTGAGCAAAAGCCTTAAACTGCAAACTCCAGTCCCTCATCACATACTCAATACATACACACCACATACAGATAAAAGTAGGATTACGGCTGCCACCTTTGCTCTTCATATGGCTTCTAGATGGTCTAAAAGACCTTAGAGCAGAGAGGGGGGGGAAAAACAACCTGTGGAAGGCTTCCAATTTTAAATGTTCTCCCTTGTGGAGTCCTGTCCTATGCCAACTAGTGAAAGGGCAATAACACAAAAGGAAAAGGAGTGCTCATAATATGTTTTTATTGTCCAAGCACAGCAAACCAGGCATCCTTCTAGTATTTTGCTAGACTACTATTGAAAGCGCACATGGATTTCGAAATTAATTTCTGTGGAAAGTGAAAACTGCTTCACCTGGAAAACTATAACCGTAGCTAGCTAGCTATATTAGTGAGAATTGAAAATTGGTCTAAAATGTTATACTTTAGCTAATGCCATTAGCAAGAGAAAGCTAAAGAAGCCACGTCTTCTTACAATGCAAAAAGGAAAATGAGATTTTAAAAACATCTTTCTTACTCTCTTTTTCTCTGTTACTTCATTTTCCTGACATCAGAAATGTGAGGGCAGTTTCATCAGCAACAAGACAGTGGTCACCTGCAAAAAGGAAGATCATTCACATAAGCAGCAGCAAAACCTGGCCTATAATGTTCACTGCAGATTTTTTTTTTTAAATCCCACATAATAATTAAAGATAAATAAGTCATTTCTATCTTATTCTAATCTTTAAAAATAAAAAAATCTATCAAGACAGTTGAGCACAATGATGAACTATGCTTTGGGCTCCCAACCTGCCCAGAGTTGCATATTTTTAGCATTCAGCTGATTTGACTAACTAAGCAGGGACAGCATTAATTGCTGCAGGAGGCTGATGTGGAAGAAGAGTCACATTCTTCCCTTAACAAGGCATAGTCTGCCATGACTCTGCAGAGTGACACAGTGAACTCAGAATAGCAACTGAACCAAGTGAGTTTTCCTAATGCCAGACAGGAATAATAGAAAATGATGGAGTGTCTCTGAATTAAAAACAAGAAGCAGAAACTATGCAGAGTCTGTAAAAGTAGCTCATGCCAAAGGCATATTTGCTTTGATTTAATTGATGATAAAAGAAAACCACGGAGAAAGGTGAGTTTGGATGACATTCAAGTGTGTGTCCTGTGTTAGGAGGAGGGTAGAGATACCATCTGCTTACATTATCCTTCATTGCTAGAACCACAATGGTACATTGTACATATGTACAACTATGAAAAGAGCCTTTGCTACATAAGAAGAGGCCATGGCCAACAAAGTCAAAGATTTGCTGTTTAATCAACTGCTGGCCTCTGCTAAGGCATCTCCTCTGAAACGGCTGGTGGAAGGCAGAACTAACAGCTGTGAGGTGCAGCAGGAAGGAGCTACCTGGTCCTTTTGGAGTGAATTTTCCCTGTACTCATTCTCTTCCACATAAGAGAGAAATACTGAAGCGAGGCAGTTATGTTTCACTTGCTCCAACTAAAGTGACTCTGGACTCTTTGCTCTGTTAGTTATATGTTGAAATTGACGCATCCAAATTCCAAAAATGAAGGCATGTGTTTGACAAAGGTGATAGAAATAAATGAGGAAGCAGAGAAGACATTTTCTAACCTCCAGGAACAGAAAATCCTTTGTCTCTTCAAACAAAACCAGATTCAAAAAAGAGTCAGGCTTTCTGTATCTTGTAAGCCACCTGATGACCACATCTCTTTCTCACCAGTAAGAGATGCAGGAGGTATAAAATCACTTTTCTGGTCAAATGCTGAAGAGGCATTGTATATAAAATGCACAGACAAGCAGAATAGGTTTACATAATGTTAATACAGACAAATGACATGTACAACATATCTAGCTGCAATTTAATTAGATTAATTAGATCAATATAATTAGCAGTGGTATATTATGCTATCAAGACTTAGCCTTGCAAAGAACGCCTCTAAAAATGGTTTACAGTCTTAAAGCATTGTAACAGCGTATGCAGTATCCATGCTATCACGCATCAGTATCACCACTAACACACTATTAATACTGGGAGTTTATAGGACACTCAGGAGACACATAAAACACTACCCTTGCAAGAGGAAAATTCTGATAATGGAGCCTGTAAAATTATTTCAACAGTTGAAAAGAGCTCATGGAACTTAATTCCAAACAACAGCGTGGTCGTGATTATATAGCAAGTTAATTTAACCCATCGAGGCAGGAAAAGACATAATGAACAAAACAGATTGAGGTAGTATGACTTACCAATGAACACTTTGCTGAGAGTTCTCCCAAAGTTTTGTACACATAATAAATCACAAGTGGCTGCTTAACTATTGTATCATCTACTTGGACGTAGACTAGATATCACACTTGGTGAAATCTTATACAATTCTTACTGTTATCAATAGTGATTTTGCACTAAACAGGTCTGTGGGATTGGGCTTGGACATCTAAACCTCCATAGTGGTAAAAAAATGTTAATTTACATCTGCTAGCACTGTCAGTACACTTGGGCTCAAAACTTACCAGAAAAACTATGTATGTGTAGTGTCTCAAACCAACTACTGTGACTTTCTATATGCAAAAATCACAGCCCTTGCAAGGAGGAAAGAACAAAAACCCAGCACTTCCAGCTTGTTGAAAATAGCAATAGCCAATAAAATTCAGCTACACAAAGTGATAAATTCATAAATTTATGTTTATTGTTTCTCCAACTAAGAAAAGAAGTTCATCATAACAAGGCAATCTGCATTTTTAATCTGAAGTTTGTGCAAAAGTCTGCTAAGAAATAAAATCTGGCACACAGGCTACTCAGCTAGAAAATGTTTTTTTTCTCTCTGCATTTGGACACATGTAAGAATACACCTGTTCATGGAAGAGATAAAGTAAGTGCCTTGAAGCTGCATTGCAGAAGATACACAGACAAGGTAAAAATATCCAAATGCATATTTCCATTTTTTTTGCCTTTACCAGTGATAAATGGCTCAAACTGTATTTCCATTTGACCATGGAGTACTGAGGAAATAAAATCAACCCATTTCATGAAGACCACCTCACAGTTCAGCTGCTACCACATTCACCTCCCTAAAAGACTGAAGAATCTAAGGCAAAATGGCCATATTTCAGTGCATGTATCTTGACTGCCCACAAGAATTAGGTTCCAGCCATCCTCAAGTATATTAAAAGCACAAAGACAGAAAGTTTAGATGTGGTTCAGATTTTCTTTAGAACAGATATGATTAACATGTTTATATCTCCCTACAACTGTCAAAGGAACTCATCCCCTTCTCCACAGTTTTTCAGGGTTATACTGCTCATTATTATTGACACATTAAGGTTTATACTAGTGCTACTCCAGGTCATCCATCCTTGGTCATACATTTTATGGATTTTACTTTTTATTACTTTCAAGAAAAAGTTATATGCACAGCGAATAGTTCCCCTGCCTGTTTGTTGGGAATATACATTAATGCTTTACTGAAAAAAACCATCATCATTTTGGCCTTATCTGTCCTCAGTATTGTGTTGCATATGCACTACCTAACTCTGACTTTGGTTAGTTCTGCATCCTTATTACCTAAAATCTACAATCTGGTCTTCACTAGATTTACACTACCAGATAAATAGAATAAAACACAAAGGACTGAAATAGAGTGCCTTGTGTCTGGAAATAATCACCTATATTATGGAATTTGTGAAAGCTGAAAACAAACACTATAGCTTTGCAGGTTTTTTTGATGTGCTGATTATCTTAGTTTCTCTGATAGAAAACTTTGCTGGCTAACTTTCTGTGTGATATATTCAGAAGAAGGTAGTACTATTTTCATGTGTGTGTGCAATTAGTAAAAAAGGGGTAGGTAGTCCAGCTGATATTAAATTAAAACTTGGGAGCAGAAGCCATTTGTGTCAATTTTCCATTTTGTCACTCTCCTTTCAAATAGCTAATTTAGGGTACTCTGTCACACACTAGTGTTTTAAGGTATGTATATTTTATGACAGCTAAATGACAAATTTGTCTGAAACAAAGCTATTCTTTGATGAGTTAATTATAACCTGTGTAATATATCAAAGAAAATCAATATATATTTGGAATGAGTCACTATTGAGCCTTATTCCAAACAGAGCAAACCTATTCTAAAAATTAAAGCTCCATTTTTAACTCAGGTTTTGCTAAAATAATCTAATTTCAGAGTTAAGTAGTAGAAAAGAAATA
This sequence comes from Corvus moneduloides, assembly GCF_009650955.1. NCBI lineage: Eukaryota > Metazoa > Chordata > Aves > Passeriformes > Corvidae > Corvus > Corvus moneduloides. The sequence continues at coordinate 102,721,126 of NC_045476.1, read as the reverse complement.
ATTTGGCAATGTATCTGTGCAACAATCCCTTTCTAATATAACATTATGTAGTCTGCTTGTATGATATACAGCTGAAAATTTCACATTTAATGTTGTTTGACAGCAAAACAATGGGCCAGACTGATCTAATTGCTGAACACCTTGACATATGTGGTATTTGGACTTTGGAAAGCATCACCAAATTTTGGGTATCTGTTCCAATCTTTCAAGCTCTTTTAGACAGAGATCTAAGAATTCACTCTGAGAGTTTCTCAAGGAGTAAATTTAAAAAAAAAAAACACACTACAATTTTTCAGTCATCTTCACAACTAGGGTTTTTGTTCTCAGGTAACTACCAGTAATTTCAGCATATAGGTTTTTTCATTACAATTTCTTTCTCTGTGTAACACTTCCTACAGCAATAATACCTCAGTTCTGCAGCTACAGCCATCCAAAGCATAATGAACCAAAATTTTAATATGAAAAACCTCAAAATGTTTTGAAGTTGACTCATCTTTTTCTAACAGTCATTACCACACTTAAGAAACTGCCTTCAAATATATTTGTACAAACTATAAGTACAGTAGTAACAGAGAAAGATCCTGAAACAGAAACAAAAACCCAAGATTTATCATATTAATTGGTTTTATAGTTCCAAAGGAGGTTGAAGAAAATGAAGAGCATATGTAGAGCCGTTCCCACTCCTCTCAGGGAAGAGAGGTCATTAGTTATATGTTGATGGTAGCTTCACATATAATTATCTCTAGGTATCTAGCATTATCCTGTCTCACCTGGTCAGACTTTGGTCAGGTAGATTCTGCAACTGCACATTCGTTTTAAGGAAGCAGTTTTTATCACTGCAGCTGCAAAGAAGGCAGTGGTAATGGAAAACCAATCCACTGTTTGCAAGATTATGGGCAGATTATGACCAGGATTACAGGAGCAAATCAATATGCCATCTGCATACAATGAACCAAAATTTATGGAGTTTCCAATTTTCATTCCTTGAAGCAATTCCTCGTTGCTGAAAAATCAGGCTAAATGTTCCATTACAATTGCAAAAAGAAAAGAGGATAATGGACAGCCTTGTCTAGCTCCCTGGTGTCATTTTAAAAAGGGCGAGTTTAAATTGCTAGTATGTACAGACCTGGTCAGGATATTACAGAATATTTTTAATCCAATTTTTATGAAGGTCTTTCTACAGTGAGGAGTGTGAGGGTTTGGAGGGTTTTTTTGTTTCATTTTCGTGTATTATTTTTAAGAACAGCTACCAAGTATTTTCATTTTAATGAGTCCAAAGACTTACCCAGTCAGTCGAGTGGACAAATCTATATTATCCAAGCTCTTGTTTGGTATGCAAACACAAAACACCCGAATCAGCTCCAGTGAAGAACAATGGAAATAAACCAGACTGACCTATGTGGAAATCATTTGCAATGAGCTGAAGAAGTATCTCAAATATTTGAGTACCTGTATGTGCCCTTTGCATGCAGGTGTGTATTTCAGGAATCATAAACAAATTTTGTCCAGCATTTAAGACCAATATTCAGTGATGCAGCTAGGTAGGCAAACCAGTTCACTGGGATTGTCTAGTTGTGTAATAACAGCCTTTTTGATTCAAATGTTCAGTTAAACACTTCCAGTAACAGTTGTGTATCTACGATTTCTCACGGTGTGTTTACTGGCAGTTCATCTAAGCATGCATCTTTCCCCACTGTTAGACTTTAACAGCATTTATTATTTCTTATTAAGTCTAAGGTTACACTTTGATCTGTTGAAAGTTTCAGTGAAGTGCTTTTGTTTACAAACTTTATCTCCTGTTTAAAGCAACTTGGAAGATTAGAGTGTCTGACATTGCTCTTTGAAAGTGCTATTTATGATTTCTAGATCATATGTCAAAGTTTGAGCCTTTAGTTTTAATAATTGACACGGTTTGGGATACTTCATCTTATGCTTTACACAAAACATGTGCCAGCAGTTTCTCATTTGTATTCTTGCTGGTTTACTTTATACAAAAGCTTTTCTGCAGCCATGGCGTGATGCCGTTTGTTCACTTTTTGTCAGCTAATTCAGTTGAGGTTTTTTTACTACACATATTAGTATTCATTGATTTTTGTCATTTTAAAACTATTATTCAAAATTACTATTGTTGTATCTCTCCTTTTTGAGGTCTGCATCATTGTTAATTGTGGTTTTTAATGATTCACATCTTGGATTTTATAGCATATTATTACCATCACAGAATCAAGTTTCAAATTAATATTTTGGTCTGAAGAAAAGAACTCCTTTTTTCAATAAATGCTTGATGCTGTTCATGCCATTTTTTGCTTGTGACAATTCTAAATTTATTTTTTTTCTGCTACTTCTAGAGTGGAAAATTACCCCAAATATATTACTTTAGTCTTAAAGTCTGTGAGACAGGGATGAAACAGATTTCCTCAGTCTTTGGGAATGAAAATTTTCTGTGGAAAAGAATCCAAGTCCATCTCCAAGATACATACTCTTAAGGTCAATCATCCACAGAATCCTCAGCACAGTGGGCACAGGACTATCTTTCAAATGCTGCAAATGCCAGATTGGTTTGGAAGAATGAAGTCCCATATGAAAAGCCAAAAATGTGTGTGCAACACTTTTGTGATATTTTTACCTGGGCCTCCTTTTTCTACAAGATAGATCACAACATATTAATTGATTTTGCATGTGCTGTTCATACATGGCACAAGACAAAATGAACAGAACTGCTGTAAGATGAAGACAGTTTACAAGCAGATCACAGAAATTAGTCATCCACTGAAGGCAAATGAGCATACCCTTCTTGCTAACCCCAAAAGAAGACCTTCCTCAACATTGCCACCTATGTACTCATGACTGATGGCACTCCCAGCCGAAACTTGGGTCTGTGCATCACACTGAAAGTCCATGGGGAAGAGCCCTCAACAGAAGTTGAAGTCTTGAAGTATTGCCTTTCCCTGCCAACCTCACATGGTCTTACTGACAAAAAGCTGGATCCTGATTCTTTTCAACCATGTAATTATTTCTCACAGGCACTGGGACATCTGGGCAATAATGCTGACTTGCCTCTGCAAAAGCAGACAGATAGCTGTGCATGTGTGCTCCCGATGACAGATCCCACAATGTTGCAAAATATAGAGGTTTGCAAACTCCATAGCCCACAAGGGAGGGTCTTTGTCATTTGTTTAAGAGTAGCAGGCAGAGCCATCTCAGAGCTGCACATCCAGCCCAGCCAGGTCCTGTGAGTGAATCAGCTGTACCCAGGAGACTGGTGGTGTCAAAGGCTGTTGATCAATCAAGCAACAGTAACATACACACCTTCCCATATGGAGTTCACCCATCAGGACCACTGAGCTGTGCTCCAGACTGATTCCTGATTGTAAAGAGCACTGGATTTTGGCAGCTGGCGTTCTAGACACTCTTTTCCCAGTATTTTTGCTTAGACATAAGAGTTAAGAAATCTTAGGTACTCACATTTCATAAACTTGTTAAGGTGAAGATACATGGCAGACAGAGGTCTAAGAAGCTTTAAGCACCCTAACTTTCAATCATTTCTCAGCTTAGCTTTAATATAAAAATCTATTATTTCTAACTCTAAATCTTCTGTTAGAATTTTAACTTTAAAATTAAAGGCTCCTTTCTCCTAAGAGATTTCATTTCTTTATGGATTTTTGGATTCAAATACAATCTTCTGGTTGGACTTCTCCTTTTTTTTATGATCCTTACTTAAATACAAGGTTCTTGGTCCTGTACAAGAAACAAAGAGGGAGAAAAAAGAACAAACTGTACTTGTTTGATGGTCTCACATAGAAAATATTTTCCAGTAATACAGAAAAGAAAGGAAAACAAGACAGCAGCTATATTATGCATAATAGTTACTGCTAATTGAGAGAAATGGTGATGAATTTTTTGCTACAGTGGTGACACATACACCACAGTACCATTGGAGTGATCCAAAACCCTTGTACTAAATTTCAACATATCTCATGTATTAACTGCCCACAAAACTTATATTACAACTACGCACCGAGAATGGGCAAGTAAATTTACAAACTTGAGATAGCTCAGTCTGCCTGTAAAATATGAGAGAAATTGGTAGGATCATGAGCACCCTTAAGCTGGTCATCATATATTGATGTCCTAAATTCACATTTTAAATCAACAGAAGTTCCCCAAAAATCTCTAATTAAATGCAAAGAAATGCTGGAGGACTGTAATTTATTTAATCCGTGCCAAGACACCACATACAGCTGATACAGCTGCAGATGCAGTGCTAAGAAAAGTACTGATATGTTGGTTACAAGTATTAGCAGGCAACCACAAGAGCACTAGGAGGAAGGTAGATATTCAATTTGCATAGGACAGAGTCTATACCCTACTTTTATTCACGTTAATATAACAAATTAAACCAGAGAGATCTTGCTAACAAATAGCTCCTGTTTGGGCAGGATATTAACTGAAGGGAAAATTATATGAAGGCTTAGGGTTAGGTTTTGATTGAAGATTTTAGGCTACTGAATCTATTTAGTAATTAGATGAGGACTAAAGGGAACATTTTATCTCAGAATGAATACGAGTTATTTGTTGGGTCAAAGAGCCAAAGTCCCAGGTGCCATGCTTTCATCTACTTACGGCAAATGGAGGAAACTTGGCTTCTCAGCAGTGGTCAGTAATCAAATGTGAAAATTCAGTCAACTTAGTATTCTCTCAATTACAAAGCTTTTTAGTGTATTGTTTTAAAATAATTGAAAATAAGCATCAGTGGGAATAAAATTCTCATTTAAAAAATGTTTCTGCAGCAAGAATGTCTAAAGAAAATACAGCAAATAGGTCCATTCTTAACAGTTTCACTCTGCCTATTGTAAGTGCTAATGCAAATTACACCAGGGTTCAGAGCTACATCATTTTCTCTACTGTATTCTTCTGTTTTCAGTCCAAGGGCAATTTCACATAGGAAGGGCGAAAAGAACCACCAGGAGGGGCCAGGATTGCACATTAATTTTCACATTACTTTTTTCTCAGATATATCCTTAGAAACTGTTTTAAAATTTTCTATGTAAGGAGATGATTTCTCAAGGTGTAATTCTTCTAGATCAATTATAAATGTATAATTACAAAAATGTGGACATGGAAACTTTGCAGTCAGTTCTTCTTTGGTCAGTATTATTATGTTCACTATTGCAATACAACAAAAAAATAAAAAGAATGGCAGGAAGTGACACCACAAACACTATCTAAAAATGACACAGAAGCAAAAGACAATTCAGCTTTACATCTTCAGAACATGTGCATGATGGCAAAATTACAGAAAAGGAGATGCTCTGTTCAACTGAGGGATAGCTGTGCTTTCTTAAATAACCGTAGTCTCCATTAAATTTTTTTCCAGGGTTCATGTGCTTTGATAATTTTTTTTTTTCCTTTGCATTTCACTCCAAGAGAATACAGAATCTATGCAAAATTTAATTATGAATTTGAGTTCAGAATTCAAGATGTATCGATTTGCATTTTTTTATAGTAGAGCCAAATTCTGAAGGATCAAAAAGAACTGGATTTGGGGACTGTTCATAAACAAACAATGTAATTCATTTATCTTCTGTCTCTAGTTTCTTGGGATCAGTCTTTCTAGTGAAATATTGAAGAATATGATCCTTTACATTCCTTCATCTTCTGTTGATAAAAGAGGAGATATGAAGTGACATGATTTGCATATTTGCTACTAAAGCATCCATTCTACTCTTGAGGTGTGCAAGCACCAGTGCCATGGTAAAGCACAGCTTTGCCTAGGAACGTTTGGACAAAGAAGACGTCCAAGATCCTTCACAGACAAGCCTCATGGGGTATAGATTAGGGATACTAAGAAGAGATTGTTCGTAATATTTCCATCTGAAATCTGGGAAGCATCAAATGGTGCTATGCAAACTCAGCCAAAATTCCTGAGACAATCATGAAAGTAAGATCAGTTCTGTCATCTGATTTTTGTCTCAAGAACCCATAATTTGAACTGAAAGTTTCCAGAACCTAGCTATGCTGAAAAATTTGGAACAAGTGGACTGCAGTTGGGCATTTAAAATGCATGCACTCAAGAAGGGGATAAGTTTTTTAAACTCTTAGGAAGGAAAAAAAAATTCCAGCCATGATATTTCTGTTGGGCCAAAAAAAGAAACAAGAAAATCAAAGACAAAATTACTTCTCTCTGCATAGGAAAGAACTTTTCAGAAGGGCATGCAGAGCTTTCAGATTTTATTTTAAACATTTTAGAAATCTGTTTATTAAGAAAGTAAGATATATGTCCATGATGCACATATGCACCAAAACAGAATTATAAAATTATTTTCTACTCTTCTCTGTTTTGGATACTGAGGGATGTGACCATTAAAAACCTTCAACAAACATACAGCTAAATCAATGAATTAAAACTGTGATTAGAGAAAAACAAGCTGTTGGTGAAGTAGACAGAACAGCTAATATCAGGCAGCTGAGACAGAGAGTAGCATAAAAGATTGATCAATTTAATGACTGGCTAAAACTCAGTTCTAAAATTAGATGCAGGACAAATAGGGGTAAAAATCCTTCCTGACTACACAGTGGTTCCTTTATGATCAATTCCTTCATCTGCATTGCATAGTGTTGCACAAACTGGTTGAGATTAAAATCTCGAGGCTTGTTTTTTGGATTTGTCTCAACTGGCAGCTTATTCAAGGTTGTTAGTCAGATCTGATTTATAATTCTCAAAATGTCATGAAGAGGGCTCACATTAAAAAAACCCCCATGTATATCATGCAAACATCGTTCTGGAGATGACTCAGTCAGCTGTAGGTTGTGCCACTGCTCTGTTCCAATGTGTAGTGCTGTTTGAGTCATTGATTCTAACCAGACTTCTTCAAACCTGATTGTTCCTGGAAATCCTACAGATTCTTTTTTTCCTTTCTTCCCCTACTCAGAAGACCAAGAAGACACAAATTAATAGATTTCCCGTACTTTACTGTGACCCTGCCATAGCTTCAACACACCCCAGAAATGGAAAGGAGTAATTAATATGGGGGGAAAAAGTCAGTGTGGAGATGCCATCTACGCTGAAGGCTTTTCCGTAATCCTGTGGGTTTGCTTCCGTACATTAAACTCGGTTCTCAGACTAAATAGGGAAGGTAGGCATGTTATGTTGAATCACTTCACTTGGAACCTCAGGACATTAAGAAACTGAGCTGTAAACTCTAGAGATTGACCTGGATAGCTGAAATATTCTACAAAGTAGAACATTATTTAAAGACCTTTTCTTGAGTTAACTACAAAAGGCTTAAATCCTGAATACAACTCATTAAAAAGTGTTTCTCCAATTAGCATTTTCCAGGAAAATTTGTTACCCTTTAGTAGTAATTCAAACAATAAAAATTTTCTTCCAAAATTCAAAACATGCTGTTATGGAAATACTCTTACATTGCCAAAAGAAAAAGGAAAAATATATATATATTTATATGTATAATTCAGACATTGTCTGCTCTCATTCTCTTCTGTTGGTCCATTTTGCAGGCAGCTTTCACCCCCAGAAAGTCATTTCAGCCCTTCCTCTAGGACAATGCAAAGGCAATGTGCTGGAAAGCATCACACAGTGTATGTCTTTGGCTTCAGCGCCCGGGTGATAAACACTGTGTATCTGGAAAGCCTGTCCCTGAAAGAGAACGGAGACAAGAAACAATATCCCCAGAACTCTCACAAAGTCTGATCTGCAAATCAAAATACTTTGTTCTTTGCCAAAACTGTTTATAAATTCCCATAGGCTTTAAAGAAAATGCTTGGTTTTTTTAATCTCCCTTGATGAAATCTGAAATCTAAAAAATAATAATCTTTCAATAAACTAACAATGCCTGATTAAAATAATTTAACTATATAGTCACCAATGTGCTTTATATTTCTACTTTAAATAACGACAGTTTTGGCTACAATAAAAATGGTTCTTACAAGCATAGGTATTTGTAGAAAAATTACTAGAGGTTCAACTAAGACTGATAAAAAAATGTTCATATGCTTCTTAAGAAAAAAATACGGAAATCACAAATGATGTTTCAGAGTTGCCTTAGATGAAAACGTCGAGACATAGTTTTATATTGTTTCATATTTCAGATGAAATTAAACTCCATAAAATATAAAATCCATCTTTTACCTGTCTATTATATAGTGTCGTGAAAGGAAGGAAATAAATGTTTTATCACTGTCAACTTGAATATGCAGCTTAGGCCCTTCTTGCTCCATTTTAAGAATAGTCAAGAAGGAAAAACAATATCAAAAGTTGATTAACATGTTCCATGCTGAAAAGGTTAAAAGGCATGTTTTGGTATCTTCTGCATGAACACACCCTGGAGTTTTGCTACATAATTCTATTTTTTTTTCATGCTTAAGCTTGTAAGTAAACCAACTCCTGCTCATTTCAAAATGCCAATACAATCTTCTTGTAAGTATTTTCTAAATAGATGCAAAATGTAAAGGCTTTTAGTTCTAATTAGAAGTACTTCTCTTTTTTTTTCAATTTCACAATTCTACTTAGGTTGCTTAAAAAATAACTTTGTGCCTCTCCAATTTGGGTGTATCTAACACACAGTCCACAAATTATATTGGCTTTTTTAACTAAGACATTAAATCACTTTAATGAGATATGTTGCATCTACCCAAGGTCTTGCATGTCACCTAAGATCACCAGATTCAAAACTATTTTTCTCCACTTTGCCCGTGACTCCATACTGTTGTTATCAAAGACTACCAGAATTATTTTCTATCATGGAAACACAGACACAGTAGAGAACACAACACAAGAATGTGGAAGAAGGCTGTCACACGCTGAAGTGGGCTGCGTTGCTCTTAGGAGAGTCACTTGAGACTTTTATTCTGTTTTATTCAGCTTAACAATAGAAAGAATACACTTATATTACTACATCTTTACCACAACAAATTCTGTACACCCCCCTAAATATATTATGTTCATTTATGCTACTATTATAGTCAATATTATTAGTACTAACACTAATGATTTTTTTTTTTTTTTTTTTTTTAAAGTGTACCTATTTTCCTGGACATGAATATGGAGACTAAGCACTCAAAAAAATGAAGAGTACTGCCAGTACAACTGGCTGGAAATAGTTATGATGGAATAATTTTTCAAAGGAAAATTCAGAAATGTCGTAAGTAAGATGCTTTGAAAACTTACGTGGGGTTTTGCCAAAATTTTGTTTCAGAGAAGAATGAAGACAAAAGTTCCATGAATGAAGAAAAATGTACTGTTTGGATCTCTTCCAAATGAATCAGTTCAGGTTTTTTTTTTAATGCATTACAAATTTGTGTTTTTCAATGTAAAAGCAGCAAGAGGCAAAATGGTAGTAAAAGGATGGGATTTTGCAAAGTGACATACCTTTATTGATCAGCAATATTTTGATATGAGCAGAAGATGGGAACTGAAATTGTTCACTGCACAGAAATTTAAATCTTGCATCTCTTACATTTTCTTTCCTTCACCTGCATTGCTTCAGGTAGGCAGCAGAACATTAAAATTCAGGTTAAATATGTGCCACAGGAAGTCTATTTCATAAGGTGTTTTTCCTTTGTCTGCTAGCTTCAGCACCAAAACTTTCTACAAAACAAGTTGAAGCAGTCCTTATAATGTTCAATAAACGGCCAAACAGGTACATGTGTAGTTTACCCTACAAAACTCTAAGTAGGTGTTATTTCCCAGGGATCCAATTGCAGACCATGACACATTCTGGAAAAGGTCCTGCATAGGTAATATATCTCCACCAGGTACATAAAGCCTTTCATCCAGTAGCATTGCCAATGGCACAGAGATTTTCTCAAATGATTTTTGGTATAGTTGCAAATTGGAAAAACATTTATATACTCCAGCAAAGGAGCATTCTGGGTACAAATTCAAAAGCTTCATTTCCTCCCGTGTATAAAAAGAAACTTGCAAGTCTACATGCAAATCACTAGGAAAAAAAATAACATTAGGAATAACTCCTGCACAGATTTTTGGCTGGCATCAGTAGTTTTGTCTAAGGATATTTTCTGTCTAATGCTGGCTGCTTGCTGCTTCATAACACTTGACAAATTCTTGGTTCCTAAAATCAACTGTAAATGTTTTGAGAATTGCTTCATTTAGCAGGGAGTTTTCGGGACCTCACCGTAGTATTCAGTGTAGTTCTGTCTCCCCTCTTTAGTTTATCTCATTTTTATACATTTTCAACTCTGAAAACTTTCTTTGTCTCCCCCCTCTCTTGAACCACAGGTGAGATTTACAATCTGTAAACTGGAAGTTCCCCAGTCATGAGAATTTCTCATGGATGGTGCTCTATTTTGGGAAGGCTAGGGCATACAGAAGCAGCACTTCTAAATCTAGTGTTTAGGGGGGGAAAAAAAGAAGACAGTAGAGCAACTAGGGATTTTTTGCAAGTGCACAACAGTTGTGAATTCCTATCGAAGTAGTATAAAGGGATTACCAAAATAGCTATTATATAATCTCTCTCCAGAACTACGATAACAGATGTTTTGAATAACAACCATTCAAGAGACAAGAAATTATATACATTATAAAAAAAAAGGGAGAAGGATAGTGAAAAAAGGAATTTAGGTAGGTAACCTAGCAAAAATCACATACTGGGAATCCAGCTGAAGAAGAAAGCTAAATTGACAGACCTCTTCCAAAAACTAGCTTTCAGAAAGCAAGATATCAGCACCTTTTTTGGAATATTTTGCTGGATAAATTCTATTCGAAATGAGACAACGTACTGTAAATATAAGGTAATCTGCTCAGTGGTTGTGTCAGCACTCAGGGCTTCTGGTTCATTCCCCAAAGTACAGTGTACCAGATATTATACCAAGGCTGTACAGTACAGGTTTCCATCACTCAGAAATGCTACATTTTAAACCAGAGCTTGTAAATGAAATATTTTACTCTGTAAAACCCACCTTAGGACTAGTGTAACATAACCTTGATTCACTGCTGGCTGCAGTATTACTGAAGGTAGAAAACTTGCATTAATGAAAAAAATTATGCCTGGTTTTACTAAGAACGTAGACAGACACTTTAATAATACTTCCATGTTTCTAGCAAGATTAGCAAAGCAACTCCCAATTCAGAATGAAAAAAATAAAATCAAAGAGCTGAAGGTGCTTTTAATATTTGCTTATGAGTAGCTCTGAGTTTTCTTAGATTGTGTGCTTGAAGTCCACTTTCTGAGAATTCTACAGTAATTGCCTGTATAATATTTGTTTTGCATGCAACTAGAGATTAAGGCAAACAAGCTATTTTCTCTACTATCTTTAGTTGGTAGCCATGGTAATACCCAAAACATATTATTTTTGTAGGCTTCCCGAATTTTTGAGTTCAAAAACTGTATCAGAGGACAGCAATTCCTAAGCAGCACAAGCAGAGCAGCACAATTCAGCCACATAGGCAATATATTTGCCAGGAAATACCATGTGAATCCTTGGAGATGCTCCTAGGATCTCTTACTCATTCCTGGGACAGCCCTGGCTAGTGTTTCCTTCCTATGAAAACAAAGACAGAGATTAAGGAGAAAGAGAAACCTCTTAGAGTATCCCTTTGACTGTGATATAATCTATCCTCTCACAAAGCAAGAAACTGGCCTTGAAGAACAATTGCTTTATTTACATCAAGGGAACAAAGAGTTTCTTGAAATTTGGGATTTCCAGGGCACTGAAAGACAAAAACACTGATTAGGAAAAGGAACTGAATGCCATGCAATTCATGCAATTCAAGCTACTTTAATATAGCAGGATTTTGGAAGGTTGCTTGGAGGTAATGATGGCCCTTTCTTATTCTTTTGCTACACTTAATTTACCAACCATGCAGTCAATATATGGTTATCTGCTCCCAAGTCACTATTGTGCATGAAACACCATGTTGGACTGGACAATATAAAAAAAATAACAAAAATCGCAAAAAGAAAGTGTTTCCCAGGCAGCAAAATTGTGTCTGTTATTTCACCTGTGTCTCTTATATTCACTTTTCCCACATTTTGTGAATAGGTTTGGTAGAGCCAAGCCTGCCTTTTTTGGCAAATAAACTATTATCTCTCCAAATTTTATTTTCTTCCAATCATAACAAAAGAGTGCCAGCACTGAACAACCTCCAGAAGTTCTCTGAGTTTGAGTGCAATGCTTACAGAGAAAGAAAACCTCCCTGAACACTGCTGTTTTCTTTGCAGATGAAAGAAGGGTTCACACCATTTGAACTTTGATCACCCACAGACCTGTACCATTTTGTCCCATATGTTTCATTGAAATAGACTATAATATATTCCACCTTATAGCTAGCTATCTAAATGGAAGTTAACATCTTGTACATCTCTCTGTAAAAGTATTTTCTTCATTCATTGCTGCATTTTGGAAAAGCTGCTACTTTGCATTTAATTTTTTATTGATTCCAAGGTTTATTAGGAGTCTGTCCAGGAAAGGAAAAAAATCAGTAGGAAAAAATCACTAGGAAAAAATTGCAAGTACCCCTGCAGATGACCTCCCATGTAGACTTGTTCAAGATTTGACTGCTCAAGGACATCTGCTTTACCAGTCAGTGAAAACACTCTGTTACCTACAAATAAGTTAAAATAGCAAAGGAGCTTTGAGAATCAAAAACACAGCACCACAAGCATTGGCTAATGCTGGAATGCGAAGCACGGTCCTTGGAAACAGATGGTTTAATACATCACAATAAATCTCTTACCAGCCTTTGAAACATAGTACTTCAGATAAAAGTAAGTTTAAGTTACAATCTGTGGACAAAATGTTGTCCTCAGAGGCAGAAAGGAAATGCTTTTGACTTTACTGAGAGTTGCAGCTCAGAAAGAACGTAATAAATGTTTCTAAAGAAACTGATCAAAAGTTCCTTCTCAACTGATTTCGTAATTATGACATTCAACCTAAAAGACTACATAGTAACTTAACACTAAAAACCCCTTCAGCTAAATAATTTGCCATTCAGCGTTTATCCTCCTCACCCAGGGCACCTGAAAGAGCAGCTCATGATACACCTGCGTCACAGACACTAGCAACGGCAGGACAATGATCACAGCAAAGTAAGGTAGTCATTTGAGCTAAAAAGCGTTCACGTTACATACAGCTGATACGTCAGAATACCTGACTGGATTTGCATAAATGAAAGAGCTACAGACCATGACTGTCACAAAGATGTCACCTCAATTGGACCGTGCTTCCTTCCCCGTTAGGTATTTATGGGGGTCAGCCCTGGGAAGGAGGAAGAACTAAGAGAAGAAAGAAGGGTTAGGTATTTTGGATGACATAGTACAGCTGCAGTCTCAGTTTTTGAGAATGTAAAGATTGTATTTTTAGAATTAAGAACTTAAAGGATGTTGGGTACAAGCTGGTAATTTCTTGATCTAAGGAACATTAACATTCATTTCTAATTCATATAAGTTGGCATGCATCTTCAATTGCATCTGCAATGTTTATTCCATCATTTGCTTCATTTCACATGAGTTCTTTCATTTAAACAATATTCTTGTATGGTAGGGGTGATGGGTCCTCAGCTCTCTCCAGTGGCATCAGCAGCTTCTTATGTCTCCCTTGGTGAAGTTAACAGCAGGCAGAGTTTGTACCGCATAATTTATCTTACTCATGAATGCAGTTCATGAACAAACTGCAGTTTTTACAAGTTCATTTTCTCTTTGAAGCTGTCCAATAAACGTTTTGGGCAAACCAATTTCAGTTTGCAAATTGCTCATAAGCTGCTCACTGTGAGTAGTACTTGCAGTACTTGCTACTTGTAATTCAGCAGTCAGCCTTTCAGATTGGTCAAGCTGATCATAAGGCTTGCTTTCCTTCTTTGAGCGTTGAACAAATTCTACCAAACCCCAAGCAGATGAGAAAATGGGAGGTTGACTAGGTAATAAACCAGGACCCGTGCCCAAGGGGACTTGCAAAGATATGAAGGTCAGTAAGGATAGACTACTAATTGTTAAAAACCAGTGTCGGCTTAGATATTAGCAGTACAAGAAAGTGCACAGCAGTTCCCAGTGAAGGGATGCAAGTAAGTTTATTCTTCTCTTTATTTAGGAGGATGGTCCACAACAAGAAGAAATTCAGGTTTGATATGAACAAAATTGCCAAGTTTCCCATGGTGAATAAAAGTATTTAATTTCATCAACATCATAAAAAGTTGCATTTTTCACTACTTGACATATAGCAAGTCTGTGCCTTTCCTAGATTATTTATTTCAACCATCAGTTCACAGCAACTACGTAGGAAAGTAGGAAGGTTTGTGAAAGAACATAAACACTGAGTTTTCAAAAGTTTTCAAGAAAAAAAATGAGGTAATCTAAAAATATTCTTTGATCTGTGTGCAGATACTGTCCCCTACTTCAGGCTCCATTTTCTAGAAAATACAGAAATACCAAGCATGCAATATCCCCTCCCACTCCTCAAATAGTTGCCTTAGAATTGAGAGAGAAAATAAAAATGTTATTTCTCCATACTACACGTAAGTTTAATCACAGTGCATTTTTCATTCCATTTATCTCAAGGCAAAACAGAAATTTTAGAGAGGATTGAACAGTTACCAATAGATCATAGAGGTAGGTAGAAAGGCAAGAAAAGGACATAAAGGTATTATTGGCAAAGCAGAATAAGCCAAAAGTGGATTCAGTAGAAGAAATGTAGGTCAGATCTAAGGTCTTCATGTCCCTGGAGGCTTGCAAAGAAAGTCTGAAGCCACAGCAAAGTCACACAAAGTATTTTCCAAGGTGTGATTGTGCACATGACCATTGGTGCTGAAGAGGCTTCAAAGAAATTATTATCATAATAACTAATTTCTGTAGTGGGTATTGCAGTTAAATTCTAAAACACTCTAACATGTCTAGTTCCACACAGAAAACGGTACTAAACAAGGTCCAGAAGTACTTTTCTTCCAGCCCTGTAATCAATATTGGAAGAAGAAATAAACTTGAGGCAAGTGACAGGAAGTCCAAAGATCAGGCATTTGCTTCATTTCAGATGAGTGGGGGTTTATGAGATTGTGTGTGCTCACATCTTGCCAAGGCTTCAACAGCTGGCCATGTTGTTGGCTGCTTCAAACACAGCAGTGGCCCAGAGCTTCCCAAGGTAGGGAGTGCCCTTATTCACAATGCAGACCTCTAACCCAGACTCTGCCCCAGACTCAGACCTTTTAACGTGTGGTACCCTGCCAATCAGGGTCACTTAGTTACCTGCAAATGTTAGAGAGAGGAAATAATGTGCTGAGGAGTAAAAATAACCCATGAAAATATTTTTATCTGATGGGGTGAGATTTGGAGGTATACATCATAGCTTTTCAATCACCAATGACAGAGAAAAATTCTGCTCCAGCAGAAAACTATCACAAAAAACTTGTTAGTCTGAAAAGTCAAAGCTCAGAAGTGAAGTAAATATGAAGTAGAGATAGCACTAGTCAGTGTTCCTCCATCAGTTAGTGGCAATAGCATTGAGAAGCCAAATACTCATCACATTCCATTATACAGGTGAACTGTAATTTTAAAGACTGGAAAAATGGCGTCCTTCAATTATACTTTGCTTTTGAATAGGTAGCAAAATACTGTCATCGTGTGTAAACACATACCATAACTCTTTTGGTTCTTATTTTTCACGGAAGATTTCTATCTCTAGCATCTAGATAATTAAATCAGGTCATATGTAAAGTACTGTTACATGAAAACCAGCAACACCTAGATCACATCAACACAAGTAAAGATAGCATCATGCTAACAATAACAAAACCATTTGTCCAATATTGCTGGCTACACACATTTTCAGCTCCTGTGGATGGTAGTTATTGCTCAGAGACTTCTAGAATAATAACGCATTGTGCGTGTAACTCTGTTAGGAGACATAAAATAGGGACGAGACAGATGATCTTTCCAACTTTCACTCACTGGATTCTTCTCAGCACTTGGTTTCCCTAGTCCATCCATTTCATCTGGTCACTTGGGATGTCAGCAAGCAGTGATGATACAAGTACACAGTCAGGTGCAGCTATTTACCAAGCACCATGCTACACCTATTGCTTGAATAAATCTGAACAGCATCTTAAAGCAAAGGAGACACTGCTGCAGTAACATTGACAGAAGACCTAGCTATTAAGCTGTCTACAGAGTCTAGTATCAGTGAAATGTTTGACAGCCGCAGGGACAAATATGTATTAGCAACATTGCTTAATCCATGTTTCAAGGGCAGAATTGAAACCATGCCTTCACCCTATGCAGGAACAGATTGCTGGAAGGATACTGTCATAAATAACAGTGCTGGAGGCCATACCATTATGCACCTCCTCTTCTCCCTCATCCTTCCACTTAGCTCCCCTAGGCCAAGTATATCTCATAAAGCAGAAGATGCACAAGCTCCTGGAACATCACAGAGTGCAAAAGAAGTAATCACAGCATACCTGTGGTTCCTGGGTCTTCCTTTATCAGCTCAGAGTGGGGCAGTTCCTCCCAGGAAAAACTCAATTTGTCCGTATCATGGGAAGAATCTGTCCATTATGAAAGGTCTATAGGTGTCATGGGAGACCTTTTCATATGCTGGGAAGTGAGAAGTTGACTTTCGAAAAGATATGCTCTAGTTCAGACAGGAATTAATTCAGTGCAGCCTATGGCCTGTGTTAAACAGGAGGTCAGATTTGATGACTGTAGTGGTCCCTTCTGGCTTTATAATCTATAAAGACTAACTACTTTAGGGGGTGGGGGAGGGAAAAAGACAAAGACAGAAACCAATACTGGTACTTTTAAACCACCAAATTCCCCACTATCCAATATGTGCTCAGATTTATTTTTCAGGAATGCATCTGGCACTGAGACATACTGAAGAATATATGTTTAATAAACCACATATAGAGCACCTCTTTCTTAAGGGAGTAATTTGAAAAGCTTAGCAAGTTATACTTGCAACATGCAGGTGACTCTTTAAATTAGCCTAATGGAGGAGACTGCAGAGGAATCTATCAGTCAAAATTCTGACAGAAGGTGAGGAAACATTTTACCAAGTGTGGTGCTTACACTCCTATTCCCTTTTTCCTCACTTCCCAAATATTATATAAAAGATTTTGTCTGCTCTCTGCTTGAATAATTTGGCAGAAGATAAGAACTGTGCAAATCTCTGTTCTGTGAGAGCTTTTCTTGAAGATTTGATTCACCTGGGTTCATAAATCTCTGGGTTTTGCTTCGAGGTTTAAGGTCATGTGAGCTGCAAAACTGCAAACTGATCTCACATTAATAGTGTGCAAAATTACAAAGCCATAAATGGATTTACATTTGCAACTTAGGAACAATGGGCTGACTTTATTGTTTGTAACAAAAATCTATAGCCAGATACATTTCACCATATATCCCCAGCACACGTGCCCACAGATACACATGCAGACGATTTACTTGCTGGAAATTTGTGAGTGAATCCAAAGAGTGAAAGCTCATAGAAAGTAAACAATTTGTAGACTATTCTTTCTCAAAGTATCCCTTATTATAGGCTTCTGGATTATTTCACTTTTATTTTCTCCTGTAGTACTGAATGCTAAATCAAATAAAAACCATACCATGTAAAACAAGCAATCAGTCAAACTACTGAGACTATAAGGCTTGTGTTTACACTAGAATATTTAACAGAAAGTACAAATCCCAGATTTGAATGCACACCTTCAGGTAAATTCAGCAGGTATGGCAAAATGGAATAACCTCTATTTTCACTGGACTAATTTCATAACACAGGAAGTTCCTTTCCAGAATAAACCAGGAAAGAACAGTTGTACCAATACCAAAGTATATTTACATATTTTCACTAAAAGCAAACTGTAATACAAAAATGGTAAAATTATCTTCATTTGAAAAGGAATACTTTTGTAAGGATAGTTACAGTGGCCAAAAGGTTCTGTTTTGCTTTGATAAAAACAATTTTTCAGGGGATAGAGAGAATAAGGTACTTGCTTCCCATTTTCCATTCAAATTTCACCTATGAAACAAAAATGGAGGGGTCTATCTCACTTTTGACAAATTTTTGGCATGTGAGAAATTACCCGACCCAATTTCCATCATTATTCCACATTGCAGAGATGAATATGCGTTTCTCCTGCTGTTATCATTAATGCTACTGTTTTTATCTGTGTGACAAAGAGGGAAGCTTGGCTTAAGCTTCATTGTCTTAAGTGTTGATCTTTCTCCTGCTGTAGGATCCCCATAAGTGTTATCAATATGCCTCAAATGGGTAACATTCACGTTAGATGCAACTCTAAGAAACTACTAAATGGCAACAGCTAGTTATGCAAAGTTGAGGAAAGATGCATAAACAGAGACAAACTATTTTCAAAGATATTTAGAAGCATAAGAATGCAGACAATTTTGAAAATCCCACCATTAAAGACATCTCTTTCTATGAAGTACATGTAAGTTAGGCACAAATAGCAAGATACATGATAATGCTATATATTTTTCGGGTTCCTGAGCCATGCAAAAAGTTCAGCTGAACTGCCCAGGGGCTCCTTCACCTCGTAGCATCCCATAAAGAAAGCTCTGACTATACAGATAGGTAGATGCTCCTCTCCTGAGCAGAGGTGCCAAAACAGCTAATCTTTCCCTTTAGACATTGCAGCTTGGAGGTGTGTAGTCTGTTACATTAAATCCATTACTTCCATGACTCCCCGTGTCACACACTTCACATGGATCACATTATATCTGTCATGTGGGATTGCAACGACTTACGCTTCCTGGTGCTACGTGTAGGGGAAAACGACAGTGTAGGTGGAGATGGGGCTGCCTGATCAGAAAGCAGCAAATCCTCTTGACCAGCTCTCTGCAGAGGGTAAGAGGAAGAGTAAACTCTTCTTGCCTGCAAGTACAGCCCCATTTCCCACCTCCCAGCTGTGTGCATGCTCCCAGCACTTTAATCTCAAAGATACATGCACACAAACTCAAAACTACTAGGTCTCATAGAGCAGGTCAGGGCTATGTCTTCTCTGTCACTCTCAAGGCAATTTAATGAAAAAAGAAACTTTTTTGAGACTTCTGCTGCAGCCAGATAGCTTTATGAACACGTACCAGGTAGTTTTACAAATGCCCATCAGGAAAAACTTAGGTCCTTCAGGGCAAAGAGCGTGTGTGTCAGAAACACGTGTGACTGGGAAACTTTACTACCTCCAAGTTCTGGCAACAAAGCTGCTGCAGTTCTGGGGAGGTCAGTGAGGTTTCATCAGATAGCCATGGGTATGGAAAGGTTTCTAAGGGCCAAGGCCTAGAGCCTTGGCTTCACTAGCAACACTGAGAATCCTAATGCAAAGGTAATGATCTTTCCTGTTGTCATTGTATACACTACATTATTTATTCCCACTTGGAACAGACCTAGTAAACACAGTATTTAAAAAATACTTTGTCTTCCTATATGAGAGCTCTCAGTGTTTTTGGACCTGTGAAGCAACAGAGAGAAATATCTGCCAAAAAATCTCGTCAAAGCAGGAAGCATTAGGAAAAAGTCTCAGGAAAGCCTAATCCCTCAGTATTTTCAATTCAAAAAAGTTTGGCTGAGTCTCCAAGCCCCTGGATGCTTATGTGAATTGGAATCACTGATCTTTTTAAAAATTCAGTTCTCCCTCAGAAGCATTTGAAACTCTCTCTTCTTGCAGTTCGTTTGATCTTAGGTAAAGTCAAACAAGCTTTATTTCCCCACTGCCACTGAAGGCGTGCCTACAGCAGAGATAGGCTCAGGCTGGCATTGGGTGATGGCAGAGCTCTTGGCAAGGACTTTAGATCAGGGTGTGGGATCCCACCAGGACTTTCAGGTATGTGCTCAGCTACTGAAGCCTGTACCAGTGTGCCTTCATGCCTCTTGCTAAAACTCAGCAAATTCCACAGTTTCCTGTCCAAGTAACTCAGTAAATGTGGATCACTAGCAGCAAACCTCTTTTTTTATGAGAGGCAAGGGGAACTAGGTCTTGGCAATCCATGCTCTGTTATCACCAGCCAACTTTGCTTTCCAAGGGTGGCAAAGTTCTGGCAAAAATAAATATATAAATAACTAACTGCAGCAATCAGCACAAGGGAAACAAACAGAGCAGAAAGCTTTGCCCAGCAGCAGGCTGAGAGGGGCTGATAATGAATGACTGATGATGATTACATGTAATTTTTTACTTCCTGCAAAATGATAGATGCAGGCCAAGTCAGGCCCACAGCATCAGAGTGTCATAGAGCCGAGCTGGAAAGCCAGCTCGACAGCAGACCTCTGCTTCCATGACATGTGGAGCATCCAGGAGGTAAGCTGCCCTGGGCACCCACAGGGCACCTTGCACACAGCAGCTCCTGGGCCACCACCGTGGGCAGCATGGCCCCTTGGCTGGAGCAGTCAAGGGAAAAGAATGGCAGGTGGATGCATTCAGAAGGGAAAGGAGAGGAGGAGAAACCCACATAACAAAAGTGCTCATGATTAATGAATTGGAGATGAGAGAAGAGTTTACATATGCACTTGGAGATGAGGAAAGGATGTTCACAAGCTTCCTCCATGACAAATGCAGGCCAGAAACAGGGAGGAAAGAGCTATTAATCAGTGGTACAAAGAGATTTTTTTTCTCTCCCAGGAGAAGCCAGTCCAGGTAAACTGCTTGAAACTGCTGCTTCCAGCTTGCCCTTTACAGAGGTCTGTAAAGCCAGCCCCACCACTCTCTGCAATGAGCCGGTGCCCTTTAAGTCCAGCACCTCCTTTATCTCCTCACACAAAGTGGAAAAGAGTCCTAAAGACAGCATATGAGTAAAATCCTTCATGTTTAAGCCACTGTTGTTATTCACAGCACACCTTACAAGCATGGCCACCTGCCAGTCAAACAAATACCACTCTGCCGAGTCCCCTAAACAGCCATCTGATCCTTTTCTAACTGTTGTTTAGAGTTGTTTAGGGGTGCCCATGGAGTGATGATTAACAGCCCCAGGCGCTGTGCAAGCACTTGGAATATGCATTTCTTTCTAGTAGGGACATTTTTTCTTTCATATTTTTATTGGTTGTGTTTTATTAGTCACATTGCTCTTCAGCCTCCCTGCAGCATTGGCAGCAATGCCATTAGCTCGAGATGAAGGTGCGTGTCCTCCCTTCATGGCTGAGGTGAGGTACCACAATAAAGGCAATATCAATAAACAGTACATTGCAGGAAATTAATAAGCAGTGTGTACAGTTGTCAGCCAATAGTGACTACAGAATAGGTAACACGTTTAATATCAAGTCATTTCTTGTTTCGGTTGCTAAGAAAGTATTTAGGAGTCTCTATAGAATGTAGTAAAACTGACTGGAGAAGGTACACAAATATTAAGGGAAGTCCACGAACATTAATTACTTAGTAAGAGCTCGCAATTATCTGACAACTGGAGCACCTTGCTTGATCTGACATATGTAGTGTTACTCCCTTGCACCAGCTGCAAGAAACATTGTGGAAATGTTGTTGTGTGATAAAATATCCTGGTCTCTTACCCCAGTATCTGAGAGATTCCCACAGCAGGGCAAAGCCTCTCAGCATCCCAGCAGTTAGCTAAGCCTTTCCATACCATTTTACAAATGGGCAAGGACAGGTAGGGACTCTTGGAAAGTCTTCAACTATACGCTGAGGTAAAAAAGAAAAACATCATCATGCACCAAGGTTCTCATACAGAAATAAGGATATCTGTTTTTTAATTCTTGGCTTTGTCTGGAGCCTCATTTTTCCCTACTTAAAATAAGGATGACACTACATCTCATCATGTCCACATAGGTCCCACATGATGACGATTAACATGTCATCCACCTAAAAGGTGCTTCCATGTCACCGTTATCACAGTTTAATACTAAGCCATGAACATCACTGCCTACAGGAGTGCAGACTCAGGTGCAAATTCTTCAGGGGTGAGGACATGCTTTCCCTCCACGCAGGTGCAGAACAGAGCACAGAAGGAGGCTGATTTTGCCTGATATTTTTAGGTGCTGCTGTAATCCAGCCAACAAAGAGCATGAGCACACACAGAGAATTCTCCACGTACAATGGCTGGGGCACACACATGGAGAGGACTTTATACACCACCTGCAGATTTGCAAGGACAAATAAGAGATTCTCCTACAGCTAACTCCTTTTTCTTTTTTTTTTTTCAATTTCCGGAAATTTCTGGAATGCTTTATGGCTTGCTCCTTTTATTAACTTATTTAAAGGCATGAAGGAAGAAATTATGTGAAGGAAAGAACAGAAGATTAACATATTTCCAAACATGCTATAAAAAAAAATTTAAATCACCTGATCCCTACCAGAACTTCACTGACTAAATTGTTAAAGGAGGGGGGGGGGAACCCTGTACAACATCCCATCCAGATGGTAGTTCCAGTGCTCTGTGGTCAGTCTGTTTATTAATGAACATCTGTTTTCCTTATAAAACAGGGTGGACTTTCTACTATAAATTCTCCTTTCATATATTTCTTGGAAAATGACATTAGGAGTTATTCGCTGTCACAGAGATAAGCCAAATTTATTTTTAATTTTGGAAACTGCATATTAATTATAATATTTCTGTCACTCACTAGATTATTGATGAATGTATCACTAAAACATACAGCTAGTTGAATACTGAAAAAACAAAAATATTACTTTCTCTTTGAAGATATTTGGCTCCAGTCCCTTTAGTTGTCCTTTCCTTTTAGCTTTCTGCATAACTGGATGAATGCTGCTGGTAAAGATGATAATGGACATCAGACTTCAAAGCACTATACACATAGTGTTAGAGGTCCCTAAAATAATCACCATATTTCAGCCAGTCACTGTCTGGTCATGGGTAGTTTTTGAATAGAAAAATGGCTTTATTGTAATTCAAGGTAAGTTTCTCCTTAGTTGTAACCATGTCTTATAATTTACTGAATGTTATATATTGAATTACATAAACTATTGAGATTTGGTAACCTAAAGGGCAATTAAAAATTGAAGACAGACTAGAATTATGATTACAGAACCATATGTAGGGCAATATTTTTATTACAAATGAGAAGGTGGTGGATTATTTCAGTCCTGTCTCACAATTTTGAAATGTGACATCAAAAGAAGTTGAAAGGGAATGTTTGGATGCAACCACTTGAAAAATAAGGTTTAGATTTAAATCCAAAAATATTTAATTGTCTATTAATGATATTCACCTTCTAAGGATGTGAAAATTCATCTAGAACATTTTTTTTTTCTCAATACGATGTCTCTTTTAAAACTGTGGTGATGAACAATAGTAATATTACGATATCTTTCTTTTTGTGCTCTGACATTACCTTAGGAAAGAAGCAAGCATGGAGCTGGTATATCTGCTTATGAAAAATGTTTCAAAGACAAATTTTTTTTTTTTAGTTGTTGTTGTGGGTTTTTTTTAAACAGGAAAATTTCGTGGCTTTGAAGTTATAAGGAATACATGTGTATGCATGGGGCGGGGTGTACAAGCATGTCTTTGTTTCTATGTTCAGCCTGGTATTCAAAGTAGATGACTTATCTGCAGTTCGATGGCTATTACTATGACACATAACAGATCAAAACACTGTGAATAAATGTCATATTACTTGTGTCTTGAAAGCCACAATACTGAGGGCAGTGAAACTGTGCTACTTAGAAACCATGGCTCCTTGCTAGTTTCAAACTATGTAGCACAGTTACCATCAAACTTGGCTTTTCAGCTCTATCAGTGGTAAGCATTTCAGCCAAAAAATATGAAAAATTAGCAAAAATACCCCAAGCAATCAAATGCATCAGACAAAACCCAGACAAGAACACGTGATTAAGTCATTACATATTCTGTGTTGTCCATCCTGCAATCTGCTCTTTCAGAAAAATTTTGGACATTACCACAGGGCAAAGGAGGACAGTACTGAACTCTAGAGAGGAGCTCTTGGGAAGACATTTGGCTTTTATGAATTGAGGAGCTCCTTTTTTCTGACTGCTTCCTGTCCCAGGTAATCAGGATTGCCACAGCAGGACCTAACTAACCTCGTGCAGGCAGAGAGGGACTGGCTCATGTGTGGCTGTAGCTGGAGGGTCCAGCCAGCTCAGACGCTGAGCAAGCCCCAGACACCCCACAGCAGCAACCAGGCAGCTTCCAGCTTCCCCTTGTGTTTGCCATCCCGTCCTGCCCACTCCTCTCACTTGGGAGGACTGCACCATCCAACAACAAGCTGCTCAGCAATGGACAAGAGCTCTGCCTCTGGTGTGCAGTTGTTGCTAGAACAGTTTTGGCATCCAACCCGAAGCTTTAAATAAGCACCTAGATACCTGAATGCCCCAATCCATACCCACATGGACTTCAGGGAGCAGTTAAGCCTGGGATTGTTTTTATCTACAGACCATGAGCAAAAAAAAGAAGTTTTAAATATCTAGCCTTACATGCCACTGAAACTGCAAGTGGAAAAGCACTTAGAAAGGTCTTCCTTAAGGAAGGCTTGCAGCCGAATCATGGAGCAGAAACTGCTCTCGAGTCTGTTCCAAGTCCATTACAGATGACACAAGTCATATCATTTTTCTGTGCCTCACTGCCACCTTTGGACTACTCTGTTCAGGCAGCAAACAGTTTCCAGAAGGAATCATCTCTGGCTGTATCTGTGTTGCTCTGAGTTCAATGGAGCTCAGCTGAAGCAGTATTGTAACTATCTGTTTCTCTGCTGCAGCAGCAAATCTCTAATTATAAGCTTAATTGAATGGCCTCAAAAACAGGGCAGAGCAGCATCTCCTATGCATATACATTTAATAAAAATGGGACTGTGAGACAGAGCTTTTACAGCTTGCATCTTTTGAAGAAAAATTAAACACAATAGGATATTTCAGGATTTTCAGGGTCAGCTCATGACACCCCTGCACTGCTGTGTGTGGGAGACATGTATTTTAAGCCCCAAGGTTCTTTCAAAAATCCTAGCCTCAATAGTTAACACTGTTTTATCACCAATCAAGGGATCCTTTCTAACCCTAGGGGAAGTCAGTGTGATCTGCTGGATAACAGAGTGGCCTGGAACTGTACGGATTTGCTTCTAATCCCAGCTATGCTATTAGTTAACTGAGATGACCTTGAGTACATCATCTCACCCCGCAAAGCTTTAATTCCCCATATGAAAATGGAGAGTCTGACAGTTGCTTCATTTTTAAAGAACTTGAAGATCTACTAGTAAAGATGTCTTAGGTAACAGGCTAATATTATCATTAATAGCTCACAGTCCTTATGCAATATTCTCTGTGCCAAAGATTGAAGTAATTCAATTTGCAGAACTGCCATTAATTGCTCTCTTGCTGTTAAAAAAGTAGAATAAGACTTGAAAAACTCTTGCAATAGAAGTAGTGGGACTAAAATCAAGATTGGCTTTCATGTGAGACTGGTGGAATTTATTTTTGCTGCAATTGCTTACAACAGAAAGAAGGTAGGTCCACTGACCTGAGGAACTTCTTCCCCATACTCTTTCAGGAGTGTCCTAAATGATCTTAAAAAATGCTCTTTTCAGGTCCTCAATCACCAAGTCTCTAATTAAGCTGAAAAATATTCTGACCCTTTGCTCAATTTCAAAATACTCAAAAATTACTCAAAATAGTATAACGCATTTTAATTAAATATAGTCTTTAAGGTGCGCAGGTTTTTTCTTTCCTCACCGGTACCTTCAAGGTACCAGGAAGCTGCAAAAGAAAGTAGCCTGTTTGCAGGGGATTTTAAATGAAAAAAGATTTTAAAAATGGAAACTCTTATGTGCGCAAAGAAAATGTTTGGTAGGTAAGTTGCAAGCTCTTCTCCTTATTCCGTAATTAGAAGTGAAATGTTCTTTAATGTTCAGTAATAACATTCAAGCTATGCTATTTTGCAACTAATAATCATATACAACAGCATGGGGCATGATAGCTAGCAAAGTTTTTCCAGCTAAATGTATTGGCCACATCTATCTGCCTTATTTTCCAGTGCCTTGGCTTTTCAATCCAGCCTTTATGCTGGAAATTTGTGACTGACTGGAGCAGGAGTTACTTACCTTTTTAAGGAAAGAGTTATAAAGAAAGACTGCTGAGTAGTTCAAATCATTCCCACACAGAGCAGTGTATAATAGATTTCTTTTTCTTGTTTGTTCGTGTCAAATAGAAAAGCTGGAGATGTGACTGCTTGATTCCTTTAGTCCTGAAATGCCCGAAGTTCTTTCCAAACTCTCACAATGTTATGCAAACAGGCGGAAACTGACAGAGAAAAAAAAAAAAAGCAGAGGTCATCAAGACCTAGCAATGTGCATCAATTTTGCTTGCAAATGAAGGACTAAATTTATCATTGCAAAGGCTGCATTAGTTACCATAGACTTGCACCATTTCCAAGATTTCTCCGGGGGTGAGAATACTGCTTTCCAGAGCCAGCTTCTCCATTAGGTTTTAACCGCAATGCTTCCTTGTTTTCCCGATGAGGAGTTAGATTTAGAAGCACAGGGAGGAGAAGCAAACACACAGAAGAAACACCAACCCACTAGCTAAATTAAACTAAAACCTAGGCGAAGCCTCAGTGGGAAGCCTGCTGCACAAATTGGATCTCCAAATGCAGAAAAAATTAATTATGTGATGCACAGAAATGAAGTAAGCAACACCTTGAAGTTAACCTGGACAGAGTTATTGATTCAGCAAAAAAATAATCACTTTGCTTCACCCTCTCTGTTGTTCTAATGCTAGCTTGGACTGTTGCCTGACCATTTCCAGCTAGCATTTAGTTCATTTGCAGCTGTTCTAAATGTGCACTCTTCCCCAACAGGTCTCACAAAAAACTGATCCCATCTGAGTTGATGTGTTGATTTGGGAGAAAATACAACGCGTGTAAAAAAGAATTTGTTGTAAACATAGCAGAACAGACCTTGCCACCAGCCTGGACCTCGGAAGTGGACAGATCTTAAAATCTCTCAGAAAGCAGATAGAACTGCTCAAGGAATTTTGCCTACCACTGCTCCAACAGCACCAGTAAATCGCTAGAAAATGATGAGCCCTCTCCTACCCCGAGAAGTCACATTTTGCCCTGTCCTACACAGCTTTCTGCCGTCTCCATTTTTACATGCAGTATAAAGGGGAATCCTGTCTAAGAAAGATGATTTGGGCTGTGCATGTGAGTGATGCAGGGAGCACATAGCCGACCCAACACAGTTCATCTTTATACAGCTCTTATGCACTCTGTTATGCAGCCTGAGAAGCCTCCTGAACAGCAGTGTCTGTCTCACTGCTCAGAAACCCTTGGAGAGCCACAGCTTTGCTGACCAAAAGCATTGTGTTTCCAATCCACTGTGCTGATCACAGCCAGCATTAACTCCTGGGGCAGCTCTGCACTAAGGAGCGGTGCTGCCAGGGCCCACTGCGACACTGCGCCTGTGGTCACTCTGCCTCTCTGCTCAGCCACAGTCATGCCTCCTGCCTTCCTTTCACGGCCACCTTCCATTTAGTGGCACTGGTGTAAGTATTGACTTTGAGCTCTGAATCCCTAAATAATTTGGATCCACTTCTTCCTAGAGACCCATCCAGTGGTATTGTCTTGACCGACAGAGCCCTGAATTACCTGGGAGCAAGCTCGGCCACAAGACACTTCATGTGAGGGGTTCTTGGTTCCAGATTTTTTATTTCCCTCCTTGATTTAGCAGAGCCAAGATTTATTGACCTTCAAGCCATGCCACAAAACCTTGCTGGTTTTCTTGGCTTCTTTCAAGGAGGCTATGGAGGCAGACCAAGGCACTACGGAACTTTTTGTTGGAGTACTTTTTCAAATGTTGAGCTATTAAAGTCTCTGTACTTTATAATGATTGCTGTTGTGTCTGAAGTTTCAGTCAAGTGCCTTTATACAAACCAAAAATAATCAATCAATGTACTGTCCTTTATGGACAATGATAAAATTCCATTATTTATTTGTGACTCATCTTTTTTCCTTCAGCTTCCACTGTTTTACAGGAACATGAAGGAAATTAAGACACATTTAAAAGAAAAAAATTACCCTTTGCTTCTTACTTGGCAGATTAGTCAGGGCCAAAACACTGCACATAGGAGGTTCTAATCAAGTTTCTCTTTTCCTATCCTCTACTTTGCAACAACGAAGACAAAGTAAAATTTTCCACTGTCTTAATTAAGAAGAAAACAACTTTGTCGCAGAATGAAAATAAGTCTCTCCTCACCAGCACTGCAGAGTCCTTTCAGCTGACTCACAAACCGGCCTGAAAGAGCATGATCTCACTTTGCAGAAAATCCTAACAGCTGACATCTTGTGGATTGAAGTGTGTCAACACTAAGGCATTATTCTTTACAGTAGGAAAACATTAGAGTCATGAGGATGGAATGAGGGTACAGAACTCTAAGTATGGTGATGCATTATTTCACTTTAAGAAGAAGTGAAAATGTAGATTGATTCCCTGAAAACTTTTCCTAGGAGTAAAGTCTGTTAGACTGTGAAATTTTTTAGAACAGAGAGAGTCTGTAGTAGAACAGGGGAAAAGTAGTCAAAAAATCTATGAAGCCCATTGAAGATTTCTATTGTATTTATGAATTCCTGGCAAAACCCCACATGAGCTAGATTCACAAAAGGGTTAGACTTGGCACTGTAAACTTCGTCTTTGCTATTTTTGCCATTAACCTTGGCATCTATTGGAAATGCCAACTGTGGGTCAGGTGCCAGCAGACAACTACAGGTGGAATTCAAAGAAAATGGCATGGTCCACAAAAAAAAGCTTAAGACAGCTCAGGTGAATTGTGCTCATAAGCAAACGAAGTGGCATAAGACCTGCTCCTCAGACAAATTTAGGGGCTTGACTCTATAAACTGAAACTTAGCATTTCTCTCCCCTGGAGTTTTGGGGCCATGTAACATTCCCTGGATTTCAAAGAAGCAAGTAAGAAACCTAGCCTCAAATACTTTCTTCACCAAAGCAGAGTTTGATTCTCCCACATCCTAGTTTGCCACTCTAAATAGCTTATATTAATTAAGCTAAGAGAATATTCACCTCCATATTATAATTTCTGAGCAGTATGATCTATTAAAAGAATCCCTAGCATATGAAATCCTAGTTACAGATACAGCATGTAAGTCCTACTAAGTCTTAAGTACAGGCTAAGCTCAAAGTGCTTTCACATTATCAAAACAGCTGATTTTGCATACAATATAAAAATAATAGCCAAGAATCTATATAATTAGTCTGAAGGCCTCTCTAGCATCAAGGAAGAGCTCTGAGGTTTAACAATTAACATATGAGAATCTACAAAGACAGATAGTCACACAGATTCTCCCCCTCCCCAAGTTAGGATGGTAGCAAAATGAAAGTATAAAATCCTGAAACAGAATTACTTTCTGGTTTGTACTTTAAACTTCCAACATTTGACCTTGGATTATCACTACTAGGAAATTTTCCATTGCTAAAAAGCTCTCTACACCCATGGGTCACCCATGACACTGTCCCTCTGAACACCAAACTATCTGACTATGTCAAACATCATGACCCTGAGCATAGTTTGAACTTCAATTTCTCCAGTTCAGCACTTTCATTTCCAAAGGGGAAGGAAACTACCATTTTCAATAAACAGCAAAGAAACCAGTTTCCCTATGCCTGAATCACTGACCAACACAGGAAACAATGGATTCTCAGAATTTTATTTGAGACCTGGAGTAAAAGAACAACACAGGGCATTAGATATTAAGTGGACTAAGAGAGTAAGAAGCATAGGACCAATGAAAACCTTGATGGTCTTAATATATGATACTACATCATTATGATTTCAGCTAGCCAGTTCAGTTAAATACAGTTAAGTGCTTAAGTGACCAAAAACCAGAAAAGTTAGTCAAAGTTGTCATTGACTTTGATGTCTATTTTTAACACACTCAGTCCCTTGATGCCATTAAGTTGTTGCAGGTTAATTAATGACTGAGTAAATGCAAAGAGCTCTACATTTCTTTTCATTTAAGGAAAGCAGACTATGTTTCAAGGAAAACAGAAAGCTCACCAATCTCAGTTATCCAAAATGATTCAGAGCAAAATATAGACATGAAGTCCATCATGAATCCAGTAGGGCAAGGGCATTGAGTATGACTTTGTTCAGAAAAGGGGGCATAACATTCCCAGGGAATAAAGTTAATCAGTTCTCTAGGCCTTATTTTTTTTTCTCCATGAGTTACCTGTTAAGTCCCAGTCACTTCAAGTTTGCTTAATGTAGCCTTTGGATTCCTCATAAACATATGGCACAAATATTAATGAGTCACTGTTGCCCCAATGTAATTGGTCATCTAACCAAATGGCTCTGTTTGCATTCCTTGATTGGATTACCTCATTTTCTTTACAGAAGTGTCTAAAAATTGATTGTAGCTTGGTTTTTCCAGAAGGTTTTTTCATTACCAACCCTATCTTCACCCAAACTACCTATCCTGACTCGCCATCCTTAAAATTATTTCTTAACCCTTATGTTCCTATGCAACAAGATCATTCTTTTTCTCCAGTTTTAATTATCTGCCTATGACAATGAGCACTGCTATGGTAGCTTTAGCTAAAATGACTCTCATGGATGTTATTTGCACACTTGTGATTAGCACTTTTTCCTTCCTTGACTTCAGTTGCTCAGCTACATATTCACAAATAAGAGCCTACAAGAGGGTGTATATTCCAGTAAAACAAGTATATGTATTTTCTTTTCTTTTCTTTTTTTTTTTTTTTTGTATATTCATCTTGCTGGAGGCAAAAGAAACCCCTAACATCTATAAAGATCTGAACCACACATGACAACAACCATTCCTCCTAGAGTTACATGCTAATACTTTTAGATAAACAGAACTTATTTATAATAACACCATCTGTGGGATTCTGATAATGTTGGGGGAGGAGATTAATCTATCTTGCATTTTAAATAGAGATGGCCGCTGGCATAAAAATCCAGATCTAGCTTTTAGCCACCCAGTTATCAGGGAATTTCACATTCAGGGTACTGCATCCCTCACCAGAATGTCCCCATAATACGAATGGACAAGTGCTAGGAGGTAAGATAATGGTAGCCCAGGTCAGTTCATCCTTCTCCCCAAAAGCATACACCACGCCCAGACAGAGCACAATGCAGAATTCCCCCAGTAATAAAAAGATCTAAGAGTTAGGACTGGATCTTATTTCTAGGTTTTTAAGTAGCATATCATAGGACATAGGGGTCTCACCATTTTTTGTAATCAGTTGAGATTACTACTGTACTTAATTGTCTCAGGAAAACAGTATGGATCTTCACTTCTAGACTTTCAGACCCAGCAAATCCTGACTAAAAGACTACATGATACATACATCATATATTCTACTCCAAATCTGTTGCCATCCCTTTCTGTTTCCTCACTTTGTTCAGTGTCACTCATACAGCACAAATAAAGGAGGTGCGCCTAGGACAGGAAACCACATGAGCCACTGTACTCTGTTATGACTTGCTCAGTATTTCACTTGATAAATCGATAACCTTTATTATCCAAAGTACTGGCTCTTATAAACTCAATAGCTACCACAACCACAGTCAGTGAAACAAAAGTGAATGGTATGGATGAGTAGTAAAGGAAGTCCTCTGTCTTCCAACAAGTTAAGGTGACCTGGGAATTAAGTGTCCCACATAACACTGCAGAGACACCGGTTCTATGACACCCTACAGTCTTCACAGCCACAGCCTATGGGGAAAGGAAAAGGATGCTGTGACTTTAGAACCTAAGTCCTGCATTCTTTGGAATACATACTTCTTTACCCACCTGAACAGTGACAGTAGATGGTGTATTTAATTAAAGAAAAGAAATCTGAAATGCCACAAAAATGCATGAAGCAGGTAAAACCAACACTAAATTCCATCTACAACAATTTTAAACTCAGAATCACAGAACATTCTGAGTTGGAAGGGACCCACAAGGATCATCAAGTCCAACTTTTACCTCTACACAGGACCATCCCCAAGAGTCACACCATGTTCCTGAGAGCATTGTCCAAATGCTTCTTGAACTCTGTCAGACTTGGTGCTGTGACCACTGCCCTGGGGAGTCTGTTCCAGTGCCCAACCACCTTCTGGGTGAAAAACCTTTTCCTGATATCCAACCTAAACCTACCCCGACACAACTCCAAGCCATTCCCTTGGGTCCTGTCACTGGTCACAGGAGAAAAGAGATCAGTGCCTGCCCTTCCACTTCCCCTAATGAGGAAGTTTTTCAATATCTTCCAGAATATTCTTCCCCATAACTTTACCAGGCACATTTATGAGGAGAGGAGAGGAGATTCTCAAAAATCAAAATTAGTCTTCTTAAAATAAGTCAAAACAAAAGTCAGTTTATCATATACCAGCCTTTCCTTCCTATGACCTTTTAACTTACTGACTACATCCCTACCACAGCCCTTTTGATTAGAGAACTTCGATTCAGTCTATAAAGGCAGGGGGAAATGGCACATTTCAGTAATGAGTGACTGCATATGCACAAAGACATCACATGAACAGAGGTACCTACAACCACAATCCTTGAATTTTGTTAACATTTGAGTATTTAAGTAAAGTTGAAAACCAATATTCTTTTCATGTTTTTTTCACTTTGTGCCTAGGGTTTGCAGGTGTGGAAAAAAAATGATCTATAAATAAGCCGCATAAAATTCTTTACATTCATCCCTGAGTTGGACAAGAGGGTTGCATAGGAAAAATGGCTGCTGTTCCTGCCAGACAGCACACTGTACACTAGTACATACAATGCATGCCTTGAAAACATAGCCAAGCTAATTTGTGTACTGGGAGCAACAGAAGAGTGTTAGTGCCACCAGCACCATCAAGGTGAATTTGCTCCCAGGTGTCTGAACCTTGCTCAGGTACCTCCCTGCAGCTCTCCATGGAGATGCACTGCACAGACACACACACACCCCTTCTGTGACATGCTGCGAGGTGCCTAAGAAGCAAAGCTGGTAAGTAGATGCAATGCTGGGAGAGATTGAAAGACAGTTGAGAAAGGCTCTGATATCTCTGAAGCAATCTCACGTACGTGTGAGCGCTATGTGTGAACCTGATACATGTCAGGCAGCATCATGTAAGTAGAAGTGGGTATGCGTGCCTAAGGATTTTTCAATAAATAGCCAAATATATCCACGTCTCCTGGCCATCTCACTCCAGATTTCAGAAACAATAGCAGTTCGGGAGGGCAGGACCTCCAATGCTGCTGCACAATAGGAGGAATGGATCTGAGAGAGCTGCAACAATCATGAGGGAAATGAGGATCGGAAGCAAGGGAAGGCACTGTATTTGTGCTTGGTTTCTAAGAGCTGTGTATGTTTGTGGCATTATGTCCCTTGAAAGCGTGGATTGGAAAGGAGTGACAGCCATTGGCTGATCCGTGCAAGAGAGGGGAGCAGGGTGCTGCAAAAGGTGGACCCACTGGAGCTCTGCACTCCCTTAGCACAGGCAGAAATCCATGAGAGGCTACAGGGAAGTGAGAAATCACCCCGACAACACATTTCACCTGGCAGTCCGACATTGTTTATCAGCATAATAAAAAGTGCCAATACTTACCACCTGTCTAAAATACGCAGTAATAATAAACAGAGTTACAGGGCATATTATGGTCAATGATGAGATATTAATTTATAGCCCTGGAAGGAGGGAAGAAAGGCAGAAGCTACAGTGCCTTATGGGGGCAAAGCTTGCTGGGGATGAGGCCAAGGCCTTTTCTTCTCTGATGAGGATGAATGGAAGATTGCATTGAGATTTTTTTTTGGTGGCTTTTTTTGGTAGTCTTAAAATAATATCCCTGCTCAGATGATCAAGCTACAGAAATAAACAGCCAGGATATTACCTTTCCATTCCTATTGCTGCTGGTAATATCTGCATGAGAGCATGTGTTGATTTTGTACAGAATTAAAGACAAATTAATCCAGGTGTGTGTATAGAGGGGGGTCAGGTCTCCCTGGGGCCAGGACAGTGGGGGATCCCCATGGGGGTCTGTCAGAGTGGGTCCTGGCAGTCAGGACTGGCAGTCACCCTACCCCACATATAGGAGGAACTGGGAAGCCAGGGACACCTGGGCAGTCCCATCCCTGTGCGCCAGGCACCTCCCTCAAGACTAGGAAAAGGCGGGTCCAGGCCATGGGCCCATGGGTGATCCTGGCTCAGGGTCCATGGCCAGGCAGAATCAGGCTGTGGGGAAGTTGAGACCCTGGTGCAGCACACTGGGACAGGGACTGACAGCCCTGGGGGTTGAGATGGGATTCTGGGCCATGGCAGGTGAGGGGGGCCCCTGGGCCCCTGGGGTTGGGCAGGGAGCGGCAGGGCTGTGGACGCTTTCGGGACCCTGGCGACCAAAACATGCAGTGCTCTCTCACCAGCCTCTGCCCCAATGACTTAGCTTTTCACTACTACCTGCTATTCCAGCTCTGAACTAGAGCTTTTCTAGGGCGTTTTTTCTTCTCACTTTGGGCTGTTTCTCCCATGGAGAGTGAGAAGCCATCCATGAGCTGCCATTACCACCAGCACCATATGCCCAGCAAAGGAAGGAAGGTCTCAGGATGCGCAGGGTTCTCCCAGTGCTGCCTAAAGCCTGAATCAAACCTCATTATTTCTGGTGCAAATTTGGATGTGTGGACTCTCTGCCAAGCAAAAATGTATAAATTCTCTGTGCACAGAAGCATTTTTACCTAAAAAGTCCAGAGTCACCTTCTACCCATGAATGAGAGCTTTGTGAGTATCCCAGCATGACAGAAACTGCAGGTGGTTGTTATAAGTGATGCATTTAAATAGATTTATTCTATTTCTTAATTTGGAAAATCAACAACTATCTTCCAGGGCAGGGTTTCACTTTTTTATCCCTGGAGTTTATACAGAAACTTGCTGTGGTCAATCAGGCCACCCATGTAGAACATAATCTCACAAACATCACAGATTATCTGCTTAATACAAAGAACTTATGTTGTGCTTTGCCTTTCGGTTAACACCACCTATAAAAACACTATCATTTGAAAAGACCAGACTATGTTTTTCTGTA
Organism: Corvus moneduloides; assembly: GCF_009650955.1. Classification (NCBI taxonomy): domain Eukaryota; kingdom Metazoa; phylum Chordata; class Aves; order Passeriformes; family Corvidae; genus Corvus; species Corvus moneduloides. The sequence continues at coordinate 102,686,163 of NC_045476.1, read as the reverse complement.
TTATGGTACTGCTTAAGAACATAGATAGCTGGGAAATTTTGGGGAAAAAAAAAAGCTTGGCCACAAAATTTCGATTAGCTCAAGTTTAAATTAAGGTCATGGCCATCAAAGGGGTTCACTGTTTTCAAGAAAATTATATGACTTGAGCACATCTTAGGAAATAACTGTAAGTTTAACTTAAAAGAGGTGAATATCTTCCTACCATATCAACAGCTTCCTGCAGGTAGACCTTGACCTATAACTTCAGACCTGCAGTGAAACGGGGAGGTAGCCCTATACGTAGAAACATGGTTACGTACAGCAGCAACTAACTGAGTGCTCCCTTGCTTGTGTGTGGGGCCATCTAGGATCAGACTGGGGTTTCGTTTCACTGGGATTTCACCTGACTGTCTTGCAGCACAGCTGTGAGGGGACGGCAGATGCAGGAGCACACCTTCCTCTGACTTGTGCCCTCCTGTTGGAAGCTGAAGATGGACTCCAAGTGCTCATATACAGGAAGGAAAAAGAAAAAGGGAAGGCCAAGTGAAAAGCAGACCTCCTTGGGCCACATGCAGGGTGAGCAGAGATGAAAGTTATAGCATTTAAAGAAGTGGGGGGCGCCTTAAAGCCTGGCTCAAGCTCTTTGCCACATAGTCCCAGGGTTAAGTGGATTATTCATCAGGTTTCCAGCCATGTTTTGGCTAACTCCAACTCATTCATGCATAGATTTTAGCAGAACAAACAACTAGCAGTCATCTTAAATACAACTTATATTCAAATACCTGTGGCCTGATAAAAATCCTCCTGCGGTGAACAGTAATTAGGACATTATAATACAACTGCAAGTCCCAGAAGAGAGAAACATTGGGATGGTGCTATTTAAATGTAAATACAAATTTTGCTAATGGTCTTGCAGAAAGATTGGAAGCTTCATTCAGCTTTTGGGTCAGAAGTGTTTTACTACGAAGAACACAAAGGAGCAAAGATGCATGAAAACAATTTTCCTGTCTGATTATTTGGGGCAGGGATCAGACCCATTCACTGCTTCCCTGTACATTTGTTCCATCTTTCTGTAGTATAATATGTGGTGTCACTCTTGGAAATGAAATAAAGTCTCACATATTGGTGAATTTGAGAGCAAACGAGTTCTAGAAATCCCACTTGGAAATTTTCTTGGCATGCCATGTGAAGTCAAATGCAAGATTTCCACATCACTCCCCCATGCCCTTTAGTTCTCTCAAAATGATTTAGAACCAGCCTCACTGCCTAGCAAACATCTATGCTCTCTCTCTGTCTCCCTCTCACACATGCACACCCCCTCACAATGCCACACTGGTGTGTGCATACATCTCTCCAGCTGTGTCCTGGAGGTTCCTGAGAGCCTGAAGGGAATGCTCATGAAACATGACTTTCACAGATTCTCCGTCCATCTGGAACGCTAGGGCAGCATATGGCGGGCAGCACAGTAACTGTTTGTGGACATGTCAGACTTTTTTGCCTTGTTTATTACCTGATTAAGGTAAGACAAGACATGCTGATATAAGCCTCTTTCTCCCACATTAACCCTCTCCAATTTTATTTTTCAATTTAAAAAGAAAGTATGTTTCGGCCAGCCCTGCAGGGATAGTATCCCCTGAAAGCTACAAGAATGTTCACATAAACACATTGCTGATACAATTATACCAGCTTTGCATAGACAGAGATAAAAAAAGAAAGGTGTGCAAGGGAAGAATGTTTTTTAATATAAATGGTAGGGTTATCCCTGGGGCTGGAGAAAAAAGTACAGTTAAAAAAAAAAGATTAGGAAATAATAACTAAAGCTGCATGCTTTATTACTTCAGGTAAAAATATCTTATGAATAATATAATCATTGTCTCTGGTTATTGGGTATGAAAAAGATAAGTGTAATCAGTGTACTGTGATACAGGAACATTAACACTTTCACATTGACTGGATACAGACTTAGAAATGAGTTAAGAATCACTGGGTCATCTAAGTGGAGGATTATTCTACACACAGGCCCCTAGGTCAATTTAAATTATTTAATTCATCTTGGTGACCGCAGGGGCCTAACCATCCCTGTGCCTGCATTTTTATCTTGCAGTCCTCTTAGCATCAGCTTAATTCTGGGGGACCAGAAAGGCTAGACTAACAAGACAGTGTGAGTCTATGCAGGCACTGGCTCTTGTAGGGTTAATGATAGAACCACAAAGAGAAATGACTCAAAGTATACCAAGGACGTTTTATTACCCAGCAGCCTTAATCAGTATATATATATTTTTTTACACATTATTTTACCAAGGGTCCTTTCAGTGCTCATTGGCTTGTTACAAGCATTAAAAGAAGGGACGATGCTTTGCAATTAATTCCGTGTCTTACCCTGAGTCTCGCTATTTTCTTTGAGAAGAGTTGGGAGGAATCAGACAGATGCAGCTGAAAGCTGTCCAAAAAATACTGGACAAGAAGGTGAGTAAGTTCACTGGCATGCCACATTTTCACTCATTTGTTTCACAGACAATTAAGATCAGTAGTCACTTACCCTCAGACCATATTTAGTGCCAGGGCACGCAGGGTTTTTGTAACCCAACCTCACCACTTGTGAACACCAGGCTGGTTTCACCAGGCTGGGTCAGTATGTGGAACACTCACACTGATGTGTTTTGGAGCTGTGAAAATCTAGCACTGGCTCTTTCTCATCAGGTGAAAGATATTTTAAGATAACTAGTAGTTAGTAGAATTTCTCTGAAAGTTTCAGCTCTAGTGGTTTTGTAGAAGAGAGAAAGAAAAGAGTGCAGTAGGGTCAAAAGAAAGACACCAAAGCACTGATGGTACAAATCGGGAAAGAGTTAGTGGCTACAGTCTGTACTGAATTATTAACAAATGCTTCAATTTGATTTTAAATGTCGGCTACACAATCAACTGTAAGATCATGTTGATCCCAGAGAAAAAAAAAAGATGAAAAGCCTGCTCTCAAGTAAGATGCAACTCTGTTGAAGAAAACAAATCAATGATTCTATGGGCCGATACAATATGCAGCCAAGCTGTGAAATTTCCAAAGGCCTTGTGCTTATTTTCTGTGAAGCTAGAAAATGTGTGTTATCCATTTAGTCATACTTTACAATGGATCAATAGGTTTAAGCTTTGCACTGGTTTCACTTGTGATGTGAAGCTGATATTCTCATAGATATTAAAGTATTTTCTTTTGCATGGTGCTCTTTGAGCAAGAAGATGGTAGGAAGCTACCAGGTCTCTGCTGTCCCCTCAACTGTGAAAAGCTTTCTGAAGTAATCACAGTTTAGTGAACAAAACCCAATTTTTAGAAAAGGAGAAATTACCTGCACTGAATATCTTCCTGGTATGAAATTTAAGGATGAAACAAGTAATGAAGTATTGACAGCTACCTGAGCTCCTTATGTGAAGGTTATACTGCAAGTTTGGACTGCAGCAGCAGCTAAGCAAGCACCATCCAAGGCAGTGTTACACATGCTGTTGAACATTGCCTATCAGGTAGGATTCAAAACTTGATACACATTGCTTTGTAGCTCCAAAAAGGAAACTATGCCCAAGAAAGGAAAATATGCAAGGAAAGTTGGCTCTCTTAATATTGCGCTTTTTCTTAATCCAATTTACATTATTCAGTTCACTTTAAATTCTAAGTATAATAACATCCCAAACCTGATGGATAATTTACCAGAAACAATGAACTTTTTCTTCTGTTTGTTGCCTGCAGATCTGTACTAGCTCAAGGTTGTGTGTTGAGTGACTCAGCCTTGGTTTGCTTGAAGCAGATTCACAGGTTTCCTCTTGGGAACTTTGTTTTAAGCCAAAACTGATTCATATAAAGAGTTAAATCTGGTAGTTTGTTTGGTTTGGGGTTTTTTTCTCCAAAAGTAGAACAAATCTTGGGCAATTCTGCAGTACCAAAGAAATTCAGATCTGGATAAAGCCTGCACAATTTTAAATCACAGTAAGGTTTCAGAACTCGTTACAAATATCTGCTGCAGAAAAAAGCAACAAAACCACTTGGTTCTAGAATAAGAACAGAAAGGGTTGTTTTGTTTTTCTGGGGGTTTGGGGGCCTTTTTTATAATTAACTGCTGAGAAATCAGCCTTGACACTATTCCCAGAGCTAGTGTTCCCCCCTCTCACAGATTAGCCTGAGTTGCTCTTGGTGGTTGCATACAGCTTGCTCTTTTTAGCAAGCCAACCTTTTCCACCAGTGTCAGAAGAGGACCATTCTAGTCTCCCTGCAAAAACCTGTTTATATGTAGATTTATGCAGTCTATAGGTAATGTTTCAAGGGAAACTCAAGGTGGAAATTGTTGACTCTATATACACTGTTCAATGTGCACCTGAAATGATGGTTGATCAATGCTATTCAATGCAAGTTGATAAGAGCTATTTATTTAGTACTTATTCTTTCCTTTTAGTCGTAGAGTCACAGCAGTAATGATATTTTAAAATAAAACCAGTTTCATTTCAAAAGATTACTTTTCCAGAATTTATTCAAATTTACATGCTATAAGAACAAACTGCTACATTTTAGTCAATCCACTAGAAGAAAACGTTTCCTGAAATTAAATCACACTGCTAGACACCATGAAAAAGAAACAAACAAAAAACTAGAGAATCTGGAGAAGACAGTAGTTTAAGTAGAGAATTGTGGAAGTCTTGAAACAAAATGCTATAGGCCAGCTGCAGAGCATGTTGGCTGGAAAACTTTAGAGCACCTATTGAAATTATTTTGAAAGCATTGGTAGGTCAAATATTCATCTACTGCTTCTCTATGACGCTCAAAAGAATCAAATTTTTTTTATTTGCTATCTTCTTTGAATTGGCCAACAGGCCTAGATGCCCATAAGTGTAAAACTGCCTCTTCCAAAACATTACAGAGGAAGCGTTGGTTATTACCCAAATGCCACAAAGCTCCTTGTTGCAATCAGTATTTTCCTTTTATTGAAAAAATTCTTTGTTTTCCATTGCTGAATAAGTAGAATGCCTCTCCAGTGAAGCTTCAACTTTAGTCCTCTTATCCCTCAAATTAAAGGAGGAAAGTGAAGTTTATTAATACACTGGAGCTTGTAACATTAGAAACACTTGCCTGTGTTTGCAGCTCCCCAAATGCACAGCCTCATTTGCTGTCCAATCAAACTCAGTAGTTGTAACAGTTACCTATGCAGGTCTTACTCTAGAGTTTAAAATTCCCCACCTACAATATATATAGTTAGTCTTAATAAATAAATGACTTGGACCATGCATTATATATCATTCAAATCCATGAGGACACAAATTATGTATAATACATTGGCTGTGTAATTTATTTATTAAGCAAAACGTGAATTTTCCATGGTTGTGTTTTGAGGCACAGTTTGTCACATACAGCTAAATGATGTATTCTTATTAGTCCCACTCAATTACCAAGTCATCCCTCTGTGCACTGTATATTTGTTAATGATAGTGCCACAACGCTGCATCTACAATACCTGTGATTTTAGTGATTCATAACCACTCACTAAAACTGTGAAAATGATAAATTGACTGCTGTTGATTAAATGCCGCCAACAGTGTGTTTCGTATGTGTTTGTTGCAGTTAGGAGTTAAAGAAACAGCATTGCTCCAATCATTTAAATATCTAATTAAGCAGAACCCTGTCTAGATAGAAAGAGCTTGTTGGAATGAAATATCATTAAAAGAAAAAAGAAAAAATAGTATTGCGCTGATTTTTTTCATGTATGTACATAAAGACTTTTCATCTCAATCCCACTGGTCATAAATATGTCATGAACAAAACAAGACCGAAAGATAAAAATTAAAAAGGCTGAAGAACTTGGAGTGGAGTCCGCTAGACTCACTGCACAGCTGCACATGGTTGATTTGATGGCTTTAGCTGATACCCAAGATTAGCTTGAAACAACAGTGGACTCCAGTAACATTAAGGCAGCCCTTAATGACAGCCCTTAAGACTGGGGCAAACAGAGAGTGGAGAGGAGAGGATGGCAAAAAACTATATTCCAGTAAAGCAAATAGCACCTCTCCACCTCCCACTGTAGGGAAAAATGTTTGCACATTTGTAGCAAAGGAATGGCAGAAGGGGGGGAAAATATCTCTTTCAAACTTAGATTAATTATTTTTATTGCTTTGCTTAATGCTTTTTTTTCCTGCCTTTAGATTAGTCCTGTATAGAGTCCTCAAGCTGGAAGAAGAGTGGAACAAGACCAAGAAAAGTGGATGTTTCTGTGCCAACAATTTGACTTCTAGCTGAGGATGTTGGAGTAGACAGAGTAATAAAAATAAAGACTTGCCAACTTGTGTCATCTTATTAAGATGAATTGGAAGGGGCTTTTTTCCCCTCCCTCATTTTGAATTTGGAGGCAAGTAGATAGAGACCACAGTAGATTAGAGATTCGTCTTTATTCCTAACCATTCTCCACACAAGCAATGCTTCCATATTTCTGTACCTAAATAGTGAATTTCAAGTTCAAATCACTTTGCACACTCTGTGGCCAGAAAACTGCCTTCTAATAGGAAAAGCAGGGTTGGGGGAAATATCTGGTGCAAAGTCTTCCTCTTCCTTTGTCCATCGTATATTTTCTCTTAAAAAGAAGAATCATGCCATGTCCAAAAATGCTTCACATTTTAAATCTGCAAAGAACACATATATCTATTTTATTACAATTCAGGAGTGAAGGTCTAAGCCAATCCTGCCTAAACTTTGTGTCCTCAAGGATAGTAAATATTTTAGACATGATGCTTACGCCACAAAATCTAGTCTTGCAGCAGTGTCTTACTGTTATGGCAAGTACTGGTTTTTTCATTTTGTTTTCAATAGGTATTCTCTTTCTACAGAAAATGTGTCCATCCACATGGCTTCCTGCTCCTATACCACTGGACTCCCAGTCAGAGTTTTGTAGAAGTCAGTATATTAGGAGCAAAGCAAAGGTATTTGTCTTTCCTAGCAACTGATTTCCACAAGGTGAACAAATATTGTGATAAAGAAATCAGCTCCAGGCAATGCAGAGCTGACAGGGAGAAAACAGTTGTTGAGGTGGTTAACACTATGGTTAAAGTGACATGCCTAAATTAACAAAGAAAATAGGAGTAAAAACTGTAAAATGCATCGAGTAGAGTACCTCTGAAATTTAGACTAACTCCCTATGTTCAGATCAACAAACCATCCAATCCTCTTGTTAATCAAAGGGACTGTTAAAAATACTTTGCCCTTAAAACATTTTTTTTTAGCTGTAGAATTGAAAGTCTGTATTCCTCTCTAGCCTGTACACTTATATGCCACAAAGACTAGAATAGTAAATACTGTTCTCTTACAGAAATCTCAAGCTTTCCCCTCCAGTCCACTAAAGAGTGATATTGGATAAATCACTTACCTGAACCAGAGAAGTCAGAAATGAGACTTATCTATGCAGACTCCACCCTTACACTTCCATGGGGTAGCAGTGGTTTTATCCCAACATAGAAGAGTGGAATTTGTTGTTCCATGCTAAATTTCACATAGCAGCAAAGAACTTAAACAGTATAAACTAGCTACAAAGTGCAGCAAAGCAGCAAGGCCCTCATTCCTTGGGATCCGTGCAACTCACCTGCCTAAAAAAGTAGTCCTAAAGCTGACAGTGGTTTAGAAGAGCCAAAGGACCAGTCTGGTTTTTAAGTTTATGGTTTGACTACATGCGGGAATGCAGGCAGAGAGCACTGACCTTAGCACAGATTAATTTACTCTCTCAAGGAAAAAGAAGCCTCTGACAGAATCCCTTGGTTTTTTAAGAAGAGGCTCTGTTTGTGAGTAAACATCAAAAAAAAAAACACACTAGAATAAAAAATAGCTAAAAGACTTGAAAATTGTTGAAGGAAAGAAGGAAAACCCTTTTAGTCCATGCTAAGTGTAGTCAGAGGCTTTTCTCAGCACATTTCCACTACAACCTCCACCTGACATTCTGATCAGTTTGCAAAATCTTTATTAATAATTTCTTGGGCAGCACTGAATTCCTCCAGTACTCCAGAGGAGAAGTCATCCCTGAGGACAGGCATGGAAAGTACCAATGAGGAGCTGGCTACTCACTGCAGACTTTCAGAAGCCTTTGGAAAAGACCATGTCATATCAAAAGGGCAACCAACAAAACCAAGAACTCAAGGACTTAACTCACAACTGCCAAAGAACCCCACTGCTAACTTATTCAGTGACCTGCTACAAACAGAGAGGAACTGGACAGAAAGCACAGCACTAGAAAGAAAAAAAAAAAAAGCAAATAAATATCCAAGAAAACCCCAGACATTTCCGGGCTAGGACAAGCTAGGGAGAATGTGCTTGTGGGGACAGGTGGGTGGCAGTTCAAGTACACTGGTAGGTACATGCACATCAGCCAATTGCCCACGGAGAGGTAGGGAGAAGAGAAAGCTCAAGGGTGCTGGAAAAGCTCCTGCTAGGTGCTAGGGTTAATTTATTCTTCCAAGTGTGTTTTGCACAAGGAAGTATCCAAAGCACATCCCCCAACTTTACTGCAGCAGTAACTATCAAGGAGATATAGGAAGAAAAGGCAAAATTTTCCCCAGGCCAGAGACTGGAAAGATAGGGAATTAATGTCTTTTCACTGCTTTTCCCCCATGTTTACCCTAACCAGACCCTAAATGCAAACCCTGAGTCTTGCCACAATAAAAATAATAAATCTATTATGCAACAATGGAAAGGAGAGCTGGAAGCATGGTTGCAAGTCTAAACTGGCAAGAAAGCAGTGCATAATATAAGTCTCCTGATTTTTCATGACAGATTCACCATCCCAGCAATTAAATACTTTAAAAAGGCCAAATCTCATGTTATTTTGCATCTGAAAGCCTGCAGGAAAAGAATAAATAAAAAGCATTGCATAGAAGTGCCACACATTAATACTTCAAACACAAAATTCTACACTATAACAGGATCCTATTGAAACTTACCTTTCAGACAAAGTGCCTAAACAGATCCTAACTATAAGTAATTGGGGGAGAAGGGAGTAAAACAACAATTTTGACTAAATAAAAACCCAAAGTATTAGGTGTCATAGAAAATGCACATGTCATTCTTCCATAAATAAAGTTGCTAAGCAGATTTACTATGAAAAAATTTTCGCTGTGTTATGTAAATGGCAAAATTCTTAAGCCTGCTTGGTTGTAAAGAACAAACCTGTGAAAAGAACCCATTTTTACCATCAGTCACACCATACATTTAGCAGGTGTCTATTTTACCCACAAGCCTTGCAAATATGCAAATAAATACATAAATTGCCAAATGTTTTAGCTATTGTAATAAAGTTTTTCTGCTCATTATTTTCTAAACGAAATTAACAATTGCTTTATTAGACCTGGATGAATGTCCCTTTCCGATTTCTTTGTAATCAAACAGAAACTTGGCAGTGAACCAAAGCATTTACTCTTCAGAGAATGCAATGTTTCAGCTACTATGTAGCTACTTCTTCTGTAAAACACTCTTGTCAAGGACTCTATCATATCATGAAGTGTACTCATTATAGAGAATAAACTTCTCAGCTGGCCTTTTGCTTATCCACTGCACAAGCAACACTGAAAGGCATGTCAGAGAAGCACAGATATTGCTGGTTAGAACCCTGCTTTTGTTTGTGGGTATGAAAGCAGTAAGAAGTGTTAAATGAACAGGGTGCCTACAAGTTTACTCCTTGCATGGCATGTCTGTGAGTCACAATATAGCTTTCAATATCTATGATTAGCCATTACTGCTAAATATGTGCTTCCCTACATTTTCCAATATTAGCTCTTCTTCCTTCATCAAAAGGGAAAATCTGAAAATTTTCCATCCCCCCAAGTTTCAAATAGTTATAACACAAAGATCAATCCACCTTTCAGTTCATTCCTGCTTCAGGCCCAGTATTTATTTTCTGTGCACATCCACAGGAACAGAAACATCAAGTGTTCAAATGCCTCTGAAAAGGGTGACTGCAGTCATAACTCCACTGGTTTGAAGCCAATGCAAGCATAAGAAATTATTCTTCCATACTTGCTTCATCTATATGGTGGTGCCCAAAAAAAAGGATGGATTGAAGGTAGGCAGAAGATGCATGGCTGACACAATGAGAAATAAAAGGCCAACAGTTCAACTGGTCATGCACACATGTCACACATCTTTGATATTATTATTTGAATTCAAACCCAGCACATATTCTTCTACCTACCCAGACCATGCAAATGAAGAAACAAGGCAGCACAGAGACACAGACATAAGATGTTCCTCTGATTCCCCATCAACATCTGACTGGGACACACCCACAGAGGCACCGGGTTTGCACCTGCAAATCAATGTACCTGCTAAGCAAAGACAAATAGCATCCAAACAGTAAAAGCAATCTACTCTGGTTTTGCTTTGAAGTTTCAAGACTAAAAAAGCCAGAAGAGATTTCTTTCCACTGAGTGTGTTTGTCTTCCATTCTCATGGCTGTCCTCTATCATTCTCTAATGCTGCTCAGCCTCTGTGATCTGACCTCTGAATGAAGTTTCCCCTCACAAAACTGTAGCAAATGATTACACAAGGTACTGTTATAAATTCAGTCTTTCAATCAAGACATTGCACGGCTGCTAGAGCTAGATCGTTTATTTAAGAGCGTTAGGTTTTTTAAGTTAAGCAGTTCCTGAAACTTTTATGGACGTTACATTTCTAATCCTTTTCATTATTTTTCACTGATCACTAGGAGTGATTGGCTGGCAGACTGTCTCAATCAGACTGAGCAAGGATTTGCACAGTACTGTATTTCCAAAAAAAGTGCAGTGAATATTTAAGGCTCTATCCTCACTGGATGCCCTAATTAGTCTGTCTGATTGGATCTTGTCTTCCATTTTCAAGCTGTTCACTAGCAGCAAAGGTGTCACTCAGTTTCAGACTGCCTTCAAGTAAAAGAAAAACTTCAACATGTATGAGAAAGAACAGTACCAACAGAAAGTGGGACATAAAAATTAATAAAGATGTCAATTATTAATAAATAAATATCAGTTTCCTGTTTTGTTTCTGACTTATGTTTGCCCCTATTTACTGTCTACATGGAAGTAAAATTACTGTCTCAATTTTTCCAACAATAATTCATTTGTGTTTTTGGAGATGTTGTGTCAACTCAGCCCAACACAGCTGATGACCCACTTCGCCCTGGTGGGATGGGAGAGAGCATTGGAAGTGTAAAAGTGAGAAAACTAGGTAAAGCAAATGCCACGCATGCAAGCAAACCAACACAAGGAATTCATTCACCCACTTCCCATGGGCAGGCAGGTGTTCAGCCATGTCCAGAAAAGCAGGACTCCATCACCCATAATGGTGACTTGGGAAGACAAATGCCAGCACTCCGAACATCCCTCCCTTCCTCCTTCTTCCCCTCAATCTATGCTGAGCACCACGCCATTGGTATGGAATGTCCCTTTGGTCAGTTGGGGTCAGCTGTCCCAGCTGTGTCCCCTCTCAACTCCTTGTGCACTCCCGGTTTCCTCTTTGGTGGGGTGGGGTGAGGAGCAGAAAAGGCCGTGACTCTTTGTAAGTTCTGCTCAATAATAATGAACACATCCCTTAGTCATCAACACCATTTTCAGCTCAAATCCAAACCACAGCCCCATCCCAGCTACTGTGACAAAAATTTACTCTACCCCAAACCAGTGCAGGAGCCAAAAGGCTCCATTATCAAATTCTAAACTACAACACAAACTAAAACTTACTGTCATTATTGCAAAAGAGGTATGAACAAATGTTATAAAGGAAGAGAGCTGTGAAGTGGAAACCATTTGAGAAGAATCAATACATCTTAGAAACTGATTTACCCCTCAAAATTTTGTCGAGCTGCTTGGGTGCTGGATGGGTGGTATCACTTTCATCTTTACAATTAAAATGTATTTAAGGGTATCTCCAGTTAACATGGCATGCCTACTTAAACAATGTGTTCACTTATTGTATTGCAAAGTATTTGTTGTAGTTTCTCTATATTTATATAAAATGTTGTTTGCATTCAGTGCTTGAACCTACATAAATTTCTAATGGAAACAAAGAAGAACCTTCTATTGATGTTAATGCCTTTAAGGAATTCCTGGTAACAGAGATACTAACTTTCCTATTTACTGATACCTTCAGGTTTCATTAGAATTTTTTTCAGAAAAAAAGCTTGAAATCATTACATAGGTATTTAGCTTTCCAATTTTCTCAGTCTAAAGTACAGGTAATACCTCATTAAAAACAAAAACATAAACCTAAACAAACAAAATCCCATACATTTCTGGTGCAGCTGCTTCCAACACATGCAAAGTTATAAAAGGAGTCTGTCATTTATAAAAAGGAGTAGGCTTCACTTCTAATGCAAGAAGTAAACTTCGATTTCAGGGGAAATTTACCCTGAGACAACTGTATTAGTCAATACATAAAATAATGACAGTTCCTAGGGAGTAAGGGAATTAGAGATTAGTGATGTATCACAGGCTGCCAGAATTAGAAACACAGGGGCTAGGAGAAATTTTATTCTAAGCAATAAGTTCAACTAACCTGGAAATTCTCTTTCTCTCCCTCAAAGACAAAAAAAAAATGTTGACTGGAGCCATATGGAGCAGACTTAGCCAAATAAGGACACAAAAGAACTAGAGAAACCTCAGGACTATTCACTGCAAGCCTCCATTAAATTAAAAAAGCGTAAAGAATAACTAGTACTTTGTTTCCTTTTCACAGTAGTTTTAGAGAGATTATGCTTTTTTCCTGGTTTCCAAGCCCTTACAATTCACTTTTTGATCATTCCTTCTCAGTGCAAGAGCTAAAATGCTTTTCTTCAAAATCCAAAACTGAGAGGGTCACCCATAATCTGATTCCAGAAGTTGTAGATTTAAGGGTCACAGAAAGGTCGCTACTTTTCAGAAGACCACAAAACCCCAAATACTGAGGACTCCATAAGTCCCATGACGTGGTCATTCCACACTCAAACAGATGCAGGAGTTAAACAGTACAGCAGCTGTTATACATTCACATAACTTTCTGGAATCCCAAACGAACAAAAAGTACTGGGACACAAAAACTCCATCATTCTCCAATATACGTTGAACCTGAGTAATAACAAGGCTCTCTGAGAATCTCAAATCACAGTTACATTTCAGTACTTTTGTTCTTATTTTTCCACACTTCTAAGTATGTAAGTTCTTACCATGCTGCCAGAATAGACCTATGACTTAACGTACTATAAAGCTATGCTTTGAATCTATTTTTGGCACTCTTCCATGCACTTCTTGTTCTGTTTCTTTAATAAGAAGCACATTAATTACTAGGATGCATTCCAAGCAAACACACTATTTTGAGTACTGCTGCCTTCTTGATAGCAGATTTCAGTCTACATTTCAGTTGCAATCTACAGAAATCCACCACAAATGTGAAATTTCGGAAAATCCAAAGTCTACCAAATCCAATTTCAGGTACATGGGACATGAAAACAAAGTATTTCCACTATGCAAGCTATTACAGATTTCTGTCCTTGTAGGTGAAATCAGGATCTGGACCACTGAATTTATTTTCCCCATTTGTCTCTTGTGAAAACCAGTTCTGTGTAGGTGTCCACAGCAGAGACTAATCTGTTCAGATTCAGTTGTTTGAGCTACTTTGCATCAGTTTAGGTAAATAGGAGCATGCCTTCCATTTTTATTTTGTCAGATATTTTCTTTCTTCTTAGAGAAAGCTTTAAAAAAAAAAAAGTGCTTTCTTCGTGAATCTTCGGCCTTACGTAGTGGCCTGTCCTCCCAGTGTCCTTCCCCAGGCCCCGAGTCATGCATCACTCATCTTGTCACATTGAACTCCAGATGCTCCTACCCTAGAGAATGCTCTGACTCTGGCAATTTTTCTTCATTCTCACTAACAATTTGGTAATGAAATATTGATTTTTAGTTAGATTCATATTGATGCTATTAGGTTTGCATTGATAAATCATGCTGGCCTCCTGTCTGAGAGGCTAGAAAGTGCTACACTGAACCCTGGAGATTACAATCAACTCATTGATGTGTTAATTTGATGGATTTTTTCGTTCTCTTAGAAGAAGTAGGAGGGGTAGGGGAAGATTTTTCAGTACTGCTGTTGTAAAGTTTTCACAGCGAAATCAGGGACAGTAATTGTGGGTTTTTCTATGTGTATTTGCTTTAAAAGTATCTTTCTCCCTATTTGTCCAGAACATAAAAAGAAAGGGGGGGGAGAAGGACTCTGGGGTTGAGAGGATATGACACACCTTGTAAACAGAGCTCCAGACTCCCACATGGAGTGGAAAAAATAGGAACAGTTAAATCCCAATTAAACCCTTCAGAGGTCATGCTCAAAAAACATTTCCTTCTGCTAAACAGGTCTTCATGTAGAGCTAAATCCCAGGTGAAGTGAAAATATTGTGGACATGGGAACCCCCTCTGCTGGCCCTGTTCTACCATGAGCTGCAGCGGTGGGATAGTTTCCCCCTCCCCTCTCCAGTGAAGTGCCACTTAGCAAACGTCCACATGCATCTGCAGCCTATTTAAAACAGCCCCTAGCTTTGATTTATGGTACTGTGCAAATGTAATGCCTGTCATTAAGGGACAATACGTGCCAAACCAAAGGATTACATTGTGATTTCCTTCAAAGGCGCAGGGTTTCAAGGGGGTGCAGCAGCCACTAGAGCACAGGAGGAAAGGCTTTTAGAGAACACTTAAGTCCAATTTAGCTGTATCATTCCTTTGTAAAACAAAACCATTTCTCTTTCAGTGATTCTTTACTTATTTTCCCCAAAAGGTTATCATCCCCTCTTATCTGTGTCCCCCACCATGACCCACATCACCACGGGACAGTAGAAAAGCCTGTTCAACAAGGGACAAATCCTGTAAGCTTCATTAATGAAAACATCTCCCCCAAAAAAATAACTTCTCAAGTCCTTAAGCCAGATGCATTTTATTTTATTTTTTTAAAGCATTCTCACCCTGTCTTTTCATGTCCTTTTAAGAACACCAGTGATCAGCATGCCAGGTCAATGACATCTTAACCGAGTTTGAACCTTGTACAGCCTATGGTTGACCAAGAGAGTTACCAAAAGAGCCTCAGTGAAAGACATTGCAGCTATCTTTGTTTAATAATTATTGTATGGAGCTGGGAGGAGCAGAGAGTGTGTGAAAGAATCTCCATTATCTACTCTTCCTGCCCTTCCAAGAGGCTTCTCTGCTCCATTCAAGGTTGAACTACAGAAAATAATAATGCCACTTCATGTAGGACAGTTTATTATTACCGTAGCTGCTCTGTTTTGGTGCCAGTTGAAAGAAAGAAGGGAAAAATTGACAAAAATAAAAAATAAAGCTTTTTATGCCATATGGAAATGGGAACCTTTTTGCTGGAACTTGCTTAAATATGTACTAAGACATTTTCTAATTAGCTCCATTTCAAGGCTCTCTCCCCACCTCCCTCTCCTTCTTCGCCATCCCAGATGAAAGCATACAAAGAGTCCTGTCCTAAAGAAGTATGTCCTAGTACATAAGGAGGCAATCATCTGTACCTTCAAAAGATGATGTCAATGATGAAACTGTTAGTTAAATTCTGTTGTACTATTGACATCTTAATGCCACAAACCCAGCTGGTATGAGATCAGTAACATAAACAGTCGAGTTCAAATTAATCTCTTTGAACCTCACTGCTGAGCTGAAACCTCTGTTTGACAGTCTAAACTGCCAACTTCATCTTCTTCTCCCAGTTATACAGTAGGCTAAACATGAAAAAAGCGCCCTGTTAATGCGAAAAGGTTTTGCATGTAGCAAGGAAATTTAAGCTCTGGCAACCGTTTCAAGTACAGCTCTTACTCTTTGCACACATGTAGTATTTTGCATTACCACATATGCTGTTAAACAATTTACTCATTTATTTAGATTTTTACAGCACTTATCCCATGCTCCAAGTGCTTTTAGAATTATTGAAACATTCAGTGCAACACTTAACATTTAAATTTACAATTCAGTTAAGAATACTTAGGTTATGGTAGAACAACCAAATTTAAAACTAATTTACTCTACCGGAGCACCCTCACAGAAAACCCACAGGGAGTTAAAGCTATCATCCCAGCTCCATCCCACATGTCTGCCTGAAAAAAAAACTGAGGAAGAAAGGAATGGCAAGCAAGCCTCTGTGCTGCTGTAGCTCAAACCAATACAGACTCTGAAAGGGGAAAGGAACTATATTCCAGAATCAGAAACCCATTAAGAAAGTGCCCTGCCAGCTACTCTGTTCCTTTAAAAGCCAATTCCAGCTATTCCATCAATGACTTACCACATCCCAAACTACTTCATTGTGAGTTATAAATCTGTGTCTGCTGAAGTTCACGTCAGCTCTCTCCTGTGAGCACAAGGCCGCTCAGGGTTTATGCCCACAGTCCAGCTACCATGGCTAAGCAAGTTACCAGAGACCAGTTGAACCCAGATAACTCTCTCTGAGTGCCCTTATAGCCCATCATAAATATGAGGTAATTCAATTTAGCCTGCAATGAAAATAGATTAAGCTAAGTCAAATCACCTTACATTTGTCAAAGGCAAGGAGGACACAGGCGACTGTTTCTGCAGCTTAGCTGATGCATGGTAACCCGTTAAACTGCAGTAACTCAATTGCAGGCCTGAGCCCTAACCTGCAGTCACTCAGAGGGGCTGAACTGCTTGACATGAAGCATGTCACTTTTCAGTAGGTTTTTTTCACTAACCTTAGCAATTCCAAGTGCCCATAGCATGAGCACAAGTCCTGCCCCGTGGTTTCACGGAAGTCTGAATTAACCAGGCATGGAAATGCCTGCACCAGATTGCATATTTGAATTAAACTTGAAGTTTTTAAGTCTTCTCCCCTTATGACTGAAATGCTCCCACTGCCAATTTAAGAAACTTCCATGGTCTGCAGGATTCAAAGAACTAAATGCAAAACTTTTGAGAGAGTACGGAATTTATTTGAAGTTGAGCTGCAATTGCACTATTACAAGGACAAGAATTACAGAAATAGTGGGAAGAAAGGGGGGAATAAGATTAAGGGCTAAGATCTAGAAATTGCATTTTTCTGACTGATTATGTACTATTTGTTGATATTTTCATTGACTGGATGACTAGGAAGAGCATAAGTATCTTGAGATCTGTATGTTCTACATGATAAAGAGCAGCAGGTATATAAATATACACACATACCTACATCCTTACAAGGAGTAAATGATTTTCTGATTATTATTTGTTTTTGTTATACTTCCATATCAGATTTCCTCAAAATTTCTTAAATACTCTTGATCCAATTTACGGAGTTTTTTTATGTCAGCCCTAATGCTCTAATAGGGGATATCTTCCATACAGTTTGGAGATAAAATAGATAAAATCCATCATAAAACAGCCCATAGAAATCTTGGGACATTTCACACTTGATCTTCACAATTTCCATACTTTGGACCCTCTGCACAGATGTCTTCCTCTTTGATCATCTGTTATTTTCACCTTGCAAAGTTTCAGCTAAGCTTGCTTTCCATTTTTGCTTTTAGGTGAGGTCATTACATCCCACACACAAGACCCTGGCCACCAGAAGAGCTCCAGACTTCTTGTACAGATGTCAGCCATGTCCATGGTGGCTTTTCAGTACATGCAGAAGTTCACTTTGCTCAGGAATGGAAATCTCACAAACTGTGGCAAATCTTGGCAGTACTGTAGGACACGGTGATAGGACAAGCAAGAAGGGCTTTAAACTGAAAAAAGTGTAGGTTTAGATTAGATACTAGGAATGAATTCTTTACTGTGAGGGTGGTGAGGCACTGGAACAGGTTTCCCAGAGAAGTTGTGGATGGCCCATCCCTGCCAGTTTTCAAGGCTAAGTTGGATGGGGCTCTGAGGAACCTGGTCCAGTGGCAGGTATCCCTATATATGGCAGAGGTGTTGGAACAGGATGGTCTTTAAGGTTCTTGTAGCCCAAACCATTCTATGATTCTGTGTGTGTTTAGTTAACAAAGTCTGAGGGACCCTTTCGGGAGATAAAGGAAATTAAACCATCTGTACCAGTAAGCTTTTAGCGAGTTTAGCCTGAACAGAGGATAAGATCCAAGGCCCCCTTCCAGAGACTGCAGCAGGGAGCAATGTTTTTCCACCAGCTCAGCTCCCACCTCCTTCCACGAGGCCATCCTGTCTCCAAGGGGAGAGCAGGCACCAAAGGTGCCCAATGCAGCCACTAGGATCAGCTCTTTCCAGAAGATGTCTTGCTGCAGAGGCTCATGTGGCTGGCCTTCCCCTGACCCTTCCCCTCCCCGACCATGCTCCACAATTAGATTTCATTAAAAGACAAAACCTCTCTTCCTCCTTCTCACCATAGGGGTCCTGAAGGGGGGGAAGGGATAGAAACATCATCTACATGGAAAATAATTTCCTGCTTGCCAGCATATCTGAAATTGATGCAGCCAACAGCATTCCTTGTGAATGTTAAATTAATTTGGAAAGTCTTCATGTATTGTTCGTTACCATGAAAAGCACTCATCACTTCTCACTGGCTCTCTGCCCTGCCTAGGAACAGGGAGGGAAGTTTAACAGGCCACAGCAAAAAATGTTCATGAGGCTGCAGCATGTGGCTTGGTATGAGAGCTGGGAAATTCCTATCCCCCAAAATATTGGGCAGCAATGTCAGCTTGTCTCAAATGCAGAGAATTCAGAATTTATTAATGCTGCTTCACCAGCTGTGAAAGGGAGACGCAATTGTCCTTAAAGGAAAATAAAGGTAAATAATTACGTTCTTTTGGCTTCACACTTACTTAAAGCCTGATTAGAGGTTCGGTACCTAAAAGCCCTCTGGACTAAAAACTGTATAGGTATGGAAAACAATATTATCAAAATGTCAAGAGAATCTAGAAATATTTAAAATACCTAATAAATCTTCTGATTAGTTTGAACTGTGCATGGGAAATTGTACCGGGTTTGCTTAAATGCTGTAAGGAAGCAAGAAGGATTCAAATTAAATTCTGGAGAGCAGGTTTGTTTCTTTGTTCTTTTAAAAACCACTATATAGTCAAAATTTGATTCTATATTATATTTAATTTTCCATTGCTGCTTTACTTCACTCTAGATGCCTCCAAGTGTAGCCAGTTTCTCTTTCAGTGCCTCTCAACTATTAGCTCTATTTATATTTTTTGTTATTGAACTTGCCGCTTTCCACCTGCCTTATATTTCAGAGGATGAGGTTCCATATTAAACCATTCTGTCTTTTACCTGTCTAGTAATTTTGACTTTTTTTTTCTTTCCTCTCAGAATGGATTTTCTTGTTATTAAATCCACGTTCTGCATCAGCCTGCTAAGTTGAAGATTGACCTTTAATTTCATTTTGCTTTTAGGCTTCCATTTCCTTCCCTAAAAACTATTTATGGTATTTCATTTCTAATTAGAAGTAAGTCTTAGTAGCAAAAAATCTCTAACCTTTCTAACCTCCTGAGCATTTGAATCCAGAGGTTTGGGCAGCCACAGCCAGGCTGACCAGCTGTGGAAGCTGGATCTGGACACAGGCTGTGATTTCGGTTGCCTGAAGGTCACTACTTTAGGAACCAGCATTTCCATGAAAGTCATTATTTAGAGAGGGCTCAGCTATTTTATTTCAAAGAGCTTATAGTATACTAACAGGAGGAGCACAAGTCTGGTTTTCCCAGCAATTACTCAATTCCCATGCAAGAGAGAAAGGTCTCCTAGTTCACCCACTTAGGAACTAGAGTATTGCCTCATAAAACAGACCAGAACTCCCCTGTTATTGCTCAACTCATTCGCTGAAGTTTAGTTATGAGATATCATGAAAAAAAGCTTTTTAAAAGCCCATTTTTTAACACTGCCCTCAATAGGACCCATAAGAGACCAGATTAGAGACAAAACAAAATGGCTGAAACAGAGTTATCTCCTTTATTCCACAGAATGTGGAATTCTCCTTCTAGGTGAGGGACTGTGTTAGAAAGCTAGAGGACTGGCAGAGCTGCACTAACCTTCACCTCCAGACAATGCGTGCTCCCTAATCAATTCTAAAGCACTAGAACAGTTAGAGTAGGAGGTGGCTTCTCCTTTCTGACCTCAAAATTTCCTCCACATCTGCTGAAATGCTACAGCACATATTAAAAGGTACATGTTTAATATGTTCAACATCCTAAATAATCATTCTCACTCTTCCCTCCCCCACTTTTTACCCCCATATGCATGTGCCTGCTCCAGAGGCACTAGTGGACTTGATGACTTTTCCAACCTGTGTTTCAGATGTGGGTAGCTGTTTTTCTGAACAGGGGGTTTTCAATTCCTGCTTTGCAAACAGAGCTTGTGCCCATCGCAGACCAAGGAACAAAGCCAGAGCGATTGCTCTTCAGTCATTCCATTTGAGACTTTTTAAGACTAATTTTGCCTCACAGCTCTACCTGAATATCAACTCCTCTTTTGCCAGAGACAGTGAAAAGTAACTCATACTCCAAATGGTTCCCTGGCAGGCTGGGTAGACGAAAGTAAAGTCTGGAGTAAAGTAGTATCTCCATTTGATAGTGAGAAGAAAGACACAGAACGATTAAATGGCTTGCCTAGGGGAGGACCAAGAAATAAACCACTTCCTCAAAGGTCCCGCTTTTAAGGTGAAGCTTTATTATCTGTATTTGCCAACAAAAGCACGGCAGAACTGGCATTTAAGTGGGGAGGTAGGGGGAGGGGAAGGCCTAACCTGAATAATCCAGTCCTAAAGACAAATTAGTAATGGTAGATAAAAAGGAAGCATGCTCCCCTGCTTTTCTTTCCCAGCTCCACAATAAGAATGTCCAAACTGGCTTTACTCATTCCAGGTGACCAGGAAAGCCAGAAAACAGGGATTTTAATAGCACACACTATCAGGTATATAGATCAATCACAGGGACATAGAGAGACATATTGATGGCTCTGTAGATTAATAAACTGAAGGTTACTTGCCATTAGAGATGAGGGAAAGGCTACTTAGGCGGCCTTCCTAAGCAAAGACACTTTAGCAGCCATATTGATTTCCTGCAAACACCTCAGCGGCAGCAACAATTTTTGCTTCACCAGGGAGGGCCTGACCTTCAGCCCGAGGTTTGCCTTCCCAGAGAATCCTGTATAACCCCAAATGATGATACATGAGAACAGAAAGAAACAAGAAAGCTCTTAACAGGCCCCAAGTGCCCAGAGGGTTTCAGAAAAGGGCTTCTCACACGTACGTTACCAGCTTCTGCTTAAAACCAACAATTCAATGTACTGCATTGGCCTCAACATGCAAACGCCCAGGTAAAACCCAGAGAAGCTAACCATTCTCAGGGCTCTGGAATGTCACTCAAATCTCTGGAAAAATCAGTACAGCAAGCACTGAATGTCTCTATCCTTCTTTTCATTGTTAAATTACAAGAAAAATATGGGAAGGGTTTGCACAAAATCATTAGTTAAAGGGGAAAAGCATTTTCCATTTTCTGCATCAATAGAGAACTAATCCTGGTGGTGGTTGTTGTTGTTGTTGTTGTTGTTTTTGTTGTTGTTATTAATGCGCCATCTTTTTTCAGCTTACCCTTTGTTGTTTGACTGTCCCAGAAATTTTATTCCTTAC
This sequence comes from Corvus moneduloides, assembly GCF_009650955.1. Lineage (NCBI taxonomy): Eukaryota > Metazoa > Chordata > Aves > Passeriformes > Corvidae > Corvus > Corvus moneduloides. Next base: position 102,664,613 of record NC_045476.1, on the reverse strand, counting down.
CAACTTCTGGAATAAACTTTAGCTAATGAGCTTTTTTTGGGGTGTATCACACGTTAGATGAAAGACTAGAGAGATGAATGTATCAGGTATGTCTGATCAAGTTAAAGACTACAGCAAGGGGGTACCTGTGACTATCACATGCAAAATCCACATCCAATCACTCCTTCCCATTGGTATCCCTGGTCATGGACAAACCATGCTCACAGATAAACAGAGAAGATATTTGACATCATAGCTAGCAGCTGAATGAAAAAAAGTGCAAACTAACCAGAAATCCGTAAAATTCTGTCTAGCAGGTCTATTCCACAAAGGTGAGGTGGATATTTTTAAAGGATTATAGTTTAAGCATTTTCAAAGAGAAAAATCGACCACTGTCATTTATATTTTCCATCCATGTTGGCCTTGTATTGGATCATCTGTCCCAGGTAGATTTTTTAAGCAGAGTTTGCTGCAGAGGTAAGGTAGAGATTGAGAGGTTTCTTTGTACCAAGTCACAGCCCTTTAAATGAGATTTCAGCATGGCCTCCTGGACATGTAATGCCTATGTGTTTCCTTTGTGTGGGAATCAGGTAGAGGTCCATAAGCCATATCAACTGGATTGCAATTTTCTAGTAATTACCTATAGGCAGCCTGTTCCTTTGTGCATACCTGCTGGGAAAAACAGTATTTATCACTATAACCTCTATTCCACATTTTAAAATCTTGCTACTTATTCAGATTAGATCTTACTGTCATTGTTTCTAGAAGCTATCAGGCCTTGTTGGGAAGAAGTTATCTTGATTTTCCAGTCTCTTCTCTGTGCTACAGATAGGGCTTTGTGGAGTTGCAAATGAGAATTTAAAAAAAAAAAATTCATCAGTCCATCAGAATATTATGAAACCAGCTAATAGGTGACACAAATAAGATGTATTGCTTTAGCAAATGAATAGAAAACAAACAAAGGAAATGCTTATCTTCCTGTTTTAATATGTTAGTTCACTTTTTTCTAATATTTAAAATCTGACCACCTGCAAAAGATTATGAAGAGCCTCTGTGGATTTTCAGGAATGCTTGCAGTACTTGGAACAAATTAGATACTCTCACTAGCACACACTACTCCCTGTCATTCAGCATGCTAACAGCGAGAGACAGGGCCATCAGCAAAGCAATTGTTATTATTTGGTAAAGGCTGGTGGTGACTTATGAGTTTCAGAATGCAGCTTCCTCATTTGTTTAATGTCGAGAGATTACAGTCTCCATTTACTATGGTTTTATAACATGCAGGTGGGAAAAATCTCTTTTCCGAAAGCCTGTCAGTAACTGGTGCCAATGCTGAAATATTCCTGCTTGATTCTTGCAAATGAATCTGTGTCGTGTTTGGGTAGAGCACAAGATCCAGATCCCGTAACCAGTGCCTGCTGCCAGCTGCTGCCATAGGCTCAGAGGCGTTGCCCATGGACAGGGCGCACTGGCCACAGACAGTGGGACAGGAGCCAGGCTGAGATCAGCCTCTGGGGGCTGCTGGGGTGCAGCCGGAGCTGGGTGGAGGTGCCTGGGTGAGCAGTAGGACTGCTGCACTCTCACAGCCCTCCAGCATGACTCCTGGCTCTGGTATCTTCCTGTCTTGGCTTCCCCACCACTGAGCAGGATAAATAGAGTATTTCCGGATATTAGAGGGGTCTTGCACTGAGGAACTCCCATGTCCTGGAGAAGAGATCCGTCTGTACACTTTTAAAAGGCTGGGGAGGATTTTATGGACATCGAAACGGTGGGTCTGAATTGCAAGGTACTCAAGGCATCTTTCCCCTGGATAACCCCAGACTGATGACAGCATGGATGGCTTCACATGAGTGTCTCTGTTCCACTCACTCGTGTGGTGCCAGCCTCATCCTCCAGGCTGCCAAAACCACGGCTTTGTTTTGGGGGTTCAGGCTGAGCTGTGTCTTCATGCTTCAGCTCTACATTGCTTCAGAACAAACCCAGGGTGTTGAGCAGGTTGGCAATGCTCCTTGCCTACCTCCACTCCTTTTACTATCTCAAGAAGCGGAGCTGGCAGCACAGTAGTGTCTGTGCTGCAGCATGGAAGTGGGAAACAGGATGGGCCACTAACAGGATTTCTATTAACGGACAGTAAACATGGAAAGTTAGTAGGGCAGGACAAATTTCAGGCACAAAAAAGCCCACAGTTCTTCACTGAGGGAGCTCCTTTCCTTCTCCTGGGAAGAGAGAAATAGGACACTCCCACCAACAGTAAAAACTCAGCACAGGCATGGTTCATTCCCATGCTGAATGGGTCCCCACAAACATTTGCAGAGTGTAGGTAGACACAGCTAAAGACACTTAACACAGGTGCTGGCAAGTCATGTGACAAGGACAAGTAGGGGACTTGCTGTCTAACCCTGCCCTGCAGATTGATGTGTGAAAATGGACTTAGTGCTGAACAGGCCCTAGCCAAGGGATCACTGGTTGTGTTTGAATTGTTACCATGAACCAACAACAGGATATAGAAAGGGTGAGTTTGGGGTTAAATTCAAAAATTTTCAAAATAATGGTTCAAGTTGAATTCTCACTCAGGAAAAAGAAAACTGAGGTGGGTGAGTTGATAGCAGGGTTGTATGCTTGGTGCCCCCATCCTTTTCCTCATTCCTGTTTGCTGTTAATAATAATGGTACCAATGTGAAATATAGGCTCTTAGCACTGCTTTGAGATAGTGACTGCTGTGAGTTCCTGATTTACCAGGAATGTAAGTATGTAGGCATAAGCATGTCTTGTTTAGGGAACTTTCTTCTTTTGAGATGTGTTTGTGTCGTCCAGCTTTGCATCATTACATCTGCCACAGCATGAAATCAGAGTGACAGAGGGGCCAGCCTGAAAGACTCTGGGTCAGCTTAGCAAAAAAGTCTCCCTGCTAGAGTAGGGGTCCCAAGTCAAAGCAGTCCCCTAAGCCCTGAACTCCAGTGAAACTGTGATCCAGGTGTTGCAGCTGTAGATGATCCCAATTTAAAACATCAGTTGAGGTTAATCTTAATCACATTAGCATTAAGATCCTAAATATAGGCTTTCATTTGTCCCTCCTCATCAGAGTCCAAAGGTGCAGTGTATTTAGTGTGGTTTTCCTCAGTTCTGTAGACAAGGGAAATGCTATTTCATCCCTTTCTTCCAAGCAGGGAGTTGGTGCATGCTTCCATAGAGAATTTATCTAGTGTAACACAGGTAGTTTGTAATAGGACAAGGAGCTCTCCTGATTTTTATATTTATTTACTAGACCATTTCTCCCCCTGTAGGTATGAGAAGGGTCAAAAGTCATATTCAGATTTTGCACCCTTGGCTCAGTCCCAAACAAGCCTGCAGAACACAGTAGGTTCACCCAACAATAACTTCCATTTTTGCCTTTACTTTTAATAATCAATCGTCTTTCCCACTGCTGTTTGTAAAGGCTGCAGTGCTGATCTAACCGGCAGGTGAAAGATGAAAGCAAAGTTAAGAGGGTGGTGAGGAATTTAGTGCTCTACCTCCCCGACCTTGTCAGCAGGTGTCAGTCTGGGCTTTTGGACACAGGTGATGACCTTCATTTAGTCATGAATTACATGTTTGGGGAAAGTGGAATCTATCATTGTTCGCCCTGAGATAGGAAGGAAAACAAAACCATTTTATTTGCAATCCAGATCAGGAGATCTCCCTATTAATTTTAAGATCTGCTGAGGTGGGGATAGTTTACTTGTCCCTTAGAAAAATAGTGGGGTTTGTTTGAAAAAACACAAAGGAAGAAAGAAAGCATGGCTTAACATACTTCCTTTATAAGTTAGGTTGAAACAGACAGGTTATCTGTCCCTTCCACCATAAACAGAATTCTGCACTGTGTGTTTAATTATATCTCACATTTACTTCAGTCTTTGTGCCCAATGGTATCCTAAGTTAAAGCAGAAAAATTACTTCACCCATCACTGAAATTCAGTCACCTCTGGGATGAAGAATGGCAGTCAAGGGGACAGCTAGAACACAGTGACCTTGGCCAAAAACTCATGTGCAGAAATCTGCTACCACTGAAAGTGCCATGGGACATAGCTTTGAAAGATTTTCCCACAGTAAATTAAATGAAAGTGTGTTTATCTGCTTCAGCAAAATGAAATGTTGAGTTGACTCAGCCAAGCCTCAATCTCTCATTTTAGAGGCTCTGAACATTTTAAGCATAATGCAGAAAAGACCGTGCTCTTGCACTTACAGCTTATAGCAATAATATTAAAAAGTTGCAACAAAACAGTGACTAAGTAGGACTTTGAATTTCTCAAGAACTTAAGCTCTCCAAAACCACAAGGTAATTGCAAATTCAGACCTTAGATTCTCCCTATTAATTTTGTTCATCCACACCCTATCAACAGCTAAAAAAAAAAAAAAAGATTACTTTCATCATCACTGGGACAGAGATTCACATTTATCTGGGGCAAGATACCAATACACATAGCAAACATGCTAATTCAATGCTATTGCAGTGCAGTGTTATTCACCACACCAAATGATCCATTTGCAAAGTTACTTAAGCACTTATATGCATGTAAGATTCTTCTCAACAAAAGGTTCTCTTGTTTCAATAAGTTTGTGATGGAGAAGAAACATGACACTGTTCTTTCGAGCATATTTAGCAGAAGTACAGATAATGGGCCGTGTGACATTACTGGGTTTTGTTACAAACACCAGATTTTTTTCCTTCCATTTTTTAGGCCTTGGAAAGACAAAGTTTCATTGGAAAAGCAGATTTAATAAGTGATTAGAGGGTAATCACTATTCCCTCATAATATGCAAAGGGCAATTTTGGGTTGTGAGGTAGTCTGTGGGTCATATGAATTTAATTGTCATATATCCAGAGACTTATGTCACATAAAGTGTATCCCTAGTGAAACAGCAGAGTTGTAAATCTGTGAGATATATACATATATATATATGCACACTATTTTTTAACAGAGCTATGGGAATAGTCCATTACCTATAAAATAAAGAAACAACGTTAAATATGCCAAATCAATTTCCTTATGAAATCAGCAACAAATACTTAGCTAGTTACTACAAGAGGCTCCAATGTCCAGGTCAGGTTCCACACACAGTCTCCATTTACACCATTCTAGCTTGTGCTTGCAATGCCTATATAGAAAGTGTCAGGTTAAACAAATCATCCTGGAAGACGTGAGGATAAAATTGTCTGTTAAGCTTTTTCCTGTATTTCTTTGAATAAAAATCTTTTCCATAAGAGAAGTTAAACAAGCTGAGAGGGACCACAAGACTGCTTGTACACAAAATCCACATTGACCATTTTGTTTGGGAACTTCTGGATCTGAAGCTGAAATTTTTACCCACATAAAGTCAACAGCGATTCTGCTCTAGGTCTAAATGGAACCCAAGATTATTCTGAATCCTCTGCAGCCTGCATCTTGCCGCTTCTGCTCTACACCCAGTATTGACTTTCCACTCCCACTACTGAAATCAAACAAGTTCCCTATTTACCAGCAACCCACAGCTCAGCTATCTCCCTGAAAACTTCTTTTTTTTCTCTGCTGCCTTCTGTAACTCTTAGATGATCTCTTTCCTTTTTGAATTATGGATTAAGTAGAAGGAGTAAAACTAGATAACATAAAGAAGCATTTTACAGATACAACGGCACACCAGTTTGTCACTTCAGATACCATGGCACACCAGTTTGTCAACACATATCCCAAGATAGGAATCTTAAAGGTCTTTTAGTGGGCATCGTTGAAAAGATATTTGCCATTTCATGGTGATTACATTACTGTGATATCACCTCTTCCACCTACAGAAAGGTATTGGTTACCACAGGTATCTGAAGCAATGTTTGAGAAATGTTTGCTGTAATGAAAAAGAGTAAAAAAAGTGATTGAAGAGAAGGGTGCAGTAAAGAAAAAAGGCCATAGTGGAATCTGAAATCTAGTATTCCACTTCAGGCTTAATGCAAATTTTTTTGCATTATTGTTATCATTTTGGCATATGGCCTTGTGCTGAGACCAGAGCTGCAGCCAGGATTTTCAGTCTTAACACTGAGTTTCCTGGCTTTTCTGAGTCTAATGTCAACTTTTAATGTTGGCTCAAACAGAGCCCTGCGTAGCTGAATAGATTTAACAGTGTGCTATAGCTAAATGGAGAATCTCCACAGCAGTAACTTCAAGAGGCTCAGAAGCTCACCTCCCCTCACAGAACTCCAAGGCACCCTTTCAAATGTGCCTCCTAATAATGTGCTTATTCCTGGACTTTGGGGGCAGCCACTTTCATAGAAGGCCTATGCTGAGTATTATTCTTATAATAGCAAAATTACTGCCCTGGTTGTTGTTTTACACAAACTGAAAGTTATTTGGGACCCACTGTTTTGCACAAGAGGACAGCAACCTCTGCTTCACATTTTTCATCCATTTGGTTGTTAATGAGCAGACCCAATGTTTCCAAGCTGAAGCTACTTCAAAAGTAACACCAGATTACCAAAACTGCATGTCTGGACATGGGGTGATCTCACAGCACTGAATGAAGAACCAGGTTCTATACATTGCACAGGATGTGGTGAGTACTTTACAGACATGCAGCTTTAGGTAAAGGGGATATTTCTATTTGGAATCTTCCATGCTCAAAACCCCTTAATTATTGTAGAGGTTGACCTACATCAAGGTTTTCTTTCTTGTTTTAAGGTACATTCTGCAGGCAGAGATAACTGTTCAAAAAAGGCTCCACAGTACAGAAGTGGATTGAACTATGGGGTTACATATATTAAGTACTAAAAATTAACAGCTGGCTACGTTTTTCTTTTGACAAACCTCTTGTTTCTTTTTCTACTGGATTTTTGTTCTAGCCTCTAGTTATGTATTTTGTGAGTGTAAAGTAATCTTGCATGCTGTAAGGCCAAGTGTGTTTAAAACACAAATCATGATTCAGTGTGGAGATTTGAAGATGTTTTTGAAGCTGATAATTATTGGCTTTGGCTGCTCACCGCTTATACCTGAAAGCATAAGCCTCACTTAAAAAGGGAAGGTTGGCCCTTTTTAGGGAAACAAAACAACTAATTCAGAAGTGGCCTAATGCTTTAACTGAACTGAAGGTACTCTACATGGCATGGACACATGAACAGAGCACATGTGATCAAATGGGAGCACTTCTAGGACTGTTCACCTGGTTAGCTGCATTCCGTAGGAGAGTCCTGCTCTGCTGTGGAGTCCCAGGATAGAAAGGCTTGGTTGCTTTTGTAAGTAATGAAAAAGGAGGAGGCAGGGGACTCTCCAGGAAGATGGAAGGAATAGCACGCATTCTTGCAAAATGTTACAGATGTTGCATTTAAATAGAAAAGTCTCAAATTGCGGAGCTGGTCCATGTAATAGAAGGATCAGTAATTTTAAAAGAGTGCCAGAAATGAGCCAATTTCACAAGCTATTTGAAGGATATTTTCATGTAACTTTTAGCCAAAGCAATGTTCCAAAAAGTCTGAAAATTGAATCCTAATTAGTTGCAAGTATCCCTCTGGCTCAAGTTGACTATTATATTTTGCTCCATGCTCCCGAAGGAGATGAGAGCCATCACACCTTGCCAACATATGACAAGGAGAAAGGTAAACTCACCATGCCATTGCTTTCAGAAGAGTTTAAATCAAGAAAAGAGAGAAAATTACACAAATCTTGAAGGAGAATTGCCATTCTTTCCACATAATAACAGTCATCTGGGATAATACGCCTGTATTTCACTTGTCAAAGCATGCTGTTTACTATTTGGTCTTTTAATAGTGAATTTAGTGAACATTAACAGACATTAAGGCAAAGCAGGAATTTTGATGTTATATCAGCTCATTCCCCTGCCCCTCAATACACAGGTCTCTACATTTCTTTGCGTTTTCTGAAGAGATCTTGTACATACTTTCATTTAGGTTTAGCTGACACTGCAGAAATGAACCTGACTATTTTAAATCTTTATTAAAAATATAAATGTATCAAATACTAAAACTGCCTATTTATAAAGCAAGGACTTCTGTTCTTGCACATGATGAATAAGTTTGGGGGTTGCTCTGTGGATAAGAACATTCTTTGAGTTTTTGGTTAGTGTTCCCCCTGCACCCACCGCCTCCTTGTGAATTTTCTCTTGTTGTTCTACAAGAAGTGAAATGCTAATCTCAGCTCCACCTCTATTGGGTCACCTCCAGGTCAGCATATTAGAGAAATCAGCAAAAGAATGAAGACAGTCTACTCCAACTGCAGGGCAGGATGACCCAGTTATTAATCAATCTGATGGCAGCATTTGAACAATGACAGTCATCTGTCAGAAAGCAGGAGGTGGCTCCTCATTAACACACTACTCACCTGCCCTGAGCTACAACTCTTTTATAATAATATCTATCATTCACCTCCAAGGTGTTGCTTCTTTCTCTGGCTACATGAAATATCAGGCACGATTTTCTGCCCCCTTGCCGGTACTTCATTTTCTTGGAGATACTCAACCAACATTGCCTTACAAAAAAAGAAAAAAAAAAAAGGGAAAGAAAAAAGAAAAGAAAAGAAACAAAAAAATCCTGAACTAGCACAGAGAGACCAAATGACTTTAACTAATTTTCTAAGACCTTCAAATGTTCAGATAAAAATAAAAGTAAATTGAGTTATTTAACACAGTAACATACCACAGTTATAAATTGGCCTCTTTCTTCCAAGTAACAGGTCAGCCCTTATTTTTGCCAATCTGATTTCACCACGACTGTCCCAGCAGGTTACCTCACACCATCTTTATATTGTCATATACCTTTTAAAATTACTCTGGTTTGCTCTGACAGTTTCCAATCCACATGCAGATATTAAGCCAGAATAATATATTAAGCAAATTATTCTTTCATAAAATGCTGCTTATCAACACACATTTTTGTTATTAGATGCACACATGCATGGAGGTCAGATACAGGGCTGATGACTAAGAACAGGCAGACCTGGTTATGCCATTATCTATGCCCAGGAAGGGGCTCACACCAATTTTCCTCATGCTCCCCAAAAATCTGACCACAAGACGTATCATTAAAGAGACATTAATATACAGTTGTACAGTTGCATTCAATAATATAGACTGGACCAAAAAGCTGCAAGGCACCTACGGATGTATTTCTTGCTCCCCTGCCTTTGATTCCAGTGCTTCAGTTACTGCACACTCTTTAAAATCTCCTCAAACGAAAAAATGGGAACCTATGTGGCCTTTCATTAAAGAAAATCCCCATGGCATTTGATAAAAACACAGTGGGTGCTATTATTTTACCCAAAGGTCCTATCCTGCTTTCAGCTCCCCATATCTGCTGCTGCTTTTCAGCAGCTCCCCCTGGCCCCTCAACCCATGATCTTCTCCCCCTTATTCCCATACCCACCCTGTTGTTGATTTTGTGCAGTTTATATGACAAGTTTACACAGGGCAGGAGTCCAAAGGGTATTATCTGCGGTGGATGCTGTAGCACCCCTTTCAAACCTAGAACTGGTGTGAAGCAGCTCCTGAAGTGACACCAAGCCCCACAGCGGTCAAGGGTGGGGTTTCAAGTTTCTGAGGCTTATTAAACTATTACTGATCATATAAAGTACAGCAGTGCCTGAGCACCAGCCAAAATGAGAAGCCTCGGTGCTGGGAATAAGCTGGCTGGGGCGGACTCTGCCTCCTGAAAATTTTGAAAAGAAAACGGACACGAGAAACAAAATGATGGAGGGAACTTCCAAGCACAGCAAGCAACGCATTTGCTGCCAACATTACATGAGAGCCACAGTGTCCTTTTGCAGGATGTGCTCATAAAAGAGAGATCTATCCCCAGCTATTTGGGGTGTCCTATACCAAACCCAGGTGTGGACAAGACACCTTCCTCACATGAGCCAGCCCTTGGTGAACAGACCAAGAAGTAAAAGGCAGCAGCTGCTTAGCAGCCATTAGTAACAGGTAGTACTTCCTGCACGTGTTTCTGGAGGAGCTCTGCAATGTGGCAGCTGGAGAGGAGGGGGTAATCACTGACTTCGAGTGCCCCAAAAACACTGAGCCAAACCCCATTACAACGATGTCTGTCTGCTCAAATGGACTGGAAATTTAGCAGAGATACAGAAGGCTTTCCACTCCAGCAGAAAGAACAACATCTCTCAGGCAGTCTGAGCCACTTCCAGTTCCAGCTGGGCATTACTAGCACATGCTAAAATGGGGGGAAAGACACCACCATAAATGCTTTCAATACCCAAAATAAGAGATTCATTTCAAATTTGGGAGTCCAGATCATTTTTGTTTCTCACTTTCTTGTTAGCAGGCATGCACTGTAATTTTACTAAATTTTACTAAAATTAAAATATTGTAATTTTAGCAATAAATCAAGGAAGCATTTTCTGCATTATGCTATTTATTAGCATTAGACACAGCAAAAAACCACAGAAAAACCCAACCCAAAACTTACAAAAAAATATGCAACGAAACAGAGAAAAAACCAACAACCAACCAACCAATAAAACCCCCAAACACAACCACGTGTTAGGAACACTAGAATCACAGCTTTTCTGTCTAAACTCTGTTTGTTTAGGCAATTACAGTGCCTGCTACTTACCCATAATGTTCTCCTTTTAGTTAGAGTGCTCTGCAGATGATTTGATGCTGATAATGTCTGGTTTTCTGGGGGCAGAGATGAGAAAGGAAACGTTACTCCCGAACTCTGACCTCCGTGGATGGCTTTCTGGGGAATGCACTCCACTAATTGTCTTCTTTTGGAGCTGCAGTGGATGTAATTGCATATATAAGGCCTGTGTTTTGCTTGCGTTACTCTTTTATGGTACAGGACTGTGTCCACAATGGTGCATTAAAGTAATAATAATGAAAATAGTATCCATCAAGTAATTTCAATGCTGTTACCACCCTGGGATGGAACTATCCTGCAAATCCTGCGTGGTCACACCCAGGCTCCGTCCACCCCCATGCCATTAGCCCTCTGTTCTGGATGGCAGGGCAGGCAGTACCCACCTTGCAATTCTCAAGCTTGCAGCTTTCTTTCCATCTAAAAGAGTATTTGGCAGTGTAGTTAGCCCTCCCTCCTCGGCTGTAAGCACATGTGCATTTTGGTGTGTGCACATCTTCAGCACAGTTGGAGAAGGAGCTGTCAGGGAGAAGCTCATAAGCCCTCAGCTTCACCCTCCTATGAGGGAGAAAATATTATCATGTTACAGGTGAACAAACAGACACATTTAAGCAATACACCAAGCACTAGCATGTGAATTAGTTTAAAATTAATGAAGGTGGCCACACTGTTGTTGAATCTTCCTCTCACTCTGCAGATGTGCCTGCAAACCCTCCGAGGCTGGCTGTTTGTGCAGAAGGGCCCCGGGGCACACACTGGGGCGGAATTCTCCCCTCAGAGCTTTTTCCTTCAAATAATGCCTTTTCCCCAGAGGAAAAAAACAAAACCAAAACCAAACAAACAAAAAAAATCCCCACCCCATATACCATCAACAACAACAAAAAACCCAGCTTCATTTTATTCTTCCTTTTACTCTCATTTCCTCCTTCTCTTGAACAGGGCTACTGTTAACACTACTTCCAGGCTAAAGTGACGTGTCTCATATTTCGTTGGGATTTTTTTCCCTCAGTGGAAAACCCTAGAAATAAAATATTCATAGGAGACCATCCACGTATTTTTCCAATATTGTATTCTTCACTAAAGTTTTGTCTGTACTTGAGCAAGAAATTTGTATTAAAACTCCTGTTTTCCCTTATTAATTTTGTCGAAGTTCATATGTTAATTTCAGTACAAGTGTGCATATAGTTTTGTACCGAGCATCCCTTTTATATTGCATATGTAAAGGTCTAGTCTCCCTCTACATACAAATAGTATACCAGTACATCTCCCTCTCATGTTCTTTGTGTTTACAGGCATATATATACACATGTATGCGTGTTTATATACATACCTTTATGTGTGTGTGTGTTCCCCTGTGTGTATATATGTGTATATATATATGGATAATACATACATAATTGCCCTGGCTTTACAAACGGATGCCAGCAAGCGAATACCTGTCTATTGCTCTGTCAAATGTGACTCGCTGGGAAAGCTATTGGGTTTATAGAAGAGACAAACATTTCAGGCACGCCATTCTGGGGTAATGAAGCATGGCAACAAAATATACCTGTGCAACATTTGATAAAGATGAGCTGACACACCAGTCCAAATAGGTTCTTTTGTGTGTCTGCACGTGTCTACCATCATTGCTTTCATCTTAAAACAGGAAGGTAGCAATAGCAGCAGCGGCTGGCAGGAACCACAAGAGGAAGAGCAGCTCACACAATTAAACGTCGTTTACCTCTGGCCTTTATTTCACTCCTCTCTCCCCCTAATTTATTATGTGTTTTCTCCATCTCTATGCAAAAAACACGGGCTCAATTTTTCTTTCTTTCTCCTGCTATCTAGCTCTTTTTACAGAGGGACTAAACAAGACAATAGGCAAAATCCCATGGTATTTAGCTTTGGATCTTAACTTGAAATGCTTCTTAGTGGGGTTTTTATGGCCTTTATTGTTCTTTGATTAATGTAAAGTAAAATTAAACCCTACAGTTACACATTAGAACATCAACTAGAGAGAAGGCAAAACTGCACTGTGTACCTCGCTTTACAGAAAACATCTTTTGTTGTGTCTAATCTTCAGAGCAATGGAAGGGAAAAGCCTCACCCGCTGTGGGGACTGGGAAGGGAAGGGAAGGGAAGGGAAGGGAAGGGAAGGGAAGGGAAGGGAAGGGAAGGGAAGGGAAGGGAAGGGAAGGGAAGGGAAGGGAAGGGAAGGGAAGGGAAGGGAAGGGAAGGGAAGGGAAGGGAAGGGAAGGGAAGGGGAGTCACAGACCTCAGCTGTGGTGCCAAGCACTGCAAGTGACCCAAGTTACAGCACTCTCCTCATTAGGGGCTGAGCAATAGCCCTAATTTAGGCACAGCTTCCATTAAAGTCAACAGGAATTGTCCTGGTATATGGAGCCAAATAGAGAGGTGTCTCAGGCTCTGCCTGGCTGCCAAAGATCTTGCTTTCAAGAGGGGTGGTATCTAGACATAATCAAACATTATGATGATTTTTATGTGGTTCTACACCAGTTTTTACCAACGAGAGATGCCTGCATAAATCTTTCTTCCAGGGTAAATTTAAAACTAGATTTTCATTGCCTAGGGATATATATGTGTATGCTTGCAAATATTTGTATTCAACTCAAATGAAAACTTAATTACTTATAGTATTCTGGTTAACATCTTCCACTGAACAGGCTGAGGTCTTTCTTCTATATATACTGTATATGGCACACTATTCTTCTATGTATATTGTATGTGGTTTCATTCCTTTTTCTCTTCTTTTTGTTTAAATAAATATGCCCTGCTCTCATCTCTTCTCCTTGCACAAAATCTCCTTGGTATGTGTGATTTTCACTTTGCCAGCTTCTAAATTCATTTCTACTCCATGTTTCCAGTGGTTCTTTTCTTCTTCTTTTTCCACAGATGTTTCTAGGTAGAATGCATAACAGTCCAGCTGAAGTAAAATATTCAGCATTATGGTTTTTGAATGGGGTTGGAATAGGGGAGCGAGACAGAACGAGTTTGGCCCCTCATAATATCTATACTGAAGCAACACAGAACTGAAATGGATCTTTTTTTTTTCCCCAGCTAGTAAAACTCCTGCTAAATCTTAAATAGGGTTCACAGGTTTGGCATTGCATATTCCTCAAAGCAGCAATATTTTCATTATTTACTACTAGTCAATGTGTCTGGTTATAAATGCCTCTTAACATGCTTATTCTTTTCAATTTTCATCAGTAGTCAGAGTATGGGAACTTCAATTTCAACCTCTGGTTGTCCCCCACCTTGCACCCATTTAATGAAATCTATTGTATCTGTAGCCAAGTTCACAAGTTAAATGACACATATGTTGCCTTTCTGTTAATTTTATCTGACTCTAAGACAATTCAATTGATGCTCAGCATAAAAAAAATTCCCCAAAATTACAGAGCATCTCTGCCAAAGGTAAGAATAGGTCAAGAGCCAAAGGAATTTAAGCAAACTGTCTTTTATACACAGGAAGCAGTTAACATATGGAATAAAAGAACAGGGATAGCAATTGATGAAACATTTGGGAGAAACTTAGATAAACAATCATAAAAAAGATTTAGACAAGTGCTTGGAGTAGCCAAAAAAATAAATAAAACTGGTATAGAGTGTGCAAGTCACTTCATCGTCCTTCCAGTCTGAAATAGCTGAAATAAAATAGCAATGAGCAGATAAACTGCAAAATATCATTATGATTTAGTAGCCATTTCTTTCCATCAGAGCTACTGTTTTAATTTTCATTCTTCCAAATTACAAAGTAACAATAAAATATCCTTTTCGATTTATGGCAACGAGATCCTTTTAATTGAATTTCAGAAATGAGTTGATTTGACTGATGGGTAGGTAATGGGAATATACTATTTACAGTTGGAAATGCATTTCCAGTGGAAGGATTTGAAAAAGCACAACAAAATAGATATTTATAAGCAGGATTTTGGATGGCTTACATACACACAAAAATATATATGTTGACCTTGAGGCACAACAAACAATATTTCTGTTTAATCCTAAAAGCCTCTACCTATGAAAAAAAAGTTCATGAGCACTTTGACTATTTATTTTAGTAACAGGCAAAATGTACGAGCACTGTGACCTCATTATAACTCGTACTTTTTCTCTCTGTATAGAGACATGGGATTGACGGTGTTTTTTCCTGAATGTTAAGCCAAATCTGGAAATACTGGCGACTTACAGGCCGTCTCACTCTGCCCAAGAGCTAATGTGGAGTAGCCTACATCAGCCATCACTTTTTGCATTGCAATGGCAAAGTTCCAGCTGACTTTAATGGAGCCAGAATTTCACCCCAGGTGCATTATTACAATTGACTAGGGTCTGATAGATTGATTCCTGAGATGCTCTGGATTCCAGATGTGGATCTCATAAAATTGTAGAGCGTGGTGTGTGCAAAGCTTTTTTTTTTTTTTTTTTTTTTTTGCCTTTTTCCCCCCATTAAATAAATAATAATAAAACACAGTCCTTGTAAGCAGTGCAGTGGAGAATATATGTTTTTTTCTCCTCTGTCTTCCAAGAAATACCTCCATCTTTTTTCTCTACTACTTATGATCTCACATTTATATAGTAAGGAGAAAGAAACAAAACTGTGACCAAAAAAACCAGCCAGTGAGCTGCATCTGGTTTAATGTATATGTGGAGCTGAGTCTGTGTGCCTGCTGAAATTTTATCAGCAACACCTACAATAGAAAGCCTAATCAGAAGCCAACTGTGTTAACAGAGACTGAAAAATAAACTAAAAAGCCAGGCATTGTAAGAGGAATAGAGCAAAAGAAGCCTTTTGCAGGAGGACTTGGTGTGATAAATAAAGGGAAAGGAAAGGAAGAGAGTACTCCCACTCTAAAATAAAACCCCTCAGAGACCTGGAAACCACATAATGCCATCAGCAGGGCAGGTGTTTCCTGTTCTTGGGCTGCCTTGCCTTGGGAAAGGGAGGATGGCTGCCCTTCTGTAACTAGGTATTTGTGCTGGCTCTTCCAATTCACCTTTCTGTTCTCTTTTGCCCTTATAAATATTTGAGTTAAGTCCATCTACATCCATCTCTGTGTCTACCAGAAATCTAGGGATTTCCAGGGAGAGGAAAAAAAAATCTCTATTCCCAGGAGCCAAGTAACAGGGAGACAGTTTCCACCCAGTAGGGACACAATAAGAAAATCTGAGCATTTTTTCTCACTACACTTAGTAGTAGCAGAGAGAAAGAGTCCTCATGCCTCACAAGACAGAGAGGGAGACAGGGACCACAGAAAAGCATGGAAGAGGAAGATGTGCAGTTAGTAGAGTTATCCTTCTGCTCCCTTCACCTTCCCAGGGGTTGGTAAACTGAGGCAGAACACAAGTGACAGAGGCCAGGTAGGGAAATGATATTCAGTGCTGCAGTGAGGGCTGGTCTTGTGTTTTCTCACAACTTGGTGGAGCACATATGTGCTGCACATAAGTTAAAAAAAAAGAGATGGGAGGAATGTGGTCTATGTGTGTGAGCAGTGGGAAACTTGCTATGTAGAACAACTTTCAAATATTTCCTAGCAAGGATGTGTCGCCAGATGCAGAGGACTGCAAAGAAAAACAAGCAGGGCCACCAAAAAGAAGAAACATACAAAAGGGAGATGCCTGACCTTGGGGTAACGCTACTAAGAGCTGTAGAACCTGCCCCTGCTCAAGTCACTGAGTGCAAAGCAGCAAAAGCAGATTGCACAGCACCAGGTCAAATCCCAGAAATTGTTAGATCGTGTGTTAAATGTGACTGAAAGACAGAATGATAAAGAAGGAAGAGGTTTCATGAAGTTACATGGAGCAGAGATTAAAATCACTGTACTGTATTAAAAAACCCAAACATACACTATCAAGGAATACCAAAAATAACTATCCCTGTTTGTGAGCAATACAGTGGTGTTTTAAAACACTCTAGCCGCTGTATTAAAAGACATGTCTGGTCTTGTGCTTCTCAACAAATGTCCCTGTTTACAATTCCTACTGTGGACACAAAAATATTTTGTGTGAATTTGTGTTTGTGTGGAATTATCAGATGCATCCACCCATGGAAGGACAAACATGGACAAGGTCAAAGGAAAATATTCTTTAGAATAGCCTTTAAGCAGGCAGAGGAATTAGGCCTGATTTATGAATGTATTTCCACAATTCACTTGAAAATTTGTAATGTCCGTGCAGCCTGGCAAGAAAAAAAGGTGAGGGTAATGTGAAGGAATGCTTCTATTCCACTTTATTGTAAAATTATCCCATGTTACCTGCTCTAATCCCCTGAAAACAAATTAAATCCTCACTAAGCTGACTTTAAATCAATAGTTTCATTTAAGAATAGTGTGACTTAATAAAAATAAAAAACTAACTGGTCCAGCCAATTTAAGAGGGAAATAAATCATTGCCCAAGGAAAAAAGCAGATTTGACTTGTATATGGGCCACAGTTTTGTTGAGGGGCTAACCTGCTGTCTAAATTAACTTGGGGTATTTTACAAATCTCATCAGCCTCATTCAGAAATCTTCTCCACTGTACTAGGGAAGAAGATTGCCAAAAAGAAAAAAAAAAAAAAAAAAACCAACCAAAAAAAACAACCCAACTGGAGATGTTATGAAATGAAACAATATTTCTGAGAACACTTAGTAAATCATATAAGAAAATGTGCCTTTGAATTGCCCTGAAACATCACCTCACACTTCAGCATCTCCCTTGTCTAACTTGTTTGGAGAGGATGTTTGTGAAATAAAGAGGATGCCATATTTGCAGCCAGGGCAAGAGCAAAACATTAGCAATGGGAGAGAAAGGAGCAGAGCAATGAACAGACAGGCAAGCTGCCAGCTGCTTAATTCATTCATACAGCAAAACTAGTTAAAATAAAAACTGAATAAATTATTTGTAAATCTATAGATTGAATTATCCCTGCAATCTTTGCAGCTTGGTGAAGGTATTACTTCAACGTTATTAAGTGTGGACATATTTATCACTAATTTACCTTTTAAATGTTATGAAACTTGCATAATAAAAGTCTTAAAGGTTCAGAAGACCAGAATATAAACAGAGGCCACAATGAACCGGCTTACTCAAATCAGTGCAAGTTATGCAGTGCAAGCCACTGACAGCAGGAGAATTTAATAATTCTGACTCCAGTTGACTTATTCTAAGCATTCCCGGATGAATACCTTTCTCTGTCACCATGTTTCCAGGCAAGCCTTTGAAAAGTATCTTTTAAATAACCTATGTAAGGGCACCCCACAAGTTGGCAACAAAGGACAAGACTGGCTTGTCCAGAATCTCAGGAAATGCTTTAACTATGCACCTGCCTTGTAGCCTACTGTGATAATCTTTAGGAGCTGACAAGGTTTCTGGATTTGCCTTAAATACTTTGGAGTTGACGAAGGGATTGCAATGAATCTGTGAGCTTACAGACATGGCTTCGAAGAAAGGACTTCTCATGCAGCATTCCTTTACATTTACCTGATTGCCTCAACACGATCCAAAAAGATGTTAATATCTTCATCTCATTTTTTTTTTACAGCATTCGTGAAGCAGTAGGAATAAACACTAATGATTCTCGTGATGAGAATGCTAAGAAGTCATGGGATGAATGGGGAAGAAAACTTAGAGGCACGTGAAGGAACAGTGACAGAGCGTAAACTTTAACCTCTGTATTCTCCCTGCTGCACCAACAGCACAGACTTGCCAGAATTGGCAGGTCCAACATAAAACTACCTCGCAGAAATGTTTCAGTGCAGAAGGAAATGAACAGTAAAATTTCCAAGTTTATAAAAGCGGGGAAGCTGTTCTTCTTTGCTTAGTTTTATTCCTAACGCAAACACTACCACAAAGAGCAATTATATTTTAAAAAGAATAAAGATGCTTAAGAGTGCCTAGGTTTTCAAGGAACTGGAAGACATGGACTTGGAAGGCTCCAGAGGAAATTGGAGAGTATATTGCAGAGCAAAACACTCCAAACTGCCCTGAACCTGCCTGACAGAATACTATATGACTGTGTTTAACAGGTAGTTTGGAGTTGCAGTTATCCATATTTGTATTCCCCAGTAAGTGCTCCTAGGCTCTGCTATCCCACTGTGATTTTGAGATATGAGGTCTTAAGGGGAGTTGGATCAAATAGTGTCTCACGAGATCATCTGCACTGGGTCTTTTTTTCTCTTGGTTATAATTTTTCTTATCCTTTCTTGATTCTGAGCCTTCCTATTTATTTGTTATAAGGATAACCATCTGTGTTAGAGCTAGAATGAAGGATCATTGTACATGTTACATTTGTATTTGATGGACTCCTTGCCAGATAAAAATACAGTATGTGGTCGTACACAGTATCAGGCTAAAAATACAGAAGTTGGTTTTCTTTCTGGCTTGGAATTATATAATGAGCTTTAAGATGAGCTTCATATTCCTGAATATTTATGGCTGCACTCTCCTGAGTGAGAAGGCCTTCACTATCCTCTAAACTTCTAATTACTTTTATTTCCAAATTCCTTAGAAATCAATGTTTTCTTTCATGCTAGCCAGAATTCTCCAGGAATCTGTGAAGGGAACATCCAAAGCTGCCCAAATCATTGGGCCATTCAGTTCCCGCAAATTAGTATTTTCAAAGCATATTCTCCTTTTGGACTTCTCAACATACTTTTTTTAATTTAGTATCTCCCAACCACAGCTAGGACTCTCAAAATCTGACAGTATCAGAAATTAGTGGTATTTTTTTGAAAGTTTTTCCCCAAGCCATAGGTCATGACATTTCTGTTTTCAAAGCCTTTCTGTCTTATTGGTCCTCCTCTAGTTTCAAAGCTGAACGTTCAGCAAAAGGTGTCTATTTTGCATTTGCAAGGTATCTTCAAATCAACTGTTGCCTGTAGTAACTTGCAACTTAAATGTGCAAACTCAAGCCTGTTAAAGAGAGAAATGTGAAGAATGCAAATCAGGTCAGAATTGTACTGACAAAATGATAACACTCAGAAAGCACTTGTAAGGTTGTGCAAAAGGTCCACACCTTGAAGCTGAATTTTGAATACTTGCCCTTTAAATTCTATTAGAAGTTTAAGGCAAACCTCTGGGTTTCTTAACATTCAGTTTTGACAAGTGAATAAATTACTAAGAGAATATAATTCATTGGTTTAACGGAAAGGAAGAATAAGTTAGCATGTAAAGACACTAGTAAATGATACATTACAGACATCATCATTGTCGCGCTACACGTGATGTTGTCCTGGGGCATAAGATTATATATATATTTTTACCCAGTACAGAGACAAGTACACAACTCCATTGGTTAAAAAGAAATAAATGAGTAATAATAATGAACTAATGTGGTGAACATAACACATGCCCATATGGCATATACTCTGCATAGGGAAAAGAAGCAAATAATTGCATTTTAAAACCCAAGTGTTGCTAGAATCTCTACTTTGCCTAAAGGGCTCCTTGTTACTTGTGCTTAAAGGTCTTTTTGTTGTTGTTTTGGAATTCTAGGGTCCCATTATTAGCAAAAAGGATTTGCAACCCTGTTGCAGTGGCCCAGCCCATCAATGGGCTGTGGCAATCAAATGCCCACGAGACTCTAGCCCTCCAATGGCAGGATGAGGGCAGACCTTAGGAGGGATCTGAGGGTGGATCCATGGGTGGATCTGAGGTCTGAGGCCACCACCCCCTTTCTAGAAGGTTCTGTAAGTTTGAGACCCCCCCCCCCCCCATTGGCTCCTTGACCTAACTCCCTCGTCCATGTTATCCCCATTGGTTGTTGTTCAAAAAGTTCCACCCCTCTTGTTGTACCCCATTGGTTAACTCCCTTTTCCCCCGTGCACTATCTCCCTTAGTATAAGAACCCTGGACCCTTTGATTTTTGAGGGTCTTTGTCCCTGGATTCTTCAGAAGAGTAAAGCTCTTGGAACCCACACAAGGACATCTCTCTCCTTCTTTGCCCCCGGTGATGCCAGCTCATCCACTTAGCAGGTTGGGATGTGCTCCCTCCTACGAGGAGCCAGCATTGAAACTTTTTTACCAGCAGCCGCATGGCAGCACCGTCTGCAGAAGGACGCTGTGTCTCCTGAGGCCGAGGGCACACTCCAACGGCGTCACAACCCAATGTAGAGTCGTGTGCTTTGCTGTTTAACAAGGTACATGTATCTGGGGTCATTCCATCCTCCTGGATTCACTCTACTGGTCAGACTTTCAGGATATACTTGGGTATAACAACCAGTTGATAGCACTACCTATTAATCTCACAGTGCTTCATAAATTAGATTTTGTAATCTGTTTGCTTTTACATTTTAATGTCCTTGGCATCTAATGCACCATGATACTAGTTTTTAATCTGGATAACATAAACTACAAATGCTTGGATGTTCCTGATCACCTGGGTGATGAGAAAATAGAAAACGCTCACTCAAACTTATGGAGATGAAATTGCAAGAGTTGCAAATTTCTGAGAAGCTCTGTGGATGTGTTTAGCTAGTGCAGTCCACTGTGCATCCCCACATGCAGGATGTTCCCTCTGCAGGTGGTCAGCTGAAAGGTTGTGTAGTGATTACAGAAACCCAGACACCCATTCCCATGACAGAGAGTTTCTTGTGTTACTTGTACATGCCTAATGCAATTGGAGCTAAATTTACAGCCTGCAAATATCTTCTCCTGAGAGAGCTAGATTTGGGGGGCTGTGCAAAATTTTTCCTTAGTAAGAGTGCTGGTTGTTAATCAAAATAAACAAATGCTCTAAATCCTTAAATAGATCCTTCCTTTCATGTTTGTTTGTGGAATCGCAATAAATATTTGGGGTTCTGGATAGCTTTTGCCCACCATTTTCCACTATCACTGCCCATCATATAGCTGACTATACATGAAAACTTACCAAGAGACCAAACAAAGAACTATAAATCTTTCTAGCTCATGGTAATCTCAGCATTCCTGGCTCCCAGCTGATCTATCAAGAGGTCATTTGGTTGAAAGCCAACTTACCAGACCTCCTTCTCTCGTCACTGTTTTAATTTCCTCTTTTGCTTGCTTTATTCTCAGTCCTGGTTCATTTTTAAAGAAAAAGCATTTGCATCTTTAGAAGGAATGCCATTTTAAATAAGACATTCTTGGGCAACAACAAAAAGGACCCTCTGTCTCTGAGGATGTGTCTTGACAACTTGGTTTTAGTGTTTGGGAACACATACCACTTGTTTAGTTCTGTACAAGCAGATAGTTTCATTCTACTATTTAATACTACCCCAAGGAAAACAAAAAAAAAACCTGAAAAAAAAAGAAAAAAGGGAACACAAATCATTAGCTACTTACCCCAAGCCTGGATACTTACTGTAGACAGCCGTCTTCTCCCTGTCTGATGGCAGAAGTATTTTAAACACACATGCAATATCTTCTCTTGCAGATTTGTGTATAGTCTGACACACAGAGAATCAGACACAGGATGGGGGGGCAGCAGTCTTCCAACATTGCAAAGGACAAACTTGTTGCCTGGCTGGTTTTCTTTCAGCTTTTATAAGTGAGAAGCACATCTTGGCCATGATTGATCTAACAGTCTGGTTTTGGCTTTCTAGTCCTTGGTCTCTTTCCCAAGCTGGCTGTTGACAGACTATGGAGTATTACACATGGGTTTTAATCTTCAGGAAACATAAAGCATATGTAGCTGGCTCCAAATCACCAGCTCTCCCATACCACAGAAGAGGAAAGATGGGGTTTAGGGGAAGGGCTAGAGTACAGAGGGGTGGGAGTAGTGGAAGCTTACAGAGTATTCCATATAATCCCAGCCACTGCCATGATCCCACTGAGACTGAGACAATTAAAACTACTTGACCAATATTTCAGCTATTTGAAGCTAGGCCAGGAGCTGCTTGGTCTCTACAAATATCAGAAAGATATCAAAAATGCAGCATAGTGTTGTCTCTTCCTCTCCTCAACTGCACGTATTTCCATTTACACTCAGCTGGTGCATTCAATCCAATATCATGTTTCATTCTTACCTGAGATGCAGTTGGAAATCAAAACAGTCCTTCAGGCAGAAAAAAAGGGAAAACTTTTCTGCAGATGATGTCACTTCTTTCTCTCCTCTCCCAGCATTTGTTGCTGTTGTTGTTCTTTGTGGTGAAGGAAAAAAGCCCAAAGAACTCATTTGATTTGCTGCCAGTCAGAGGATGGCAATGCTCTAATTTGCTCACATTCAACCCCAAATTCGGGTGATGTGAGTTGAATCCTGTCCCAGATTCTGCAGCTCAGGCCTTTTCTAGATTACAACTCCCTCCAGCCAACAGTGCCACAGCCCAGGGTCGGTGGCACCACCAGCCCAGCAAAGACCACTGTCGCCTCCTTTGACAGGCTCACAAAACAGGGACTCTTTAGCAAGTTACTTAGGAATTTCCCTGTATCTGGGCCAGCCTTTGACAGAAGAACTGCCTGTGGATATTTGCATCGGTCACAACACATTCCACAATATAATCCAGCAACTGGCCCAGACTTTCTGTAATTAAACCAGAGTAATTCTGGCTCCCACAAAATCTATGTCCTTTCTCCTTCAGCAATTCAACAGGTGAGGAACAACCTAACTGATCAAGTTATGCTTTTGTCCTACTGTTATTTGATAGCTTTGGGGAGGGGGAGGGGGGAATGTCAATAGTTTATAAGGGCATTCCCGGAAGAAGAAGAGGTTTGTGGGAATGTCAAAGCACTGTCAGATCAACTACAGGAAGGGCAGGATTTCGTACCTCCAGCCAGCAAACGCATCTTAAAGACTTTTTCACCTTCATATCTTTATATTATAGTATTATTGTTTTTTATAGTTTAATAAGTTTCCCCACTGTTGTGACATATGACAGCAGCACCTGTGTTGGTGGGTGAAGCAAAGCGGGAACAATGCCTTGTTTTCTGTAACAAATACCTGTCAATTCCAGATTGACAAGTTCTACTTAAGAAAATTTACAAAAGGAAAGGTAAAACACCCTCTCCTGAGGTATTACTAAAAAAAACCCCAAACATTTGATATATGCTTTTACAAATGGAACAAAACCTAAAGCTTTATATTAACAGCATAAAAGAAAATAATAGAACGAAAAAAATCTTCAATCATGTGACCTGATTGACAGTTGTTATCAAAAAAAAAGGTTTATATCTGTGCATATATCCTTATCTGTAAAACAAATGTATTCATCTGGAATCTGGGTGAAGATCTTTCTTTTCTGGACTGACCTAGAGGAGCCACAAACCACTCCAAAAGCCATGATCTGTAGGTGATGAAAGTGGCTTTGGCCTCCTGGACTAAGCTGTTACTGATTCACTCACTCATTGAACACAAGGCCATACATGTGGTTTCTATCCGTGCAGCCGTACGTTATAGCATTACCAGAGCAGAGCAAAAGCTCTCATAGAAAGGGCTGGATATGCTTCGGAAAGGGACTGCTTTAGCAGTGCCCTCCTTTTTGCTGCTTTTGGGGATTTGGTGATGGAGTTTGGCTTTCTCAGGGTTCTGACCACCCTCCGCTGGACCCAAACAGGGAAAATACTTAACGTGCCTTCCTCCAAACACCCTGTAGTGTCTTGGGCAGTAGCACGCAGAGGGTGCTCTGAAGGAGACAATGAGCCCCCTTTCCCTGCTGCCATATGCGCTCCAGCACCACGTGAAGCGCGGCAGCCCCAGAGCCCGCAGGAGCGCGCTGTGGCTAATGGACACATTAACGGGAGGCCGTGTTTGCTGGAATATGGGCAGACAGACGCGTGCTTCAACAACGTGTTCTCTTAAACACAGTCGCTTCCCCTATTTCCTACCTTCGGCAACTTAGAAAATGGGACTTCATTAATGTTATTCTAGACAAAGAGCGGCAGAGAAATGTAACGTTAAAAAAAAGCCTATATTTTTAAATTGAGAGAGACCAATTACAAAAGCTATAAACACTTTAATCATTTCTCTGAACATGTGGAAATACATACATTGGGAACCTTTTTCATAGGAAATGCTGAAATCCTTTTCTTAATGGCACATTTTCTTAATGGCTTTACAGTTTCTCAGTTCATTTCAAAGGGCTGTTATTTGTTATGTGGACATAAGTTTAGATTATGGTTTAGAATGCTGAGAGATGTTTGAAAGAATTATCTTGTGCATGGTGGCAGCTACTTTTGCGTTGCCTTCTGTTCTTGCTTTGAAATATATGAGGGTGGAGATACAAGGGGTGGAATGCTGTGTGCTAAATATTCCTCATAAAAATGTGGGGTGAAATCCTGTCCCGAGTCAAATCAAGAACATATCTGGTATTTCTTCAACTTCCAGATTTTATCCGGTATTTTACTTTATTAAGTACTAAAATAAAGTTTATTAAAAAGGATGTGTCTATTATTTGCAAGTAGTTATTTTTACCTTATGCTATGAATCTTTGATCTTTGGGGGCATAACGATGGTATGTGCAAGACTGAAAGAAAAAATAAAGAACAAAAATGTGTTGTATAGAAAGAAGTCATGACAGGGGCATTGCAGATGGTGAAGTCAGAAAATTAGAAAACACTGATAATTTCTGGAAACAGAATACTCTTTTGAAAAGATTAAATGTGGGCTACATGAATGTCTTAGAATGATGTGGAGGTCTTGGATGAAATCCCAGTCCTGTTGAACACAATGGGAATTTTTCTTTTTGCTGTAAAAAAATCAACTTTTCACTTGCCCCTCACTTTAAAAGCATGTGGAGGCACACTGGAATTTCTTCTTTGGAAACAAATCTTGTCTGGTTTAGACATTCACACTCCTTTCCTGTCCTTCATTCTGCTCCACGTCTTCAGAGCTCCAAGCCCTAGTTCCTTCACTATTCAAGTATATCACAGAAGGGAACTCTCCCTCTAAGTCAGAGACTGTACTCATTCCCCAAACACCTAATTTATACAAATTGCATTGAATAACTATCGACACCTCTCTACCTTTGGTAACAAGCCCATTCCAGTGATGCTGAGCACTTATACATACTTGGGAAAGCCTGAATGAAAATTTTGAGAGGTCCAGAAATAAACCCACGTTAAAATTCTCTTGTCCATATTTAAGTCTTGCTGGAAACACTAGAGTATTTAGGGGTCTTTGGGAAGGAAAAAAGTAAAAACTGAAACAACAATGGCACATTTGATGACTAAATCAGCCTTAGTGTCTGGATTTGCCCTTACTTCAAAGCAAGTAGGGATTGCTAACACAATGCCACACAGTGCTCATATGAAGTGAGAACTGCAGCATCCTCAGAAGCCTCTGAGCTCAAGTGGGTGCCAGCCTTCACCATCCTCTGTTCTGGTTTCCATTTCAGTGGAAGGAGAAGGCATGTGATTGCCTGAGAATCCTATGTTTGTAGTTCTCAGCACTTTAAACATAACCTCTAAGACATTACTCCACCGTTACGGATATTTTGCTTCTCTTTGTTGATGTAAGGAATACTCTGGGTCATTGATCTAATCTCTTCTAGCACAAATTCAGGTATTACACTAATACCTCTTCAAAATGACAAGGCAGGTTTGACGTGACCTGTGGGATACATCATGTGAGGCGTCACCACTTGGTCGAAACCACAGACAGTAGAGTTCAGCTGATGTGGACACAAAGCAGTTGAAAGCTTGGGGTTCTTTTCCCCTTAATACTGTGTCTGATTTCACAAAGAACGAAAAGCTTTTTTTGCTGAAAACACTAAAATCTGTAACTTTAATATTTTCCCCCACCACCACACACACACTGGAAGTCCACCTGGCATTTGGAAGACAGCTGCAGACCCCTCCATGTTCCATAATATATTGTGGAAGGCTATATCCCAACTGCTTTTTTTGTTTTGATCAAAGTCTCACATTACCTATTCTACTTGCAGAATATAGTCTTTGCAGGACTTATTCTAAGCAGAGGTAGATGTAAATTGCCTCCCCATCTGCATCATGGACTGTTGCTTGCCACATGCAGGCTTTGCACATGCCCAGTCAACTCAATTACAGTGTTGACAGGGCAAACATTACCCAAAAATTTTAGGATAATTCGTATAATTTGTGCAATTAATCTGTGGTTTACAAAGTGCACAAAAGTGTTGGAATAGTCACACTTTTTGGAGGATAACAGATAAATTCCCCAAATGTCAACCTCTAAAGAACATATTCAAGCAATGACGTTGTTCTTTGTCTGTGGGGGTGAAGACTGAGCCTGGAAACAAGATGTCCATCATGCTTTACATCCAGAGAAAGAGAAGGTGTGTGCTTGTGTGTGTGTGTGTGTGTGCCCAAGCACGTATGTGTGTGTGGGAGAGAAAGGGAGAGAGAAAACCTTGGAAAGGAAGAAATCCTCCTGCCTTTTAACAACAACAACAAAAAAATTGACAGTGTGCCTCACATTGGATAAAGCATTCTTAAAATATGGTGAATTTTCCTTCCTCATTTAGCACAAGTGATTCCTATATTTTAATCCCAACCTGTATAGCAGGATATTTCAATGACTTTTCTTAACTGTTTGAAACAAGCTGGGAGGTCTGCAATATTTCATGTTGTAGTTCTTCCCAATAAATTTGAAGTTGGATTGCACATTGCAGCTGTGGTTTGCACATCTTAACAACTCTAACTAGTGCAATATGAACTACTTCAAAACAATGTGTAAATGGTGCCTGAAGAGCCAAAAGCTTCCTCTGAGGCATTCAGATAGCTTGGGAATCTCTGTGAAAAATTGTGACTGGAGCAGCGTGCAACTCATGGAGAAGTTACAGGGAGTTCTCAACAGTGATTTGATGGATATCACTTGGAGAGAGAAGGGGGCCCAATGGATGTAGGATGGGGGAAGATTCTCATGCCATCCTGTCCTGGGGCAGCAATACCAGTCATAGTTTGGTGCATGAAAGCCTGTGCAAGACAACTGAGCATTAAAAATTCATGTGAACACTAATGCCCGTTCTCAGTCTGCCTCTCAAAGTTGAGGACAGCACTTGGCATCTTCCAGGAAATGACCAGCATGACCACATCCACCAGATTCAGCAAATTCATGCTTCCTACCTGAGGAATGATGAAAGGCGGAAGGAGCTTTATGCAAAAAAAGGAATGCGCGCCGCTCACACAGTAAGATTGAAGCAGTAATTGGACTCTCAGGGGGGCCTGTAGCTCTGGGACTTCAGTGAACATCTAGAAATGCTGTGCACAGCCCAGAGACAACTTTATCAATATACAAGAGTAGAATACAGAGCTGCCCATGTCCAAGAAATCTCCATAGCTATCAATAAGATTGGATAGCTTTATTGCTTTCATTAGCCAGTGTCAGATTTTTATGCCAGCTGAGGCACAGGTAAAGAAAGGATTGGCTTGCTTAAGATATAGTGCTCATGTGATTAGCCTTTCCACCCACCCCAGCTCATGACTGTCTTATAGTACTGCTCAGGCACCACAAAACCTGTAATTTATTTCTTCCCCCAATATCTCTAAAAGGCAGGGAAGTGCCATTACACACATTTCACAAATAAGGAAAAAAAATCACTGAGAAGCTCAGCAGACAGAATCACCCCAGAAATTCACCCAGGATGAAAGAGGGTGCTAGAGTCCCTCCTAACAGACTGGCCAAGCCTATTTCTTCTTGACATCTGTGTATGATTTGCTAATACTCCCAGAAGCACAGATGTTACAGCAGCCTTCCCTCCCACCAGTTCTCAAGCATGCTGGGAGGCCCTTCCACTTTGAAGGTTTCAGGTCACATTTAGCCTAAATCCATCTTTTTGCAATCAAACAGAGAAACACCTGTCAGTTTTGGGGAGCACACTTCAGCTTTAGGAGGTGAGGGACACTGAATATGGAGAGAAGAACAAAAGAACATCTGCTGGTGCTCGCCCCAGGGCAGGAGATCAAAGATCACCCTTTTTCAAAGGTGGTCATACTGCCCAGGAACATAAAACAAAAGACAAACTGTGATTGATAAGTAGATTCTACCACTCCACAGACCCCTAACAACAGAGAAAATATTTATTTATGTTTTGCTATATCTCTTTACATATTGCTTCTTTCCTCTCTCTCAGCCCATCTTTTGATTTCAGCTTGCTTATTATCTTTTTCATTATTGTATTCCTTACACGTTGGATTCTGGTTTATGTTCAAATTCTTGTTTTACTAGAAATGCAACATCCTGATGGAATTAAAACCCAAATTGGATTTCGAGTACTGCTTAATTTGAGCTTCAGTGTCCCAGATGTTGGTTAGGTGCTGTGAACACTGTAAAATCTAATAATACTTTTCACCTAAAAAAAAATCCATTAATATAACGCTAGGAATGAGATGTGCTGAGAGCCAATGGAAGCCAAAAGAAATCTGAGTAAATGTTGCCAAAGTGTTTTTGCTCCCCTCAATTCCCCCACTCTCCCTGGGCTTTAGGTACTGCAGCACATGTGGAAGGCCCTTGTAACACTAGGAAATGCTATACAGTTGTGATTTCACAGAACAAAACATATAGTCCTACATCCTCTAATATTTAATCCAGATTTGTAGTTTCCCAGTGTGCCGCTGTAAAATCACCCAGTGTGGCGGGGTCCTTCGATAGCGCAGGAGTGCCAAGTCTCAAGGTGGCTGAGCTGAGGGTTATGTTTCAATTTGGCAGTGGAACACCGTTTCCATAGACAAATTAACATTGTTTCATTTCATTTTGACACCATAATGTCTTTTCCATAGACCTGCACTGACACTGTCGTGAAATCATTGCATCCCAATCAAGTGAATGGGAAATTAGCACCATGACACAAAACATACTGAGAAAGTAACCACAGCTTAGTTTATTTGTCAAACTGAAATACCTCAGCCACCTTCAAATGCATTTTCTGAAGCACTAGAAGACTCAAGTGCAGGATTCAACACAAATAAAACATAGCCTGTTAAATATGTTTCTTTCATTCAAAATTTAGGAAAGCTGCTACAAAAAAATGGTCCTTACTGCTGGCTCTGCACATTAGGCCTCATGCCCTTCCTCCCTCCCTCTCTTCCTCCCTCTCTCAGCACTTCTCTTTGGTGCTTGCATCTGAGCTGAGGGTTTGTAGTTCCAAGGAATCAGTGCAGTGCCTGTGTCCCTCAGCTGCCCAATGCGCTCAGTGCAGCAGGTGCTGGGAAACTTTGCTGTTAGCATTTTGATGGGACTTGAAATGGAAATCATCTTGGGATTTCCATGGCTTGAGCTTGAGGACTTTGGTAATAATGCTACCATTGAGAGCTAAATTTGAAACCACAAAAATCTCTGTTTATATGAGAAATGTCCTGTTTACTTTAACATAGAGAACAAGCAGGAAAGGGAGGGGAAAAAAAAAAAGTTGCCCAAATCACGGATTTCTTAAACTCTTTGCTCTAAGACACATCCTAACAATAGAAATCACACCCATCTTCTGGTCTAAGCATAAAAAAGGGGTCACATATCCGATATTCTTCTATGCCAATGATAGGCTAAGTGCTAGAATACCAACCTACATAACAATTTTACTTTCTCTTTATCCTGTTCATACATATACGCAAATACTAAAATAAGTCAAGGTTGCACAGCAAGCACCCAAAAAAGTCCAAATTTGCCTCTCTCATGTATATCATACACTACTACTCCACTCTTGATATCTGTCACCTTTTTCTTTCGTGCCAGTCCACAGCAGACCTTTCCCAACTCACAGAATCTGCTCTCAGCTCATTTTCCCTTCCAGGCCCTTCCTATTGCCCCATTGCTTCCCCCACCTCTGTCTTGCACAACCCATCCATCCCATCTTATGGAGGAAGCATCTCTACTGCCCTGGGCTCTGCTTCTGTGACATTATCTGGTGAGAGGACTGGGTGACAAAGAATGGGTTTTATTTTGCCACAGTCATACATTTTGGGCTCTTGGAACCAAAAACGTCTGCACCACTTCCCAAACTCTGAGATTACAATCCTGCCAGAAGTACTTTGGTTCAGTAAAGAGAAGCTTTCAGGTAAGGGGAAGGCAGTACTTCTAAAAGTAGTAGTAATCTACATCTTGTGTATCAGCTCACACCTTGTGCTCTCTTTTGAGCTGATGAGACCATAAACATCAGCATTTAACACTCATTCACCTCATCCATGGTCCCCTGCCAACAAGGTACCCCTGAACAGAGTTCAGCCAAGCTGATGCTTGAGTTGGACTGTGCCATACTCCTCTCCCTGCAGCCTGGCCCCAGGCACTTTTGCTTGCTTGTACTTGTGGAAAGGGAAGGAAGAAGCACAAAATGCAGGCAGAAGGTTAAAAAAAATATTAATTTCCACATCCAACAACAAAGCAATTTTGTTTCACTCCTACCACCTCAATCTACTCCATTTCGCATATGGAGGAAGTGAATTAGATTGAGCCAAATTCACTCTTTTAAAAATCATCTAGGCACTGCCTTTCAATTTTCAGTGTCTTTTCCTCTTTGATGTGTTCATATAGTTTCCACTTACACTAGGCAAGAGTCTCAGATATTCATGAAGAAGCAGCTGGGCCAACTCGTCTGTCATTTCACTCTCTTTCACGCTGCCCTGACAGCACGAAGCAGATGAACTCTAGTGGGTATCACCCTCTGGAATATTTCTCTTGCCTGATGGGAGCCCTCTGTTGTCATCAGGCTGTTGGCCAAAGCACTGACTTGGGAGGTGTTTGCCTCTTCCCAGCTGGCATCAAATTACTGTTAACAGCCTCTCACGTCTTCTAGAATAAGTAGGAGTTCAGGATTAAACTCCTGCCCTCTTTGTAAAGACTGTATCCAGAACTGCATTTCTTATATTCATCCCACCCCTAGGGTGAGCACTCAGATGGAACCAGGTTGTGACACGCTGTGGGAATTCATCCATCCGAAGTGCTAGCCCTAGGTTCACTGTGCTGCCTGGATGTCTGGGAGCACCTAGCTGAGCAGCCCCATACCCAAAAAAGTGAACATGTGCCTCTCACTCCAAGGACAAAGTCATTGAAAGGCAACCTCTGACCTTCTGGAACTGTACTTGCACTCTCAACTGCTTCTGCAGACAGAAACATGGTCTATACTGGTCTGTGGACCATTTTACCACTCCGTGGTCTTTTTATGCAGTTCTAAGGGGGCAGAATAGGTGGACAGACCTTGCTCCCAGACCTTGCCCCGAGTGCTGTATGCCAGTTTGTTCAAAGTATTAGGTGGTGAGAGACCAATTAGGGCTCTAACTATAATTTCCAATTCCTTCATTCCTTTACCTTAGCAGAATCGCTCTTAGTTATACTATATTCTAACTCTTTTGCATGGAGAGTAAACCACAAAAATCCAGTCTGGCATTTGTGATTGTTTTGAATTGCCTTTCCAGCATTTTTTAGTCTCAAGTTTATGCTTATTCAAATTCTAGTTAGTCTGTTTATCAAAATCCTATGCAGAAAATATGCTAATTGGCAGATAAGCCCTCTTTTCAGTGTCGGCTTGCTCACACTGGATTCCTTACAAATGGAGCCGCAGTTTATTTTCAGGATACCTCACAGCCCACAACTTCCTCAGGTATCTGATGCAAACCAAGATGCTCACCCAGCTGACATCCTTCTGGGCTCGAGCTGATTCGTGGGGTGAAACCACACTGTGATAAGTGCACTGAAAAGATTACTAAGAAGGAAGCTTCTCAGAACAAGGCTGTAAATCGTCACGTTGCTTTTGTTTTAAAAAAGCTAACAACAGAAAGTTGCCACATTGATATAACTCTTCCGAAAATTGGCGCATGTCTGTTCTTCAGGAACTGTGCCGTTATTCTGTTGCTTGGCTGGTAGCCTGCCTGTGGAGGGCAAGAGAAAGGGAAACAGAGAAAAGCAAAAAAAAAAAAAACCCTAACTTAGGAATCATTTCAAGGCCTGAGATGTGGACAGGTTTGCCGAGAGATATCTTGGAACTGTACAAGGTAAACATGGTCTAAATCACCTGCTTTGGGAAGATAAGTACCACGAGTTCTCTAAGCTAAATGTACACCACTGAAATTTGATTGAAAACTTTGCGATGTGAAGACTGAAAATCACAAGAAGGAGGCAGGCAGCATTTAATCTCCTGTTGGATGACAATTCAAGATAGACTGATAGAGATACCTGCTGCCTGATAAACCAGTCAATATTGTAGATGGTAGATACTTGCAGGAAACAGACACTGCAAAGGGGGAAAAAATTCTCCGTATTTTTATATTTTCATCCTGTTCTCAGCTCCCTGCTAAGCAGGATGAGACTTGTATTTTCCTCTGTTAAGTTATTGCACTTCAAATGCTGTGAGCACCCCCATTTCTTTTCAAGGGAATGTTGTTTAAGGTAGAGTAACATATGTACAAAATGTATGCATGAAATCCAGGGAATTCTAAATGCCTGGAAATCACAGCATGATAGAAACCAAAGGTGACAGATCCAGCTACGATTCTGTACTAATTTTTTATCTTGTCTTTTACAGAAGAATTATTTGCCAACTAACCTACTACGAACTGAGTGGTGGTGTTTAGTATAAGCAGCAGGTCTTTCAGACAAGTTTACCTGGGTGTGAGACCAGAAAGAAAAACATGTGAAGTTTTAAAAAGCGTGGGGAAATCACAGACAAGCAGAAAACACTATTTGCACTTCTCTTTGAAAGGACTTGGACAAGTCACTCTATACATATTCTCACCACAACACGTCAGACTTTGCGTGCACCTATCCTTTGCTTTATGTTTATTACGAGAGCTAAGACAGCAGGCTTTCTAACAGCTCTCTGCTGCTGCTGTCTTACTATGATTTTCCTATCTTTTAATTAAAAGTATATTTCACAGCCAAGCCAAATGTTTCGTAATAACAAGAAGGAAATGCAGAGAAACAGCAAGGAAATCTTTTGACCTGCTGTGGACTGAACATACTTCTTCTTGCCATGCAACGAGACTAAATCATCGCATGTGTTGCTGATGGACATTCATCATTATTTCTTCCCAAACTGAAGGCATATTTCATTTTCCTGAAGCCTGGATTTTCTCCAAGTTTTCCAGGGAAATGTTGCTGCCATTGGAGCTTGTTGCTGTGTGTCACCACCTGCTGGCAAACATCAGTTGAGGGTTTCTGTCTTGATTGCGCAGCTAAAACAGTGTAGACAAGGACTTTCATCTTCCTTGATAGAAACAGATAGGTGGCCGCAAACAGAACATATGTTATTTAAACAGATTTTTGGTCTTGAGTGCATATATTCAGACCAAGCTTGTTTGTATAACATGCAATCTGGATCCTGCAAACCATTAGTCAAGTAACTAGCTCTTAATACAGGAGAAAAGATGCAGTTGCATAGAAAAGGTTACCAGTATGGGGAAACATTCACAGACAAACCTGAGCAGAAAAATAAATAACTAAAAAAATTAATATACATGGCAAATGCTGCTGCAATATTTAATTAGAAATAATATCGAGTGAAAACTTACAATAACCTTCTAGAGACAGTCTCAGGCTTAAATTTCCTGATCTATGATATTTATTTTACAGGTTTCATGACCTGAGTTTGGGCTTTTCTCCTTTTTTTCTTTTTCCCCACAGATGTTTTTAAGAAATCAGATCTTTGAATATGAAAGTATATTTTGAAGCATATAATATTTATTCTATCCACTCTAATAGGTAAATGTGCGTTGCAGTGTGGGTTCTAATGCTGATAATTCATATCATTTATCTGGTAGATCAGGAGCCATTACGGCCTGTTGTGTAAATTCATATTTTGGCACTCTTTAAAAAGTGGATTATTATTGACCCAATAGACCGTAACAGCTCCAAAGAAGCCATTACTGTCTATCGTGTAAGTCCTTCATGGCGCATGTTTTATTGACCCTTTGGAGCCATCATGGTCTGTCTTGTCAATCCGGATGCCATACGAGCGTATTAAGGCTGCCTGCGTAATATCTGTACAGCGTCATAGTCGCATTATTGATGCGTGCTCCTACAAAATTACATTTTGAGCCATGTTGGCCAGCCGGTTTCTTCCTCAGGTTTCAAAACACCTATTGTTCTGGTTCGCATCCTGAACTAGAGACAAGGGCTACAAAAATCGCCTGAACGTAATGAAGCCATCACTCTTTTTCCCTTTAAAAAAATAAAAAAAAAGAAGTGAACATCAGGGTCTCACTCACCATGAAGAAAAGAGAAATGGCTGTGGGTGGTCAGATCATCCCAGTTCTTCTCCATGACCCCTTCTCCTCTCCGACATGTACAGGGCCGCACTGTATAGAGGAAATGTCCTTTCCTCCCTTAGTAGTCCACAAAAGCCACCTCATTGGACAGCAGAGTGTCCAGCTTGCCTGTGCAGGGGGAAGATGACCAGGGTTTGCCTTCTGCAAAAAGATTACCACGCTGCACAAGGGGCAAGCAGGCTTGCACACAGCCCTGGGCAAAAGGGTTCTTATGCACCGTGTGCACTGAGGGGCCTGGATCTGAGTGCTTTAATGAGAAACAGAAGGACAAAAACGAGATCCCAGTGGAAAACCTGTCCTAAGGGAGTGCGTGCCACTGCTTCCAGGCTGGAAGTAACTCCCTGGTCAACCAGGAGCAAACAAAACTCCTGCAAATCCTTCCTCTCTGGCTGACCCTTCCATTAGGGAGTACACAACTCAACCCTGAGCATCGTTGTGCCCAGCACACATCTGTCAAGGCAAACATAGCTCAGTGTCAGAAGCCTGTTACCTGCAGACTGTGTCACTCCTTTTCTTCCAAACAAAAACTATACAAAAACCACACAGCCTGAGCCACCTCCAAAGCAATGTCTTCTGGGGCCAGATCAAATTCAGCTGAACAGCCAGTGGGGTTAAGTTCAACCTGCAGCTGCCTAAATGCTTGAATTATTCCCATGCCTGGCATAATAAAGATCTAGTGTTGGCAGTGCTTGCTTGTCTTATACATTCATAAATATTTATCCAAATATTAATGAGCAGAAAAACAATTTATTTCTTTTTTTCTAATTGTAACATCAATTCTAATATATTTTGTTACTTAGTCACCCCACAAGTATATTGATTTTCTTATCCACCAATAGGTATTTAAATGTTTTACAAGTGCATGCCAGGATCCTGAAATCAGAACTGTGTTTGGAACTCATAGCAGGGCTGGTACTTTTAGATTTATTTGGGTTTTTTTCCTAGCAGTGGGAGCTATGCAATAAAAATTCAGCATAGACAATGGATAGTGGTTTCATGCAATATACATCTCTGAAGGCTTCTTCAGACAGTGCACAAATGCAATGTACACGTGCACAATGCACACAGTGTTGC
Source organism: Corvus moneduloides (assembly GCF_009650955.1). Taxonomy (NCBI): domain Eukaryota; kingdom Metazoa; phylum Chordata; class Aves; order Passeriformes; family Corvidae; genus Corvus; species Corvus moneduloides. The sequence goes on along the minus strand of NC_045476.1, from coordinate 102,628,862 downwards.
AGAAGAGTGTTTGCTCCTACTGCTCTTCTACACATATTTTTTTTCTCCTTTCATGCCAACACACACGTACCTCATTCTTGTGCATAATATTGACATAGTTTACAATCTCTGGTTGCAAGTGTGAGCATCTAATTTCCAAGACAGCATTCAAGAACTTTAGTTGTAATTTAGTTTCAAATTCAGCAGCCTACTAAAGCACACGGCTGGTTGAGTGTAGGCGGAGAGTCCCAGCAAAGCCAGCTACCTGCTTAGCCACCTTGCTAAATTGAGGCCTCAGTTTTGATAGATCTCAATGACTTTTCATCACCCCCCTAGATAATGAAAGATGCAGGTAATCTGACCTTGCATAGTAACTGAAAAGTTTTTCAGCAATATTACTTGTGACAGCTATATATTTCCTCAGAGGGGAAGATAAAGCCTTTGGTCTCTGAAATTCACTAAAAGAACACTTTTTAGTCCAGCATTTCCTTGTGTGTGGCTGGAAATTTTATCGGGTGCTCAACAACACCCTACTGTGCATTGATGCAGAGGACCACAGCAAATAACCTCTGGTGCCAATAACAATTAGTCAGGAAACCCTCTTCTTTCTGCATAGGTACCCATAAGCTCTCTAGGTGGCATGTACAAAAGATGGGGATTGTCTGACATTAATGGAGTTGCATTTCTGATCCAGGAGGTTCATCTATTTCAGGCAGTTCAGAAATGACTCTCAGTGCCCTTCCAAATAACAAAAAAAAAAGTGAAAAGTGAAGAGTCTTGTGTGTCTTTTGTATGGACATATTTTGTCAATGACTTTTATCGTGATAGTGGTTTATTTGTCATTATTGTGGCAGAGAGAATAAAAAGGTCTCCTGATTTAGCCAAAGTATGCAAAATCCTTCTGCCTTTTCCTTAATAAGATCAAGAAGAATTTAGGTAGAGCTGGTATCGATAAAGTTCATACACAGGATACAATGTTTACCAAATAAACACATTTATTTTATAAATGGTAGATTTACTTCTTTTCTAATTCGCTTAGTTTTAGAGATAGGAATTGATTTGTTCAGAGGAGGGAATAGCAGCTTCAGCACCAGCTTCAGGGGAGTTACATCCAATACATACTGTTGTAAGCACAGGCAAAATTTCAACCCAGTATCCTTGGTTAAGGCCTCCTTTCCTTCTCCTCACAGGTTTCCGAGACAATTTGTGATGCTGCCAGATGAAGCCCCTACAAAGAGAGGGCATGGGAATCCAGCAGACCTCAAAGTCTATGAGAGAGCCAGGTCTTAGTTTAATTCAGGAATAAGGACTGCATCCTCTGGGCATATCCCTCTGGTCCCCACGTTAGCTACAGGTAAGGGAAACTAGACCAGGCAGCTTCATCTCAACACTGCAAAAAAAAATTGCGCTCATATAATGCCCCTACAGTTCAGATCAGAAAAATGCACAAACACCTTCAGCAACCATTGTCAGTTTTTCATGGGCAATAGTAGGAACTTCCAGAATCTGATCCAGTACATAGCCTTATATATGAAAAAAAAAAAAATGGTCAGGGGTTTTGTATTTCATATTTCCATTGTAGTGTTCCAGTTCTGCTCACAAAGCCATGGACAAGCAAGCCTTTGCCTGGCTTTTTCAGGGCACACAGCTGATGAGCTGCCTAAACAGCAGGGCCACTGAGAAAAAATACAACCAGAATGTTCAGCATCAGGATCACCTCACTCATAAACTCCTGACAGACTGAGTACACCAGGGCTGGAATTACTGGAAAGATGATGATTTACCTTTTTCCCAACTGCAGACAACTCTGAATCCTGCTACAAAAGGCAAACAAAAAACCAAGAAAATATTTGATGACTTTGTGTTTTTCTATGACAACCAACATCATTTATGACCCATTATGTAATGACATGAGCATTATACATTGAAAAGCTGTCTAGAAAGACATTGTAAATAAACATTTCTGGTTTGCAAACAGGAAGCCAGAGATATTACTGTGGAAGCTGAGAGGATGGGGTTAGTTTCTTGAAACATGAGTGATTTGTTTTTTCCTTCCATTTCTCCCAAACTCATGGCACAGTCATATTGTTATTAGCTAATGCATGTCATTTTCTCTCCACTGCTATAGCTAAAATATAACTTGGAGAAAAGATGAACAGCAATAGGAGCACAGACTAGAGAGGTACAAGATAAGAAGGAAAAGTGGCAAAAAACTAAAATAGGAGCTATAAAGTATCTGAGGCTACAGGGATTCAAACCAAGTGCTGGAAGAGTCTAATATCCAACAGTGGCTCATTGCAGTGGCTTCAGCCAAGGCACAAAATCACCAAGAATTAATATTCCGATGAGGGAAGCATCTTCAAATTCCACATATTGCATATGAAGGTATGTTCTGCCTTATGGGAGGTGTTTTTCAGACACGAGTAGTCATCATGGCAGCTAGAAGGGTACAAAGAGAGGTAATACTTTATACTAGCCTAAGTTTTTCTGGAAAAAAATGCAGAGTTTGGGTCTCAAAAATTTTCTTTGAGGCTAAACCAAGCAACAGATTTCAAGCTAGGCTTTGCTGATTCCTTTTCAGACCTGAAGAAGGGTCTGTACACTCAAAATCCTGTCTGGTTTTTGAGCTATGTTTCTCAGTCCAGTAACAACCTCTCCACAAACCCTGCTTGGCTCCTGTCCTTAAGCCATTACGACAACTACAGCACTACTAACTACCTGCCACTGGCTTGAGTGACCGAGCAAACTCCAGACAGCAATAGGTTTTAGCTGGCCAAAGCACACACTTTTCTAACTGCAGCCCACACAGGGGGTCACACTGCTAGCTCCTGCCCAGCCCTCTGTGTCCAGCTCCTGCCCAGCCCTCTGTGTCCAGTGAAACATGGCCTGCCAGTCGACATGGGAGTTGGTGGCAGGCTCGCCACCAGCTTCCACCAAAGCAGGATTAGGCCCTTTCTCCTTCTGACATATTTCAAAACATCCCTTTTTTTCTCTGCTAACTGCTCATAACAGTTGCTCCATCCAGGCATCAAATAAACACCGGGGGTTTTTTTATCCTGGCATTGGTGTTATTGTGAAGGAAGTTTCAGTCAAACAATACCACTGAATAAAATCTTTTCTCCTACCGATGTCATGCAACAATTTTTTTTTTTTTTTTACTTTAACCTGAATTTCTAACCCATTTTAATCCTGCCACTTTTTCACACATTAATGGGAAGAAATACTTTTTCTTCTTTTTCCTATTTCTCTGTCTTTTTCCCCCCTTCAGTAGATGAACTTTAAATGCAATAGTGCTCATCCTAAGTGACCCTGCCTGCTGGGAGTAATTGTCTAGAGGAGAATAGAAGAATATAAGAGCTTTTGTGCAAGGGAATAGAGAAGACAGACTTTATTATGATTCTGAATCGTAAGCCTGCTTTTTTTTTTTCTTTTCTCTCTCTTTCTTTTTTTTTTTTTGGGGGGGGGGAGGTTCTAACAGCTGTTTCCCATCACAACCGGTGTTTGAAAGACACAGCAAAATTGAGTGTATCAGTATCACAATTAGTTTCACAGGCGGCTAATAACTTACTTGCCAGCCATGCCTGATTTAATCAGGACAGTCCTGATTTATGGTTGTTTGTCCCAGTGTCCGATTTTCTCTGCCAGTTCCAACACACAGAGATGCATGCAGCCTGCTCCTGCACTCCGTCAGGGCCACCAGTTCACTACAGTGGGCTCACTGCACTGGAGGGGAAAAAGGAGGAAGCAGCCGAAATGAGAAGTCTGGAGTCCTCTAACACAACCCAGGAAACATATTCTTCTTCCTGTGATAAACAGAGCAGCTCACACTGGTGCAGGCATGCCAGGCTGACTTGTAGGGGCTTGTACATTTATCAAGGTATCTCACAGTGGCCTGCTACCCCCCTCTTCCCTTGTGACCTGGAGGAACCTCCTGGGTTAAGGTCAAGAGGTGATTTTAGCAGCACATTATCTCAAGCCTGCAAGGCCCTGAGCTGCTGCAAGTGAGTCTTCTGTCAATGGTGCCAAATTACGCGTGGCTCATTTTTGCAAAGTGATCTACTGCTGCTGCTCATTGGGGACAGAACTGAGACCATCCAACTCATTTTTCTTAGGACTGCAAGCTGGTCTGGAGGAAGTCCCAGCAGCAAGAGCCCGCCTCATGCCTTTCTCACTCAGCAACTCTACTCCTTGGAGCTGAAAAAATGTCCATGAGAAGACATTTAATGGATCGGTTGCAGCACTTAAAAGATGAGATCTGAGGCAGTCTTGCCTGTGGCCACAAAAGGGTAGGAAAAAGAAAAGAAGAAAACAGGTTTGTAGGAGGCTTTTGGCTGAGCTGGCTATACCACTGTTCTTCCTGTTTAAAGGAAATAGGCAAATCTTTTCTTTAAAGAATACAGAAAACTAAGAAATGCTGTGTTATAAATAGGCTTCTGAAATAACACCCATAGGGCTCTTCAGGGTAGATTTCTCCAGTCACCTGCAAATTGCTCCAGAGCTCTCCTTCACATCTCTCCTCAGCACTCTCTGCACTGGGACTGTTACAAAACCAGAGCAGTGACTAAGCCGCCACTGAGCTAAGTCCCCTGCCCACTGGTGTCTCACTTTCACCTGGGGCTCTCCAAAGTATGGCAAAGTTAAAGGTCTGTTTATATTCACTGTTGCTCTCTCATCTTTTGGTTTGGTTTGGTTTTGCCCGTATTTCTGAAACAGAGAGAAGGTTGAGACCCAAACCCATAGCTGCAGTTTCTAGATGCCACTACTGAAACAATAACCCTCAGGGATGTCTAATCAGAAGAGCTGGAGCACATTCATGTCAGAGGGAGTCTGTGCACTGTGATTAAGAGTGTTTTCAACCCGCGAACAGAGGGGTTTTGCTTTAGTTTGAAAGATTGTCATGGAAAATCCCTTGTGTCACCTGTTTTAAAAGATGTGCGTTACACTCCTATAGTTAGCTCTGAAACATGTAAGACAAGATGGGCCTTGTCATCACCTTCTAAAGTCAGGGATCCAGAAATCTCAGTCCCCTGGTTCGAAAGGGGAGGTGCAAGCAGATGCTTTGCACCTTCCATGTATGCAATGGGGAATCACACAGCAACGGCACTGCTTATGGGTGCCACACAGTCCTGGTCCTTGCCCTAAAGAGCTTGCAGTTTGGGTAGGGAGGCAACAATCTCATTGGGAGGCTTCTGTTGCGTTGTTTTTTGTTTTTTTTTTTCCTCTTTTAATACCTTATATATGGCATTTGGCAATGCATGACAGAGAACATACATCTTGGTTAGCTGTTACCTGAAGCATAACAGCTAACCAAGCTACAAGGGAGGGTACTGATCAGTTTCCTAGAAGACAAGACACGAGCAGAGGTCACAGCACACGTTTTTCTCCAGCTGAAAAAGCTGAATCTACATTTGCAAGCCCCTATTGCCCCAAGGAGCAAGAATGGGGCATCTCAGTTGCAGATTTCACTTAATTTTAAATAGAGTCAAAATGCAAATTTGTATTCAGGTTTTGTCACTGAGTAAAAGATGTCTTGCACTATGCCTTTTACAGGAGGCATTCACAGTGCTTCACCTGGAACATTCCCATGCACCTCCTGGGCTTCCTACCAGCTATTTCTAGCTGGCCCTCCCTTGAGTATGGAGACATGCTGATTTGCCCTGTAGCAGGGACCCTTCTCTCTGTAAGGTCCATTTTGGGAGACTTAAGCTTTTCTCAAACGCCTTTAGAGGGGACTCATGCTCTTCTTTGCTTCAACCTAAAGGGGACTTGAGGCAGTCTGGAAATCTTAACTGAGGCAGAAACCTCATTTTTAGGTTTTACACTACTTATCTTAGGTCCTAAAGCAGAACCTAGGTCTAACATGTCCATACAAGCACATGGATTTGAGTCTCCATCGTCTTTCAGAAGGACACACCACTGTTTTCTCATTAAAGGTGGCAGAAAGTGAGACTGGAGCTGCAGTGCCTCCAGTGAGAAATCTAAGCTTGGGATTCCTTCCTGCCATTCTCTTTTCTCTCTCTGTTTACACAAAAGACAGACCACATTCAACAGTATCAGTGCAACCCAACCATGATACTCATTGAGCAGTTAACACACACACAAATACAAAGAGAAAAAGAAAAAGAAAAAGTGGCAGTCTATCCATCTCACTTGGCATGTTTATATGTCCTTCTTAACCATAAAAAAGAAGCCTGTTTACAAAGTGGAGTGTCGGTAACATTGTGTAAAGGAACACTTATCTGAGAAACTTTGATCTCCTTCTGAAGCACCATTACTCTGAGACTGAAGGGCTAATGGCTCTTTGGGTGGGAGAGAAAGTTTTTCAACAGAAAAAGAAGGAAGTTTATTGTGCTATCTAGTGGACACATTTAGAAAATCCTGCTCCTTGGAAATAAGTCGTGGCTGTATCACTGGCAGTCTTATCCCACTTTGCACAGGCTGTTGAATGGGGGGGGGGGAAACAAGACATTGAGGCCTCCTGTAATGGGATAGTGGGGAAGTTGTTACTCTAGGGCAGGCCTGCTATCTCACTCATTTAACTAATGGACATATTAATGGAGCTGAGAGCTAAACCAGACACAGAGCCCTGCCTATTGAAGCAAACGTTTTCCATTTACAGACTCCGGGACGCATTTTACCATGCTGATTCACATTTTTAGGTCCTACTTGGGTGAGTAATCATACTGGCTTTGAGAGCACAAGCAGAACATTGGCCTCAACAACAGCAGTGTAACCCACTGCCAGGAGAGTGATGGTGTTGGATCCTAAAACATCTAGTTAGATATCTCTAAAAATAAAAATATGATTTTTTTTTTTAAAGGGATTGAGGATTCCTGGGATGCAAAAAGCAAGTTGAAAAACATACATAAGACTGAGGTAGATTCAGTTTCAGAGAGGTCTGCAATCCTACAGGAACAGCATCATTCACCCTACTGCCTTTGCAAAAATAGCATAAAATCTTGCCCAATCCTTTTTTTCTTCCTAATTTCAAGTTTTCCAGGTCTCCCTTAAGACACTGAGCTTCACTGCAGTCAGAGATCTGGGTATCTCTAATCTTTCCTGCAAACACATTTCTCTAAAATGTTTGTTAAAACGCACTGTCAAATTGAAACTTAATAGCACAGACCTTCCTCACAAACATAAATAGCACCTCCGGAGGCTCACACATCACTGCTCTTCGCTTTCATCTGTCCTGCTGCTCTCCATTTTATTTCTCCGCGCTGCCGCTTGCACTTTTCAACTTCTTCTATCTGTCGCTGAGTCCTTCATTCAAAGACCACTGAAATCCTTGGGAGCCCATCCAATACCTGCCGCTGGCTTTGAGCCCCACCACAGCAATTCTGCCCTGCCAGCAGTGAACACTTCCTTCGAGGCACTGAACAAACCCATTAACTAATCTCGTTAAAAATACTCCTTCACTAGCCAGCCTTTAAACAGTGGCGTCTATTGTATAAACGTGTATTTCTCTTATAAACAGTGCTGGGGAGACAATATAGAGATAGGCTGGAGCTGCCTTTTGCCAGTTGCTTGGCCTGTTGAAACAATTAGCTTAAAAGACAGACTTTAAAAGATGAGAGGTTTGTGCCTGCAAAAGAAAAGCAGCAGCTTCAAAAGAGTGTGATTTATTCGAAAGGGAGAAAAAAATAAAAGGAAGCAGAATAGTTAGGCTCATTGAGTTTCCATCCTGTAGTTTCCTTATTTTGTTAGGCTGTGAAAGACCGCGGCCAGGCTCTATGGAGCGTGCACATTTGAACCCAGATTTACTAATGACTGATACAGCAGTCACGAAAGTTCAATTTATGTCTTTCTTTTCCCCCAAAAACAAGGCATTCATAAGCCACCATATTTTTTGGTTGGAGACAAATAAGGTAACTGTTATTGCAAGGTTTTTAAAATAGATAATACCTCGTTTGGAAACCAAGATGAAGTACCCTTCTATCTGGCATACCCTTGAAACATTTACAGAAAGCCTTTTAATGGAGATTTAGTGCACGTATAATAATAACAACACAGAATTTGATACCCTCTAGGAAAAAGCTGCCTGGCACTCCCTTAACAACCACAATTACTGCACAACTTGTTATACCTAAAGTTAATAAACCAGAATTAAGGTTGTGAATAATCTTTATTAACCAGTAGGAACCTGTGTCTTCTCCCCGTTGTGACTGTCCCACAGGCACCAAAGACCCTATGTGTGTCCTCTAGTTTACCTTTCCTGGGGTGCGTTTACCTTTCTAGCCCTGAAAGCTCTGGCAGTGACTGACACATACTGGGGCTGAGGCAAAAAAACCAACCATAACAAAACAAAACAACCCCCCCCAACAACAACAAAAAACCAAACCAAACCAGCAAAAAACCACACAAAAAATCAAATAAAATATTACAGAAGGAAAATAAAGATAAAAGAACAAAATTAAAGAGGAAAGAGAAAGGGAAAGGGAAAGGGAAAGGGATAAAATAAAATAAAATAAAATAAAATAAAATAAAATAAAATAAAATAAAATAAAATAAAATAAAATAAAATAAAATAAAATAAAATAAAATAAAATAAAGGACAGCGATTCCTTCCCTGCCGCGCGCGGCCCCGTTCCCGCTCCCAGCGCCGGTGCCGCGGGCGCACGGAGCGGCGCGGGTGACACCGTGTGGCCGCCGCCGGGACTGCCCCCGCCGCTCCCGCCCCGGCCCGCGGGGTCGTGAGGCGGCGGCCGGGGGACACCGCCTGTGCCGGCCCTCGGCCGCCCCTCTTGGCACAGCCACACCCGGGCTCTCCAAAAGCTCCGGGCGAGGAGCCCGCTTCTTCCTGTTGGAAGTTAAATGAGAGTGGGAGACAGAACTTGCCTTAAGCTAACTCTGGGTGCAGCCGGGGGACGCATCTGCCTTTACGCTCCATTTTAGGCAGCTGCGGGCAGGGGGGGCGGGGTGGAGATTTGCAGGAATGGTGCTCTTCCCTGTGTCAGCAGGCCGGGGAGAGGGAAGGGTTCTCCTTTCTCAGCCCTGGCTCCTCACACCGGCCTCTTTTGGAGCCAAAGTGCCAGAGGAAGGAGACGAGCACAGCGCGCTCCAGCCTGTGCCCGCACATTTCTGGGTTAGACATCCTTGCAGGGAGATGGTTTTATTTAGACAGAGTAGGTGGTGATGAGATACCGTGTGCTGGGCCAGCAGAATTACAATGCATGTGGTTTAGGCCTTTGTGAGTCTGTCCTCAATTATTTTTGTTTGTTTTGGTCCTTCCCCAAGTCTTTCAGATAGTGTCTTCACTCATCTTTTTGTTCTTCCAGGAACAGACACGAGAATCCAAACTCCAGGCCTTGTCTGACAGCACATCCCTGTGCCAAAAAGGCCAAAGGAGTTGTAATTGCTGTCAGAAATGAGCTTTCAACAGGCCCCTGCGAGGAGAGACAGTGAAGAAAAAAACAATCCTTCTTTTCCTTGGCCCCAAAATGCCTGTAAACTTTGACCTCCTGACAGAGAAAGGCCAGTGGTGGAAAGGGCGTGCTGTGGAGTCATGACCTCTGCTAATAGACCTCCTGCTTGTGAAGTTGTTCAGTACTGCCACCTGCTCTCCCCAGAGGTATTAAATAAAGCATTAAAAAGTTTTGTAATGTACCAGTTCTCACCGGTAGAAAAAGGGGACTAAATGCTTCACGCTCCTCAGGATGCTGAGGATATTAAATGTAAGGTATATAAACGTTTCACGCATAATGGCAAATCTCCCAATTAGCCTTTCCCTCTATTAAACACCATAAGAAAATCTGAGGTTTCTGAACATAGATTTCTATCACTATTTTACATGCTGTGGGATTTCCAAAATATCTTCATGACTCTGAAAGAGATTACAAACGAGTTGCAGAAGATCCATATCTTTCCAGAGAAGTGGCTGATTGCCAGGTAGGTGGTCAAGAGCATAGAATCACAGGATGGTTTGGGAGAGACCTTAGAGATCATCTAGTTCCACCCCCACTGCCATGGGTAGGGACACCTTCCATTAAACCACATTTGTCAGAGCCCAAACCAACCTGGCCTTGAACACTTCCAGGGATGGAGCATTCACGGCTTCTCTGGGCAATCTCTTCCATTGACTCACCACCCTCAAAGTAAAGAATTTCTTCCTAATATCTAATCTAAATATCCCCTCTTTCAGTTTAAAGCCATTACGCCTTGTCCTTTTACTACATGCCCTTGTAAAAAATCCCACTCCTGCTGTCTTGTAGGCCCTCCTTACGAACTGGAAGGCTGCTGTAGGGTGTCCCCAGAGCCTAATATCTAAAATGACACTAGAAATGGATGTTTAAGCAACTTTATCACACCCACGTACCCAACTTCTTTTTCCTCATAACCTCTTTTAGGTACAGACACTCAAGAAATCTGGGTTCTTTTAAACATCTCCAGCACACAGCTGAAAAGAACACATGTGGAAGATCACCAAGAATCAGGTAGTATTTGAATTAGGACAAGTGAGGCCTCTTTGCTCATGCTCCAAGACTTCAGCACGGATTTTGCCTGCAGTGGAAAAGTCTTCTCCACAGATTTATGTCCTGTTCCCATAATCCCTTAACTGACCTTATTCATTGGGTGGGAGGAGCATAGACATTTCATGGCCATCAAAACCCCATCTCAAGCTGTGGACACCAGAAGACTATCCACCTCCAGCTGTAACCAGGTCAAACAAAGCACACACTGTCCATCCAAATCCTGCCTGTTGCCAGACTAACTTTAAAGAAAGGAAATTACTCACACTCCAGCAAAATGTATTTTCACTCCAGCAAAATGTAAGTGGAGATGATCACAAAATTGGAAACAAGGTCACGAAATAGAGAAATAATGAAGATTATTTATAGGTACGGCTTTTCAGAGCAGAGCTCTTCTCTAACACCCAATGTCTAGGTGTATAATGGGAAAGCCATGTTATCTTTGGATCAGTGTAGAGAAACTATCAAAGTATCTTCTAAAGAAACGTAGTATAATGCCATATAATACAATATTATAATAAAAGAAGACTAATATAGGAACTTACATTATTATAGTTGAGTTTAAACTGCCTTCCCTGACTGGTGATTGATCTACTTACTGGCACAACAGCAAATGCCTTCAGTTTATGCCATGATGTGAAAGGAGAAGCAAGTGTCGGCTCCTAAAAGTACCACAGAGCCATTGATTTTTGCATTGGTGTTTGTGGATCCATCAGGAACACCTTTGCCTGTTCTGTGTGGTGTTTTTTCAGGAGTCTGGTAATTCAGGTTATAGAATTCTTGCAGGAGGACTCCTGTTCTGCTGGACGAACACCTGGAGCTTGTGCTGGTTGCCTGGGAAAGTGATGGTATCCCTGCCATGGGACTTCTTCCCTCCCTTTCTTGACCCCACTGACACTGACTCCATGCCAGACTGGTCTGCTTTGATGTGCTCCTGGGTGGACAGATGAGTGTGGCCAGCTGGAGGAAGACAATCATATTGTCTGTTCATTTTTATCCTCTCTGTCAAAGCAGAGATGTCACAGAGATATGATTACCCCAGCTCTTTGGAGAGAGACTGATGAAGGCCAGGACAGAAAAACAAAACAGTACTACAGATACTGATGTAATATCAGCACTCGACAGCTTTGATATTGCGGACGGAACCATGATGTTACTGATCAATCATATCATGATGAATTGTGATACCAGTTCCTCACCTCCTCCATGTTACTCTCCATCTCAATGGCAAATGTGGGGCAAAAGGCCACTGAATGCAAAGTTCCCAAAAGTGGTTTTTTTTGGCTCACCTGGAAGGTCTCAGAGGAATTGGTTGAGGGCCTAGAGGTCAGTGCCTTCAGAGGGCTGGAGCAACCCTTTTATCTCAGTAATTGGTCTTCTCCTAACTCTTAGCCTGCCTGAATTTGTGCTCTGGGCTAGAAATAATGTCATTGGGCATGAGAGCTTTCAGGCAGTCTGAACGATGAAATCAGCCCCTGTTGATAGATTTGTGGTGAAGGAACTCCTTGATATTTGCTCTTTCCTTCTGTCTGTGTCTCAAAGCAGACAGTTGATAACGTCCAGAGTTATCACAATGTAGCTAGATCACTAAATGGCTTACACTGCTCTTCCAATCCCATTGCTAAGAAACATCAAGAAACCCATCAAAGGAGAGGGCTGCCTATCTAAGCATGGGGAGGGAGTTTCAGATTAGTGAAATCAGAAGCTAGAAAACCAAAGGGGAAAAACTTACAGAAGAAGGACCCTTCAGAAACCTTCCAAGTCTGGACTTGTCTCCCCTTCCTAAAGAGCTGTGGCACCTCCACTGCCAATCCCAAACGTACACCATGGCTATCTTCACACAAGGAAGAGCCTATTCCTTATTAAGGAGCTTTACTTAGCTAAGTAAGCCCCTCAGCTACTGAGATCTGCATCAGTGAAAACCAGAATACTGACTCTAGCTGAAGACTGACTGGATCCCAGCTCAGACACCAGGACTACCAACACATGGTTTAAGACCCCTAGTACTCTGCACTGACTTGACCTTTCTTTGCAAATTCAAATACCATGTATTCCAAAGTGTCATAAACATCAACAGTCATGCCATCTCAGGAAGGAAAAGTGATATGCACTGTGTTTGTCAGATACAAATTAAACCATTATTCTTGATCACAGCCACTACCTTGCAAGTGCAGCCTAGAATTTAGCAGTATGTAAAGGCAGCCCTAGTTCTGTGGCTGACCAGTTCTTCTCCCTCATCTGAGCACTTGGTTTCATGTAATTAAACATGCCAACAGAAAAAAATATAGTCCTTTATCAGATTGACAGCTAAGCCCTGACTTAAAACCATAACCTCGAGTGTGTTCAAAGCTGAAAATCCAATCCGGTTGACATTTTGTCCTTTAACACATGCTGTCGTAATCCCAAATTAACAGCTGCCCTTATATTGTATCAAACTAAATCACACACATTTTGGAAACTTTTGCATGTGAAGGAAGCATAGTGCTACATAAAGATGGTGTCAGACCAAATTTTCAGCCTTCTTTGTTGGTGTTTTGGATTTTTCTCAGATCTTCAAGGTTATATACATTTCATGGTCTAATTTCTGTTATTCCCTAAGGCACTGATGCATATTTACCCACTAAAAAAAAATAATTTGTTTGAAACATGATAATTTATAATAGGCATATTATGATCCTTTCAGATTTATTGTGATCTAATCACTAGGCACGTATTTAGGAAATATAAAATCCTTTCAAGACTTTTACCTTGAGACAGGCTAAGAATGCACAATGCACAAACACACATTCCTAACAGCTCCCAGTTTGGTAAGATGATCCATTCTCCAAAGCCATATATATCAAAAAGTTAACTGAACATTAGCCACCTTTCAAACCTTAATTGCACAGCTTGCTTAAAATAGAATAGTTTGCAGAAATGTTTTTGTAAGTCAAAGGCATGTTCAAACTGCACAGAGAGAAATGGAAAAAATTTTGGCCAGATTGTCACTTTGGTATGATTTTATGTTTACATATCTAAGGCAGAATCTAAATGCAATTCAAATAAAAATGATGGCCAAACTTCAGGAATTTTACCTCAAATTAAGAAGACTGCCTTATCACCATATCTGGTATCAAACCTAATTTTTAGTAGTTTGGTTATTTTTCCTGTGAGTTTGGTGAACTCTCAAGCAGCCATAACCCCTGTTCAGTGGAGCTGTACCAGCAGAACAAAGTCCTGGTACACCACATCATTTTTGCTCACAAGATGCTTTCTGTAGTAGTGCTACACCAGCCTGAATGTTCCCTGTTCCTGCTAAGGGATTAATGATGATAAATTAGTAACTACAGTAGGGCAAGTAGGTGGTGAGAGCTAGAAAATTTGGTAAAATGATAACATGCAGTTTGATATGATGGATGGCTTTATTCAGTTATTTCATGTTTTGGGATACAGACTTGATTCTTCAGTGGATGAACTTGAGCTGTGACTAGTGTGAGGCAGAGAAACTTTGTGACTGTAACGAGTATGCTTCTTACTGCTAGTAAAATATGTGCTCCCAACATTTCCTTAGTGAAAGAACCTCTTCCACCAACATCTTATAATTAAACAATACTCATAGTGCGTCACCACCTTTTTTTAAACTTCCAGTTGCAAATATCTGCCAGGATGTCTGGCAGACACATTATTTTTTGAACCTAAATTTCTAATTGTAATGACTACAAGCTAAAGCTTGAAAGCATGAACACTCAAGATTATGATGCCCACAGATAAGTAAAATAAATCCAAATCTTTGCAATTTTAAAACCAGTTCTGTAATCTCTTCCTTATCATCTTAATTAAAATAATTCTTTTAAAACTATTCTTCTCTGAAAACACACCTAGTCCATTATTTTTGTTTGATATTCACTAGAAAAAAAAAAAAAACCAACAAAAAAAAAAACCTGATGGGCTAAAAGGTAGGCATTTCTTATGAAACCAGACAATTCTTTTGCTGGTATTGCCCTTATGTAGTGAAGGTTAAACCAGAGGGATGGGTAATGGTGGTTCTTTAACCAAAAAACATATCCTAACCAATAGTTTGCTTTTCCAGGTATTTATACTTTTTTCCTATTTAATCCATACTCTGTAGCACATAAGAAAATCCTGAAGCAATATTCCTTTTTGAAAGCATCCCACCAGTCTCACCATCCCTTACTTCTTTATGGATTGACCTGCCCTTGGTGGGTCCATGCCATGCTCAGCAAGGAGAATAAAGCAGCTTAGAGAGGGACTTGATAAGTTTTGGTGCTATTCAAAGTTCTCCAGTGCTCTCTAGGGCTATACTAACACTGAGTGCTGGGGAGTAGGAGGGCTGTGAAGGAAACGTGGGAAGAAGAAAAGGCAGAGAACAAGCCACTGGATTGGGGGGGGGGGGGGGGTGGAAATTGGAGGAAGAAGGACTGCTCTACAACCCAGCCATGGCTCCAGCTCTGGTTACCTAGATTTCAGATGTAGACATGGTTATGGGTACCCCAGCTGTGTGTGTCCATTTTGAGCTACTTCTTAGTGTCCTAAATAAATACACTGTGTGTAAAGGCTCTTTCTATAGTGTCATCAGATTGTCAGCCTAAAGCTAAGAACATTACTCCTCTTGATACCAGTGAGAGTTGTTCCTGCTGTTTTTTTTTTTTCCTGTGGGCAGGAACAGGAACCCCATTAAACTCTACCCAAAGTCCATGGAAACTTAGATAGATGTTGCATAAAACCTTCAGTGACAGAATTAAAGATAGATAGATAGATAGATAGACAGACAGACAGTTATAGACAAAACAGGGCTTTTTTTTCCATAATTTGAACTTCCATTATAGATAGGTACTTCCAGGTTAAACACATACACAAATGTCCTCCCCTCCTCCTTCTTCTGTGCAGCCCTGTGGGATAGGGCATAGCCTAACCTTACTCCAATTTCTCTGTTTTCATCTGCTGAGGGACAGTGAACAGATCAGGAAGCCTGTTGTTCCAAATCTGAAATTCCAAGTGCATTACTTGTTCAAATTAAGCCATGTGATACTGTTTTAGTTCATTGATTTGACAACTGTGACATTTAAAACAATGTTTCTGATACAGAAACTGCTGAAAAAGCAAATGAAAAATGTCCCAAAAGCAAACTGTTGTGGAAAGTAAGCACAGCTGGACCTTAATTCTTTAATAAATTGGAATGAATATTCCCAGAACAAATTTTCTGGTTTTAGCTGTGTTTTTAAATTGCAAGACTTCTGAACTTGCATGACACCTGGACAACATACCATCCTCTCTCTCTCTCCACAAACTGAGTATTTCAGGAAATTTTCCTGTCTGTACAAGGAAAAGCCTGTAAGTTCAAGCATGATTATCCCTAATTTTTAGGCATAAAGTTTAAAGCTACAATACACTGAACTTTGAAGTAATTCTATCATCTAATGATAGAAATATTTGTTTACTGAGATGTTTAAAACTACAAAAGCTGCTTAAAACACCGCAAAAGTATGTGGATGTGTCACCTGGGGACATAGTTTAGTGGTGAACATGGTGGTGCTGGGTTAGATATTTATCACACTGACTTAGAGGTCTTTTCCAACCTTAGCAGTTCCATGATTGTATGAAAGTGCATTTTAAAATGTTGTATCTGCTTATCTGCCTTCTGCCTTTCCATCTCTTGTCTTCTCTTGTCCCATTGTCTCCATTGCCAGCCTTTTTCCCTTACTTTCCTCCAAATGCCAGACTAAAAATATTTCCCTTCTGCTTTCCCCACCTAGGTCTCAGCACACTGACCATATCTTTGCCTTGATTCCCAAGACCATTAAAAATGCAGTCACTGAGGGATATTGCTGCACAGCTTGATCATGTAAGCAAATACAATGCTCTAGTGCACCTGTAAGATGCAAAGACATTGTAAAAATAGAGAGGGGCGAAAAAAATGCTGTTCTCATTCCTCCCAAGTGAAGTAAGAGGTTGTCATAGGAGCTCAGTTTCCACACTCTCTCCCTACCCAATTTTTTGGCCAGCCTGCTCTTCCTTCCCCACTCATCCGTGAGGAGTTGAAAAGGGCAGAACCGAAAGCAGCATGAAATGGGAGTGAGACTTGTAAAGACAATGAAACAAAATGAATAGACATAAGTAAAATAATCCTAAAACAATGACAGCTCTCTTTATTGTAAAAACCGAGATGATAAAATGGATAGTAAAACTTTTAATCGCCTCTTTACCGCAGTGCAAGACTGCTGCTGTCAGAGTCCTGCAGTCAAGCTGTGGCCAGACTGAGCAGGTTTTTTAGAGTTTCATTCTTCATCTGCAGATTTCAGGAATGAAAGGATTGTTCCTAAGAGAGGAAGTTAAAATTTAAATTGCCCAATTTCTTCCTTAGGCTGGCATAAATCAAAAGTATCAATTGAGTTAGGCTGGTTGGGAAGAGATGAAAATCTGGTCTTCAATGTTTAAAAGAAAATGCATTTCTATTGCATATTATTAGAAAACTAATTTTTGTTGCCTCTATAAGACAACAATAAGAAAGGAAGAGAAAATAAAATGTTTTAAGTACTGTACTATGTCCCATGGACTCTTTTTGGAGTATCAGTCAGTCATCAGTCCTAAAATAAAGTCCTCCAAGGCTGCAAAGAACTCCAGGTTTGCAGGAATCCCGAACTTGTGGCCAAAAGCCCAGGGTGCCAACAACTGACCAGGAAAAAAAGGCAGACTTCCACCACAAATCTGTCACACTTGAAATATTTCTATGAAGCATTTCAAGTTAAACTAATAGTACACCTTTTTGAGTTTTGTCCTGGCTCTACTCAGGGGGCCTGTAGTTGTGCCAGAAGGTTTCTGTAAGAGAAGAACAGGAAAGCCTGAATCAAAACCATCCAATTTTAGATAAAGATGATCTACAAAGTCCTGTCAGAGTCTGGCCTGAGGGGTGTTCCAGCTCTTCATTTACCGTTTATAATTTTTCCGTTACATTTATTTCAAAAATACAATCTTCTCTTTTGGACTCATTTTGTGAACTGAAGGCTGTCTGCCACTCCTGATGACTGACTGATGAAGTCTGCTTCTATTTCTAAAATAAAGCCAGGAGTAGACTACAGCATTCCTGAGCCAGGCTAGAACGAGAGGGATGCTTAAATGAGAGGGATGGTTGCAGTAGAGAAGGTACAAGTCAGACATTTAGGCTCTATGTTTCTTGGGCTGGTGATTTAGGACAGACCACTTTGCCCTTTACCAATAAAAGACGAACAAAACTACCACTCTTCCTGATCTTCTGCTGCTTTATGGCACAGGAAGCGGGGAAAGAGAAGGATGTATTTGTTTGGAGCATCCATCCACCCTATAGATCCTGGAACCCACACCCCAGTGTTATGCCCTGGCCACACTGCTACATCCCAGGAACAGCCCTCTTGGGTGAACAGGAGGCTGCTGGCTGGTGCTGTATGTCTGACAGAGTTGGAGGGCAAACTAAGATGGATTTGAAACTTCTCCTCCTAGCGCAGGAGGGAAAAAGATTAAAACAAATGGGCTACAGGATGGCTAATGGTGCTGGTACAATCACTGGCAATAGCAGCTGTAATAGAGTCAGCCTTGAAGCGAGCTGCAGAGTGGTGATGTTACTTTATTCTTTGTAATGATCATTGTTAACTAATATTTGTCTGCTGAATGCCTACAGGTCTTTGTCAAGGATCAGGCCCCACTATGGCTGGTCCTGAATACAACCTAATAAAAAGCTGCCATTCTTCAGAGCTTGAAATTGAAGCACAAGTCAAAAGACAATAAGTGAATTCTGCAAAGAAACAGGTGGGCCCCAGGGTAACAATGAGACAAATGTGTGATGACATGGCCTGAAAGTGGCCAAACAGTTACATGCAAGAGAATGAGAAATGCTGCTATTTCTGTTAATTTGAAGAGTCTCTTGGACAGTCTAAGTTAAAGTTGCCAGGTCTTTTGATGCCTTTTCAGAGCTGAAGTCCGCCTCCTGGTAAGCAGCTGTCAGGAAGGCAGGGAAGAGGTAGCCTCTCTCTCAAGGTGACATGAAGTGAATGTGGGAGCAGCAATGTTGATACCTAAGGCTAATTCTCTGCACACAGTCCATTTGAACTGCATCTTCCAGAAGCCAAACTGGACTTCCCAGGCAGCTAATAAAAGGGATTTGTCTTCTGTACAAACTGGCTGCTGCCAAATGGCCACTGCAGAGTGAGCAGCCAGTCCTTCCCCAGGCTCGCACTCTTCAGAAAATAATGATGGCTTTGCTGTCTCTGCTGACCAGCTCTGTACCGAAATGGGAAAGGTTCCATATGTGTAATAGGAGCTCAGAGACCATGGTAATGAGTATGGTGTAAAAAATGATAGATAGGTGGATGGACAGATACCTCTTTATCATTTTTCCGAGCCATCCAATTTCCCCAGGCACAGAGTACACCCCAGAGATTTGGGTTTAAGGCAGAGAAAGCTTTACACGATGGATTGAGTGTTGTGTAAATATGTAAATAAAGAATAGCTCTTTAAATTTTTATGAGGAGTGCATTTTAAAGCCCTGCTTTGGTCTTCTTACTCAGGCTAAATTGCCACCTAACAAAATGGCAGTCATACCTGAACAAACATAACTATGTTCTGCACAGAAAACACCTGTATTAAGGATTAACTAATGAAAAAGTATTTGGATATTAAGAAAAGCAAAAAACTTGTGCATCAGACAAAAGCTTCCTGGGGTATGAAGTGCATTTGGCTATCAAGATGCTCTTTGTAGGCCACATGCTGCTTGATGACATGCCTGAATCCTAAATAAACAGACTTTATAAAGGGAAGCTAACAGGGTTCAGGGGCAAGTAGAGTGTCACAGCCACCCTAGTGCCATGTGTGACGTGTCTGGAGGCAGTCTGTGCACAGCAGTGTGTAGTGGCAGCACCGTACAGGACTGAGCTGTTCAGCAGCAAGACTGGCACCTGAGCACCCAGAAGATGCAGGGCCCGCAATATGACTCTGGCAGGACTGCCAAGAAAGCCTACAATGGGATTTAAGCACACAAGCCCCCAAACTGCAAGCTGGCAGAGGGAAGTGGAGGGCTAATCAGTGCCCTCTGGCACTGTCTGAGCTGGCTGTAGGGTGCTGGGTCCCAGGCAGGCACACCTGCACCCCGTGTTTCAAACATACAGCCTGTGCCTCAGCACATCAGCTCAGGGACATCTGATGTGACCCCAGTTTTTGTGGTTTCTTTTGTCCCCACAATCCCTCTGCCAGCTGCAGTAAGGAGACCTGCACGGCTCAGCTCCCAACTGCACAGAGAACAGGCATGCTCTTGCCTGCCTGCCTTCCCCTCTCCTGGTCTGCTCTCACTCACGGAAACCAGGAAGGGAGAGGAAGGGAGCTCCCAAAGCAATGCACTGCAAGTGATTTACATGGAGAATGGCTAAGGCAAAGCAATGCGTGCATCTGGGAACAATCCTGAGCTGGTAGGAGCATAGACAACACAGTCCACTCATAATTGCTCTATTCCCCCTCCAGGATCTCCATCAGGATGTGAAAGGTTTCAGCAACTGATCACCTTCACTCAAGGAAAAAAAAATTACAGAACTCTAGTTCTGCATGTATATATGAAAAAAGATCTTAGAACTGTTTTCCTGCAAGAAGTCCAAGTGTAAATATCATCCATGAGAAGCGACTCTGCCATTAAAACCATCCTTGCTTTGTTCATACCACCAAAGACACAGTGTTCTGCCTAACTAAAGGTCACAAAACAGCAGAAATTTGAATTCTTCCATCAATGCTTCTAGCAATCCAGGAGAATTCACATAAAGCCTATAATCCATTCCGTAAACATATCTACATGCATACATATATACAGATGTTTATATACACACACAAACGCACAATGAAGGAGGAAATACTCCCTTTAACAGCATGACCTTGTTGTTTTGTACCACTGTTTAAGAAAGGGATTATTAATGAAGCTAGCAGAAGTGCAGCAGTGTTTGTTAAGGCAGCGAAAACACCCATTCCTCCTTTTTTCAGCCGAACTGAAACCCTCACATACATCCACACTCTTGCAGTGTTTAGGTGTAAATAACACCCGGTGTGTACAAAGCTCCCCCTTTCATATTCATTACTGTCATAGCTTTGAAAGGAAAAAAGCAGAGGTCATTTATTAGAGGTTACTTTTCATGCAAAACACCCTGTGGTTGCTGTCATTCAGAACTACTTAGTCTACGCCCTCAGTCATCTATTAGCAGGGCTTCAGGTCATAACCTTTAGTGGCATTTGGAATCCCAGAACCTCTGATTAGTGCAGGATTTACATATCCTTCAGTAAAAAAATGCTCAGCTATAGAAATGCATGAAGTGTTGTAAATTTGTTTGGCCTTTTGTCTGGAATACATATGAACTCTGCATTCAAAGCAGGGTGCATTAAACTATATTTGTTTATCGTGTTATAGCTCCTCCGTTAATGTGGCGTCTGTTAACCCATTAAAGACAAAGTGTCCTTTCAAAGTGGGCTCATAATTGAGCACAAAGGAGGTGGACGCCAGTGCAATTAATAGGTTCAGATCAAACAAGCCAACTGTTGGTGCTTCTTTAGGCCTGATCTGTTTTTCTCAGAGAAGTAGCCCTGCCTGTATGAAGTTTGATTTAATGGTCTCTGCTGGGATCCGTATCATGAAATTTTACTGGAAGGTGTGAAAGTACTACTGAGTTGCTGCCTTGGCAGATGGTAGCAAGGTGTAACCAATCACACATTTTTGAGTTTCAGTAGCATAGAAACATCATTCCTTTGCAATATAGGATCAATACATATTGGGGGGTTTTGTTGCTAGAATTTAGAACCGAATTACACTGTTCTTCTAACAGAAACGCCATTAACAAGCATTAGCATGACTAATTGGCTGATTTAG
Organism: Corvus moneduloides; assembly: GCF_009650955.1. NCBI lineage: Eukaryota > Metazoa > Chordata > Aves > Passeriformes > Corvidae > Corvus > Corvus moneduloides. The sequence goes on along the minus strand of NC_045476.1, from coordinate 102,607,547 downwards.
CTCAGCAGAGAGGATTTGTCAAACAATACTAAGCCAGTTTTCCAGATACTTGAGTACTTGGGATGCTCTTCTATATTCTCATGTATTTTGAGGAAGACATTTTTAAAGGGTATAACATTCATGGCACATGGCTGGAATCAGTCATCTGTGCATTTGAGAGGACCTCAGCTGAACTGAAGTTCTCTAAGTCACGCACAGCGGGACACCATCTATGTTTTATTCAGGTTGGTTATGACTCTCTTGCCTGGATGTGAATTCTAATAGTGATAACAAAAGTGGTACCCTGTGCTGTGGGGGCTTCTGTATACCATCACAGAGCTTCACCTGGACATTCCAACCTTTGAGTCAAAGGAAATTCCAGCCAGAAGACCATTTAGCCTGCAGTCTTCCTCCTGGGAAAGTTAATTTGGATGTCAGTGAGCGCCAGTGAGAGCAGAGCAAACAGAATACTTGACAGGAGTATTTTTTACATATACATTATGACTTTGTGTGGTTATATGTCCCCTCTAGGTAAAGCTGGAGATATTTTCACCATGAATTTACAAAAAAAAATTATTTATAAATATTATTAATACCTCCTTACACTAAATGAATACATGGCCATGCATACAGGCTGGTGGACATCTCTGGACCCCAGTTCCTTTCAAATTACAATCCACCTGAGAGGTGACACTTACAAGTCAGTCTCAGAATTCTTTGTTGAAAGAGCAACCTCAGCTGCTTCTCTGCCAAATCCATCCTTATTTCTGCATGTCTTTGTGTTTCATACACTCAGATGTGAGAGGAACTCCTTGATGTCCTGCAAATATCAATGGGAGATACAGTCTGAAGGGACACTCCCCGCATGGATAAGCTTTGGCAGAGTGATCCATGGTCAGCAAAGAGGATATCACCTTTGCATGTCTATCACATGTCAACATCCAAATTCCATCCAAAATCCAATGCTGTCCAGCTCTGTAGCTACTCTTTGACTTGCCTGCAAGTTGAGAACATCAGAATGGCCTGGCCTCTGAGTATGAAACTTGACTTTTGAGGTCACATCTGTGCATTGTTTCATTCAGAGGCTGCATTTCTGGAGGTGTGAGGTCAGGTATTTCAATGTATCTCCTGGTTTAAATTAAACTCAGTGATAAGAGGCAGAGAGACCCCACATTTGGGTGATTTGCTGCAATGGCTTGGAACCAACCCAGCCCCCAGGGGAGCAGAGGGACACAACCTCATCTTTAAATTGGCAGCACTGGGGAAAGACTGTGAACCTGCATCTCAGGTGATTATAGTGAACTTGACTTTTTCAGTTCAGGAAAGTATTTCAAGGCATACAGGCTGAAATTGAGAGCTCAGATCTAGACACAGCCCAAGAAGAAAACCTGGCCCTTTGTCTCTTTCTTACCACAGAGAAGCAATACCTTTTCAGTTACAAGAGACATCAAAAGGTCTATCTGTAACAGACAGAAGGCTAAAATACTTACCTAGAAAATGTCATTTTCCTGCAACATCAGGTTCTGGCATGGGTATCTTCACTGATCAGGCTTTATAACTCCTCAAGGTTACCACACTCTTCAAGGTGGAATCACGTGTGCGCATCTTATTTTACCTTTCATATTTTCAAACAGACCCAGAGGAAAGGCAGAGAGAAATTTGCCATTCTGCAGGATCAGAAAAGAGAATGACACAGAGCCAACAATCACATGAGCTTAGGAGCAAAGCTGAGGACATTTCCTATGGGAATGTGAGGCGGAGAATGATCAACCCCAAGACACACTGAAACAACATCAAGGTCCAGCCATGTCTATTCATTTTTTGAAAGCCTGAAATGCTACCGATTCTCCAACATTGTACTCAGAAGTTGTAGGAGGCAGGACACTGCCAGGCGAAAGTAACATCTGATACACCTGATCCACACAGAGAGAAATGCGCAGGAAAAGCTCTGTGCCACTCATGTCTAGATGTGCCACTACCCCAGTGCACACTAATACCTAGACTAAACAACATATGAAAAAGTTCATTGGTAGGTGTCAAGGTTGTTCTACAGGGACACACATGAGAGATGGTTTTCAGAGCTTTCATGGGATTTCAGAAAAAAACTCATCAGTCAGCGCCTGATGACAAAAGTTTCATGCCCGGGGCAGTGCTCACCACCCACAGAATAAGAGCCCTGGGGGACATATCAAGGGTAAGGAAGGATTAATAATGGGAAACAATGAAAAGTAATAGAGAATGGCAAGTAAGAAGCAGTAAAAGACATGGAGGAATGGAATCGAAGCAGTAAAATCACTTCGAAAGCAAACTTTCTCACATGGTCGGTTGAAAAGAACAGATGGCACATGGACACCCCTTAACTTATTACAGCTGCTTGTCAGAACAGGTAAGAAGGTGAGCCTACAGATACCTCTGAGCCCAACGACTTCTGCCTGCCTGTGGCATGCGCATTTATTCAAAGTTAAATGGTTAAAGTAGCACTCTAAAACAGAGATTTTTCTGGTCACATGAAGAAAGAAAACTGGAAACCTCTGTTCCACAGTGATAAAAAAGGTGACTAGCTCTAGCAATTCATAAGAGAATTTGCATTCTTCTACTATTTAAGCCGTTAATCTTCATTCATCAAAGCTTTTACACCAACCTTTAGGCTTTTTAACAACAACAGGACTCTAGCCGACCTTTAGTTAAGATGGAATACAAATGTTATGCTAAAATGAGATCCAAGGAAACCATTGTTTACATAGAACTCAGGGAATGCTTTGTGGCCACCTTCAGTGAGAGAAGACTGAATTCCATGTTGCACGGTTACAAATTGTATTTTTAAAAACAAGTTTCATTTAGAAATCATTTCATTAAGATAAATACCATTTTTCCTCAAATAAATCCTCTATCCTTTGTTTTCCTCCAGATCTGGTTATATGAAAGTACAGTATTTGGGAAAATATTTGAAATACTGCCAGTGTTTAAACGGAAGGTGATAAATAAATTCAAGCATTGATCTGTCCCTGCTACTGAACAGGAGGAGCTGCTGTTGAGGTCAGCACTGAGAAGAGTTGTCACCAGATCCCTGCCATGTCCCATCAGTTACTCATGCACTTTTGACGTACCAGACACCCACTGTGGTTTAGTTAAATTAGACGGGTTCAGCTTCTGTTGGACCTTAAATGTGAATCACATATTCTCAACTAAATAAGGAAATAAAATTAAATACAATTTTGGTCAACCCTCTACCACAAATGAAAGTTTTATGTTTGTATATACAGATGCTTAAATCTCCATACATGCATACAATTTTTAGTGGATTATTCAGATTGTCTGCCTTACAGCTGCAGCACATTTGCTGTGTTTAATAACACTGCGACCTTCCCCTGCATAGGCGACTGTGACTGCAAGAGAAGACACATAGACACATCCATATGTTCTCCCCTCTGCTTCTCCCCTCTGCTTCTCCCTCCTCTGCTTCCATACTCCCACACATCCTGACACTTGCTCAGACAAGAAGGTCTGATAGTTTTCCCACTTCACAGGTTAACTCATTTCATTACTCCACCATTCTCCAAAATTCTCCACCGCTGCCCATGTTTGCAGTGCCCGTGCACTGCAGTACCTCCAAATATAACTCTCCTCGGTCTTTGGGGCTTGTGCACTGACCTTATCAACTTCCCTTGGAAAAACAGCCATAAACAGCACTTTAAACCAGATTTATTTAAAAGCAAAGTGATCAGGAGAACACAGCACAACCACAGCTCAGGGAACGTGTTTTTTCCCTCTGGCTCCCCCACTGACTGGCTGTTAAGACTTCAGGCAAGTTACTGAGTTCAGTGCTCAGACATGTTTCTCTGTAAACTTCATGGTCTCAGAGACAAGGCCTGTCTTTTGCTCCAGATGTGTAAAATGACTGGCACAGTAAGGCCTTGTTAGTAGCTGGGGTCTGTAGTTATCATGGCAATACCACAAATGCTGTTAACATTTCATATCAAATACTGCACTGCAAATGCATTTAGCACCCGACAGTCAAATAATGTAATAGGTCTCTGCCACATAATCAAGGTTAGATTTCACTTAAAACAATAACACTAAAGAAGTCATCTGGGTGTGGAAATTGCAGCAGACTCAAGATACAGCCTCTGTGACATTTCCCTGGCTTACACAAGAATTTTCTGCCTTCCATCTGAGCTGCCAAGGCCTGACTTGTTTGCTCTCATAAGAGAGGGGGTGGTGGGCTTAGGTTCATGGTGGCCCTAGGGCTTTTTGTCAACCCAGCACATGGGCAGCGTGGATGCCTGAAAAAGGTGTTGTGGAGAAATATCCTTACTCAGCAGATAACTGAGAGAGAAGCTGCTCAGCAGAACACAAGGTGAACAAATAGAAATGGAGGGGGGAGGAAATCACCATCTCCTAAATGACCCTGCAACACCCTGTGCCATGCCAGGACTCTGCTGTCCCCTCCTGCGAAGAGGAAGTTGCAGTAGCTTTGCAAACATCTACTGACCTCACTGAAACACATGGCAATGATAAAGTAGGTGACAAACAGCAAAGGCATCATTTCCTAGACAGCCATATTTATAATTTGTAGGCATACACACACTGTAGAGCAAAACTGGGACCTAAACAATTTGTGTGCACTGATTTTCGTAGTAGACTCAAGCTGTTCAGTTCACCTCTGACATCTCTTAGCAGAATTTTTTTTTAAACTACCATGTGACACGAAGTGAAAAATCCCTGTTGAGCTGTCTCCATCACAAGTGTCTTCACCTCACTGAACTTTGCCAGTAAAGCATCCAAGAAACACAATGATGCCACTTTTAGTCATTGTCTCATTTTCCAGCTGTTGGTAATGGACACACTGTGCCTTAGCCTGTAATGACAAAACTGAAAGCACACTCTGTGTTTTATAGGCCTCTGCTCTTTTGAATTTGTGACATCTATGCTAAAATGGGTCTTTTTGGACTACAGCTGGGAAAATGCACCAGTAAGGTACTTAGCTGAAACATATTTTGTCGCAAAAAGGTGAGGATTATTTTTAACAAATTTAATTAACAGAATTGTGTATTTTTATGATTTTTAAATACTAGAGATTTATAAAGAAAAACAAAGTAACAGTTCTATATGGGTTTTGTCTTTCTGTATCACAAGGGAAAATCCTTTGAAATGTTTTAGTTGTAGATGCTGCTCAGTGAAGTATCTCCTAAAGTGGTCAGCTTGAGGATTTTTTTGGAGAGGAGAAGTGCAAACCCAGCAAATCCAGCCAGAACAATGTATTTATATACTGTGTGTGAGCAAACCACAGTGAGCAGGGACAGAGACTGCCTGGTGAAGACTAAAGAAAAGGCTGTAGCCTGGAGTAGGGAGGACACCTCGAGGTCCTCTGTTCCTGGGAGTCTCATGCATTGCCATAAATGACCATCTGAAGGCTTTTTCAGAAAGACAGACAGCTGAGGTAGTGGGTGGCATTTTAAAATCAGCCTGTGGCACAGTCCCACCTGAGGGACTCCAGCAACACGGTGCTGATGAGAGAACCCCCTGGGTGACTGGGTCACACTTGTGACTACACCAAATTACAGCAGAAATGAACTCTCACTCACAGTAGGCTGAGATTTGGGGGACCTCAAAAAATATAATGAAGTGGCCAGTGCTGTGCAGCCCCCTGCCCCAGGCTGTATCAAATGGCCTTTGGGATGGAATTCCCCTGCCAGGCAGAATCGTTTTGAAGGTGTGGTACCCACCAGAATTACCCCCCATAAACACTGTCCTACATTTATCCCTCCTTGTTCCACTACCCACAAGAGCAACTGCAATGCATTTGAAGGAAAACTTCCAGCTCTTATTCAAAAGCTACCAGTGATAATATCTAGGAACTGCCCCTTTTGTTTTCCCGTTCTTATATGCATCACAGTGGGGATAACCAGGAGGCGGGGATGGGAAAAGAGAAGAGAGAGCACCAGCTCTTTCCAAAACCCCCAGCTGATCTATCTGGAAGATGTTTCACACCTGGGAGGGAAACCGCTGGTGTGTGAATGGCAGTAGTTACTTAATCCCTACACCCACGGAGAACTGGAGCAGAGCATAAAGGCTCAGGCAGTTCTCTGCTTGTTCCTATTGCCAGCCCCCGTTTTGGCAGCCCAACACCATTTCCTCCTTACCTCGCCCCTCTCTCCACTCTCTCACCCCCATTTTAAGCTGGAAACCAGTCAAATGTTTTACTTAGGCCTGCAAGTCTAATTCTTCGTAGGTTTGAGTTGTTGGTTTGTGTTGGGGTTTTTTTCAAATGAAAATGCCTAGTTACATGTAACATATGGATTTTATAAAGGTGGGTATGTATTAAAGGTAAAACAGAAAAAGAAAGAACAAAGTTTATTATTTTACACAGTGGAGCGGACACCTCATATGGCTAATTCTTGAGTTAAATGAGTTTTCCAAGAAAATGTTTAGTCTTCCATTGAACAATTATTTTAAATACTTTGCCACCATGAAGTAAGGCAGTGTAAGTTTTATGAACATACATCTTTTTTTTTTCCTTTCACGGAAACATTTGCTTGACTGATCCCTTATAGTTCCAGAAACAAATACAAGTGCATTTGCTTAGAATAACAAAACCACACACAATACTTAACTTACTAGGATGATTTAGCAGTGGTTCAGTATTTCTTTTGGCTGAGTGCTCTGGATGAGATCCCATGTACACAGTCTTGTATTTTACACTAATACTTTTACTTCAGGTTATACAGTAATCTCTGTCAGGCGCTGTGCCCCAAGTACACTATTAAAAGCTATCTGCTGATGGAATGTCTCTGTCAAAAGGGCATGTGCAAAATAGATTCTAAAAATTAAACTTGTTTAATGCATTACACTTCATGGGTGTTAGAGCGGAGAATTAACTGAGATAGTAAACCCATACTCCCCATCACTTAAAAGATAAACACAGTCACTGAGCAAGGGATATATTTGTAACTATGAGGAAAAAAAATTGCCTCAGTTCTAGAAAAACTGTCTCAAACTGTCCTCTTTCCTTTTCATGCCTGACACACATAGAAATTAAACCTGTTAAGTTGTAAATTTAATTAAAAGAAACCTCATAAAATATATTAATACAATCTCTAGGAGGACTCCTCTGTACCAAACTTTTATTGCCTTCCCTTTTTATATGCCAGAACAATCCTTTGTGAAATTTCTCCTTAAATATATTTAATTTATATCTCTCTGGCTGGTGACACTCACACTGAACATCCCTGCAGTATGGAGGCAGCTGGCTGTACCCTACACACTGTGCATCCAGTGTGTGGCACGAGCTTTTCCAGCTGAAACTTGCCAAATGCTGTCCTGTGACCCCACGCTCCACTGCCTGCTGCTTGTGACCACTTAGGTACCAAAAAGTTACTTTGAAGAAGGGTGACAGAATCCTGACCTAAAGAAGACCATGTATTTACAGGTCCCATTCTGCCATCCTTCCACAGGTTTTTAATGTTTCTAGTTTCCTACTGGCTTAATTAGAGCTGCAGGGGAGCTTCTAATTTTTCTGGTCACACTTTATTATCTTCTGATTACTAACCATTAGTCTTCATCTTTCTCTAGGGCTTGAGTTTTTTGTATTTTTTTTTTTTTGGGGGAGGGGAGGGGGGTTCTTTGGGGTTTCTTTGCTTTTTTAAAAAACAGGATTTTTTTAAATGGCCAGGAATGAGATATATGTTGAAAATAAATTTCCTCTTCTCAAAGTAATTGCTAGCTGGGGATGATAATTTCTTTGTTCAGAGCAGATACAGAACTATTGTCTTGGCCTCCTAAATTGGTACGCCATACCCCATGCTGTCTGCAAGCATCAGTGTGGAGCCATGCACAGGAGATGCTGAATATCCGATATAACGGTGGTGTCCCTGTCTAACAAAAACTAACTCCTTCTCCTTTTTTTTTTTTTTTTAATGGAAGAGAAATAATGAGACAACTGCACAGCATTTTAGTCCACATTTCTCTATTTCCTTCTCATAAAAGGTCTCAAAGAAATGCAAAGCACCATTGAAGAGTTCAAAGACATACCTCAGAATGTGACTGCACATTCAAGGCACACTGACATATTCAAGACTGGATAGCTCTATTGGAGGGGGGAAAAAAAAGAGAAAGAAAGAGAGAGAGAAAAGAAAGAAAAAGGTTCAGCATACAAAACACAATACACAATATCTACTTCTACTGTGTGAAACTCACTGCATTCATTTTGCTCACTGAGCAAACTAGGTCCCAGAGTATAACACACACAATAAATCGAGCCTTCTTTTTTTCCATAGGAGCTGATTTTAAGAGAAGCTAAAAATTACCCAGTGTAAATGATGCAGAGGCTGATGCAGCTGAATTTATAAATTGGGTTGAAAAGTTTGACATGCTGAATTAGATTATGCTATATAATGCATCACTAAGTAATTGATATGTACATTATGTGCAAAGAAAGCCCCGCTAACTCATGTGTAACTTTCCTTTTTTTTTTTGCATTATTGTGTAACTTGGCCATTGGCTCATTGTCAGTTGAACAAATTTCAAAAGGAGATTTAGTCCCTTATGAGCTGAATAAAATTTTTGTTCCATTCTGGTACTCTAAAAATAGAATACAGGATAAAGATACTTTTTTTTAAAGTAGAAAATACATAGGAATGCATCAGAGCATTTAAAGCCTCTTTTGTGGCCTTTTTTCCATTTTTAGGGAAGTTTTCCTTACATTTGTTCAAGAAATGTAGAAGTCCAGATGAAAGATGTGTAATACCAGCACCAACTGGAGAGGTCATCAGGAATTTAAGGGAAGGGGGAATATACCATTTCCTTAGAAAAAACCAAACAATGTAACACTGATTTCTGTCTTCTGGGAGTGCACCAGAAATTTTTTTTTAAAATCATACCAGACAGAAATTTCAGTTTTATACTGGTTGTTCAGTATGTTTACAGTCTTCTACTGATGATCTGCATTTATTTCAAGAAGATGAGAGCATTTCCCTCTGCAATTACTAGCATATCTGCTCTGATCCAATGCTGATTGCAGCACAGGGCCTTAAATCTCTGTAATCTGTCTGAAATGTTATTAAATATTAGATTTCACTGTGATTTGTTTTCTTATCACTTTACTTGTAACTTTACAGCCATTCACCACCAAGAGACCTTGAACTGGAGGCTACGGCTTTAATCTCAATTTGTTATACTAAAATGCAAAATTAAAGAAGAATGAAAAAAGTTGAATATTACCAAGGAATGTAATTGATAGCATTGTGTCAGTTTTGAGTTTTAATATTATAAACTGTATTTTATGATACTCTACCCTAATAGTGACATATTTAACATTTTAAGACTGGATATAATAATTTTATGGGACAAAATGGGTATTGTTAGAAGGTTATACAGTAGTACTTTATCAAATCCTTGTATATTAAATACCAAAACACTATGATAAAATAATAGTAAGTCTCACTTCTCCTTGGAGAAAAAAATCTGTCTTTAATGTCTCATCTCTAGTTCAAGACCTCCTGGAGGTCTCTGGTCAGGAAACAGTGCCACCAAAGCTCTGTGCACAGGGGTATGGACAGACAGCATTTACAGCGTTCTGGCAGTTTTCACTTGAAAATGCAAAGCAGGGAAATTTTTATATCCTGATAAATTCTGCTTTGCTTCCAGGAAATTCCAGTTTGGTAGGTGCCCAAAGGACCTATAGCAAAGGGAACAGGCATGAGCATGCTTTCAAACAGTACAGGAGCAGCCAGGAATAGATGATTTTGGTTCTCCTCCCCTGTTTGACCACTCCCCAAAACAGAGGTTCTCTCTTCCATATCACCAGCCAGAGTCAAACTTCCTTACATCCAAGTCCCTGTAATGCACTTCTGGCATGCTGCTGGTTATAATGCTTATTAATTTGCATCACATTTTCCTTCCAGTCTTCTCTTCCCCTGACCTCCATCTACCTCTCTCTCAGCCCATCCTTAAACTGTGGAGAACTTGGAATATAAAGAAATAAGAAACATGTAGAAATCCAAATCCGTGTTTTAAGTGAGCTACCTTGCCAGAATGTGGCAGGATGTCATCATTTGTAGCATTGGTACACATCTGTCATGGTAAAGAAAGGCAACTTTCTGGACTGGGAAAAGGGAATAATTCTCTCTTGCCAGGAGTCTGAAATTCAGACAATGTCCAAATCCAAAATAAAACTAAAAACCAAAAATATATTGGTAGAAATATTAGATGTTATGACTGCAGTATGGCAGCAGCTCTGGAGATGAAATATAATATGTGAGGCTACAGATGTAACAAGAGGGAGGATAGCACAGGACTTTCAGCCATGGAAATATCCAGATCAGGATACTAACCCAGCAGTTCCACTGTGCTTTGCCTGTCTGAATCACCCCAGCAATGTCCCTCCTTAACAGTCTATCCTTAAAGTGCATATAATAAAATGAGGCCACTGAGACTCGTACATGGCTGGCTCTCTCCACTGATTTTAATTCTCTAACTAGAAATGCTGCACAAGGTCAGTTTATGTGGAAAAAATCTGTACCAGCAGAGGCTCACATTGACCCTTCTTTCAGAAGAAAATCATAGGATTTCAAATTGGGGTTTTGTATAGATTGGGAAAAGTGTCCACAGAAAAGAATGGTGACTGTGATTTTACACAGACATATATAAAGGACTTGAAGACATGTGCCAAGTTTTTGTTAGTTATATAGGGCTCTTCCATGAGCCACAAAGATCTAAACAATTCAAAACTGTCAAATAAAAGGGGTTTGGGGGAGTTTTCAAGTCCATTCAAGGCAGGAAAGCAGGCAGGAAGGCAGGCTTATACTTTGGATATCCCTAAATATGAAAAGACAATCTAGATACATTTGATGTTCATGAATGGGTTAATGTTAGAGTTGGTTGCTCTAGAAAGTTCTGTCCAACAAGCTCAGGTGTCCCTGATGTGGAGCCCCAAGCATAACATTTTATTATATTTGTCATCTCCTACTGGTGAGATTTAGGGACAGAGTTCTTGTCCCAACTCATCCCCACAAAATACAGATCAACAAAGGTTTTGTTAGCTGCTGTATTTTCCTGGTTTGCTTTCAGATTCACATTGCAGATGAATATCCTAACACTTGCACTGCCTGTGTCCCTCTCCGTCTTTGTGTGCATTTACACACAAAGTGGAACATTCTTCATTTTAGTCTGTCAGAGATATATATTATTTTCAATTTTAGTTTTTAATTCTAGAATATCACAGGATTGGAAAATGTTAAGAGTAAAGTAGGCATGGCATAAAGTATAGCAAGAGAAAGCCTACTAAAACCTTCAAAAATATAAAGGACAACATTCAGCCAAAACAGAATCCAACTAGATTCTCCCTCCAACCATGGACAGTCCTGGAAAGAAAGGTCATGATCATCTTCCTCTTGGAAGAGGATTAGAAAATAATTTTTGTATTGACATTTGAGATGTTAGTTTCAAACAGACATCAATTACTCTGCCTGCAACATTATCCCAGGGCTCAGTACAGGAGAGAAACATTTATTTAAACATGCCAGCTGTGTTCAAAGTGAAAGAAAATTCCCGTAAAATACTTTCAAAACAGAAATGAACATCAATTTAAAAAAATAAATAAATAAAAATCAGCCCACATTTATGAAACAAGAAGAGAAATAAAACCTGTCTGATCACACTGCAGAAGTACGTGCACATTTTGTAGTAAAAAGAAAGGAAGTGAAGCTGTAGCTAATTTTCTCTGAGTTTTGTGTCTTTTTTTTTCTCAGAAAAGGAAGACACCAAAAAGAGGAAATAAAAAGTGTGGTTGAAAGTGGGCAGGGAAAAGGAAACACTCTGTCACAAGATGGTTCTCTCTAATTCCACCTTTGGAGATGCCAGCAAGCATGGAAAGCTGTGCCGGCAGTGGGACAAGCCGTGAGGAACGCGAGGAGCTGCAGTTGGCACCAGGCTGAAGTGCCAGGGCAGCTGTGAGCCCAAGCAGGCGCAGCCCCGAGGCTGCCGTGCCCGCAGCCAGGAGGGCAGAGCGGGCAGGAGCTGGGCCCGCGCTCGGCCAAACCGGGCTGGATCCACTGTCCCGGCACCGGGGCACTGCCGCGAAAGGAAGGGACTCGGTGTGCTTCCACGCCGTGGGGTGCTGTTCTGAAAATGATTCTTCCTGACACATGATTGCTGTGATTTGGCTCGCTGTTCTATCAGAATAAAAAACCAAAATAACCCCCCAAAAACCCAATAAACAAACAAACAAACCAAATTAAAGAAAAAAACCCAAACAACAACAATTCAAAATCCATTTTCTAGAAAAATTCTGTTTACGTTCAACCTGGAGACAAAAGCCAAAACACCCAAGAGGTCCATCCCAGAGCCACAGCACCCCAGCAATAATTAAAGGGAACATTTTTGTATTATGGCACAATACAGTCGTGGTGTTTGGACATGTCAAAACAAACAAACCATATTCAGGAAAATCTGTGGCACAAAAGAGCTAAACAAATCATGGGGTAGAAGCAAACATGGCCACACCATCAGCATTCAAGACCTGAAGAAAAGAGTGGAAACTTTCAGGGTCTGAATGCGGGAGTGGAAAAGCTAATTGAGCACAAATGAAAGGATCTATTACGGCTGAAAGAATAAGTGAGAGTACAGGCAGGACAATACTCTCATTTATGATTCAAATGCCCATGGATAGTGCAGTACAGCTTTAAATACAATTTACAGCCTTGATTACAAATGACTATGTGCATCAACTTGGAAGCAATGCAAAGACTGCGAGCAAGAGAAAGAGGCTGCCTTGTCAGAAAGGAAGGAGAAGGGGATAAGTGACGGCAGAGCTGGGCTGGACACTCAGAAGCAATTGGAATGTGCAGAATTATGAAATAGGGCTTTTAAAAACCTGAAGATGAACTGATTAGTGGGCAAGAAGGCTCACATTTAGAATAACCGAATTGCACAGTGATAAGATTATAAAGGGAGATTTATGCTAGATAATCACAGTGAGATCAGGGGCAAGGGAGTATCATTCTGTCCCTGTGTCTTCCAAAAGCAAAATATAAATATATGAATGTGGTAAAAATAATAAGTACTGGAAATGAAGAGCAAGGACAGCCTCTTATTTTTATGGAAAGCAGCAGCAGCTTTTTTTCTCAGCCTGCATGAGACCCAAAACTGACCTGAAACCACCCAAGTTGTGAATTACTTTCTACCCAGAAACTGGCTGTATCCTCACTGCCTTTTTTTTTTTTTTTTTAAGCTATGTTATGTTTTATGAACCAAACATTACTTCTGTTAAATTTCCAAGAGTTGGGAAATTCTAAAAATCTTATGAAAAGCATAAAATTATTTGGGCTGTGTAGCAACAAAATAAGCACTGGATGGACATTGGCACCAAAGACAGTGCGCCCCGAAGTTCCACAGACTGTATATTTTCATATTTTTTCTATTCCACATCCATTCTGAGCTCCAACCATTGCGTACCACAGCAGCTAACAAAAGTCAAGAAAATGCCATCAACCCTCCATAGGTCCCACTTTCCAAATTCTCCCAGAGCCTGTCTGAAACCAGAAACTCACTAAAAAGCTACTGGCGGGAGTAGACCTCAGTGACAAGGAGACAGGCACAAGCAGAAGCAAACAGCTGGGTGAAGGTGTGGCCTTCACACCTGCAGGAGGGCATCAGTACCTGAGAACTCAGCCCTGCCACGCTTTCTACTGGTAGTGGCTAAACAACTCAGGTAATTACTTTGCATTTACCTCTTCCCCTAGGTGGCCCTGAGACATTTCTTCCAAGTGGAAATCGCTCTCTCAAAGAGATCTGTGAGTCCAGGACTGTCAATCTTAATCACAGCAGTGCACCATGTGCTCAGGAGTGAAACCCAAGTTCAAAAAGCCTCCATGCCTTGTGCAATATGCAGCAGTTCCTTGACTAAAAATTAAGGAGTGGCTAAATAAAATGAAGGAGAGCTGTACATATATTCCTGCAACATTCCAACCCATTCCCACCGAACACTTGTCAGAATCAGTTTTCAAAATTTACAAGTAGTGAGAACAACCAAACCTCAGGAACTAACCCTCCTCTCATAACCAAAAGCCGCAATCTCCATAATTACGTGCACGGGAGACTGGAACTGTGTAATGAGGAGGAAGAAAATGAGAGGCTTCTGATGGCTGATTCAAGACAATGGAGCCCTCATCTCTGAGCCCAAAGAGTAACCACACAAAGGACAAACCCAAAGTCTCCTCTCTTTCCCTCATCATAACCATTCACTGCAGAGCACAATAATGCTGGGGCAAGTGTGTGTATTTTTACTTCTTTTGTAAGGGTTCAGCTGGCACCTTTCTTAAGCAAGGCAGTTAGCATGAGTAGCCCAACACAGCACCCTTTCTCCACAGTTAATAATTTTTTAAGGACACTGTTTTTGAAACAAAAAGAGAATGAAACTACATGGCGTGTACTCCCAGTCTCCAATTGGGAGTGGAAGAAAATAATGGCCACACACTGCTATACAATTAGGTCTGTCTTGGAATGAAATTATACTGATGTTTTTCTAAGCAATGCCAGGTGGTTTATTCACCAAATAATGAGACACTAAATGGATCTAAAGATTCTTGGCAACTGGTAAATGCTTACCTTGGACTTCCTATTCCTCTCTTCAAGAAATGGTTTGCTTTTCCCAAGAGCTTTTTTAAGTAGCTCCTCAGCTGTGATTAAAAGCAAATAACGGTGGTGTGAAGGTTGGTTAACTAACACTTGTTTAATGATACAGCTCAGGGAACTGCAAGCGCACCTCAGATACCTCATTGGTTTAGTAAACAGCTTCAGCCATCAGAAGACCTTGTTTTTAAAGTCCGTAATTCCCTTCCAGAAACAAAAAAACCCCAAAATGTTGTAGCTAACTTTTCTCTACTTGATCACTGCCCAAAATCCTATTAGAAAAAAAAAAATTAAATCTTAGCTTCATTATTTGCAAGAGCAACAAAAACATGGAATCTTTTCCCTGATACTGCAGGAGGAGGGAAGACAAGCTCTGGAAGCAGGAGGTGGCCACGTGTGGGCAGCAGCACAGCGAGGACCGGTGGTACCCACAGCCCAGCATGGAGGGCCAAAGGAGTCAGGCTGCCTCCAGAGCCGAGCAAAGAAGGGAGAGACCATATCTCAACAGGCTTATGCAGCCTCTGGGCTCAGCATCGGCTGTGGAGCAAATCAGAGGACAAAGAAGGAGTGGACCTGGCTCCACCACTTGCCCAAGCAAAAGCTGGTGGGGCAGCCAAGGACCTCAGAGCCAACACAGCAGTAGCTCCCAGGGTCATCCCGTGCCCCTGGGGCAGAGAAGTACCAGCTGAATCATCCCACTGATCACTGGGAAACACGATGTTTCAACCACAGCTCTGTCCCATGATCCAATCCCCATCCTCTGCTGCTCCATCTTTGAGAACTAGAGAGTGCTCCAGCTCCAAACAAAACTGACCTGGGGACAGGAGCCCTCCTGTACAGGTACAAAGCAATTTAAATAACCCTGGGGCTGCTAAGGTCAGGCTTAGGTGCAGGCTGCTTTTCTGCCCTGCTGCATTCGCAGGGGTGGACACAGCCTGGTGGGCGGGGGTGGACACCAAGGTCGGCAGAAGCACCAGCACCCAGCGCTGGGATGTCACTCAGGAAAAAGGCTTTAAAGGAACAAGCCATTTCAGAACTATCAGCAGACAGCAAATAGAGCAGCCAATGGATTTTGCTTCCCTTTCTTTTTGTCAATTTAGGGAGAGAAGCACATTATACAAATATTAATAATGAAAAAAAATGCTGTGAATAATTCTTCACTTATGGTTTCTCCTCCAAATATTTAGAATTAGTATTGCTTTGACCATCTTTGTCCGAAGATCGCTTCCATTTCAAAAGATGACTGTTCACAGCCAGAGATTTAGAATTTCGTTTATGTGAATACAAATTGATATTTATGAAAAATCCTACATCTAAAGTACATCTGCTAGAGTCATTTTCTAGAATATTCCACAAAATTCTAAACATACTGAACATTGCAAGGCTTCCCAAGAAGAACTAATTACAATGCCCAAATTAATATTTGAAGAAAATCTTGAAGCACTGGCTCTGTTCTCATTTAAATACGTGACTACTCTCTTTATAATGTGCAAAGCATTATAACCATTTATATATGTTCCAAGTGATATATTACTGAGTTGAACCTAGATTCCCCTTCTTTTGTTCTGGGTTCATAACCTTGCTGTATTATCTTCCATAACGCTATAGCTTGCTAATGCATAATTCAAGCCTCTCTTATTGACAAAAGGCAGCAGAAAGAAAGAATATTTCAATGCCACTTTCCCACGTAGATAGTATTGCTTTCACTTCAGCTAGTATAATTTCCATACTAAAGCCAAATCTTTTAAAGTACATTAAGTATCATTTTCATTGCTTATTTGCAATTGATTCACTGGGACAACTACATCTGTTTACCTCCATCTTCTGAGACTACTTTACTGCAAGTTTTTTGTTGGGTTTTATTGGGGTTTCTTTTGAAGCAGGTTTCTTTCCAAAAGAAGAAACTTCAGTTAAAACATTATGCACTAATGTATGACATCAGCTTCACACTAATCTCTTGATTTAACTAGAGCTTGGCTTTAGGACTAGTGTCACAGTTTCCCCAGATGCAGGTATGGAGCAGAACCACTTTGCCATCATCCTGCAAACCCTGTTCTACCCCTTCCCTGTGTAAAGTAACTGTAAACAGGCATGTATCACGTTCCCATGCATCTCTGACTGGAGGTCAAATTTGTCCTCACAGTCAGCCATGCATCTATGCAAAAATCCCACTGATGCTAATGCAGTTCCTTCAAATACACGCAGGTGGGAAGGAGAAGATAGTTTGCCCATTTTCCATGTTGGCAACATATATGGAGAACTCCAAAGGCTTTCAGTCTCCTCTGAGAAACAGACTGCCTCCTTCCAATGGTACAAAAGTGATACAGCCCACAGATAGAATAATTACAAACAATTAAATGCTCCAAGAAGCAGCCAAGTATCAACCCTTCCTCATCATTACTTGGGCAGGTTAAGACTGTCAATTCTTGTGTCTCCATAGACCCTCAGCTCAATGTCCTCTCATTAGAGCATTCTTTGGAAGCCAAAAAGGACACATCTTCCTTTACAGAAGGCTGTAGGGCAGCGAGCAGCTACTCTCTCTCTGCATCAGCCCAGTGGATTGTCAGCACACGTTTCACACAGTCCCTGCTGCGTGTGGCTCAGCACACTGCGCTGTGCACGGAGCTGTGCAAGGCGAGGCTCCTCTGCAGCCTTCCTTCTCACCTATGCATTTATCTGAGCTGTGAAACTGAAACCCTGCTCTCATCTAACTTCCCCTGGCACTCAGCCTGGGCTCAATCTGCAGCCAGACTGCCTACACATGGCACCTGCCCTTGTGGCCAGCAGTGTCCATCACCCAGCCACATTTATTTGTTCCATCTCTTGGCTGCAGTAAGAACAGAGGCTGGGGCAGATTGGCCAAATCCAGGAGTGCCAGGGCCCATCCCCACAGCAGGTAACGCCTTTAGAGCACAGCGTGTGTGCCCTGCGCACTGCGCCTCGCTTCTCCAAGCTGCAACTCGTTTGCCTCACATGCAGCTGAAAGGCATTCAAGCAGGGAAGTGCCGTGGTCAGAGGGGGAATTTGCCCCCGAGGCTGGTGCAGCATCACTTCTGCACGGCAGCCCACATGCAGCTTAAACATCAGGAAATGTCCCTTACCATACAGTGCCCAGCACAGATGGACAATCACCTAAGACACTCTTTATATAATGAAGGAAACTGTAATCTTACTAATTAATCTGCCAAAAGTGGCATGAAAATTTATCAGAAGAGGCTCTACAAGGCACCTGGACTCCCTGTAATCGTATTCACCAACCAGTCTTAGTAATAACACCTTCTAGCAACATTTATAGCTCTGGTGCTTCTCTCTGTGCCACCTCAGCCACTCACCTGTTCCTTGCAAGTTCAGCTTCCTGAAGCATTGCAATTCTAGCTACAGTCAAGATGATTTCTCTAAACTTAGGAGCGTGTTTATTTTTTTCTAAAAACTCTCAAAGACTCATTTTCTGCAAAATACTCAGAAAACACAGCTTGAGAAGCAAAATTCAGGTGGGTTTAATGGTGCCTCCAGCTGTGCCTCATTTTAAAGTCACTGTTTATTCAACAGAATCAATGCAAAGGAGAATTAACTTGAGTTACGAAATACTTTAATGTCATGGTCTGAAAAACTAACAGTTTAGGAGAGTAACACTGCTGCCACTTGGATTATTCTCCTTCTACTTGCCTCACCTTAAAGGTCATGGAATTTCTCGTATCATATGCTGTCAGAGGAGAAAAAATGAAAATTACTTATATAACTTTGCAGGGAATTCCATATGTTTGTAACTCTGAAAGCACTAGAACTTTAAGGGGCTGTGTAGGAAATGGTGCTGTGAAGTAAATCATCAGCCTTGTCAGCAGCAAGTAAACAGCCCATGTCATTTTTGACACTTGCTTATTGCCTGTCCTTCCCCCTGGAATTTCGCTTAGGTCTGCTTGGATTTAACTCTAGCACTTGCATTCAAGCTAGCTCAGAAGTTCCTGCAGCTCTCATTGCACCAGGGATGACCTCTGGCCAAATGCAAGGAAGGCCCTAACTTGCAAAGGATGAACACAGAGCTGCAGTGAACCTTTCCAGAAGTCACTGCCTAGACTCTCAGCTGTTCATCACACGCAAGGGCCCCAGAGAGGCCTGAACATCTCCCCAGCTAAGGGAGTACAGGGCTTCTGGATCCTGGGCTGGTCCCATTGCATGGTTGGTGCAAAACCAAAAATGCCAGAACACAGCTGTGCCGAGACCATCTCCTCAATGGCAGGGCTGAGACCAGCCCCAATTCCCTTCACACCTCTGTCCTGGTGGATGCGGCTTTTGGGATGTGAGAGAGCAGAGCTTCCCTGTTTGAGGCTGTGAGCTGGGAAGTCAGCAGGACAGGGGAAGGAGTGCAAGAAGAGCCATGCACGTGTGTCACTGCCGGGGAAACAGCGAGTACAGGCCCTCCTTCACCATCCTGGTGCCAGCCCAGGGCCACTGGCAGCAGGCAGCCTTGTCCTCTCAAGGCACAGGGATGGTGAGCAACCTGAGACTGGGCACCTAAGCAAATTTCTACGTAATTTCACCTTCTTGTTAGCAAATTTCCAAAAATCTGTCTTTGTAAAGAGCTCCTAGAACCTACCTCTAGACCTACAGTTCCTAGAGATAAAAAATGTGCTTCATGTCACATCTACACTAAGCTTCCTCCTGACAGTCCCTCTAACAATGCAGTCAAACACTCTAACAAGAACACACCCTACTCTTGTCAATATTTGGAAAAAAAAAAACCAACAAACCTTGGGAAAAGCCAATCATTCCCATATCCATAGCAGGCTCTTGCACATTATCAGGAGCATGGCCACACAACTGATTTGCCATTTCACAGGACAAGCAAGTAGGAAACCCCAGCAGAGGGGACGGGACTTGGCAAGCTCCCGAGGTGGACTTCTTGTAAAAGAAGAGAAAACTCTTGCCAGCTGCCTGTCCCCACCACTGCTCTGGAGATATCATCTTCTCTGTGGTGCAAGCAACCACCCACACCTGTCTTCTCTGAAGGAGGAGACGAACACGTGAGGAAGAAAAATTTGGGAAAGCAGTACCAGCAAACTGGTTACCATTTTATTTCCATGGTCTTCTGTGGGTGAGGTGACTGCAGCGACCTCCCACTGCTGGCTCCCACATGGAAAAACAGACCCCGTGTCCCTGCAGCAGCAGCAGCATGACTCTCATGAAAACTCGTGGTAAAAGCAAGAAATGGCTTGGTTTGTGACCTACCTTCGCCAAGGGAAGCCCCTCACAGAAGAACTGTGCTTATTGGAGCACTGCTCCAGCATTCTGTGACAAGTTGTAGGTCTCAGAAACCACCACTGGCTCAAGAATTGTCTCAGGCAAAGCACAACATTGCCCTGTCCCAGAAAAATAAGCTGATTTCTGGGAGTAAGATGAACGGGAGGGTCAGTGTCCCTTTTATGTCATATCATAACAATGAATATTTAAAAGATAAATAAATCATTTTTCTCTGCTTAGAAAAACCTTCTGAGGTTCCTGTGGTACTTTGGGTTGATGATGATGAAAGATGACATGCACAGATTTTCACTTACAGAAAGGCAACATGGGTAACTCACATTTTCTAAACTCCTGACAGGTAACTCACCTGATGACACAGGAACAAACAAATCAAGCCATCTGTACCAATCTCACATGAACAACTTAAATCTGAGATACAAAGGATTTCATGAAGGAAAGAGCCAAGTGTCTAAGCCATTTTAATATTGGACATTTTTTCTTAACAGCTTTAAGCATCTCCAGCTCTTTTATCCAACATACTACAAGGCATCTTAAAACATTCTGTATTACAGAATGCTATCTGAATGTACCCTCTAGCATCCTCAAAGGATTGCTCCAGTTCAGCATCTGCTTAAAACACTAAGACTTCTTGCCTGCCTTTTTCTTCCCCCTCCTGCTTGGGGCTAATCAGCTTGCTTGTTTCTCTAAAAGAGCAATATGCTTCTCAGAATGCCTTAGGTATTGGAGAGACCCTTCAGTCCACCCTCAACTACTCATAATTACAGTTCTACCTCTGGTTCACTCATCAGTCAAGAAAGCAGAGATCAAAATAGGCATTCCCTTATTTTCTGTCAGAACATCATTCACCCTAAGAACATTTTTGCAGGATAAGATGATTCACCAAGATTAAATTATGTGCTTATTTTCAGAATTTTCCAATCCATCTTCCCAGAAGCTGCCTGCACATTCCTCCTCCCTTTCATTTAAACAGAAGCACTCCGCAATAGGGACACACCTCATCTGGTTAGGTTTCAGAGTTTCTGCTCCATCTCCAAATCCTTTTGTCTCTCAAACTGTTGACTTTGCCCTTTTTGGCAACTTTTCCACTCAATGGCAATTCTTCCCTGAACCTCTCACTCCACTTCTAGCCTCTCCTTGGTCCTGTTCTCAGCTTTGCCCTTCCTCAGAGACTGCTTTCCATCTGCTTCAATTTCAGAGGGTCAAAACTTAACCCCTTACTGATCTTCATGTGCTTTCGTCACCTCTCTTTCTCTATGGCCCTGTGAGCAATCCAGGGTATGTGAGTATCCAAATCCACAGAGCTGGGCCACGTTGATGCTCTTGATGCCACTACTTAAGCCACAAACAAAATAAACCTCTGGTCTGTGCCTGCTCACAACATACCCTTGCCTCTCTCATTAGCAAAAGCATCCCTTACTTTGACCAGTAACTGGTGGTCAATTTGGAAATACTTGCTTATATCCAACACATATGGATTTTTTTTCCCATGTACAATTTACTCTTTGACTACCAGCCTCGAACAAAGGGAGTATTTTTCTAGTGTTTTGGGGGGATTATGAAAAACCAAGCAAAAGTATCTTTGAAACAGCTACTGTCTACCTGGAGATAGCTAATGATGTCATCACATGGTTACAGTCCCTCTCAAAAAGCCAGCATTCCCACAGCCCCATGGAAAGCGGCTAATAGGGGAGCATGTCTATGCTTTCAATTATCTTCAACTGCTTTACATCACTTGCTGCTCCAGAAACAATCATTTCATAATTTGTAATAAAAACCTGAAGTGGAAGGTTTTTTATAGATCAGCACACTCCATTTCATTTGTGTTATCTTCTAAAATAGTGGACCAGGCTGGTGTTCCTTACCTGTGAGCTCTCAGTGAATCCACTTGTTGTCTCTGAACACTGGACTGCCCTGAAGTATGGAGTTCCCAAACACAGCAAAAGAGAAAGCAGAGAGCACAAATGAGGAGAGAAGACTCTGCAATTCGGTGCTTTGCTTAAAAATAGTGGCTTGCACGGAGGTTGGGAAATTTGACTTGTCATAAAATGCAACCTTTTCCACTAATAATCCAACACATTTTACATAGTAAGAACCTAATGAAGAAGTTACCTCTTGCTTTGTTCCAGGTCTTGTGGCAGATTGGTTTTTCAAGGATAAATCCCCACCTATGTCAATGAATTCCAGCACTCCTGGTGGAGCTGCTGAGATATACTTGAGGTAGCCTAGCATGGGAATATGGCTTGGAAGAACAATACCAAGCACAGGCCTGGTCAGAAACTCTTTGGGCATGAGAAGGAGTGAACAGGGGTGATGCAGATACTCCCAGGAGAGTAAGAGGATTTTGTAAGATGGCTCCGAACGGCAAGCATGCTCTGATGCCTCCAGCAGGATAAACGAAGACACCACACAGCTCCCCAAAGCATGAGAACCCAGCAACACATTTACTGGGATTACCACGAAACCTGCAGGATATCAGTGCCTGGAAATCCCCCTAGAGAGAGATTTGTATCCTACAGTTAACAGCAAAACACTTTTTGCACCTACCAGCAGATGCTGTTTTCTAAAGGATAATACCCAGTTGTTTTCATTAAAGCTGGGTCTTCTATAGGACAGACGCAGCAATTTATGGTAAGGTTTATCACTAAGGACATTTAAGAGGTTTTAAAATACAAACCTAAAAATTGTCTTGGCTTTCCAACTGGCTTAACTTTTTGTAGAATGCACCCATTTATACACAGCATTTCTGACAGAAGGAATTTCAAGAATGCAGCATGGTGGCAATGTAGTAGCTGATTAGGCCTGTGGAGAAAGTTTCCCCAAGTTTGACTTCTGGTCAGCGTACAACATCCAGGACACAAAAATACTCTGGTGAAGGTGGTCTGTCTCTTTCACTTCCACCATAATAAAAGAGATCTCCTACACTTCAGCTATAATAAACCACACACAAACCAGAGAGAGAGAGAGAGAGAGAGAGAGAGACGCAGAGAGGGAGAGATGGCAGATACACGGAGAATCTGCAGCGTAGATAATCAAACCCTTTATTGTCTAAGTTACATTAGACTTGCAACACCATAAAAACCTGTTAAGAAGAAGAAACAGTAGATTGGTAGAGGTAGTAGAAAGTCCCTGTAACAGTCATAAAAGGGCTTTACAGGAGTGTGTCATGCCAAAAAAGCTTATGACTTTGCTTAAAAGAGCTGATCAAAGCCCATTTGACTAAATAAATAAGAACACAACTCATTTTAAATACTATGGTCTAACTAAAATAGCAAATCAATACAATACAATGATAAAGAAAAAACAGAAATCGTGGGATTCACTTCCAAAAACAGATGGTCCTTAAGGTTGGTTTTCCCCCACCCACTCTTATTTCTTGCTTAATTAAGTGAAAATCTCACTTCTGTGCTATACACAGCATATAATTATTTAAACTGATTTCCCCTACTGTTGTTCTTCATGAAGCTAAATTATGATTGTAAACTTTGCTGATTAGTACCCTGGTAATGGCAGTGACAGCACTAGCTTCTGTGTGAAGGATTCGGGAAGAAAATTCCAGAAAGAAGGTTTGGCTCTAAGTATTAACTAAGATTTTCTAGTTCTAGTTCAGCTTGCCAAAAAAATACAATTAAAAAAAAAGAGAGAAATTACAAATGTACACTACACTTCTGTGCCATTTTGGGTATGGAAGAGTTTTTAATAACTAAACCACAAACAAACAGGTTAAGCAACTAGCTTTTGTGCATTCCTGAACTGTCACCATTACGTTCTCTCATGGAAACTATGACTCAGAAAAGCAACAAAACAAAAGAAGAAATCAACAAAAAAAAAAAATCAAAATTAAAGCTAGTGCAAACTCAAAATGATAATCATTAAGCAACACAGCAAAATATTTAATTTTTTCTTTTCTTTTTTTTTTTTTTTTGGTGTACAATGGAATGCGTCTATGCGACCTCCCTCAAAATAACTTCACAGAACAGTTAATTACAGTCACTTTTAAGTACTTGCACAGACATTCCTAACTACACCGAGACTTACAGAGAATTCTGGTTTACATCTCGTGTAATAGCATAAGGAAAATCTAGTTTAAAAAAAATACGTAAGAAAGTTAATTTGCATTGTTGCAAGTGTTGCAAAGTAACAAAACCTGTCAAGTAATTTAAAACAAGTAACAAGTAGTATCCAGACCAAATTACTGACTAGATTTTTTTAAAAAAAGGAACCCCCCTGCCCACCAAAACTGTTAGAACAGAAAGATCACGTTTTAAGGTTTTTTCTGCTTTTTTTTTTTTTTTTAACAAATCGTTTGTCAGAAGCCCATTTCTACAAAAAGCACTATTCCATTACTGTATTAAGTAAACTGTGGTCTCACCTGTATTAAAGGTTAGCATCATTTCTGTACATGTAAAATTATTGCTTTTTTGAAAAATATATTTAGCATGCTAGTTGTTTTTTTAACTCCATTTCCTGCCTTTACAAACTGTTACAATTAAAAAAAAAAAAAACTAGTAAAGCTTTTGCAAAAATTTTCACAGAACATTTTCTTTCAAGGCAGCAGTAACTTTTGATAATGCATAAAATTATATGTGCAAAATCTGAAACTCTCAGAAATATTACCATCACACATAGTGTCACAGCAATAAGAAAAGAAAATATTTATATCTGTGGAATACATTTTTAATTGCTTACACTGCATGGTTTAACAACCTGTTATGTGCCACAACCCCACCTTGAAAACTTGCAGTTAAAGAGTTACTGTAGAAGAGGTATATAAAGCTTTTTTTTTTCTTTTTTTTCCTAACACCACCAGTGATCACCAAGTACAAGACATCACACATTTATATGAACATTATCCTTCCACCACAAAAGAAGTTCCTTGTCTTTCCAGAACGTCAGCGGGCCCAAGGAGGAGTGGCAGCTGGTCTGCTGAACCGAACTCAGGAGCAGAGAGCACCTTATGGCCCCAGGGCTGCCTGAATTCGTTCAGTGACACCTTTTCTCTTCTAAATAGACAGATCAGCGGTGTTAGACAGCTGAATGTTTTATTATTTCCATTTTTTTTTTCATTAAGTGAAGACTTCCTTTGTGACCAGGTTGAAGAAAGTAGCCCTGTTAACAAAAAAAAGGTCCTGAGAGTAAAACACAGAAGCCTGGTTTTTTTTCTTAGTGTTCAACTAGCTTTTCTTTTCCAAAGCAGAATAGAAGCTTTTCTCTGGAAGTGTTTCAATTTCCATATTCACATACTATTAATGGTGCGCAGTCAAGAGCAAGAGCACTAGAAATCCAAGTGGTCCCCAAACTGTAATGAAACAAACCATTGCAGAATGACGGTCTTTCTCTTTAGTCCCTTTAATCCTTCATCAAGCATTGCTTTCTCAGCACCGAATGCCACCTCTTCCCTGCACCCCCCATTCTTCCTCTCTCTGTTGTTTTTTTTTTAATTTGCTTTTCAGCATGACAGGCAGTGGCAGTTTCATTAATTAATACTTCTCCAGCCCTCAAATCCACTGCTGTTTTTCAAATGTATCAAATAGTCATTGTGAGCATCAGGGAGGTTTTTGTTACAGTGCTTAACTTCTTCACGCTGTCCAAATCACATAAAGTTTAATTTTTCCAGTGTCTCAAACTTCTCTTGATTAATATAGATGCCTTGTGCCGCCACAGTGCTTGCCAACTCCACTGTTTATTATAAAGGAAATAAGGAACCATGGGACTGATTAGTACATCAATTTATATATATCTTGTGTAGCATCTTCATTTATTTTAAGATGATTAACAGCGTGGAGGAGGCATCCCCCTCCTGGCAGAGCACTGCTCCCAGCCTCGCGCAGCAGCTCCGGGTGCGGCCATGGCTGGCAGGGGGATGCTCTGGAGCGTGGCGGGCTGCCGGGGCTCCTCCACCCGGGATCTAGGTTCCCTTCCGGAGATGCAGCGTGTGGGTGACCTCTGTGCCGCCGTGCTCTCTCCCCTGCAAGAAGGACAACACGGGGAAAAGCTCATTCTCGCCCCTGCTCCCAGGCACGACCCTCCAGCAAGTTGTGCCGGCATTCGTTACCCTTTATTAGCATCACGTACGTTCATCTTGACCCACCACGTGAGAACACTTTGGGGGGTTTTTTTTAAGCATCTCCCCCAAGAGCAAAGCGCGTCAGGCCCATATATAAAGTCCCTGACGGACTAGAACAAGAAGTAACAGGATCTGGCGGAGCAGTTCAGAGAAGGCTGAGAACAAGGAGGGAAAGAAGAGGCCTCCAAAAAGTGGAATTTTGTGCTAGCCAAAAGGGATTCATAACTAGATCAGTGCTTTAAAAAGGCTGAAGTTTGACGTCACAGAGGCAGCTAAATGAAAAAAAACTGAATTCTTGTGCAGGTCTGTCAAATGCTAAGGCAGCTTTCTTCCCCCCTTGTCATCTTCCTTTTATTTTCTTAGCCAATTTTCATGAATAATTACCACATTGAAAAAAAATAGCAGGGATATTCTAAAATCAAGTGAAATTAAAGATAACATCATGAATAAGTGGGAGCCTGCAGCTCCCAAGAAAAGCTTTAAAATGACATTTAGAACATCACTGTCGGAACAATGCAGTTTACAATCCTGATCCTAAAACAACATGGCAAGATTAATCTTACATAAATGCATTATCCTTAAGCTAAAGTCTTGATGAAGTGAAACAGACCATTTTAAATTAATGCAACATAAAATACGGCACCCATGTAAAATCCAAGCAAGTTTCAAGCTGTGCCTATGGCAGCCCTCGAAATAGCTAAAGAAAGCCCAGCTCTGGTTGACATAACGTATTAAGTGCATCTCTTTTGTTAATAGATTTAGAAAATTCCTAATTAAACCTGGCCTGAGATTCATGACATTTACCAGTCAAAGTTTGGTTTTAAGGCGGAAAGATTTGCAACAAAATTAAAGAAAAAAAAAGCTGCTGTACAGACCGCAGTATATTTGAAATGTAGGAAACAGTAACTGAATGAGAGATGTGATAAAACTTCCTTAGTTGGATGCTGAATTTCCTGCAGTAAACTAAGAAAAATGCTTTACATTTTTGCGCGGCTGCATCATGCCTGAGAGACACAGCCACAATTCCAGGAGGAGGCGTTCATCATTGGAACGCCTCGGATCGAACCGGCTCCGTGTACACGGGGGAGCACAGCAGAGCTTTGCGGGGCTGGCGAGGAGGGCAGGAGGGGAGGGGAGGGGATGGCAGGCACCTTGTCCCACTTTCCCTGGGCAGGAACTGGAAAAGGGGAGTCATTAGGGGCGCTCTTTTGCAATGGATAGCCTGCAAAGTGGTGAAGGCACGCCCTGCATGTCATGGATCACTCAAAACAAGGGATCCAGGAAAAGGACAATCCATCCTTCCCACCTGCAAGGATAGCGCAGAGGGGATGGAGGTGATGGGTGGCTGAGCCCCTTTCAGGCACAGCTGTGCTCCCTGTTTCACCAGGGAACAGCACCTGAGCTTCACGTGTGCCAAAACCCACTCAGTGGCTCAGCCCCCTGTACTCACACTGTCCCAAGGTACGGTCAGATTTTGAACCAGCTGATACAGAGTTGGATTGAATTCTTCCTGAAATAAAAATGTTTTCCCTTTTAAAAAGTAGGCTTTCTTCACTTTCAATGAAGTGGCAGATCTTTACGTGAAACCTACAGCTTCCATGCCAAAAGCTGCTCTCATAGCAACTTCCAGGGCTTTTCCCCAGTTAACAGGAAAAACCCAGTTTGTGTGCATGTTAATATGCTGGAGACAGATTATTGCATGACATTGAAGTAAATTGCAAGAAGCACAAATACCACTGCAGTTTGCTGGCAAGGGACAAGTGTTGGGACAAGAACTACAGCTCCTAATCCTGTCTCTAATGCTCATAAAGTAACAGACATACAGTACATGCATATTACTCAGATGCCAGTACAGCAGCCTCCATGGTTCCTTGATTGTTTGCACTATAATCTCCATATGTATGAACGAGACAAATTAGGTTGCCATTTATTTGTTCATTATCTATTATTTTGATTAATGGAATTCTTGTTCTCAGAATAACTATTTAAAAATAACATTTGCAATAATGAGGACTGAACTATTAATCATGATCTTTGGAAGAAACTCTGCAAGGAACTGGGGCAAGACATTTCTTATGAACAAATGTCATAAATAGGACTTCTAACAGACAGTACTAGAATTTTGAGTGCAAGAAAACCCAAACCAGGCAAACTCAGAAACCAAAAGTTTAAATAACTTTTTAATCTGGGTTAGGTTTTTTGCCTCCTCCCCTTCTCCGTAAAGTCGCTTTAGGACATGCAGAGCTATAGTGTTGCTGGACTATAAAAACATTACAGGTAACAGATGTCCCCAGCTTTTCCCCCAAGCTCCTTTACAACACACACATATATACATATACATATATATATATATATGTATATATATATATACACAGTGTTTCCTTGATGGTTCTCTCCAGCCTGTCTATCCCCTAAGTTCTCGCTATTCAAATTTATGCTATTTCAAATATTGAATGCTGCAAGAAATATTTTAAAATTCTTAGAGTGGAGAAAATGAAGGTTTAGGGACCCCTTAATGAAGGTACTTTACCCTTGTCACACAGTAGGTACAGGACCTACTGCACACCCCTCTCTTCAGTGAATGAGGCCCAAGAACTGTGCTGTCCAGAAAGAAGGACAATCAGTGCTTTCTGGCATGGGGAAAGCTTCAGCCAGAGAATTCAGGATACCAACAGCTGGGTTTTTTTCCCTGGGCTGCAGCTTCTAATTAATTTTCAGTGAATAAAAGAGTGTTTTTCTGGAGAGGACAAAGGTTGGAGTTTTGGGGGTTTTCCTTGTTTCGCTCACACAGAAGATGGAGAACTTGGGTGTCTCTGACTCCAGTGCTGCAAATATAGTTCATATATATATATACTCAACTAGAGAGAGCTCTCCCTCACTGCCAACCAGTAAATCATGCCTTCTGAACACCCAATTTCTTGTCCCTTAAAATTTTTAGAGCATATTGATTGACACTGATAGAGCATCAACTATATTCCTAAAGTGGGCCAAGTTTTTATACGGCTTTAAAAACGCAGAAGGAGAAGTCAAATGCACGGCGTATGCCTTAGAAACTGCTACCGCTGCTGTCACCACTGTGAAAAAGCAGGCTCCAGACTGACTCCTGTACCACTGGGAATTGGGCTTCTGGCTGCAGTGCTGCAGCATCAGGCAGTGTCTCTGAAATGACCCCACGCTTTAGGAGAGCCTTGCTTTGAGACACACATGGTTGCAGGGCCCCTTCTGAAGGGGAGCCAGCTTTTGTCTTGCCATGTATACGCAATTGAAGCGCGCTCCCCAAATTCATGCCTACTAAATCATGTCTCTGGATGTCGCTTAGACTATGCCAAATTAAGATACATATTCATTGTGGATAAGCAAGCTTTATTATGTATATACTGGGATATTTAGCATTTATAAAAATATTCAGAATATTCAATATGTTTAATATGGCAGCTTTTCAAGAGAATCCACATGACTTAGCACAGATTGTATTGACTTGAGGTATGTAATGAGCATTTTTTGTCCTTTAGATAAAGAAGAGTAGGAAATATTCCAAAGTTCATGGGAAATTCATTTTATGTAAAAATGTCATTCTGGTTTGGGTTTTTTTTAAAGCATTCAGGTAGAAATAAGAAACCACAATAAATAATGTTATGAATTAGTATCTTATTTCCTACATTTTATTTATATTTCATTGGTGCTGATAACAAAGCATGAAACACACGTTAGCTACTGTTAGCCCAGTGCTAACAGTAGTAAAACTGTGTGTGTTTCATCTTTTTTATACAGTGCTATAGGTGACCTCCTTTTCAGTGATGCTGAACACCTGCACCTCCTGTTGGTGGTTCACTACCCTAAAATAGGGTTCTTATTTAGACACCTAAATATAGATTTAGCTGGTTCGTTTTTGAAAAAGCCTGGCTGTAGACCCTATTTTTAACATGCAGAATTAGAATTATTCTGTGATAAAACTGCTATTCAACGTAGCACTGTTGTAAGCTACCATGCTGGGGGATTTGAAAAGCCCTACCTAACACTGTTTCATAAAGGAAACCTTTAGAGATGATCTTCTGGCTCACTAGAGAAGGGAATGGGGGAACCATGAAATACTAATGTTAATATTTTTACTCTTTGGCAGACTACTCAGGGGAAGACATTTTACCTGTGAGGTGGAAACATTATGTAAAGTGAATCATTTCCACTTGACATCAAAAAAACCCCTCTTTCCTTCTCAAACTACCGTACATGGTAACTATTGTTTCTTGCTCGGAGCACGTGCGTGGCACTTCTGTAACTTGAACTGACTTTACACCATAAACCCTCACGAATAGATCTGTCCCCAATTAAGAAATGAAATGAAGACATGGAGTGACAACGTTTTAAGTGGGAAATGGTAATGTTAACAGAATGCTGCAGGCACCGTTCTCAGTGAGAGCTCATTTCTGTGCTTCTGAAGGCCCCTACAGCTGCATGTGGAAATGAGAGTATTCCCTCTGTAACGCCCAGGGACTGTGCAGGTGGAGTCTTCTGGGGGAGCACAATGCCTGCCCACCACGCGAGCTGGCAAAACAGCAGACAACTGAATAATCCTACCCGACACAGACACTGACAAATCGAGACAAAGGCTGGTACTGAGGAGCAAACAGGACAAAAGAAAGGGAACTATCTCCTGCAGAAGTGATCACACTGCATCTTCTCTGAAAATACTGACTGGCATGAGATGAAGCCATTCAAGAAGCTAACACCTACTCGGTGTTCTGCTGTATTGAGATGCTGTAATTTAATCAAATGCTTTGAAGGCAGACTGGCAGATAGCACAAGCAAGCTACCTTCACCATGGAAGAAGTCAGCCAATAAATTCTGGCATGACAATAGTTTACAAACACAAGATTATGAGTCAATTTATTGTGCAGTAATACAACCCAAATTACAAAAAGAGTCCAGATGTGGTCTGAGCTACCCCATTTCATTTTGGA
The DNA here is from genome assembly GCF_009650955.1 of Corvus moneduloides. Classification (NCBI taxonomy): domain Eukaryota; kingdom Metazoa; phylum Chordata; class Aves; order Passeriformes; family Corvidae; genus Corvus; species Corvus moneduloides. The sequence goes on along the minus strand of NC_045476.1, from coordinate 102,576,659 downwards.
TATATATGGCCATTTCAGAATTTTTTGGAAATGTATTTCCAACTTTGACCTTTCATTGTCTTCTAGAAGAAGAAAGCCCAGATGCCTTCAGAATGTGATCTCAACTACACATGAGAGAAAACCATGAGCATGAAAAGATGAAAGAGCGTTTTAAAAGATGCTTAGGTTTACTAAATCTACATTATTGAACTGATGAGAACCAAAGACTAGCTGAGCGAGTTGGCAGAGCTGCAGTGTTTCACTCTGACACACTCACAGTGTGTCTCTGTCATTCACTCTGTTACTGAGAGATGTGTCCTTGCACAATTTTATCAGATAAGCATCATAAGGGGGACACTACAGCATAACTTTTCAGCTACTGTCCCGCAAAAGCAAAGTAAACATTGCCCACAGCTACAACAACTGAAGTGCTATGCCATCTTGGAAACTTTTATGAGAACTGTTGGCCACTCCTATGGCTTGGTGTCAATCCAGATGCTCTTGTGACAGAGGCTGGGTTTTCCATGCAGCCTTTGGGCCAGAAAGATGCAAGGACAGAGAGAAGGTGCCAAGAGTCTTCATGAAGGGTGCAGCACAGGAACTAGGCAATGTGGTGGTGCCCAGTGAGAATGTTTAATGAGCAAGTGGAAACCAACCCATAAACTTCATAATGTTGGGAGTAGCACAGAGATGCATTCTCTAAGCATGGCTAAAACATCTGCAATAGTTTAGTAAGAGACAGGAGGACAAGGGCTGCTATAGTGAAAATTAAACTAAAAGTGAGGATGAAAGGAAACGTGAGTGATGCTGAAGGCTGTTTCACAGTGGCAGAGAAGCGCCCAGGAGAAGGTGTGCTCTGAAACCCACCTGCCAAGCTGCAAATGGAATAGGAAGGTCCAGGCTATAACACTATTCTCCATAGACATAAGATACATGAAACAAATTCTGTTTAACGATTTTCTGTGTAACGGCTTTGTCATGTATAATTCAGAGCTCTGAGAAGTGTTTGTTAAGACAGGAAACGATATACTAGAAACAGGAAAGCACACTAAGAGAGTCCAGGGAAACTGGTGGATAAGAACTTTTCAAAGGCCAGATACTGGATAACAGGGTACAAATACTTTTCAGAAAAATGAAGACTAAACATTAATTGTCTTATTGCAGCAGAAAATGTGTTAATTGTAAAAGCAAATTTCCAGGAATTCTTTATGTACTATCTCACTATTACATGTCAGGGCACATTACAGAGTTACCTATCCCACCCAGTCCCCAGTAAGCCAGTAACATGTTTATTTGAACACTAACTACCTGTTTTACAGTTAACTGATGCTCTATATATCAGATTCTGATAAAATGCTTAAAAAATTTAAGATTTTTTAAAAATTAAGCAATACCATTATTATTTATACATGTTATAAAACAGTCAGTGCTCTAGTGATGAGTATCATTGTGCAATTTTTTTCCCAGCTACCACATTAAAAACCAAACACCCAATTAATTGTAAAACATACTTGTTTTGAGGCATCTGCGGAGGTGGTGTGAACTTCAGTACCTCGGAGTCCATTAGACTCAAATACCACTGTGGGAACAAGGGGGCTTGTTAACAGATGAACATTCAAGCTTCGTTAGTGTGTGTACATTATTTGAGACCATTACAGATTAACCACGTTCAAAAAAAGACACCAGCTACTAGCCTGTGGCCGGAAAATACCAATTTACCGTAACACTTACTGGAAGAGAGTGTGCTAATGGCAGCCTAGGGCCACTGCCCTTTTTAATTCAGACTTCAGCACTGAAGAAAGCAATCACTGACAACATTAATTATCAGTGTATGTGTAAAGGGACCCTCTTCTTGCATTACTTACCATTTGGCTTCTGTCATTTTGCATCAGCCTGGCTTATGTATGCATCATTCACACTTTTGAGGAGGAACCCGCTACTCTCACTGTCTCATGCAATGCTCAGGAGGTCTCATGACACCGGTGGCTTCAGCCTCCTCCAGCCTCAACCACAGACCGTGTCAGGTTAAAAATGGTTGATAGGGATTTACCATTTTAGGGCTGACCAGTCTGAGGAAAAATCTTGTTTCCCACAAAAATGTTCCTGTCAACAGCAACGACGAGGCAAAACAAAGCCTTATGTTGTGCTGAAAGGGGTACTTTGATTTCAATTTGTGCTGGTGGCAACAGAATTCATTAGCATATTCATTTCTGAGTACCCTACTCTCTAATTAAAATAAAACATTTGCAAATAGACTTATCTTAAATGCATTGCAATTTTATGGAGTTTGGGCAGGGATCAGGTAAGGAATATATGGAGAACAAGAGCAATAGTCATAAAAATAAAAAACCTGTCTATTAGATTTAGGTACTGGAATTACTTAGGTTAACATGGTATGTGAAATTGAATTCTTGGCATTTTGTTAGCTGAATCTGAAGGCAGGCAAGTGGGAAAGGGAGAAAGCAAGAGCGAGTGTGAAAAGGTACCTGCATGGGACCTCTGATGAGTCCTGAGGTGGCTGGGTTGGGTAAAGCATTTTCCACATTCTCTGCAGACACAGTCTCCTTGGCGTGTTTGTGTCCTGAGCATCCCTGTAGTCAGGAGAGAGGGAGGGAAGGAGGGAGGAGGGGGTGGACCGGGGGGGGGGGTGAGGGGGAGAGGAGAGAGGAAAGTTGAGAAGAAAACATTATGCCAGAAGAAAACATCATTAGTATGTCTAATGTGTCATTATGTGAGGCTACCTTCAGGCCCTGGATGACAACTGTCAGCCTTCATCTAGGCACTGGCTGACAGGCTAGGCACACACAGGACTGCAAGAATGCATAAATTACATTGAATTAAAAAATGCTCCCCATGATGTGCCCGCACCAGGACTGGCATGTCAGGTGTGAGCTTTTCAGAGCAGCTGGATCCACTTCTCAGCCATCACCCAGCTTTGTCAAGCAGTACATCAGGCAAATCAAAGTGACTCCAGCGTGGCGGAGACAAGTCACATGGATAATAGGAAGTGAGTAGGACCAGAGCCCGACTGTCCCCCCCAGGCGGCAATACCTCAGAGACAAATGCAGAGCGAGCAGAGCCATCGCAGACTGATCAAACCTTTCGCCCCTGCCTACCTGCCTGCCGGTGCTGCTTTGACCCCGGACCTCTGAGGCACAGACGAAAGACATCTGTGAATGAAAGTGTCATTCCGGACATTTTGAGCTGGTAGCAGCACAGCAGCCTTCCCCAGCCCTGGGTAAACATGTTTTCTAGGCCATTAGCATTTGTGGAAAACCGTTCAAACCTCTCCTTTTTCTCCAAAGGTCAGTTTACAGCATCTGACTTAAAGGGCTGGTCTTTGTCTTTTTGCTGCTGATCAAAAAAGACACATTTGACTTTTATTGGGCTTTTTTATTATTAAAAAAAATGTTTGAACATCATCTTTTCTATTTTGGTAAAACACCCTCTTCAGAAGAAAAGAGTCGATGTTTCCATTTGCCACTGGAATACTTCGGCTTTTAAAGAAATTCTGAGAGGGTTGTCAACAGAAGTGAAGTTTCAGCTTTTCTTTCATATCCCCCCTCCCCAGTTAACAGCATTTAAAAAGAATAAAATTGGAACAAAAAAGTGGCAATAAAAAAACCTCCACACAACTGAAAAATTTACTGCAGGATGCCACAGGATTCATCCAAAATATGGATGCTGCAGCTGAAAATGAATGGAGAAGATGACAGCTGCAATCTACTCTGCTGGTATGACACCAAGCATCCCAGGATGGTTTCCACCACACCATATACTGCAAAGAAGTGTTTTGCTGCAAAAAAACTTCCAAACAAACACCCCACTCACAGACTGTTTTCTCCTTTTATAATAGCACCTCCTGCAGATGGCAGCACAGTCTGCATAATACACCTGAACACTCTCGCTCACAAAATTAAGTTTCTGGCAGTCAAATACAAGATCATGATTTGGGGGAAAATCCAGATCAGATATACTGACACACACACACACAAAAGCAAAAAAAACCAAACCAAAACAAAAACAAACAAATAATCAACAACAAAAAAAACCACTAACAAAACTATTTTAAAACATCATGTAAGTGTCCTAAGCATCAATGAGAACCTTACTGAACTATAATGGGAGGGGTTTGCCTTGTAAGGCAGTCAAGATTGAAGCAGGATTTCTGAGCTGTTACGAGTATTTTTCCCCTCACTGGCCAGAACTGTAGCTGCAAGCTGGAAAACAAAGCTGAGGGAAGCGTGTGGAGGAACCAGCTGTGGCCTTTGCAGGAGTGCCATGGTGACTGCTGGACAGGCAGGGACTGGCACAGCAGCTTTGTGAAGCCCAGGAGAGCTGGGTTCCTCCAGTCATGGTTCTGACACCTCTGGAGAGACATTTAATCCCTCTATAACCCACGTCTCCTTCTGCTGAAGGGGAATACATTTATCTCAGAAGCCATCACTAACCTGATCCAACAGCCTTCATGGAAGCACTGCTCCCACTCATGAGGGACAGTTGAGGATGCTGTTGTAAGCCAATGTATAAACACGCAGGGTGAGTGGGTTAAGACTTCCACCCAACCCCTCCCTACCACTCACTTTATGGGAGTTATTCAAAAAAGCTGGTGGAAAAAATGGATAGCTCCCAGGTGTATTTGCCATTGTTGCATTTCCTAAGTAGCACCATAAAGCTTTTGATAGTTCAGAGCTTTGAGCCATGGGCGTGGCTGATGAAAGACAATGACCCTATGAGTCATCACTCAGGGTATCCTCTAGGTGAACAAAGGTGGATAACTACAGGTGTTCAAAAATTAAGGTAAATGAACAGGACTGTGTGAATGGAATTCCTGTGAAATCCATGCTCAAAGCTGGTCTCAACCCTGAAGAAAGAGTGCATCTGCTGCCATAACCCACCCAATACCTAAATGGCATGAATAAAATAAATAACCACTCTTAAATATAACAGTAAGATTCTCTCTACAAGCATTTGGGAAGACTGGGCAGTGTGAAACAAACCTAGCCTAAGCACAGCAAGCTTCATGTTTGCAGCTGTATCACAACAGTACACACAACAACTCTCTTCCAAGGACACACTGGAACAAACACGAATGTAAAAGAAAGGATCCCAAAAGTAAATGTAGCCACTCAAAAGGAAGTTGAGTACTGTACTACCACACACTAAAATAGTCTATTGTGATCCAAGATGACATCATATACCAAAAAAACCCAAGTAAAGTCTATTGAGAATATTCAACTAAGGAAAAACCATGACAAATAGTGTACCTAAGCGGGATTTTGGGCTGTCCTTTATGTCATGATTGCCATATTCACATTACAGTATTAAGGCTAAATTGAATGATGCATACTGACTCAGAGGACCCAGCCTATGTAGAGCAATATGTTATTTCAGGCGAAGTTCAATTACCCTCCTCTGTTTGCAGTTGGTAGGATCTCATTCCTTTTGCCTGAAGCAGCTTTTTATTTGAGTGCTATAAAAAACAGCCATCATGCCAATTGGTTTGGAGAAACATCAACAACTTGGAAGTTGTATATAAAATGAAGACAAGCTACATTAAAAAAAAAAAGAGGTTTCAAATTCTGAAAACTTGATTGCTGTAAAACACTTGGAATGAAAGAAGAGGTTTCAAAGCAGAGATGGGCACTAAATAACTTCCAGTTAAAGTGTCTCTAGAAATCACTGCCCAGCAAAAACATTTTGGCAATAAAATTCCTCTTTAAAAAGCAGGTAAATAGAGACCTCTTTAGAAACCCTGCCCCTATTTTACTTTGTTCGAAAAGTCATCATGAATTTTCTGGTCCTTGCCTTCACTAAGTCAACTTCTATTTCCTAGCTTTTACTGTTTCTCTCTTACCCCTCCTAACATGGCTGGGAGCTCACTGGATCAGTAAGATTTCTCTGAGCAGGCTGACACAATGTAATAACATCAAGGAGGGCACCCACATGAAGGTACTCCAAGTTGGGGGTGGAACAATGGTGGAACTGGTACTTAGAGCAGGAAGTGGGCAGGGAGAAACTTTAGACAACAATCCACTGGGATGGAGAAAGCAAAGCCGGCAGGACAAAAAAAACTCTAAGGAACGCTGAAACTGCAGTTTTAGAAACTAAGCAGTCTTCCTCTGCTTCCTTAACAAAACCCAGGAGCCTGATGTTGGTTAGCCCCTAAGCACCTGCGAAATGATCTGCTCAATAAATAACAGGCCCCTACACAGCACCACCTTTGAAGTGACTGAGCAGAACTGACAATGGGGTGGCTGAAAGGTGCAACTCACCCATGGACTATGTCAGACAGATTCTGCCTTCCTGTCTTCTCTAAAAGGCCCTTCCGCCAAGACCTGACCTAACGCTCTGGGCTCCTTCCTTGCCTCAACTTGCACACACCTTCTGGGCACTAGACCACAGCTATCCTTAAAACTAGCAGCTTCCAAGTGTCCTGGATTTTGTACCACTTGCAAAAAGCTCCATTTCACACATGCTTTTGACAAAAGAGAGCACATTATGTCAAGTGAGGACACCGGAACACCAGCCTGGAATGTGTGCTCTTTTCATGTGGAGTTGATTTGCACAACTTCTACAAAGAGAAGAGTATAAAAAATAGCATGGTTTACAAATGGTGAGAGGTGAGACTATGGCTCCAATTCACCTCTCCTACAGACACACACACCTCTCACGTGTAATCAACCAGTGAGATTTTCAGTTTCCACTGAGACAAACTAATTCTGGCAGATCATCAGAAGAGTATGGTTTCAAACGCAAATATGTAGGTGTATTTTTATTTACATGGCAGTTGAGCTTTTTTAGTCCCTGAACTTTTAAACTGGCTATTTGCACAACTGATTTTTCTGCTTATGTGAATTAGTAGGCACATATTCAGCTCTACCTTTTTTTAATTATAAGCATACAAACAGATCAAAAGACTCATTTGAAAAATATCTAGCAGCCTTTGATATGGACAAGGAAGATCTTAAGACTTTTGTCAAGAAAGACAAAGGACAGTGACAAGTGATTATCCCTCTGTGTTGCTGGAAGACTTGTTTGCAGACAAAACTGAACAAAACCTCCAAAATAACATCACAGATAAGCCCCAGAGGACGTTTATTTCGCCTGAAGCAAAAAGAGGATGATGTGTGCCAGCACCAGCATATCGGGGGATCTTCCTGTGACAGCACATCTGTGTAACTCTAGCCTGCTTGAAGCAAGAGGACAAAGGAACAGCAGTACTCCAGGTGGAACCAGATACATTTAACTTGCGACAGAAATGTCACAAAGTGCACAAGGGGGGGATGCTGCAATGTTAAGAGAGCAGTAAACAAACCTATTCAAGCCTATCCAGCAATGATAAAAACAGTGAACTTGTAATCCTAACCATTAAAGGAAGAGAAGGAAAACACGGGGAAACAGCATGTCATGACTCCGAACAAAGAAGGAACAAGCAAGCTATGTCCTCAGCTATGGAAGGCCTTGTGAAAATCGTACCTGTGTGATCTAGGACAGGGCTGTTGGCACCACAGGTTTGGTACAGTGAAGCAAGGTCCTTTGGAATGTATGTTTTAAAGATATTTAAAATGTCCAAATGTTTCTCATGCCCATCTGATCCCAGATCCTGTTTGCTGGAGTGTAAAGCCGAAGCAACTCCCACGGCGCTAGGCTGAGGCTGCAGCACTGGACTCACTCGTGCTACCGCTGTGCAGTTTGCCAATGTCCTGATCTCATTCCCAGCCTTCACGTGAGGCTCCCTCTGAGGCACCGACGGCTCTTCATGTTTAGGGTACTGCTCACTCTTACAAAGAGGATGGTACTGCAGCGGGGGGTTGTATTTGGCCTTCATGGAGTCAGATGCACAGTGCTTACCTGGAGAGGCAAACCCAGTACTTCCTTGGGGAACCACATACTTTTCCACTTGCTTACTGTTGGTGGGCTGTGTGCTAGGCCTGGATATGACCGTTTGAGTAGGTGTTACGCTTCTGCCATAGGCTCCCATTTGCGTAAGTTTGGAATTCGTTTCGTATTTGCTTTTTTGTTGTGCTGCTATGCCGTATTGCTCCTGGGAATGGTTTAACTTGGGCTGCCTGTACCCATCCAGACCTGACACGCGTGAACCACACTGGCCGAGGGCATGACTGTCCTTTGATGGATGCGTACTCACAGACTTTGCAGTCATCCCGACAGAAATAGAGCTGGGTTTGGAACCTGGCAATGCACTTAGCACTTGAGTACGTGTAAATCTGGCAATGGGCAAAGGCTGGCACTCCTTACCACCGAGAACTGGAGGGGGGCCAGTGCGCCCACTCCTTGCCAGAAAGACCAGGTTGTTTTTAATACTCTTGAATCCATTCTGTTGAACCCAAGGGGGTACCATCGAGTTACAGCTGATTTTGTGCAAAATTCTTTTGTGCATCCACAGGACTTCAGGGTAGTAGGTCTTGTGACTGCAGAAAGGACACGGGTAGACAATTAAAGCAGCTTGCAAGGATGTATTCATGTATTTATTGCATGAATTATCCCTTGTTGATTTTTCACTCAAATCGAGTGGAGCTACCTCTAGAGCTTCAGCACTTTTTTCTATCAGAGGATGCTCCCTGTGCAAGTCCAGCAAATTTTCTCTAGCACGACTAGCCTGCACTTCAAGTGATGTTTTCAAGTCCATGACCATGTCTGGAGATGTCTGGCCCACACCCGAAGCAAAGCTAGCAATGTGACTGGAGCAAGGAAGCCCTTGGCTGTGATGAAATACTGGCATCTTTATGTCTGCAGAACCTTGGTATTTTGAAAAGGGTTCCTTGATGACACCCTCCAGTGCTGAGACCAGAGCAGGAATCTCTGGTTTAGATTCCCTGGCCTCATTTTCTCTGGCGTTGCGGCCTCCCAGCTTTGGGAGTTCATCCAACTGATACGTTATCATTGGGGTTTCCTCTTCAGGGAAGTTGCAGCGGTATGGCTTTCCATCTGAATGGGACAAACAAAAAAATATCATTGTCGTTTTACACAGAAAGGAGCCCAAAAGACAAAGCATAATTCAAGATTAGAGTAAGATAGCAGGAGAAAAAGGAAACTTTGGTATTACTATTGTAATGACGTGCTACAGACCAAATGTACTGCATGAGCAAGAAAATCTTGAAATAAGACACAACAGCTCAATTTACTTTTAAAGACGACTGCGGAGTCTGGATAAACTCTCTAATACTGCATGTTCATGACATTTTGAAGAAAAAACAATTCAATAACATACCTATGTTAAAATTCTGGGACTGCGAGAAAAATAAACAAATCTGCAACCATTTAATGCTTTAACAAAAGCAAAGATAATGGAGCCAGATAAAACTGACCTAGTTAAAGGTCTGTCAGCTCTTCCATTACAAGCCCCTATTTTCAAAGGGTTTATAACTCAGCAATAAAAATTGGCTCCACACGGAAACCAACCATATAAGCAGGTACAGCATACAGAATAAACTGCCCACTTTAAGGGGGACTTTTGCAGCGGCCAAGTATAAAGGATGAGTTGTAGAGGATGCAAATTTTTAATTTTCTGTCCTTTAGTTAAAAGCAGATATTTTTCTTTTGTTTTTTAAATTTGTTTTTCTTTGTAACATGTGTTTATGTTTCAATCAAACTTTAGGAAAATTTTGTGACTGCTCAATCCATAGGAAGATAAGAATTCAACACTTCAGCCATTTAGATTACAGAGCTCAAAACACTCTTTTCATTTTCCTCATTTTCATTTCTCAGATCTCCAGAGTAGATTTATCCACCTAACATATGTCCTGGAAAGGGAACATAGTGGGCAGCAATTAGAGCTGTTTAGGGCAAAAGAGGAGAGTAGGATTTGTTTTGCTGGGAGCATGGCTACCTCTGCCTGCTCTCCTGATGCTGACCTCTCAGAGCCACTGCTGAAGCCAATGAATCCCTTCAAATCAGTTCACAGATCAATTCCACAGAGATTTTCATCGCAGCAGTAATGCTTACTGCACTGAATCCATTTAGCATGTAACTGAATTGAATCATCTGACAAACTTTCAGTTTCAATTAACACGCAGTTAATGAGCCACTGCCAGGCAAGTGTAAGAAGACCGTGCTCCATCTAAAACATCACCAGTCCGAAGTGATCACCGCATCTGTAGGAGGGGTGAGAAGGGGGAAGGAGTGAACTGCTCTAGAGCTGCATATCCTCTCACATCAGCTCAGAAAAGCCAACCCTTCAGAAAATCGAGCACTGTTCATTAGCGCAGGGCACTGCCACGGGCGTTATTCTGCACGGCGCAATGGAAGAACCACGCTGTTGGCTGGAGCTGCTCTGCAAATAGAGTCTACTTAGCCTCACCTTCAATTCAGGCAAAAACATTCTTAAGCTTTTGTTTAATTCGAGGTAATTAGGTTAAAAATAACCCATAGGTTTGCAGCTTCGCAGGGCTGAATGCTCACTCTGCTAAGATCATTTTCCTTTCAAACTCTCCAAGGGGGTATATTCAGGGGCTAAAAAAAAACCTCACAACCCAGAAACTTGTTTTTCCCATATTGCAGGGACAAGGTTTTGGGAAAGCACATGCCCAGCACTACTAGCCAAATTTACAGTTTGAAACAAAGACACCACATGCAGCAGTGAAATCTGACACTGCACATCTGTGTTGTTTTCAAAGCATATCTGTCAAAGCCCAAAATATTTGTGCTCTTAAATAAGATTTTAAGGTTTCTTTTTATGATCACAAGGAGTGGCTGCTTTGATCATTTAGTAAATAATAAAGCAAAGCAAACCAAATCCTTTGGTTGCAGCAGTACTCCGTGAAGAGAGAACCAATTTGCTGGCTGTGCTGGGCAGAGGAGGGAGGCGGGAAACCACTGCCAGCCCCATTCCAGGCACTGCAGAGCTGGGAGGCTCTTGGTTCACCTGTGCGGCCGAGATGAAGGGGGGAATCAGCAGATACCTGCGACTCCCGGGTTGCTCTGTGTAGCACAGACATCCCTGAATACTTTCTTGCTTGGTCAAAATCAATGTACCAAGCTGTTTCAGCAAAGAGGACATGGTCAGACTGCGAGAGGTGGCACATGTCAGATCTGGGCTTGGTCTTTAGGTCTGGACTGTTCAGTTTAGGTCTGTACTTGGGGAGGGGAGGAGGAGGAGAAAACAGAGAGAGCCCACAGTCCCATGTGCCCCAGTAAAGCCTGGGACTGCAAACTTTGAGGTGGCTGCAGTCCTTTTTGTCCTATTTTCTAGTGCATCTGTCTATGAAAAAGGGATTTTCCAGGTGGAAAATCTAACACACAGCAGGAAAACGATGAAGGCATTCCTGAGGTGTACCTAGGCCTGCAATACTGTCAGTGCATTAGATGAAAATTAGTAAGGCTAGTACAAAACACAACCTTCTAACACCTCTTAGTAATGTCTTGCTAGATTAAATTCCTCTGATGCCTCACAAGAACAGTAATGAACACACCAAGAATAATTTTAAAGCTTAGATCAGGAGGCTCAATAGCAGTATTTGTGCTAATTGCTCAAGCTGTACTTAAAAAAAAATTAAAAACAAACAGAAAAAAACAACAACAAATGAACAACCAACCAAAAACCCCCAACCCCCTACACCTCTTTCCCAAGATTTGGACAGAAACAATTTTCACCTGCAGGCCAACTCAGACTTCTTCATCAGTACAAAGCACAGCCTATGCTCTTCCCTAGCCCCATCCTGCTCTCCACCAGGGATCCAACACTACAGACCTCAACACCCAGACTGCCACGTGCCATCCTTCCCATCATGGCAGGTGGTCCAGGCTGGGTAATGAGCAGGTAACAAAAGCCAGGTGGAAGAGGGGATGAAGGCAAGAGCAAGAGAAGATGGTAAGCATACCTAAAATATAGGTAAAGTCTTTTCAGAAAAACAGATAAAATTTATTTCTGCCTGCTCCCAGCCACTTGCCCCAGCTAAAAAGGGTACTAATAATCCTTTTAAATCACTGTTATAAAATATCATTGTAATCAGTGCAGTGCAGGCATTACTGTCACCAGAAACTTTCGGAATTTTATTAGGGCCAGGTCAAAGCAAAAAGCTATGAATGAGATGCCTTCTGCTTGATCTCCAGGGACTATAAATCATACTTCTCATTGAAAGAGTTCTTTGCTTAGCATATTCTTGCTTTTTATCCCACAGTCTCTATCATCTCTTTATATTTATTTTCTCTCAATTCCTTTGTTTCTTACCCCAAACAGCTGTTTATCTGTTTCACTTTAGAGTGAGAAAGGTCCTTTTACCACAACCCTGAAGTGTTACAGCTTTTCTGTGTCACAGATACCTGGGCAACAGCTAAAGCAGAGGAATTCTCCAAGGTGCCCAGCTACGAGGTGGCTGCTGATGCCACCTCAGGACTTCAGTTTGGCTGCAGCTTCAAATATCAACAGCATCACAGGCCACAGGGAAAAACAAAGCAGGAGAGTGCAAAACACTTAACTATATGAAAACCACAGTCTAGAAACAAAGGAACATTCAGGGATGTTGAGCAGTTCCTGAGAAATATACCTAATGGCATTGCTCAGTTAATCACACACATAGATAAAAGAAACTCCCCTTCTACCCACACACATATATCCCCCTTTCTCCCCCTCACATGCATAAACTCCACTTGTTTTCTTCCCAGCACTGTGTCTCCACAAAACCAAATTTCAGAATGGGCTACACAGCTGTTTTAATTCATGAGGCTTCCTATAAAGTAAACCAGGCTACAAGGCAGAGGACAATGAAACCGTGATTTCTATTCAGAAGAGCAGAACTGGCTAGAAATTGGCCCCTTTTCTGGCTAGTGTTACAGCACTAGGAGTCTAAGGAAAAGGAGCAGATGTGGTGTGTTTGATTTTCAGTAAACATTTGATAGTGATTTGCACTTTGAGATGAATACTGTGGCTTGATTTGAAAACCAACTGCAAATAAATCATGATAAAAGCAAAGGATAACATGGGAAGAAGGTGCAATATTGCAAAGACCTGTATTAGGTCCTATTTCAGTTGGTATTTTCTTTAATGTTCCAGAAGAGATTCTAGGCAGCATGCTAACTTAAATCTCCAGGAAACATCACATTTGGAGGAGCTGCAAAAATAATGGGGATGAGGAAATAATGCACAGGAACTCAGAGAGAATAGAAATGCAGTCTGAAAATAATCAAATGAGATTCATTCTGGGGAAGAAAAGCAGGCCAAGACAAGTGAAGGGAAATGATCCAAAAAAATCCATGCAGTGGGAAGGCAGAATCTGGGAAGAAATAATGTTGAAAATAACAGATGTTACAATAGACAGCAAGTTAAATATGAGTGTACTAGATAGAAGTTCTTCAGCTCAGCTTTCAGAAATAAAAGTACACATTATAAAAACAAAAAAAACCCTACCCCTCTGAAGAAGACACAATGGCCATGCTGGTCACAGGGGGTTTTGAATATACAAAGTATATGAAAAACATATATAAAAAAATTTATCTATATAAATATATATACACACCATAATAATGGGCAATATGTAAAAGCCCACAGTAAGCATAATACAATGGGACCCGGCAGGGGAAAAAAAGCAAAAAGCAGTTTTGCAGCAGAAAATCACGTCTTTTATTCTGTGAAAGTAAGGTTCAACAAAAACAGTCCATGCCCCTAGAATATCTGTGCAGATCTGCAAATACAGGTAAATCAGAAGGAGTTCAGAGAACTGACACAGAAAAGTAACCCGCCAGAAAATAAAGACAAACAGTTCCCCCACATGGCTGAGGGGAGACAGAAGGGTGACAGGCCAATGTCTGCAGCCTCCCCAGGAGTTCAAGCTCCAGAAGAATTATGTCATCCAGAGCACTGGAGTTTATCAACAACAATCAGATACACTTGCACACAGAAAAACTCATGATTAACAGTAAGAAAAAAAAAGATAATACGTATTTGTAGCTTGAGGAATAAATGTCAAGGGAAGAGGCGAAACACCACTTGGACTGTAAAACCTGTATGGACAAAAACATGGACTATCAACACATAAAAATCCATCTTTTTCATGGGGAGGCAGAAAGCATGACTTACTCCTCCCCTTCGCTTTATCAGCACAGCAAAGCAAAACCCTGCATTAGCCAGTATCCACACATTGTAACCGCTTTACAGACACATGCCAAAAAACTAGCCTTCCTTTCAATTAATTCCAGACACAATTAGCTTAAGAAAGGACTTTTAGAGCATTCAACAGTGAGCCCATGACACTCCTTCGAAGCAGGTTTATCCTCTGAGTGTAGCTCAGGCTGTTCAAAGAGACCTAGTATCTGTTTTTCAGAGGAGGATTTGTCTTACCGGAGCCATGCCCCCTGTTCCAGCTGCCTGTGGGTCAAGTTTTTATACTCCACACGCTGTCCATCACCTCCCCTGCTTTCTGATCCAGTTGTGCTGATGCCTTAGGTTTTAACCTTCATATTTTTCAAACCCTGTGCTGCCTACTGTGTAACTCTGAAGTTTCTTGTAGCCTGTTAACTTCTGCTCTCTCGTGCTAGGCCTGCTCTCCAAGGACACTCAGATCGTCCTAGGCCCAAAAGTATAAACCAAAAGCCTCTAAAGGGGGGGCAAGCTTGGGGAAATTACATCATTAACTGAAGCTTTAAATGGAGAATTAACCCTGATACGCAAATGAAACAAACTTATAAAAGCGTGAAGAACTTGTGACCTGTTGTCCACCTTGGGGTCCATCTTGGCAGTAGCCTCTGGCTCCCCAGACTGTACCTTTGAAGGCCTTTCAAATAAATACCTACCTTTATTCCCTTACTCTTGTCTAGTCTCTGTTTTTAGGTGGCCACTTCAGGCATCAGTGCCACTCAGAGGATCCCCAACGTGGTGGCAACATGGGCATGAGGTGAGAGACAACTCCTACAAACCCTCTTAGGTTTTCTTACACCACAAGGCCACGTGCCACAATGAGACACTGCTAAGTGAAAGTTACGCTGTTTTGATAAGAGATACAGCTTCTCATCTGCGAAGCTCCTCTTGCTTTACACGTTGTTAGATGTTTTGAGGGGCTCCTACACCAGCTCCCCAGTAATTCAGAGAAAAAGATCAAGGACTAGACTGAAGCACTCAGCACCACAGGACGGGGTAGGTTAGCAGGTAAGAGGGTGATACTGAAGGGTAGAAAACACCCAATCAACTAATATCCCTGCTTTCTCTCCAACTAATTTTAGAATTGACGGTGAGTGGTTTTGGCTGAGGTTTGAGGTTTTAACAGGGCAGAAACACAGCACAGCTCTTGATGCTGGCTGATACAGATGGTTTATCAGTCAGACAGCACACCCTGATCCACAGAGGTTTCCCTTCAGCTACATGAGGGGAGTAATGCCGTCCCACACCACAACCCAGGAGCACATGGAAAGCAAGTCCCAGGTGCCCCAAGAAGTCCTGCCTTCACCTGGTCATGAGCAAGATGCTTCTGGTTTGTATTACATTGCTTTTTCTTATTACTTTTGAGCATTTTTTTCTCTTATTTTTGTTGTGGCTAGTTGTCAGGGAGTTAGTTTTGCACTTCCACGCAATCACCTATACATTTCTAGCAACACTATACTTCTACCATCCTTAGCCAACAGACCCAGGCCATGGGTTTACCAACCAGAAGTAGCAGCCCTTTGGTACAGTTTGCATTCATTGTCTCCCCATTCTCTCTTTCTACATCTAAATTTTCATAGTTCCTAAAATGATTACCCACTGACTTTTCAAACTCCTAGCAAATAATTTCAAGCAAAGGATCCTCATGGGAACCCTTTACTTTCTACCAAATATTTCTTGGGGAAGGATGATGACTATGAAAACCCATGATCTCACAAGTAGAGACATAAGAACTGCTGTTTTGTTTCGGGGGGGTTTTTTGGGAGGGGAGTGGGCCTAGAGGTGAAAAACAATTATCTCATGAAAAAAATTTAACTTTTTTTAGGCACTGTCCTGGTTTTGGCCAGGACAGGGCTAATTTTTCCAAGAGCTGGGAGGGGGCATGGCCAGGACCCTAATGTCATTTGATACCACCTCAGGTAATTGCTGGGCGGGGGAAAGGGACACTCTCTCACTGCCTGGGAGAAGGGAGAAACCTGCAGACCAGAAAAGTCCTGTATTTGTTTGTTGTTGGGGGGTTTTTTGAGTGTAAATTGTTTTTCTTATACCTCTTATTATTAATATTGTTGCTGTTACTGTTTTTTTATCTCATTTCTGTTTCCAGTAAATTGCTCATCTCAATCTGTGATTTTTGCTTTTTGTGCTTCCAACAGGAGGGGGAGGAGGAAGTGACCAGTGGCAGCATGATGTTAGTGGTAATACCAAATTGGAGAATAATATTCCTAAATCACAACAGGCACCCTAGAGTAAAGAGATTTAACGTTTTTTACACCATTTACTTCCCAAACAGTACTACTGCTGTTGCCACAACGATTATATGACTAATGGTCGGTGTCTTTAATTCAATTATTTTTATGACTGTGCTATTTTTCAGCTGGTTTTCCTCCTTTTTTTTTTTTTTTCCCAGGCTTCCCTTTATTCCTGGAACAGCAATGAACTGATTTATCTCAAAGTCCTGTTTCTTTCATTTCACTAACTTAACCCTCCACAATTTCTAATTTTACCTGCAAGTTACTTTTTACCCTCGCTGTCAAATGCATCATCCTGCCGAGGCCAGAGACTGCAAACAGCTGAAGGGCCCCATTGCATTGTTCATATCCTTCCCCCTGCAGAACTGGGGGACACTGCAGGGGACAAAAGCAGGACAGGCCAGCCGAGCCCATCACTTCTAATGCTTCCTGGTCTCCATTTGACTGATTTGTCCAGTATGACACCTGCTGCTTGTGAAAACAAAATCCACAGAGCTCTTACAATCCAGACAGCAAAAAACATGAATATGTGACCATCAGACTTAATAAAGTTTGTTCACTTCTGGACTACACATGTTGAGATTTCTGAATTATTTTAGATTATTAGTGTTGTTATCATCAGAGATACTGCATCAGTTTTGCATTTCAGAAAGAATCTCAAATGTCACCAAAGTGAGTGGAAAAAAGCACAAAATTTTAGTTGATTACATTTGATACGTAACCTTTTAAGATGAGTGAAATCTGAGTCTGACAACAGTAACAGTACAGCACACAAAAGACCCTTTTTGTGGTATTCCCTAGCTCAGTAAAATTACAAATTCCTCTGCACAGCAGAAATGCTTTAGAGTTATGTCACACTTCAAGATCACTTCTTTTTTTGCAAAAGAAAAGGGAGGTCTGAAACCATCCGCACAGCTACAGATGCAAATGCCAGCAAGGTTATTGGAATTTCAAGCATAATCAAGAGAATAGGCACCAAAAAAGTAACTAAGGAACTAGGTTGTAAAGGGTATCAGGTCCAAAATCTCTCAGAGTGAAGTGCACGTTGTTAGGTACTGGAAAAACAAGCCTGAAAGTTCACAGTGAACTTCTCTCTGGCTACTTTGCCTACAATGTTTTCTTGAAGAATATTTGGCTTTGTTGTTATCTAGGGTACTGATGCTACCAGCCTCCCAGAAGTCAACTGGTTGAAACAGCATCTCCATGCACAAATTATTCCAATATCCTCTTGCACAGTATCTTTTCATCACCCTCAGCTTCGCACCAGTGTGCCTCAGGTGCAAAAAGCTTTGTACTGAACCCCAAACACAAACCCTCTTCTAGGGCAGGTGCTTTGGGATCTGTCTCCCAGATACCAGAGTCAACACAGACTTGGGGGTTATGGAAGGAACCCCACAAGCATCCACAGCAGGGCACGTAATGAAGTGAAAGTGCAAATGTGGGTAAAATGGCTGCTGCTGGCAGCATGCCACAGACACAACATTTACAGTGTTCATCACACTTCTCTGTACCTCCTCGGTGGCATTTTTTTGGCAAGTCATTCTATACATGGCACATAGGAATTCTGGGCAATGGCAGAGCTAGTCATGACTTACCAGTCCTTTCACCTGTGTATTTCTCAACAGAGGTCCATGAGCCTATTCTCTGCCCAGCAGCAGGCAAAAAGCCCCACAAAATAACAGGTACTTATCTGCAGGTGAAGCTGTAGCTCCTGTTATCACAGCATTTCCAAGTGCCTTTTTCACCCTTCATCCATATTGTATCGACCCAAGGGTAGTAGTGAAGACTTCACTGGGACTTTCACCATTTGTGAACAAAGTTTGTTGTCTTTTATCTAGAGCTGAGGGCAGGTGACACTGGTCTGACCAGTTCTACAAAGCAAGGCTGCACCTAATGCATCTGATCCCCATCCTGATGCCACATCCTGCTCGCATCCCCAGCATAGCGCCTTCTGGGACTTGGGATTGGACTTCCCGGTCATGGCCCACAGCCCCTCTTTTCCCTCTTCAAGAGCATCCTGATGTCTTCCCATCTCACAGAGGGCTGCTCTAGCTACAGTCTGGGTCCTGGAAAGTGGTGAGGGAATGTAACTACTTACCTAAAAATCGTGGGTAAAATAAAGGGACAGAGCAATACCTACACACAACCAATACAAACACATTTGCAGGGACTGCTTGCCAAAATGAAACTGTACCATTTGGTATTGCCTTAAATGTTGCTGCTCATAATATACTTAAAGAAAATTATGGGATATAAAACCCCTGGAATGCTCTGCAAAATTAGGCAGTGATTAGGCCAGATGATACCAATTTGACTCTTAACACAGCTTTGTCGTAATTTCAGAGTTAACAGCAATAGAAGTGGTCCAAAACCTAGGCAGAATGCCTCCAGTACACTCTGTAGCTGCTGCACATTTCTCCGTGTGTGGCCTGCCTGTGAAGTTTGGTGCAGGTAGATGGAGGAAAAAGAAAGGGTGTAAGACCATTAACACAGCAGGATACATAATTAAATTTCAGAGGGTTGGATTTGAGCAAGGGCTCTTGCGGTTTTTTGGGTATTGGTACTTTTCTTTTAGTTTAAGGCACAGGAAGAGAAGCGCAATTGGCTTTGATGCATCAAAAATACTTGCAGAGGAGATGGAAAACTATGACTCAGATTTTTTTAAGCAAGTGGCAGCTTGCCCGTACAATCCCTCCAAACACAGACCCAAACAGTTGTAAATCTTCCTGGAGATTTTCCCTTTCATTCCAACAGTCAGATTTGCCACAATGTCTGCTCCACAGCATCTTTTTGACCACCACCTGTTCATCTTCCTTCAAGTGCTTTAAAAGGAGGAAGGCTTTCCAGGCCAGGACTGTGGACTGGCAGCCGTCCCACACAGCTTAACATACCTCATCCAGTATTTCATTTCTCCCATCATTTATTAAGCATGGGTAGTGTACTGCCATACATCATAAAGCCCTTTACTACAGCTACTCAATCTAAAAACAGAGGGTACAGCTGTGCTGTCAGCCAGCATTCTGCAGAAATACCTCAGCTACAGCCGGCAAGCCCAGCGTGGTAACAGAGGCAGCAGTCACAGAAGTAAGGAGCTCTGCATGACCTAATTTACCTTGTTTCTCCTGCTGAAGGCCATGCGACCATAGCTGGTGACTCTGCAAACAGACTTAAGGCAGTCGAGAATCTCTACTGTGCATGTCCATCACATAAAATACAGGAGCACACGACAGAAAGGGGAACTTAGATGCTACGTATTACACAAATTTAAAGATTCAGTAGTTACGCAGTGCTTGGACAGAAAATATGCTTTCTTGAGCTTATTGTTTTTCTGGCCTTCAGAGGAAAGAGGACTTTGAAAAGAGAATGGAAGAAAATAGGGTTGCAATAGGGAAAGAAGTACACCTTATTAAACCCAACACATAGGCTGGACAAACTGAACTATGATTCTGTGACCACCACTGGAAACTAGATGATCTTGGCGAGGTGTGATATTGCTGGATCATAACTAGCACCATTATGGGATGCCGCAAGCACGTGGCAGGAGAGATGAGGTACCGAGCCCTGCAGTTTTCCTCAAGGCAGAAGAAGACCCTATGCTACTGAAAGACCAAAAGCTGATTTGAACAGCTCTTCTCTGGATGGACCAAAGGGAACCAGGGCTCCCGAGGAGGATGCGACTGTAGGCACAAGGGCAGCCTTTGGTCACTCAGCGAAGGCCACTGACTCGATACCCACTGCAGCTGAACTGCCCCAAAGGTGCTGTACATGTGACACACAACCGGCAGCCCTGAGCCAAAGGCCTCAAGAGAACGGGCTGCAGGTACCAGACACAGCTCCCCTGCAGCTGCCTCTGGCTTGGCACTGGCAGTGTTTGCCCCTATTGACTGCACAGGACAGGGGTATTTGCAGGTTGGTTAATGGCTAGGTAAGTACCTTCCCTTTCCCCTTCCGTGCACTGTCCTCCTTGCAGTAACAATAACAATGGAAGGCTTCCAGAAAAGTAAATGGTCCTTCAGACCTGGCTTGAAACTACTCTGTGACAGCCTCATGCAGATCACTAAAGACATCAGCCATTTACTGGCAACTTCCATAACCTCCTTGAAGAGCTGATAGACAAAGCAGGCTGGAACCTAGCACCACCAGCACAGCAGCAGAAAGGGCAGCTGTCTGCAGGCAAAATGCACTCTAAAAGGGATATGGAGCTTTAGCATTTTTCCTGACACCATTCCTTTTACACCAAGAATTAAATTAGAGAGCTCACGAGAACACCAGAGTTCTGGGTTCACTTATATTCTTACTTTTTAAATTCTCTTCTGAAAAAATGAGTAAAGGGAAAAAAATAACTTTTAGGATGTCATTTAAAAGATAAAATAAATAAATACCAACATCTATTAAACTCTGGTGGAAAAGACAGAGGAAGTCTTCTGTTTGGGAAAGAAGTCAGATGAGAATCATCCCAGGGTGCATCATGTAACTCAGAAAGGTCAGGAGACAAGGGTCTCAAAGACATCTTGAAGAAAAGAAGAACCAGCTGTAAACATGTTTTAATTAATCCTTCAAATAATAGAAACCTTGTTATACTAAAGGAGGATGGGAAAGAGAAATCAAATCCATTTGAAAAATGGCAATAGAAACACATCACTTAAAATAAGCTTCAGAGACAATGAAACAGTAATTCTGCACCTGTGAGCCATGAATCTTTATATCACCCCCTCCTTTTAATAACAGCTGTGTGAAAATGCTAAAACATTATTAAATCTGAAACTAACTACTGCATGTAGCACATAGGAAGCTTCTCCACTTTCCAATTAGCACCAAGGCTTAAGCTTTAAAAGCAGCAGAAGCAAAAGAAATGCTGAAAAACACTGCCACAGGCTGGCTTAATTTGGAACTTCTCCTTTTCAAAGGGATTAAAAGCAGAAAACCAAACAACCAAATACACACATCCAGAAGGGCAGGAAAGTACTTCAGATCTATTTCCTTTCCCCAGCACTCCTTTTATCACATTCCTTACAAGTGAGCAGATAAGTATATTTAAGGGCAGCTTAAAAACTTGGTTTGATAAAAAAGAACTTCTACGCATGTACCTGCAGCATTTTGCAAACATCACTTTGGGCCAGGGGCTCCATTAACCATCTCTCACCTCCATATTGAGAGCAAGCCCCACAAAAGATCCTGGGCCTGCCACAGGATGAACAGAGGAAGATTTTAAAATGTCAATGATCAGTTATTTATGAGGTGTCCTTAAACACAAAGATGTCTGATGCTTCAGTGCAAAGGCTGTCTGCTCAGACATGCAAACCTGGCAGGATGGAAATGCATCTCACTGGGAACAAGGAACAAGCTGCACCTTGGGCAAGGGCTGTGGCTTGGTGTATTTTTGTAGAAAGCAGTACTGACACCTCTCCTCCTGAGGAGTTTAAGTGTTAATTACTCCCCGGTGCTAAGGACTTATGGGGACCTGATTTTTTGGAATCTCAGGAAGGCCATCTGCTTTCCCAGCAGCACACAATACGTCTGGTGAGAACAACTCTACTGGGGAGTGGATACACTGGGGAGGGATGAGGGGAACTAAGGTAACCAAACCACCCCCACTCCTCTGCTCCAGACGTATCAATTGTAGGGTCTGTTTTTATGAACATAACACTCCACAGGGAAAAAAACAACAAAAAAGAAAGATTAATTTACTAATAAAGAAGGCATTCCTCAGAACTCTGACATCACTTCCTTATCATTTATCCACACCCTTCTGTTACAAATGGCAGCACACCACTCATCCCAACCACAGCTGGCCCCTTAAGACTGCTTCCAGACTGAAATAAAACTTGTCTACAGAAGAATGGGTTTAAGAAATTAATCTGGTCAATTCAGATTCTTAAATAGTAGAGAATCATATAGAAAAACAGGTATTTGCCCAGATATTTACAAAGAGCATGTGTGTGTGTCTTCCCAGTATCACCACATAAAGAAGTACTTAGCACCACAACTACTCTGGTAAAGATACAGCTTAGGCCAACGTCACAAAAATAAAGTGTTTTGAAAATCCTTCTCAAAGTCAGAGTCATTTTAAATCTATTCACTAAGAGGCATTTAATCCGTGACTTAATCCACCGGCACACCTGACTACACACAAAGTCCAGGTGATAACTAGTCCTCATGCACAGATATCAATCCCACTGAGCCAATTTCAGCTTTAGTTCCTTAATCAGAAGAAACACACAGCCTCCAAAGGGACTTTAAGCCCTTGTGAGGGAGGTTCCATACCGAACGGAGCTGCCCATCCCCGGGAGTTCAGCCATGCGCTCTCGGCACTACTGAGCTCACCGTGGCACCTTCACCTGCACACAGGTAAGCGCTCAGCTGAAATCCCAGCCTAGGGCCCTATTGCCATGTGCAGCCCAGTCGGCCTTCCCCCGCCACCAACACTCCCACCGCAGCTCCCCAGAGAGCCCAGGGAAATCAGTTTGTACAGCACATCGCCTGCAAGAAAGCTCTCATATTTTCACTGTCACTAAAGGCGCAGGTATTTTCCCTGCATGCCGATGTCAGTGCCTGGCTCGGCAGCGAGCGGGCAGCTGCGGGCTGCTGAGCAGGAGAGCAGGCCGGGCAAGAAGAGGAGGAGGAGGAGAAAGGAGGAGGAGAAAGGAGGAGGAGAAGGGAGGGAGGGAGGAGGTGCCGGCGCCGGCCGCTCCGGCTGTGGCCGCCAGGTGGCGCCGCCGCCCAGCGGATGATGCCGGAGCCGCTTCCCAAGGCACCGCCACCGCCTCGCTGGCTCGAGTAGGGAGGGGGGCCTGGTCCGGGGGCTGCCCCAGCCTCCTGCTCCAAACCCTACCCACGGCGCAACAAACCTCCAGGCAAATAAAAAACAAACAAACAAGAACAACAACAAAAGAACAAAAATACCCGCCAGAAAAAGGCGGGAGGCGACAGTGCCGCCCCCCACCGCTGCTGCTCAGGACCACCGGCTCTAAGCATCGCTGACCCAACACAGGAAGAAACCTCCCCTCCATGCGCATGCACCCCTCCTGGCACCATCGGCACCTGTGGCCTCAGCTCAGTCTCCTGCACCAGGCAACGCTGGCAAGTTGGGGAAAAATCCCAATAAAATATTTTAAACAGAAGTTACCAACTAACACAACAGCACCACCACAAAAAAGAAGAGGCTGACCCCACAGAAGCATCCCCAGGTGACAGCAGTGCCACAGGGGACACAGCTCGCTGTAGAGGCAGCTGTCAGAGGGATTCCTCCTTGCTTCAACCATCCACTCGGGGCAGCCCCATCCCTGTACTGAATTCGATCATACAGCCATTGCCATTCGTGTGAGCGCCCACCACCACACTTCCAAAGGATGGAGACAGATCCACTCTGCAGTGCTCAAACGGCCACGGGACCAGGAAGGGGCAGCCAGCATCCCACAGCTCTTCCCATTACATCCTGGGACAGCTGTGAATTTGGGAAACCTGGTCCCCACTCTGAGTTCACCATTCCTCCTGCCACCCATAACCAATTGCAGATGTATCACTCCACCTCCGTGTAATAGGGACACAAGTCCTTTGGTGAACAAGTGCAGGGCTCCTGTCAGAGCTGTGGGGCAAAGAGAGGCTCCATCAAGCGGCAAATGCTCCCTGCAGGACTGAGGTGGGCTGATGTGTTTGATGGTGACAGACAATTCACCCTAGGTCGAAGTGTTTGCTACCATCAAAAAAATAAAGCTGTGTTGAGTCCAGTAACTTTGGGTGTAATTGCAGGAAGACCAAGGGTTTTCTTAATGAACAGTATGATGTAATTTTTCTTTTTTTTCTTTTAAAAAAACAAAAATTCTCTTGATGCAATTAGTTCCTAACAGGTTAATATAGATTACTTTACAAGGTAGGACCATGTTTGCAGATGGTAGAAAGGCATTCATTTTAGAGTAGACAAAACCTCTAACACAGACGTTTTGACTTTTGTTCGCTGCCCCTACTATGTAGAAAAATCCCTGTCAGAACAGGCTGAAGTTTGGGTGGCCAGCAGCAGGATGAGATAATGCCATACTCTATCTTTCTTTACAGAGTGTCCTTCTTGATGCGTGGTAATCAGTTAGACCACATGTTCCTCTCCACAGGAAAGGATGGCTTGAACTTTCCTAGCACAGCCACTGGGGAAAATACAGAAACATGGCAGAAGAGAATACAAAGACCTCACAAATGCAAAAACCTCTGCCTGCCAAGTGCTAATTGAGAAAACATTCTTGCCAATTAAAAAAGTGCTCTGGTAGTGGGAGAAGCTAACAGCTAACAGGAAAGTAAACTAATAAGCAGTAACTAGCACAAGAAAACAGGTATCTGCGGAGATGGTCGCTGACATTTGCAATCAGGTCAGTTTTAAACTACTCCAGACTGCTGGTTTGTGGTTACAGGAGGGCAAATTAGGATGTTGCAACAACCCGTTATTAAATTCAAAATGTTTGCAGAGTGCACGTGAATAAGAACTTCAGATTTTGCCAAATACAGCAAGGAAGAAAAATAAGTACAGTATTATGTTCTGCATTCAACTTAAGACAAAGACCAGGAGAAGGATAAATGGAGCCAACTCTATTCTCAGGAAAAAAAGAATTCAATTATTTAGAGGAAGGAGTCCTGAAATAAAGGCCTAGGTTTTTTGAAGCAATGCAAGATTTTGGGTACTCCTGCTTTATAGCATTAAAACATACTTCATATGCTTTCATTCGCAAGCGACGTTCCAGACGACAAGCACATTTCATCGTATTCTGCACTGCCACTGGGCACCCAAGTGCACTTGTTTCTCTGGCATTTGTTTTCACTTCCAGCCTATGAAGAAATTAGAGCATACCACTGACTCTTCCCTAATGCCTCACTTTTCTATTTGACTATCTGGGAATGGAAAGCAACAGTAGAAGCCGAGTCGGAACATGCAGTTTAAGAATGTTTTAGCAAAGTTTTATAAAAGCCAGCACTTCCAAAGTAAATTCTCAAAAAAATTGTCTTCGTTTAAATATTTAGGCTTAATTCACATAATTCCTTCATTATTTCAGAATGAAAGTTCCCAGAAAAATATAAGAGCATAAATGAGCACTGAGTTTACCAGGGACTTTCCAAGGCTCTGTCATAATTTTGTGTATTTGTTGATGAAATACTGGCTTTCCCAAGCTCACGGCTGACAATTCCCCTTCCCCTTGGTTGTTTTGGTTTTTAAGAGTCTTCAAAGTTTTCTTCTGTCTATAATTAAGAAATCCTGCACTATGAGGTACCTCCTTTCATCTTTTTTTAGGCTGTGTAAGAAGGCTTCCCATGAGAAGGGAATGCTTAGCATGGTTTCTAGATAAGCCAGGTCTGTATTTAGGGTCACAGGTGTGAAAGCCGCCCTTTTTAGCGGCACACAGAGTTCAGCAGCAAAACTTTCTGCCAACTGAGAACCTGAGTCAACCTTCCAATCTCTTCCACTAAAGAACTTTACCCCAACAGTTTTCTCCTTTGTCCTTCCTGTCTGAATCTTCCAATCTTTCTGTATTTTTTTGCCTGTGGAAAAGTTCATTACATAGGTGTAATGCCTTTTACCTTCACGAAAACTATAAAGATGCCTTCTGGACCTCTTTTCCCCACACCCTTCCAGTATCTTCTGAACACATCCTTTTTGCTAGTCATCAGTACTCTTTCTCTGTCCTTTTGTCTTGCTCCATTCTCTGCTTCACAAGACAAAAAAATGCATCTCAGAAGGCGGATGGTTTTGTAGTTAAAGACAACCAAAGACATTCCAAGCTACAGTTTTTGGGTTTGCTACATACTTTATGTCCCATAAACAACCATGAGAAAGTTGTTCAATCCCTGGGAGATTAAAGTTCTCTATCCTCTGGAGGAAGAGCACTGTTACTCAGAAGTGAGAGTCTCTTAGCTCCAACTAACTGAGAAGATTTGTCCTCTCCCCGACTCAGCTCTCCTCACAGAAGTCTCTGTGTTAATTTCAGCTGTGGTTCCTTGATCACCTGCCCTGGCCAGGACAGAGAACTTAATAAACTGGTACACTTCCAGTTTTGAAGATGTAACACATTGAAAACAGCCTTGCTGATCATAACTCCTCACCATATCTAGTCTTCATCATTTACTACAATTGAGCATTTACATCAGAGTTTGTAAACCCTTATTCCTTCTTTTGGTTATTCCTTCTTTTGACTCTAGTTAACTAGTTGCGGGGAAGCTCAGAGTAATTATGTATGGCAAAAAAAGTCCCAGTCATTATGAAAAAACGTAAATTTAAAATAAACAAACAGCCTTCTACATTCTCCTTGCCTTTTCCCTTGTCCCAGCATCTCTGAACCCACTCTTTAGGTCTTCTCAGTTTTCTTTTTACTTCCAGTGCATTGTATTTGCCCTTAGGCAAAGTCAAAGAACTTCCTTTAGGCAGAAACTCTTGCCCAAGAAATTCATGCTCCCTCAACCTAAACACAAAATTCAGATTTCAATTAGCCTACTGTGAATTTCATACAGCTGAGTATTACTGGCACTTACACTGTGCTAAACGTTTTCTTTCTGCTTAGCGTTGGACTTCAAAGTGAAGGACAGTTTTACCCTGGAAATCCTCTCAACAGACACAACTTAAAACTTTTAAGACTATGGAGTACTTTCAGTATTGTGGTAAAACACAATCCTCATTTCAAACAAATCAAAAGTGTGTCACAGCAGCTCTTCTAAAAATCTCTTCATTTGGTTTAGCTAAAAAGTGCTACTGCAGTGTCATACTCCTGTATTTACAATGAGAAGTACCTTTAAAATGGAGCTGAATTTTTTATGCATATCCTATTTTGGTTCAAAATTGATCTACTGCTACTAGTAACAAATTTAAGTTGTAATGTTGAGAACATAAACCTGTATTTTTAATAGAAGTTGTTTCTATGCAACCTAATTATCCAGGTTACTATCTGAGTCATCTTGTTACTAGGCTGAAAAAAAAAACCCAGAAGAACAAAGCAATATTTTGTCTAACATAACTGAATCACAAGAAATTAATTATTTTCTGTGGAAAGCAGTGGTTTTAGTATTATAGTATCACACTGCTGCAAGTACTTTCTGCAAATGGTACTTCCAAAATAAGCATATTTAGATCTCAGACCCATTATTAAGTAGCTTTCTTGAAATTTTTCTAACCTTCATTTTAAAATTAAGTATGAGAAATTTAATGTATCTGAATGAGCTCAGTTAAAGTTGCCTCCAAATTCTAGGCTGACGGGCTCTATAATCCAAACTGAAATGCATGAGGAGGGGTAGTGGGGGGTTTCTCTATCCTTCTGCCAGTCTTCTCAAACTCAAATCCTTGCCAAGTTAGTCTTCTCCATTCCACAGACTTTCTCTGCAAGAGGTGGCTGCAGCCTCAAAATGGAGAACCACCACTGAAAAAGTCTCACCTTTTTTAATTTTTAAACTCCCTCTGAGGAGGTTTTCCATTCTCCCAAAGCTGGAAACAGACAACCAACACCCCCTTTTACCATAGCTGTCTTCTTGTAGGTGGGTGCCATCCTACCTCTTCTAACCAAGCTCCTTCCTGCATCTAAGAGGATCTAAGAAATCCCTCACATGATGTGGCCTGTCCTCTAAGACATGAAGACTTGGGGTGACAATGGGTCAATACAGTCTAAAGATAGATCAGCTTGCTCTAACAGCTTAATAGCTCGTTACAGGCAGCTGTAGCACTCAATGAGGCAAAGAACAACTCCACTCCTTTGAGGTTCCCAACTGCTGGGAGTGGCATTTGCCAGCTTGGCCAAAAAAATAAAAACTACAAAACAAAACAAAAAATAAACAAACAAAAAAAACCCACACAGAAAGAAGAAGAAAAATCATCATTTTACTACTCATCACTAAGTTCATCTCAGAGCTGATGACAGTATCTGCATATCCCAGATGCAAAGCCCGTGTCTATCAGGTGATGCTGGCCAGAGATAGCATAAATCAAGTCTGCCTACTCACTCACTGAACTGGTATCAAGATAGGCTCTCCCAGCAAACTGCTTGAAATGGATGCCACCTCCACCACATTTGATCATCAGTTTAAAGGGAAAACAGGAAAGCTGTTGGACTGGCAGCTTTTTCCTCTTCCCTTGCTGAAGTCCAACACCAGATTACCAGCCTGGCAGACAGTTACAGGGCATCACCCATTCTCAACCTACATGTTCTATCAAGCACTGCCAAGGAAGAGCCCTGACACTACACTGCAGCCTCGGGACACACGGTTTGGAAGAACGCAGAAGCTTGACCTTCTTAATTAGTTAATTCCCCAGAAGGAGTTCATTCCATGAACATCTGCTGTTCCAGGGAATGTCAAGCTTTGCTGGAAGAAGCAAAACCAGTAACAAATCCGCAGTATACATAGGACTGACATTTTTAAATAAAACTTGCATGGCAGTTACTTAAAGGGCCTTTTTCTTTAAGCAACCTTGTCACATCTCATCAGTTTGGGACCCCAGAGGAGAACTACCTACATCGCTGCTACATGGGTACTCTTAATACATGCCATTTTCAGATCTGAAAAATCTGCAGGTTTGTATTTTGCAGTGAAGCAGTAGGAAAGGAGATGCTAGTGTAGGCATATCTTAAAAAAAAAGGGAAATGCTAGTACTGCTGGATCATTGCAGATATTGGGTTCAAACTTCTTTTCACATTAAAAAGTATAATGATATTTTGGACCTGATAGGAAATAACCAAAATTTCTTCAGTGCTTCCCCTGTGAGCCAAATGAGTCAGGAACAGAAATGTATGAGCCACTGCCCCAAGTGCTCCAACGGCACTTTGAGGCGCATCAGACTGTGCTGAGCAGTGAAGCATCCCTGAAGCGCTATAACTTCAGTTAGAACTTGTAATTTAGAAATCTCCCAGTGACCCCATTACCAGCGTAGCATAGAGAAAACAGGGCTGGTCTTGGTATATGAAGGCAATGACTATTCAGGGAGCTTTAATCAGAAGGAATTTAACTGAACAAACAGCCGTGGCTCCCAGAGAAAGGCTGAGTACTTTTAAAAATTGAAAGTAGCTGAGCGTATGCTCTAGAACAATAAGATAGAATTATTACACTAAAACCCTTTAATTAATGCATGCGACAGAAGCTGTGATTTTTAAACCCTAATCTCCCTGTCATTTCAGTTTTTAAGAAATAGTAAGAAGCACCCATCTGCTCAAGCTGCCACACAAGGCCCAAAGTTCTGTTCTCACACCAGTTTTGTGCCGGATGTCTCAATAAATTCATTGCTTATTTACATCAGCCAAAATGGAGAAGAAAGCTGCTGATCTCCTAAGTTTGCCCTCCTGCTAAAACAGACAAGATGTATTTTGCTGTTGCACATAGCATTTTTCCCCCTAAAAGCAGGGGCTTGTCTCCCCCTCCCCCAAAAAAAGAAAACCCATAGGGCATTTCTAAAACCCTGACAGATGTTTAATTACAGAGGCACTAGCAGGCATTATTTTGAGAAGCTCAAACACAGAACGACTGTATCTGACAACCAAATGGCTAAAGAGTCTGCTGTACCACTAGCGAAGCAAAAACTCTGCTAATCCACGTTTTGCTAATTCAAACACCTAATAATTCATATGCAAGCAAAAAGCTGCGGGTAGCACAACACATCTGAATAACCATTTAATAGGAGGAATCTGTGGTGTGATCTCATGTTACCAGGGGTGTATTAGGAAATACAGCAAACAGCAGTCAGCGCTATGTTGTGAAATATCAAACCCAACTCTTACTCTCAGCATCTAAGAACAAAGTACCTTTTGTAATGCAGGTTTCTCCCCCATTCTGCATTTATTAATTCATTAACTTCATTCACTTAAATAGGTCCTTCAGTCACTGATGTAAATGGAACAGGGAACCACAGTACGCCTGTGGGCTGTGTGGCAGGAAGAGAAAAGAGATGGCACTGCCGTCTCCACTGTTATTTCCAGCTGTTCCTTACAAATTTCTCACTGATTCCCTGGAAGTTCTCACACTAGGTACCAATTAAAAAACTTTGTTTTATTCAGACAGAAAATCCTAGTTAGGCCTGTTAAAAAATAAACAAAACCCACAAATCCAGTCACCCAGACCTTCGACTAAAATTTCTTGGCTATGCCTCTGAATGGAGCGGAACCTGCACCTTCTTTGCTGAGTCAAATTCAGTAGTGAATAATTTTCATCCTTTATCCGCCCTCAGAGCTGAATGAGGCGTACGTGCCTTGCTGTGCTGTAGAACTGTGTACTGAGCACGCAGCAACATGAAATATTGTCCTAACAGATTTAAGCATGCCTCAAAGCACATTGTTCTGACAGCGCCTGGGTCTCCGTCATCACTCTCGTAACTATCAATGATTCTGGTTAATTTTACAACCACAAGAGGTACAAGCCTCCATCTGGTTAGTCTACATATTGCTGCAGAGTTGGAATCACACTGATCAACAAAATATGTTGGCTAGTAATGCTCTGTTAAGGTGGACTGATGAGTGGAGAACAGTCCTACTTTCAGCTACGCTAAAGACCCACAGCAAATACAAGGGAGCAGAGCACAAGGATTGGTGCTCCCTAGGGAAAGGTGCCTGACACACTAGGGCTGCTGGGGGAGAGGCCAGGCAGACAGATCAGGATTCAGATGTGCCAGCAGGTCTGCTTGGTAACCTAATACACCAGGTACAGTCTCCTGCAGTGCATAAAGCAACAACTGCCACAGCTCTTTCCCTGGAAAGAAGCTGAAGGGAAGAGATTTCCTGGTTTAATGCCTGTGACTGAAGCAAACTTGTGACCACAGGTGGCAGGGTTTCCAAACACTTCTTGTTTCCTGCTTGTGCAAACCCCAAGTACAACAGCACCCTCACACACAAGGGAATCGTGGTGTAGCTGCTACTACAGAGCACGTCACCACCATCCCTGTCACCCCTCACTAAGAAGCCCTTGCTCAGGTCTTAGGGGACGTCAATGCATGGATCCTCACGCCAAGAGTAGCAACATTACATCCATGCCAGCAGCCAAAAACCAGACATCTATGTGACTGTCAGCATGGATGGAGATACCCTGGGCAAGGCTGCTGTTTGTGTTGTCACAGCCCTTCCTCCAACCCCTTCCTCAACACAAAACCCAGCTGGAAGTGCCACTTGGTAGTGCTGCATCTGCACCTGGGGTCCCTTCCACCAGACCTACAGGGCTCAAGGGGTAATGCTGCTTTAAGCCTAACACACCTAACACAGACAATTCTGTTGGCAGAACCTGCAACACAGAGTGCATCTAAGTCACCTTGAAACAGGTACTTCTTGCTTATCTTCCAATTTTGGGTTACTTTTGGATGTTGTCACAAACTAGGACTCCCCTCCATCCCCTTCTGTCTTCCAGCACAGGCGCCAGTGTTGATTTCTCCCAAGTCTGACTCAATTTTATTCTTACCTTCTAAAGAGGCCCTTTCTATGAACTCCTGGTAAGCAGCATGTTTAAATGCAGAACTAAGTTTTTACATATCTTTACCTACAGCTCTTATTATATTTGCAAAAACACAAATTACTGTGTTTATATCCAATGTACTCCATAACCAAAATAAATTAAAAATTCAAGGCCTTTTCTCACTCTGGACTTTAGAAAACACTTCTCCAGTAAGACCCTGAGTAAACTGATCTAAATGCTCTTAAAACTTCAGCTTATTCTGAATCACTAGATTTGTATTCGAGGCTCTTCACAGCACAGTATGCATAATGTAGGGTAAAACAATGGAACTCCCTTATGCAGCAGTTAGGAAGCAAAACACCTCAACCCTTGTATTTCAACCTTCTTTCTTCATTAACCTACCAGGCGAACAGAAGCAGTCCATGAGCAAAGGGCAAGCAACATTTCTTTCTCTGCTTTTGTTGAGAACTCCCCTTCCCATAGCTCTACTCATTTCTACTCACCATCAGCCACAGCACAGATTCCCCCAACCACCTTTCATTTCATTCATCTAATACTATTCTAAATATGTACACTAAGCCTGTTGTGATCCCAGTGAAATCCCCAATGATACAACTACTAACCTCAAAAGAAGGAAAACCAGTCCAAAGAACACAAATAGATAAAAACCAGTAAATTCAGAGCCTCTCCTAGCTCTGGACAGTAGGAGTTTTTAAAAACCCAGTGGGTCCATAGCTTAAGCAATGAAAAACAGGTTACAGAACTCAGCAACAGGAATTAATAAAAATGACCAAGGGTAATCTATCAATCACTATATCGTTTGCAGTTCATATTACAGCAGAAAGGTATGAATGTTGTCAGTGTTATACACTGGCTACTCAGATCTATGATGAATAATTGATAGAGGTCATCCATTTGAGTCCCAGGCTATTAGTCAAAACTCTAAACCTGCTGTTCACCAACAGCAGAGCACTGCAGATGAAGGATAGAGGGGCATTTACAGGGAACTATTTTCAACAATGCAAGCAATTATAAGGGAATGTAGATGATCTGAAAACAAAAGCCGACTTTTTCTAAGACCTATGATACTACTCTTAGTGAATCAGCAAAACAGCATTTAATGTATACCTACTTTGTACAATTTATTGTCAAGAATAAAATCCATAAGGCAAATATGAACTTGAGGTTTCAGTCTTAAATCTCTTAAAAGTTTGAGAGCTTTGAGAGTGTTTTGAGTTGAAGGCTGGGAAGCGTATTTGCCTCACACTCCCTTAGATATTTTGCACTGAGCATCTACTATGTCTCATCCTGATAAAGTGACTTTGAACTAAAATCAAAGAATAAAAAACCTTTGTGTTATGGCCCAAAGTTTTGATGTTACTTTTAAAATGAGTAAATAATACACCAGGAATAGCTATATTTACGAACACACTGGGCGTTTGAGGAACTAAGTCTTGCAACATGACCCACACTGTATTAACCCTGACAGAGACATTACCCAAGTAACTTACTCCATGATGGTATTCATTCTAATGGTAGCAAATGGTAGCACACCTTTGAAATTTGGAGAAAGGTTAATACAACAAATAAGCATCTACTAACTACAAACAGTCCTATGTACTAGTGCCTTGTTTATTTACTTACAATTCACCATGACTGAAGAATCACCATCCTGACTCCCTCAGTCCATACTGCAGGGTGCAGAACAGATCACAATTTCATTTTAGATTTAAGGTCAAGCTCACTGAGCTGCCTCTGTATGGTTTCTAAAGGCAGAATAATCCTTTACTACAATGACACCTGAGATATGGAATAGGATTGTCTACGAACAGCAGCCCCACTTTTTAATCTTTACAACAGCAGTTCAGCAGTGGCATTTGAAACAGCCATGATATAGTTACGTCCTGACAAGCAACACCTGACATGCCTTCCCTATCTTTGCACATCCCAGGAATCAACAAAATAGGTAACATTTTCTCCAATAACTATGAGAGGCAGGTAGCCAAAATACAGTTTTCTCTGCAAATTTAGGGATATCAGAGCCTGCTTTTAATTCCCTTTGCTGAAATACAAGGCTCTGTCTAGACACCAGCCTTAAGGCACTCTCTTTGCATATAAGGCAGGTCAGAGTATACTGGAAGCATAAGGATTGTCAAAAAACCTGTTTGGGCTTTGGCAAAGTAGTAGTACATATTCTGTAAACAGCACAGTTCCTAGGCTTCTGTCTGACAGAAGCAAAAAAATGCTAAAGTATTTCTGACAAACTCAAACTTTCCTTGCCAAAAGCCATCCTCTCCCCAGCTCAGCCTGTTAGGAAACCAGCCTGAAGAAGGGTTTGTGCAAATCTCCACCTTTTCTTACCCAGACATAAATTTTGTTTATTTTGACTGAGTTTTGGAGCCTGCATACTTTGGACTTGCAGACTCCAAGATCAGTAATACTGGTTTTATACTTGACTTTTTACAACCTGCCACTCATCTTTTCCACCAACTCAGTGGAGCCACATTTTGACCAGAAACTCATTAACATCCTGTCTGAACACACCAGTAGAGCCTCTTCTCTCACGCTTCCTGTAAACAGCAAAACCCAATCCTACTCCTATCTTCACTTTAAAATATTTTTCTCACACCAAGCTCTTGTTCAACAGCTTGTGTGCAGTGGTCAGGCTGTAGACACCTTGCACATGTAGAGTCAGTAGTTGCTTCTGATGGGTCAGACTCTCAGCTATTCCACTCCCAAGGCTTATGGATACAGACTTCCAGGCAAGTCCTGAATTTGGTTCGAAACACTGGTTTGGAGACAGGGCAGTTGAAGAGACCGGAGAGTTTCCACTAAGAAATTTACAGCTGAATTGGCTGAGCCGTTGGTTTGGTGGCAGGGTGAAGTGAAAACAAGACAAAGAGGGAAACAGATTTGATAGCAAACAAGTAATTTATCACTAACTTCACTCCATTGCTTCCACGTAATTCCTCAGCTAGTTTAAAGGCCTGTGTGATACTCGACATAGACAGGCAAATACAAACAGCAGCATTTAGTAAATCAGTTATGAAGATTAGCTTTGCCTTACAACAGCTGAGCAAAATACAAGATATTAAGCTCAAACAAACTTCATAATGTAGGAAAATAACTAATTGCACTTTAAAGAAAGCGTAGTAAAATTACTACACCATCAGAAGGGAGTAATTTATTAATTATGTGATGATCATGTACTTCTGTTCTTTTTAGCTGGGCCTGGAGCTGAAATATGAGCCTTATATGGAAAGAAGCTTTGATGACAGCCATTTATTTGGGACAGCTTTTCCAGCCTTTTTGTTTCACACAAATGATTTGAATGTTTAAAGTATTGAAATAGCTTCGTATCTAGGTATTAATAAAGAGATGTTGTCTTTTCCATCTTTCATATTTTTATTAAGCTTTCAGTGAAAAATGCTGCTGTTAGTTTATAAGCAATTCAAAAATAATATATATACAAGCAGGCAGCCATTTTCACAGTCTGGCAAGTAACAGATTTCCATAAATAACAAAGAATACAGGGTCATGATATCAGCTGTTCAGAAATTTTAAAAAGTCAGATTGCTTCTATTTTTGAAGTAACTATTTGCTGGATTATTTTTATTTATGGCTTGAAGCTGAATCTAGAAATGTTTTCCATGAACTTTAGACACCATGCTCCTGACTGACTGGCCTTCTCTCTGCTGTTTTCTCACTTGACTTCCATGCATCTGTGTCCAGTCTGAGGAAAGGGGATGGCACCAGCTCACAAGCCAGGCCTGCAAAGGTCTGTGAACATCTGAATATGCGCCTCATGAATTTGTACGCCCAGATTGCACAGATGCTGGCTTATTTGCTCACATAGGTAGTCAGCTGCCCTGTTACCTGGCTCTTCAGATGCAGCATTAATTGCACTGTACATCAGTTTTAGGTAATTAGACACAGCTGTACGTTTGAAAATGGTAGCACGCAGTGGGAAATCCTTCTGGAAGACTTTGGTCATTAACACTTTCACAATTCTCAGGTATACCATTATCTACTCCTTAATTCTCTGGTTTGATCCCTGTTTAAAGTTTTCTTTTTCTTTTCCCTTGGGGACTTTGTCAAGCTTTCCACTTGAAAATGATTTTGCGACATTGTGACTGTGCCTCTTTCTAACAGAAAAAAATCACATAATTCTGTGAAATATAATACATATATATACATACATATAATATACATACATATAATTCTGTGAAAATGGAAGCCGTGTTCTTAAAAGATCCAAGAAAAAAAAGAAAAAAAAAGTATTTTTGACCAACAGAAGTTGATGGACAAGATAAGGTTGCTATTTTTTTTTTCTTTTAAATGACATATGAAATAATGCATTTCACATACTTCTTCCTCCCCAGAAAAGCTGACCATTTTTCTAGAAAGAGACAGGAAGCTCCACTTCTGGGAAAAAACCTTAAAAACAACAAACACCAAAATTGTCTCAGATCTGCTCAATTAATTTTCTTCCACAAACACAGGTTACAAGCCGTGTTAGTTTAGAACTGGATTTTGACAATCTCATTACCTCATGATTCAGGTAACTGAAAAAAATTAAAATCTATGCTATAGTTATTCATAAAAATTATGAGACTACTCTTGTTACTGCTTATCTGAAAATATAAACAAATTGGGTCTCAGACATCTTGAAAAAAGGGCTTGTTTCATTTTGCTGTATTGGGGGTTGCAAATAAAGAAGGAAGAGATTACACTGGTGATTGTGAAAGCATGAAAACTCTATGGGCACAAAGGCATACACAGAAATAAATACAGCAAAAATAAATACAGCAGAATAAAATTAAACAGGTTCATCCAGTCTGACTGCATCCCAGAACCAGAGTACAGTATTAGTTTAAGACAATGATCAAGCGATTTCTTCTTTGGTTTCAGCAGTCCAGCAAGAAGAAGAAGACTGTAAGAAGAGCAGTGATAACATGGTAACCCTAGAAATTAGAGAAGTGTGTGTAGCACTTTAATTTTGATTCATGAGCGAGAATTTCTTTTCTTCCTTTTTTTTCCCCCCTAACTGCCACTAACTGTATTTCTGGTGTTCTGCTTCAAGGGAGCACCAAGCTACTAGGGGATTTCCTAAGTGGGATTACCCGTGTTTCTTCAGTTCCTGCTGGCTGCTTACAGTTGCACCTGTGACAACTTAACCAAGTTGGCTGTCAACGACCTGCAGCCAAACATGACGATTTAAGCTCTCTCAGAAACAAAGCACATGGATGAAACGTAACCTCAGGGTGGGATTTCTTCGTTTGGCTGAAATCAGTAACAACTTCTAAGTCCTTAGAAGAAACAGAAAGAACACAAAATCTAAGCTTGCCTAAAAACTTCCGCCTTTCTGTCAAGAGTCTTGTTTTTCCATTCAGCTTTTGCTGAGGTATAGTCACAGTGCAGAATATAATTAACTCCTGAGTAAGAGAGGAATGGGAAAACGGTTTCCCTTCTCTTCTCAGGAAAAAACCTTTTGGGGTGGGAGGGTGGGCATCAAAACAGAACAGCACCACAGCTTAAAGTAAAGAGAGACACAATTAAGCTTTCATACAACATCTGTGTCACATTTACACATGCGCTCACTTCCAGGGAAGCGACAGACATCAAACTAATGGAGAACATCCCGACTCTCCAAATGCAGGAAGAATGCTGCAGCTTTCCCAGCTGTGCTCTTGGGACTGTAAAGCAAGAGATCAGCAAAGGAGCCTTTTTTTATTGGTTTTACTACTGGTTTTGGCCAAGTAGTGTCACGAAGTTCTTAAACACAGTTATCCTACTGCACTATGAGAATTATGTACACCAGGACTGCTGGAAAACAATAGCTGCAGAATAAGCTTCATCATCTTCTGGATGTTATGCACAGTAATTGGTTCCAGGGTCAACTCTGTGATGCTACAACAAAGGGCTGTAGCTTAAGGGAAAAGAATAAACAGCAGGAGTTAATGGAAGTTCTGTTAATATATAAATGCCCCCCAAAATGAAAGAAAGGCAGAAAATAAAATATTCTGTATAAACAAAACTGATTATGAATCCAACATGCAACCTTAGCTTTCAACAAGCTGTTAATTTCATTGAAGAAAAGAAACAGAGCAAGTACTTTCAAGTCACTGTAACAAGAAAGCAACACATTAAGAGTTTGAAGCTAGTCTGACAAACATTGTGCTTGCCATGGGTGCCAGTTTGTGTGAAAAATACAGACAAAGAAAGGTGTCTGAAATTACAGTATTATTCACAAAATATCATTATTAGGGTATAGGCCACTTTGTTCAAAACACCATGTGTGATTGCTCCACTGAACCTAAACATCTGGGGCAAGTTACCCCATCTGGCTTTAGCGCCTTTGAAACGACATGCTGCATTTAAGCTAAGAGGTCCAGTCACACCAGTTTTGAATAATTGTGTTTTCATAGTCCAGCACTTTATCATTTTGAATCTTCCTATTCAGTAACACTTTTGATAAAAATATATTTAATCCTTCTCCCTGCATACCAGGAAAGTGAAACAGATATAGAGGTACAAATGTTTTCTAAGTATTTCGCCAAATATTAACAATTATCTCCTGACACTCAAGCACTCAGATGAAAAGGTACAAAGGAACATCTTATCCTTGTGATTTGCCCGGTGAAACACTAGGACATGCAACGTATCAAAACGGAATCCCTCATTTCTATGTTTCCCTATCATGTTTCCTTCCCTTTTCCATTTGCACTGTTCTCAGGACCTGAAAAACTTTCACCTGTTTTTCTTTCACCTGCTCTGCTGCTATGCACAGCTTCAGATGCTGGGACTGCTCATGCAGGGTTGTAGCAGGCCCACTGTGTGACCTCCTTCCCCAGTTCACTCCCACCCCCTAACGTGAGCAGGATGACACTGAGCTACCAGCACCTTCTTCCTTGGTGCTCCACCTTCTCTCCATGGTCAGTCATTTCCTTTCTTTAAACAATACTCTGTTCCCAAGTGCCGGCTGTGCCCACACAGGATGAGTCCCCACAGTGTGCCAACCTCCCTGGCACATTCTGCTCCAGGCCATGGCTATCGTCGTGGACCTTCTCCCATTAGTAAGCCAACACTGTGACACTATTTATGCAAACACAGCATGCTTTTATCTCCAGCCTATTTCCTTCTGCCGTTGACTCAGCTTTTTTCCAAGGCTGCTCCTAAGCCTCCCCACTCCTACATAAACCACCTATGGTTTGCAGCTGACAAGAGCCTGAAACCCAGACCCTCCAAGACAAACTCTTCCATCACTTCCTTTGGCTTACAAACACACGATGGTTGCAATAAGATGGATCAAAGGAAAATACCCCCAGCCAGGTCCCATCTATCACCCAGCTCTCGGCAGCCCCAGCCTGAGTGCCCTGTTCGCCCACAGCAACACTGGGACACATCATGTCACGAAATGGCACTTTGGCTCGCTCCCAGTTCGGACCCTCAACTGAAGAAATACAGATTGGTTATCTTACAGAGGATATGCTGTGAGATGATCTAGATACCGTGCATCAGATCAAACATGTGCATGTCAGAAAGCAAATTCACAGATAGGGCAGTTACTGCAGAAAACCACATTTCTGGCTCGTGCTTTTGCATGGCTCCCACTCCCCACTACAACAGGGATCTCTGGAGGCTGTCAGTAGCAGAGATCTGCTTGGAACTATCAATGAGCTTCCAGAAGAAGTTGTTTACATCATTTGGATGCACCTCTAATAGTAACACATCAGGCCTTTACCATTTAGATCTATTTATCTATACTTGCTACATAAACTCAGACACTTTCTGAATTTTTGTCTGTCCTTTCTCAAACCTTTTTCTGCTTGATGGACTTTTTAATTACATGATGATTTTGGCCCTTTCCAACCCTTCTTTCCTCCCTAAGTATCATGTTTCTATCCTTTTGGCTTCTAAAGGCCTCAAAGAAAGTTGCAAAACTGGAATTAGAGGAAATACTTTATGAAGAGTAGTTTCCATGATGCCTTGGTTAAGTCAGTGTTTCAACTTACTGAATATATATACATATATATATATATATATATAATTTTTTTAACGGAATCTTGCTCTAATATAATTGACCAAGTATAGCAGAAAATCCTACTAGGCACATAAAAACTTCATTGTGAATTCACAGCACTTCATTTCCATTATGAGCCTTAATATTAAGACACTTGCATGCTGATAACACCTAAGATAAAAAATCCTAATAACTTGTGAAATGAAACTATTGTTTGAATTATAACTAATGTGTCATGTCTGTGTGTATTAAACTAATAAAAGCACAACACTCCCTACTTCCACACAAATAACAGCACTGAGGCTTCTCTGTCCAATATATTTAACATTACAGTAGCAACTAAGTGATCCTCACTTATGCGCACCCATTTTGTTGTCCCAGAACAATCCAAGTAAGGATTAATTTTTTCCTGTTACAACATTACTTGTCATTCTGTGTTTGGGTATTTTTTAAGGCTTCTCCAGGCTTCAACAGTACTTAAGGTTAAGACATTTCTGGGAAATTGCTGTGCATGTGGATACAGACATGTGCAAGGACAAGAAACTTCTGCAAAGTATTATAAGGGGTTTAGGATTAATATGTTCCATGTGCAGTGTAAGCTGTACTTCCTGAATTCTCTTTTAAGGGAAGAGACAGATCTGTTTGCTTCATTATCTAGTAAAAAAAGACTTTACTACCTACTGAATAAAGGTTAAATCACGGGAAACTGAACATACCTTTGGTTCAATAGTGCTACACACCTACCAAAACATACAAAAGGCAACAAGGAAATGCAGCATCTGCTCCACTACCTTGGGGTACCGCAGGCATAGGAAGAGATGAAGTCTTTTATACCCCTTTATCAACCCGAGTCATTGCATTCAGTCTTTCACCATCGTGACACTGGTGAATGACCTCTACTGTCGAAACACCCAGAAAATATTTCACAGGAGGAGAGGAGAGAGAGAAAAAAAAAAGCCCTTTAGACCTGAGATTCATATTTCCCAAAGAACCCATATATTTCTGTTGTGGTTATGCTTTTTTCCCCCCGCCAAATATTTAGGTTTTGCTGACAACAGATTGCCTCGAATGCTATTTAAGCATAAGACATCACAAGACATGTGCTATCCTAAGATAACACACACCTCTGAAGTGCTGTTAGGTATAGCTGATGCCTTCAACTGCCTGATGAATTTGTTATCTCAAAGAAACACAAGGTTTGGGAGTGCCTTATATTAAAAACTAACCCCAACTTTAGTCTTTAAATAAATAAATAAAAACTGTGATTTTGCATCCTTTAAAAAAAAAAAAAAGGAAAAAAGAAGAGATCTGACTTGGAGTAAACCCTAACTTCTGGCTCCCAAACAAAACTGAACTTTTTCGCTTTATCCCTGTGATATCACAAAAACAATCATTTTAATGGCTATTTATTTTTCTGTTAAAGTAACAGAGATAATGAAGTAATAGCTGAGGTTTGAGATTACCAACCTGGAAAAAAAAGTTCTGAAAGAAAGAGGGCAAATCTTCCCCCATGCGTCCTGTACAAGGATGAGTATCTCACGCTCTAAATCCATGTTAAGTAAGCACCTGAATCAAAGTTAAAAGTACTCAATTGATGATTATTGTGTCTTTCACATGGACACTCTCTCAATAGAGATTCTGCACTTAAAAAGGATGAAGGGTTGGATTTTTGCCCTCAGCATCACTAAAGTGCAACCAAACCCATCAACAGAGTAGCCACAAAAGACAATTCTGAGACTTGCTCCTCCCCTAGTCTTATCCCCTGTAAAGTTTGCATGCTACGGTACATTTCAGGATATGCAATTTACACTGGCATTGACTACAGAAAAGAAAGATTTCTCTATTCTTCTCTAATCTCAGGCCATTAGGTGCCAAGTGGCTCAACAAAGCAGTTAACAATGATTCCAATCTGACTGCTCTTATGCTTAAAATCAAGCCAGCAGTTATAACTATTGCTGTATCAGGGCCAAAGTATTCTGCAATTTTCCAGTCCAAACCCATGCTGTCTATAAACAAGAAAAACAAATTCACCATGAAAGTAAGTTCCCTACACATTTACAAATCCATTCAGGGCATTGAAAATATTGTCTAGCTGTCAGTTACAAAATATGGGACAGTAGCAATCACACACCAAGTACAAGCATTCAAAAGTCTCATTCAAGGCCTAAGGCACTGAAAATTATAATGAAAAACTCGAAAGTTTTCCTCCACAGTTTCAATACAATTCACTATATGCTTATCATGTCCCTAAAAAATACAGGCTTACTGATGATAAATCTCGTAGGCAATCAAAAGAAAACTGAGAATAAGAAAAGTTATCAATGCTCCCATCGTAAAGGGTTCCCTTAACTGCAGCTAAGCTGCTCTTGACTTTTACTGGTGTGACTGGTACCACAGTCAGGTCCTTTCACAGTAAAGTAATCCAGTGCCTGAATGAGACTACTGGGTTAAAAAGTAATAAAGTGAAGTCAAGTGAGACCTAGTAAAACCTGTATTTGTAAAACGCACCTGCAGAACACAAATTATCTATCAATGTTAGGCCCAACCACACATTACTTTTATACCCTGTGCCACCCTGGGACTCCCCCACATTTCAGCTCCTGCAGAATTTAGCCCACTCCATCCCCTGAGAGTGCCTACTGCCAAACTTAATGCATTAAAAAAGCAAGTCTGACTCTCGATTGAGGGCAAATGGTGAACCATAATGGTAAGAACAGCAAAAAGATTTAACATTAAAGACATTTACACAAGCCCCTCGTTAGCAGTCATTTACAGATCAGTAGAATCCCACTAAACAGAGTCATGGAGCTACGGAAGTATTTGGGAATCAGATTAAAACACTACCATCGCCATTTTCATTGCCTGAATCTTGTTTTACTAGCTGGGGGGAAGGCAGTCCTTGCTCACTGATCGGAAACTGCTTGAAAATAAAAGCACTACACAATGTGATCTTTTGACTATAAATGTCACAAAGCAGTATTTCACAGGCTATAGTTTGATGTAACAGAAACATCCAGTACAAAGAATTACCAGAGATGCTAAACTGACTTTTACAAGGCAGCAAGGCCAGGGTAGGTGCCAGGAAGTGAGGGGTTTTTTAAAACTGAGGTTCTATGCAGCTGGATTCCCAAGCACACATCCCTACGTGCAGACATTTATAGTATTTACTGAAGAAGAGCTAAAAGTCTACTATGAACACTGGAGTCCCTGTGCAACTGACTTAAAAGGGTATTTTTGAATGCACAAACTGAAACCAAGTAGCCAATAGCTTTCCACACCTTTGGATATATTCTTTTTAATATGCTAGTGTGCATGGTAAGCGTGGAATGGTGACTGACAGCTCAGGAAGGACTAAACATAGACACAAGCAATCCTTTGAAGCAGCTGTTGGGACTACATTTCCAAAAACTGTGATAGTAGTAGTATGAAGAAATAATCTTGGGCATCTTCTATAAGCTTCAGGGCAAAGCATATCCTACTATCACCTGTCTTTAAGAAACCACACTCACTTCCTTGCTTCCTAACAGATAAAATAAAGGCTGGGTAAACCTATCTCTCTTAGCATCTTGTACAATTTTTCTTCCAAGCTGAGCTGTGTTTTGGTTGCTCACATCACAGAAAGACAGCTACAATAAACTGCCTAAAAAATACTTCTATCTCACTGTGTTGCTTGTTATTGCATATGGTAACCTGCAAAAAAGGAACATCAACAATTAAAACTAAATAGAGTAGAAGTATCTTTGACAGGCAAAAA
The DNA here is from genome assembly GCF_009650955.1 of Corvus moneduloides. NCBI lineage: Eukaryota > Metazoa > Chordata > Aves > Passeriformes > Corvidae > Corvus > Corvus moneduloides. The sequence goes on along the minus strand of NC_045476.1, from coordinate 102,533,178 downwards.
GCTCTCCTGTACTTAAAACCCCTACTGAAATGTTTACAAGGAATAAAAGCAGTGCTACAGTCGGTCTAATAACTTCAAAATGCTGCATAAGAAATTGTCTCTGAGCAACAATAAAGGCAATCTCTGTCACAAGAAGTCATTAATCTACTGAAGTATCCCAAATTCAGCCAGCAGTTCCTTAGTTCTGACTTGAGCTGACCGTGTGTTATCTGCTCGTCACCACCATGCCCCATGCACCATTTCAAGAGGAACTGGAATTGCTTTTTAACACTCTTGCTGGCCACCCACATTACATGTGACTGAGTAAAACAGGCCTTGGTAAAGCAGAGCAGAGTGTGCTAATCAGGAGTACAGTGGAATTTACCTAAGATACCTACAAGGCAATGGTTACATGTTCCTTAGTCGGTATGATGTCAGGTTAATGGATAGTATTAAAGGGTACAGAGACTGCTTTGTGCCAAAGCATTGCTGCCCTGCTCCAGTCAAACACTTTTTGCATGAGTTTCTTGAGGCATAGCTCCCATCATCAGCCTAAAATACAGACGGGACAAGCAACTTCATGTGTGTGAGGTGCACCTGCCAAGGGAGGCTTTAACCACTTTTTAGATGTCCCATGGCTTTTCTCTCTTCCTCTCAGAACACACTGGATTGATCCTGGCTGCCAGAATTTTTCTTGCTATCCATTTTCTTGGGACAATCAGCGTAAGTTCTGTTTTGTTCTGTTTCCTCAATAGTTCTTCCCATTAACATCAACCCACAGTTAAAGAGAAATAGAAGCAAATACTACTGCTGAGGGCAGCACCACAGGAATATATATACTCATATAGGAGACTTCATTTGCAGTCCTGAGGAGAGTACACAAATCCAAAGGGGAGGAAAAAGGGAACTAAGTGCTGCTGTGGAGATACACACAGGCCTGTACTGGTCAAAAACGATGGTTCAACCTGCAGTGATTTGCAGAGAAACCTCAGATAATGAGAAAGTACCACACTGCATATGGCTTTGCTAACATGCATCAGGATTGGACTACGTGCATTACAGCAAGGCAGATAAGAAAGAGAAATTTCTAAATGGTATTATTAGATGTGTTCAAACTAGGTAACAAACTAGGTAACTGATCTAGTCCAAATTTGATATAAGGAACAGCTGAACTCTGCTAAGTTCCCAACCAACATTTAATGGATCTCTTACTGCTAGCACAGTGTCCTTGCCTCTGCCCAACATCCCCTATGATTTGAATCATCAATTGCTTGCATTTCCAAGTCCCAGAGTTCCATTGATCCCAGTGGAGTTAAGAATCAAAACAATTAGTTTTAGTTGTAAAGCTGAGAGGGTTTTATATTCCAACAACCACCCCTCAGCAATGCCCAAATTAACTGGTGAATGTGTAATCACAGCATAACACTCTTATCTTCGCCGTTCTGAGACACTGTTCCTTCATGAAACTACCTTATTTCTTGGAAGCCTGGGGCAAAAGTTACCAATTGTCCAGCACTGAAACATTCTCCAGTTTGTTATATGCTCCTTCAGCAAACTAAATATACTAAATAACTTAAACATACTTGAGACTGTACATACAGAACAAGGTATCGCTTGGTGTAAAATGCCCCAAGAGCACTGCCTTTAGCAGCACGATACTGTGGGATTTCCAGTAAGTGAGAGTCTGGCATGAGAAGTATCTGAAGTGTAATTATTCTTGATATGTAGTAAAAATGTTTGCTTTTTAGATAGTAGAGAGACCTCCCCTTGCACACAGAGAAACATTTTTTCATGTAAGAACAATGAAGTCCTGGTACTGGATACTGGCAGCTGTTCATACACTCATGCTAGCAACAGAAATCATCTACTAGGACTATCTCTCTCTGTTCTCTGGAATTACTGTACATTTTTATTTTTCTAGTTTCATTTGCTTAGCTGTTTTATTCTTACTGTTGTTTTCCTCCCCAAAATTACAGCCTTGCTTCTTAACTAAAATATTAAAGCAACTCTAAACTACTTTTACTTTTGAATTATGTTACATCAAATGACTTCTGAAATTACACACTTTTCATTAAAGTCCCAGGTCTTGCATTTGTTATAATTAGTATCTGAGCAAAACAAAGACCAAATTTATGCTTCATAAATCTCTCCTACTCTTCTTCCACAGAACTTGCTAATGTTCTTATGTTTCTATTCAAGCATTCCAGTTTACATATAGGATTTTCTTATAACATGCCTGGGATAAATCCCAGGTGTTACATCCCCAAGACTATATATAACCTGTATGCAATTCACAGGCAGCTGTCTCTTCTTCATTTTACTAATAAAGATACTCAACCAGTCTCTGGCCATGCTCTTCTAAGAGTTTTCGAAATGTAACAAACACAAGGGAAGAGGTCCAGACCTTCTGGTTTTCACATAGAAATCCTCTGGGAGTTATCCACCTGTGCACAGCACATCATGAGCCTTTACAGCTTCAGTGCAAGCCATCCAGCATGCTGACACTGCCTTGGAGGGTTTGAACCCCAATGCCATTGCACACCTTTCTTCAGGCCCCCATCCCCTCTGAAACCTCATCACATGGCACAGCTCCCTTCACCGAAGTCCTGCTTCTCTCTGCCTTCCCCCATTCTCCTTACTCTCCACCCTGCACCTTATTCCCAACTCCTCCCACATGGTGCTCATGTTCTAAGCAAGTCCCACCACACCACCAGTGATTCCTGATGTAGACCAAGTACAGCCACACACCACTGTTTTGAGGGTTTTTTATATTCTGCAGAGTCTAGAGACTTGTGTCCACCTCACCTAGTCAGGCCATGAGCTTCTTGGGCTGAAAGCAGTATTGGTACAGAGCCTGGCAAAACAGTCCTCACTCGCAATCAGCCCCTTCCTGCAATGTCCAGTTTAGTAGAAACAGCATGTGTGCAATACAAGTGGATCAGTCTCTCCCTGAATCATTTAAAAAATCAGAGGAGTCTGACAGAAGGGGAAAAAAAAGGCAAAGAGAAGGGAGAGTGGAGGCAGGAGATAAAGGAAATAGAAGAGACAAGATGGTTTTCACTGGAAGCAGCATTCTGAGGTGCTACATCCTTTCCCTGATGTCCTTCCCTGACATGGTCACACTAGAAGCAGCATTCCTCTCCTTCATTCCTATGTAACACTACTTTTCTTTTCTTTATTTTCCTCTCCTAGATTACTTTCAACATTTACTTCCACTCCAGTCTGACACCTACACGCAAGAAGTACCATGTTTTTGGAACTCCCTCACTGACTGGGCTATCACAGGTCTGTGCTTTTACTACATGCTTGCCAAGAACCAAGAGGTATTCAAATTCTTTTCACTTCTTTTTTTCATCTTCCCACCTGACAACAGCAGTTGCAGCCTCAAAAATTATTCTTCTTCATTTCAGGACTGACACAGAGCCTAATGTAACAAACCCAAACACCTTCACTGCTAAACACACCACGGCGATGAAGGGGCTCATGCCTTAAAAACACTGACCACCAAATTACTTTGAGATATCTAAAACTACATTTTAAGTGAGAAGCTTGAAGATTAGAAAGATAGTGCTTTCCCTTCACTTTTATCAACATGTATATATCCCTCTCTGCTCTCTCAGTCATATCTCTAGGGTTCCTTTCAGGGAAAAATGAAAATCACAAAAAACCCAACCAAGAACCTCAATCTGGGGAAGAGCTGAGCAAAAACCTACAGATGGTTCACACAGCTTTGGATGCAACTTGGTGAACATTCAGGTACAGTTTCACCAATGGCTTGAATGATAAATAAAAATGAAGAATCACCTGGGGCAGGAATACCCCAAAAATATTCAAAGTTTGGTCTCAACAAAGCAAATGCGCTCTGGGCCACCTCTTCCCACGTGGCTGTCACACAAAGCACAGATACTTCATGCATGATCTCTGCATGACAGGTATCACACAGCACACTATGTGTAACTCTAGAAAACTCATTTTTACCCTCCCTCCAACCAGATGAAGCACACTTTGCAATCAGCTAGCTTACCCTTGACAGCTGATGAACTGAGTTTGCAACACTACACCCCCGGTGCCTGAGAAATCATGATGTTACTCGACAAAGGCAGCAGCGGCAAATTACAGAAGGGTTAAGAACAAAGGAGTGCCTACCCTAGAGGCTCTCAACCCCAATTCTTGCTCTTCTCCCAGTGAGCCCTGTCAGTACTCTCCAGCTCTGGCCACCCTCAGCCCTGACAACCTGCTGGCCCTAAGTGACCACAGAGGTGCACTGCCAGCTTCCCTGCTGTGAGATGCTGTGCATCAACAGCACTCCTCAGATTATTAAGAATTAAATGCACAAAGAAATACTTTCAGCTGAGTCAACGTCACAACATTCAATACTTGGCAGTCTCAAGGCCCTTTTCTGACACAGGATAACTTAGTAATGCGTCAAAGGGGGAAGGAAAGAGTAAAGATAGGAAAGTAAAAAAAACCACAACAGATATTGTATAACCTTATGAGTAGCACGAGATTTTCCTGATTATGGCCTGAGTAAAAATAAAAACTGCAGTAAAAAACTGCAGAAATAATTTCAGGAACAGGAACCAAGAGCCCTGCTTGCCTGCCTCCACTGGAGAGGAAGCCTGTCCATGGGGCTGGAGCTCTATTCTTGAAGGAAAAACTTCACCTGGAAGAGTAACTAAAAAAGGCTGCAGCAAAGGATAGCAAACTACAGCAGTTCTAGGACAAAATGCACTTCAAGGCCATACCAGAACACCTCATTTTTGCAAGCACATACATGAGGGCAGAATCTGGCCTATATTCCATACACCTTAAGTTACTGCTCACAGAGGAGGGGAAAAAAAGCCTCTGGAGTTACAGCAGCAATCTGCAAAAGAGTAAAATTAATCCTACAGCTTGCTGGAAAGAAGGACCTCAGTTCCTCAGAACACAATATAAGGGCAGTGCCAATAAACTTGCATATCAGAAAGAGACAATTGGGAAACTTTAGTCCTGAACACTGACCTACGAAAACTCCTTTTAAAATAACAAAACAAATAAGCAAAAAACACCTAAACTTTCTTTCAAATAAAAAAAAAACCCTGTCACTTGTAAAAAATGTTCCCTTCATTGAGACAGTGATTTGTGTTAAGTAACCTCTAATAATAGGTAACATTTCTCTAGCAATAAAGTGTTTCTTAGTAGCCAATTAAATACTTGATTAGCTCTTCAGCTGTGATGTTAGCAAATATAAAATTCAGCAGCCACCCTCCTGGCCCATCATTGCAAACATATCCCTTTTCCAAAATGTGCCTCTATTCAGGCCCATCAGTTTGCTGCTTCTTTATAGTTAAAGAAAACAAGGACCAGTTTGGTACCCAAAGAAGTGAGTTTCCAGTTGCTGGCATCAGTTAAGCCAGAAACTTTAATTCCTGTGAGAGCAAACTGCAGTGTGACTCTAATTCTCCCCCTTCACTCCTGCAACAACGGCTCAAAGCTTGAGTTGAGGCAAGAAGCAGAACAGGTAAAGATACGAGACAACTTCTCTTGTTAAAAATAAAAGGCTTAATATGGAGAGCATGTAAGAACAGTTTTCCTATCTGAACACCATGCGAAAAAGTGTTGCGCTGTTTTCAGCCCGTCTCCAGAGAGATGGTTTTCCACCACAGCAGTTCTGATTACGGCACTGTACATTCCACTGGTGAATCATGGCAGCCCCATTTAAATCTAGACAAAGCTGCAATTTTATCACCACACCTCATGTCAGCTGTACCAAAGTGTTTCAGGTGGCAGCTGATGGACTTTCACGCAAAGTAGGCACATTCCCATAAAGAAATTTAAGTGTTCAAGAATCCAACAGCAGATGGGAAAGCCAGATTCTGAGTCTTTTAAATGGGCAAGTAACCATACTGCAAATATTTAAGAATCTGTAAGAATCTAGTTCGTCACTAGACTTTTTGGAGTTGTTTTTTTATGGAAAGGTAAAAAAGCATTTAAAAAAAGTGGTGTTCTTGGATTAATTTTAATATATCCAACATTGCTTCAAAAACTTATGAAAAACATGTAACAATACACAGTTCTGGAAAATTTTGCTTTGTTGCTGTGGGGTCTGAAGTCAGGAGAAAAGACAACATTATATAATAACCTGAAAGAGCAAGGTAATTGAAGAAACCCACCCTCTTCCACAATGGTGCAGATTACTTCATCCACGATGGTCGTGAAAATGAGTTTAACTCTATAGATAACTATGCTCTTCACAACAAAAGGAATGAAAATGAGAGGAAAGCGTTTTTGTTCACCAAACAGAAAACAAACAAAAACCAGCAGAAGGGCTAGTAAGGAAAGAATGGTTAATCTCACATTTCTAAAAGGGTATTATAAACAAAGCATGGTGAACAACAAAAATAAAGGATTTAAAAAAAAAAGATACTAAAGTGCTTAATGGTGTTCTTTTAAATATTTACTTTGCTGCTATTTGGAGAATAATTTGTTCCATTTAGTAGCATTGGGCTCAAAGGACCACTTTAATCCAGAGAGATTAATTATAGCCTTTGGAGTTATAAACACAATTTGGGAAGTGAAGCGGAGAAGAGGAGAGAGACTCCTCTCACGCTGGCGATTAACAAGTTTATGTGCTTTGGGGCTACGCTACGCAGGCTTCACCTGTGTACTGCAGGCAGAACATTGCAGAGGACACCCATGAATTGTGGAAAAACAGCCCCCGAGATATCCAGGGAAGACACAACCCTACCCTACCGTGTTGCTATAGGCAACTAAAATGCTTCTCAGGTATCCTTCACCAAAATACAAGTTCACCAGCACATTACAAAAACATCTCGCTTTTATTACCTGCACCAGAAACTAGCTGCCCCACTGAGACAAGCAGCGGGCACGGGACCTTTAAAACCTCTCACATGCTTTCATGTATTTCTCCCTTTGGCCATCGCTGTGTCCCAGACCAGGAGACACAGGGACCTGCAACAATTACCACGCAAAGCTAGGAGCGATCTTACCTAGCAAGGGGTTGGCTGCTCCCTCCTCCGAGCTTTCCTCAGCCCCCTCCTCTCCCAAGCCAGAGGTGGCCGAGTCCTCTGGGGCAGATGCGGAGCCAGGGGTGCTGGGCCCACTGACGGACCCCGAGTCACCTTCCTCACTGCTGGAGACGTAGCGGTCCGGCGGGGCGGCTGTCCCGCTCTCGCTGCAGCTCCTGCGCTCCTTGCGGTGCACCCGCGAGTGCAGCACCATTTGGTGGTACGTGCGGAAGATCTTCCCGCACTCAAAGCACTCAGTGGACTTGTTCTGGGTGGCCCGCCGGCTCTGCCGCGAGGCAGGGCGATAGTCCAGATCCCCTGGGGCAAGCGGGCAGCTCTCCCCCGCTGGGGCACTGCCAGTTTTCTCCAGGCGCCCACTGGTGCAGCTCTTCTTCTTGGGGTTGCTGGGTGAGTCCTGATCTCGCTTGCGCTTCTCCTGGTTCACAAGGATATACTCCCTCTTATCCTTGTCATAAGTCACGTCTGCATCTGCCAGGGCCTCATCCCATCCCACATACTTCACATACTCTGAGGGCTCTACTACTTTTCCTTTGGTGGCCAGCTGCCAAGCTTGGTAGCTACTGACCGGATCCAGCTCAGCTACTCTTTTCCCAGGCTGTCCTCTCGTAACTCTATCCAGCCCTACAGATGGCCGTAGATTCAGACACTGCAAGAAAAACTGCTTGGTTACTGAGGAGCTCAGGCTCCCATCAATCAAGCCCTCAGCTTTATCCCCAGTGCTGCCTGGCTGCACACGGTAGTGAACAGCATTATGCACTTTCAGGCTTTCCATATTTGTAAACAGATTTCCACACTTGGTGCAAACTTCATACAGAGATAGGCCTGTCACAATTGTCTCCTCTTGTATCACATCATTGATAGTGGCTATCAGCTCCAAATCATTTTTTGGTTTGTTTTTGTTCCCGGACCTGGGGCCATGCGACTTCATGTGGTTTTTGAGAAACCAGGGCTCTTTGAATCTCCTGCCACAAATATGGCACCCATGATCAAATGAGCCCCTGTGCTTTTTCATGTGAGCTTTCAGGAACCAGGTTTGACTAAAGGTCTGACCGCAGACTTCGCATGGGAACTCGCCTGCATTCAGCTCACTCTTGCAGTTCTCAGTGTAGACCTCCCCATTGGGGACCTGGGCTGTTATATGGTCTTTCTCTATGTGGTTTAACAGCGTCTCCTCCCTCAGGGTCATGTAACTGCACAACCTGCACTTGAACGGTTTGTGGACCTGGTCCAGGTGTTGCTCCAGGTCCCTCTTCCTTTCAAATTTGTTTTTGCAGAAGGTGCACCTGTAAGAGGTCAGCTTGCCATCCTCCTCAGCTGGTGCTGTCTCTGTGACCTCCTTCTTGCTGCTTCTCAACAAGATCTTGCTGCTATCGACCTGAGCAGTACCGTTCAAGATCTTGTTGCAGGCAGACGTACTTTTAGTGGGGCTGGTGCACCCGCCAAGGCCCTCTGAAACGCCCATCTCCCCCAGCTGCGCCTCTCCCATCTCTGCCTCATGCCCCTGACTTAAAGTGCCTGTCCTGTGACTGCGGATGTGAATCTTCAGGTTGCCCTTTTGGGAAGCTCTGTGATCGCAGTAAGGGCATTTGTAGGGCTTCTCACCTGTGTGCTTCCTCATGTGCTGTGACAGGGAGCTCTGAAAAGGAAAACTTTTACCACAGATGCAACAACTGTGGCACATGGTCTTGTCAGCATCCATGTCGTTCTTGCTTAGCTTGCCAGGGCTGGAGGATCTTCGTAACTCCATTTCTGCTTCTCTGCTATGATCCATCTGTATTACTGCAACAGAGGGTAAGTGGGGCAGGAGGACAAAAGCATGTCTGGCAGCAGAGGAGGGCTGGACCGTGTTTTCAATCACACGGTTCTGCAGAGAGGTGTTTTATTGCTTCATTCTCAGGGTAGCATTTCTCCTTTCAGCTGCTCCACAGAGTCCAAAGCACCAATTTATTTCCGTGTGCTCTGTAAGCAGATGGCATAGATCACCTGAAACAAGAACAAAATCATACAAATGTACAGATTCTTAAATATATTCAAACCTATTCATGTTTTGAATTCAACAGCTTCCATCACTCACTCCGCATTCAGAAGCGCACCATATGACAATCTATTGCACCAAAAGGCAGTAGTTTCTCTTTCTGTTGATATTCTAGACTTCAGTGACAAGCATAATTACTAAATAAGTAAAATCCATAAAAGAGCAAATACTCATTTCCATACACTGCTATCAGTGTCTTGAAGGAAGTGCAAACTTGAAAAGTACTTTTTGTTTTAAAACCAGGCAGAAGTGGCTAAAAATACACCTTAAATGAGGAAAACATTTCTTGTGGGGGTTATTACACTTTAAATCTGTGGCTTTACCATCATGTGTAATTTCATGTAAAATACTTACTTGCCAAAGATAAAAGGCTTTCCTAGAGACTTTAGCAAGTATCATATTCCTGCTGGCAACTGCATTACTTTGTGTCTCAGACAGCTCTGCTGTGCTTGAAGTAGCAGGCACAGAACAGGCGCAAAGGCTGAGGACGCTCAGTACTTTGATTACAGAGCAAACAAGAATGCAGAGCCTGACAAAGCACTCATGAAAACTAAGTTATTTCCTGCTGGACAGTAAACTACAAAACTCCTCCAAGTATAAATTTTAGTCTCAAACTAACAAAGCAAAGTGATAATGTATGGATCAAATTACCTGAAATGTGAGTGATTTATGTCAACATGACACACAGGAAATGACACCACCACCCACCTCAATGAAACAGAATTTTAACCATAAACAAACAAGCAAAACAAGAAAAAACTCTGATTAACAGAATAGATTAATAAAAGTTTAAATGTCTTTTTATCTTTTCATGATTAAATTCAAGGGTCAGTATCTTAGTGCAAGATGGAACACACCAGCAACTCCCCACCCTGTATACAGCAAAAAACAATGATCAAAATCCACATAGGTTGTTTCTTTTCCAATTACTACACTGTGAAACAAAATCTTCCCACCCTCCTATCCTCATTAAGGACTACAAACACCACATGACTAAGATCAAAGAACACAGCATTCTCTAATGAAGAGAACTGATCTATTGCCACATTAAGAAAACATCAGCTTCTCAAAATGTAGCTAAAAATATGCAGAGCACTAACAAGACCATATATTCCCACATCCATCACTTGACATCTATGATTCAACCAAGAGCTACAGATCTACAGCTGCAAATTTTAAGGTTTGTCACTGTATTCACCTCTGAGTCTCTTCAATACGTACATAAACAGTCTAATCACATCACCAGCACAATCTTAACAAAAAGCAAGGCAAGACTGTCGCAATTCTCATCTCAGTCACAGGCTACAGAAGAACTTCATTACATTTAATTTAATCTAGCCCTCTTATTTGCTACAAAGCATTCATTTCTGGGTTGGATATTCTGCATATCTAGTATCCATTTAGCATGTTAGGAGTTATCAAACAGCATCAAACCCGAACTACCTTTTCATCAGAGAGCTGACAATAACATTTAAGGGGTGAGTTACAAAAGCAATTTCATTTCTTGAATGAAGCATTTTGTTATTAATAAAGAAAAAGAAGAAATAGGTATCACAAATTCAGAAGTCCATATGAGCAGGAAGTTTACAAACTACAGTATCTAAACTAACCTTTGAAATTAGTAATTTAAAACCAAACTGAGGGACAGCCTCAGAAGAAACTTTCTGGGTGAATAAAGGATGTGAGCGACTGAAGTTGTGGCTGCACCAGAAGGTACAAACACACCAAACAGCAAATACCAGTGCAGTTTATACTGCCTATCAGTGGATGAAATAACTTAGAGTAACAACATCTTATTTATCTGACCCACAATCTAAAACTGCCAACTAGCAACCTATACTCTTATAATCAAAGATTTAACCTAAAAGTCATTAAATCATAAAAAAACCCACCAGGTCCTTGTTCAAGTATACTATGCTAAATGCAAGCAACAGCTTCTTCTGAAATGTTCCACACCATTGCAGAAAAAAACCAGAAAGCTTTGGGAACAATTTTCTTCATGTGTTTTATACATTCATAATTTTCTACAGCTTATACCAGTGAGAACACTGCTTCTATTGGCAGGCTAGTTTTTAGTCTAACTACCTTTTTTTTTATTATTTTTAAATGTAGGGCCCATTTTAACTCAACTTTCTGCAGTGTTTCCTGTCTGAAAGTTCAAAAGAGCTTTAAGAGCCAAGCTTAGACAAGAATGCTGTATGCAGCAGTCCAAGCACATGTAGATCCAAAGCTTCAGAGTCCCTTTGTTTACTTGGCCACAGATTCCCTGAGCTTAGTCTTGACATATTTCACTTTAATTATTTATAGCATTTTCATTAATGAAACTTAGTTATGAAAATGAGGCTATGAAGAAAGCATTACTTATAAGAAGGGTATTAGCCACTCACAGGAGATCCCCCTAGTCCCATATTAAATTAGGCCTGAGGGGGAAAAATGTCAGAGTTAAAAAACTACTGAATAATTTTATTAGTCTAAAATACTTAATGGAAGTGTTATCGTCTTCACAAAAATATTCTGAGAATTTTTTTTCATCTTTATTACTTTATCTTGGCCAGTGCACTGCAATCTGTGACTTTAATAGTTGAAATAAAGTATTCCTAGACTTGGATTATTTGAGTTCATACACATGTAAGACTCACAAAAATTCACGTCTGATATTCCACAGACAAAACTCTAGGGGGATGAAGGGTGTTCACCAAACCTGAGCTTACTTTACACGGTGTGTAGAGGTCAGCCTTAGGCTTTGGTAACTTGACTGACACAAACAAAAATATATAAACAGCTCACTTCTTGCTCCTCATATCATTTGAATGCTACTTAAAAGTAACTCTTCTAGAGGGGTCTCTGCAGAACAGCAAAGCTCGTTGTTCATTGGAAAGTGCAAATAAAGTAACAACTTTTTAAAAAAGCTTCAATTTAGAGGACTGAACTTACAAAATAAGGAAAAAAATACCTGTAAAGAATCCTAACAATAGAAAATAACATTCTGCCTTAATAATTTTTATCTCAGGATTAATTACTAAACATCGAAGGTGGCAGAATGGATGGAAGACATCAAATGGTAAATCCAGCAACACCGGTTACTCTTTCATTAGGAGTAAAATTTTGCCAGAGTTATCTGTTTCTTTCCGGCTGTGATGATAAACATAGTTGTATTTTGAAATAATTCCAAATTTTAAAGTATTCTGAAATAATTCTCTATCAGCATGCATGGAATGCAGCCATCTCCAGCTACCCTCAGGCTACCAAAAGTGTTTCACCTCTCAGTAATTTCAGGTGGTAACCAAGCCTTTCACTGCTTGGGTCCAAGCTCACCCAGCAGTTCCGTAGCACTGGCTCATCACACAGAATGCACAGCAGTCACACCCAGCCTGCGGACTCCTGCCAGACTGTCACAGCAGAGAAATCCCCACTAGCAGAGAGGCAATCCATAAGAAAACACAAGTAAATGTAAATTGTAAATTAATATGTAGTCTTTTAAAATATTTTGTGTGTTTTAATGGCGCTGCAGTCTATGGCAAATGCCATCCAGCTACTTGGAAGAGGTGTGATACTCTAAGGGGCACAGGAACTAGATTCAGTCTATTTTGTTGAACGAGGAATCAGCAGTTCGTGTAAGAAGCAGCTGGCCGGTATAAAGGGGCATTTTCAGCCCCTTTAAAATACAGCTATCATCACTGTTTACATGCAAGTTTGGTATATATAAAGCAAGATGGTAAAGAAACATGAAAAAAAAACCAAAAACAGGAGGGGTGTTGTGCTGAGAAATGCCTTTGCACAGCCAAATATTTTAGTTATAAGGTTTCTTCCTGCACCATTGCCTCACTAGATTCTTTGCCTTGACCCACATGGGAATAAATACTAACAAACTTTTTTTTATCCCCCTGGTGCCCCTGAAGGGAAAACAAGCCTTCCTACCCTCTTAAAGCAACTACTTGTCAGAATCTACTCTATTTCAAACATTTAGGCATCAAAACTTCTCTGTTTTTTAAAATTAACTCAGACAGAGTTGCTTCCTTTCAGAGAAAGCACATTTGACCAAAGTGACTTGTTCTCACCAGAGAGCCCCAGCATCTTTTCCATCATCATCTGTGGCTTTCCCAGTGAGGCTGTGGTAGCCTGTCCCTGCTGGCAGCTCGGCAGGTACTCTGGTGCATGGCTGCATCATCCTCACAACTTCTGCAAGACCCTCATTTAGCTTTGAAATGAAGCATGCAGAGAAGTACAGGGAAAGAGCACTTCGTGTAACGTCAGAGAACTCTGAAATACACATTTCTCTTCATCCCACCTTAATACTCTGGAAGAGGACCAGTTACTGAGGACTGCCCACAGGGAAGGACAGAGCCCCCTAAGGACCTTTTGTGCCTCTTGGGAAACAATTAGTAAAATGAGAAATTGAAAATAAACAACACAGGAAAATTGGTGAGGGGGGATAAATCAAGAAAAGAAGAATTCAAAAGATACCACACTGAAAAAGTAATTGCAAATTCATTTCTTACATACAAATATGCTGTGCAGTGCAGACAGAGAAAAACATACAAAATTATTCCTGTTCCAACATACAACAAGCAAACATACATTTCTTTTAAATTTCTCTTCAATTAAACATGATTTTAAAAATCATACTGCATGGTCTATAGTAGCAAGAAGGGAAAACTCTTCAGTAAGTAATAAAGAAGAAAATACAATTTGGGAAGCTACATAGACCTATTCAAATAGCTCAGTGTATCTTTTAAAACAAGCTGCTTGCAGTCTGGGTGTATTTCAAGTCCCAGCTGAAAGATAAATGCACTGGAGAAATAATCGCTCTTCTAATCTCCAAGAGGTTTGAACATATACTGCAATCACTCCACCATGTTCTTCTGCCAAGAGCAACAAGGACTTAAAAAAAAAAAAGAAAGCCAAGGGGAATCATGATCTTGTGGAAAAATATCTTACTGAAATTCCTTCTAGATGATGAAATGATAGGACGTAGCACGTAAATATCGAGGTGAATTTGAGGAAGTTGTGTATTTCAAGAACAGCCACCTGGAGAGAGGCTCTCTGCTGATTTGAGAAGGCTCGGGTTGCCTCAGAGCCTAACAGGCTTTGCCATTCAGAGCAAAGAGGCCAGAAGAGAGGAGACAAAAGACAGAGAACATTTTACAGCAGCCCTACCAGCCTTCAAGCTCACTGAACCGCAGAGACCCTTCTCCCCCTCCATGTCTTCTTCCCAGGCTACAGACTGTCCTCCACACACACCAGCCTTGCCCTAACTGCACACCCTTCTCTTCACTTTGGGAGGGGACACGGCTTCTTCCGAACAGCCAGATCCTACAGGCATCATCAGTCCATCACCCTGACTAAAGGCTCAATCCTGCCATCCTTATTTACACACCAGTCCTACCTAAATGCCTCTTATAGACCATATCACCAGACTATGGACCACAGACTACACCAGAGCACAGAAGAACAAGTTTATCTTTAAACAGTCAGCCTGTACCTGAATTTGCAGGAAATTCTGGCACTCTGCAACCTATAACGGTAAAGGCAGCACAGTTCTGAATGAATTTTTTGAGAGTAATCCAAACTAACCCAGTAAAGCCCTATGAAAAAATCCCAAGAAGACTGACAAATTTTCCAAATATATTCAGTTATTAGAAGTCGCAATCCTGACAACAGACCTCCTGAAGTCTGTTTAAGCGTGCCAAAACTGACACAGGACTGAAAAAGAAAAATAAAAAGCTTCTGGAAAAACAAACAAGAAATTTCTATTAATCTATTTCCACTCAGGCTTTTAAAATCCTTGGGCAGCATTTTGCAATACTTTTTTTGTCTAATTATTTTCAACCAGCCTTCCCCCGCAGCTGGTGAAGCTCTTCCCGTTTTCAAAGTTTGCTGTCTGAACCCTGAGATATTATTTTGAGCTTCTCCAAATACATCATGTGTTTTTGTGTCTTTCTCCCTCCATGAGCTAATGACATTTTGCAGCAGGCTTCCGAGCGGGAGCCAGGAAAGCAGAGTCAGGCCTTTCCCAACTGATGCCCCACCCCTAGCACGGGAACAAATACATGAAATAAAGGTAAAAACACTGATGCTGAAAAAAGCTGGAGGTATGCATTTGCAACAAGGTGATCGCTTTCAAAATGAAGTCAGCAAAACCTCTGTAACCCAGATTTTTTTGTGGGTCCTCAGGAATCAGTTCAGGAGCAAGGCAGGGTGGGGGGAGTTTGTTTTCTCACTGCTACAGGGTATGTTGAGAAACACAGAGCTGTCACCCACTCAGTACATATTTTGTGTTTTAGTGTACTGTGCGTGTTTGTCTTCTGAGAGACAAAGAAATGTACTTTACTAGTTACACTGTAGTATTCTAAGCAATGAATTGAAATGTATCATTAACATCTAGGACAAGCTTTATCTTGCTACCAAAACAAAGGGACTATTCTTTGAACAAATTGAGGGGGAAAATCCCATAATGACAATGAAGAGTTCGTCTCCCTAAAAACTGTGCTGCACAAGAGTAACAATTACAGGCTTATATTCTACAGACTGAGGTTGCGAATGGCTGCATGAAGCGATGCATTCACTATTGGGAGAGTAAGTACCATTGATGACAAGGCCTTGGGGCTTCTGCTGTTCGCAGACCAATCAATAATCCATTATGAACAAACTACATTTCCCCCTAATATGAAGAAATGAATAAAAGGGAATCAGTAACACTAGTACTTTCATGGAAAAAAACCCAACAATGCAGAAATCACAAAATGCCATCACAAGACTTAAAACTATTGGTGATGTCTAACACTGACAGAACTACCCACAATAATCCTTTATTTTACAGCAGTTGCTGGAGACCATTACATTTTATTTAAAAAAAAAAAAAAAAAAAAAGCTTATTTTAACAGCAAGATTTTTTCAAGGCTACTTATTCTGGCTGCAGGACAAAACAAAAAGCAACATTAATCTTTCAAGGCGAGGAGGAGAATATGAACTAACTTCACCCAAACATCTACCAGCTTGCTTCAAACTATTTTCTAATGCAACGTAAATAAGAACTTCTAATTAGAAATAACTGTCCAAATGTGACTGGTCAACCATAACAAGACTTTATTGCAGCAGCTGTGTTACCATCCAGACATGAGGCCCTGAAACTGTTGTTCTCCCATTGTCATTGTCAGATGCTACAATACAATCAAGAGAGGATCCATTTAAATAACACAACCATAGCAAACCTCAGCATCCTGAGTCCAGTTTTCTACTCAGACCTCTCAGCACAGCAGCACCAGAAGGCAGAAGAGAAAAGCTCTCCCGAAAAATTACAGATAAAGAACCTAAATTAAAAAAAAGAAAAGTTACCGATTTTTTTGATGGGTAACAGTAAATTAGACCCAAAGGAAACACTGAGACTGATATTACTAATGCATAAGGCAGTCTATGTCCTTTTTCTGAAATGTAAAGACTAGTAGTTAAAGTTGACCTCGCAGGGTGGGGGGCTAGGGGGAATGAATGCACAATACGATTATTGATCAGCCCTAGAAAAGCCAAGAACTGCACCAGTGCAGATGTGATTTTTCTTTTCCTAGGGCCGTTAATGATATATACCGGCAAGTCAAAAGCTCTTATTTTGACATGCTGTAACAGTATCATTAATTCTGAAAATAAGCATCAACTTAGGTTCAAGTTAGGTTTGAACTTAGGTTCAAAAAAAAAAACCCCCCACTTAAAAAACCCCAACAACAAAAAAACCCCCTCCATTTTACTTCAGTGTAACAGTAATGTCTTCCTATTTGGCCACACCCACCAAGGGCGTTAACTTCAGTGGCTGATTATTCCCGAAGCCTAAGATTTAAACATTGAAGAAACATTTACTTTCCTGATAGTTTCAAACAAAAAAATAAGTTCAGTTACAAGCAGAGTCACCTCAATACTGTGTATTACCTCCTTATTCAAATCGATGGCATTGATGCTGTCTATTCATGCATGTCTATGGAGATGCATATATATATGGGCAGCACAATATTTTCCCAGCATCCAATAGTGCTTTTATATTTAATGATCTTGTTAGGGTTTCCACTGCAGACCAATTTACACAGGGTTGTAACATGGCCATTTTAAATCTTCAGTGTGGGGGGGCTGACTTCAAGCTCTACGGGCGGGGTATTTTTCTGTCAATATGCTCTGTTCCAAGCTCAGTCTGTATCTTACAACAGTAAAAAATTTTAAAGTATCTGTTTTTATTTGCAGTGTCACGACAAGGAAATACTTAGGGTTTTTGCAATTTTTACATTATCTGTATAGAAGAACAGGGACTGGATCACCAGCTGGCAGAAAATGCAAGAGTGCAGTACATGGCACACACAGACACATACCCACCCCTTCTCACTGCCTCTTTCCTCTGCCCCATCAAGGCAAGCTACACACAAACCACATCCTCAGCTGCCATAACTGCACACAGTGCCATGAAATCAATTTGTATCAATTCAGAAGCTGTACCGCTAACTAAAACTGGAATGTCTTTGTGCTGTGTACATCAAGACCTGAATGCAAGAAAAACATGAGCATAATTGAAGGTAAACATTTTGAATTGTTCATTTCCTACCCCAGCAAAAGTTACACAAAGCAACCTTGCCCTAAGAGCCCATATTCCTCTGTCACAACTAACAATTACACCAGTAAGGAACAAACTTCAGTGCTTTAGTAGATTCATGCAGTGCTGTAACAACTTGTCCATAGCAGACCTCAATGCATAAAGCTGTATGTTTAATACCAAACAAGTTTACTAGCCACAGTTATGTGTTCACCAGGTCAATGGAAAGTAAATATTATTTCTATAGGCCACTGCTGCAAGATAAGCTGTGTGAAGAATTCAGAAATTCAAGGTAATAAATTAATTTCGCTTATACCTAATATATCCTACAGCTCAAACTACAACAGTAAAATCATTACCTTACAAACAGAAGTGTTGCCAAGCGTTAACCCATTAACAGACTTAGAATTACAGCACTGTGCTTTGATGAACTACTAATTTCTTACTGTAACAAAAATTATTTCTGAAGTAACACCACCAAGTTGTTTGCTTACTTATTCCCCTTCCAAAGTATTATAAAGGAATTGTAAAGCAGTGAAACAAAAGCAAGAAGAGTGCATTGAAAAAAAAAACAAAAAAAAATTGGGGGGAGGGGAGAAGGAGTGGGACAGAAAGGGCAGAGGGACTGTGCCCTGAAATACAAGGAGGAATAATCATATGCAATAAACCATAGAAGCGTTCTCTTAAACATTACCTTCTGAGATAGCATTGCTTAGCACTGAGAAGCAACACAAAACTCACAAAACACACATTTGCAGATGTTGGGGTAGTTTTTTGTGTGTGTGTGTGTGTAGAGATATGTATGTGTCTGTGTCTGTGTGTATATATAAAGCATTTCACTGTAAGCTCTTGTAAAACACAAAACAGCATGGACAAGCTCTATTTTAGGAAGCTTTCTTAAACGTTTAAGAACTTAAGCAGGTAATTCATTAAGACTTTCAACTACAGTTTTTCCACACTCTGCAGCATTTCTGAATTTCAAGCATGCAGACTATGCCCAGGCCCAAGCAAAGACACTGCACTTCAGAGATCCCACACCAGCCAAGCTGAAGCTTGCTCTACACCAGCTGAGACTCAGCACTTACTGCGCTGCTTAAATCGCACACAGCTTTGGCTCCATGACACCACCAGTCCCAAACTGGCAGAGGACAGTGCTAAAGGCCAATCTGTGGACAGCCGGTGTCTCAGAAATACCTTCATTTCACCTTCTTTAAACTGAAGTACACAGTACCCCTGAAGATCAATCCATCCATAAGTGTAATTTGTGATGATGAGCTTATCTTACATGTAGCAGTAAGACAGCTGACTGCTAGCAGTTTAAAAGAAGGATCAAAAGTTCCTAAGTTCAGCATAAGTTTTAAAGAAGTCAGCTGTTGCTGCATTACTCCAACAGTTCATTTTAGAGTTTTCTGCAGTTATCATCATTAAAAGCCATTTCCATTACATATGTGATAAATCCAACTTTGAAATATACTGAATCTTGTATTGGCCCTTCCCTGTCAGCACAGAAAAGCAAACAGGTATAGCCAGTACAATGAAAGTGGCATAACCATAAAGCATGAGTTGATTTGCACACTGAAATAACTACTCTTGTCCTCTTTTCATTCATATACTTATTTAAACACAAAGGGAAGAAAGCAATATTCCTGTATGCCAAATGAATACAAAGCACAGGATGACTTTTTCTGGATTTCAAACCTTCCAGTCAGGAGAAAAGAAACTAAACCCGAAATCAAATCTTTCAGCTGTCTGTTGGCCTGGCTTATTTTGGTATGAAGTGCTGAACTATCTCTGTGGAACATCACTGTAATGTATCACCTAAAAGAGACAAACATTCCATCCGGTCCTTATAAATACAATTTCAAAGCACATTTTACCAACCCTGTCAACTTTGCTCACATAACAGCACAATGTAAAGCATGCTTCAGAATTTGGCAGGTCAGGACATTGTGGAATCACAAGATGAGCCCCGATAACTCTGTTCGGAACTACTCTGTACATGTACTTCTCCTTGCCATTTAATCAAACACTTGGAACCTTTGGGCCAGTCCTTCACCTACAGTGTACAAGGCACTTTCCCAGAACTCCAAAGATAGACAGAAATTTACCCAAGTGCAGAAAATGATTCTGTGTTACATCCTCTGTGAAAAAGAAGGGCCTGGATGGACATCAATCTCCAAAACCATTCCTGAGCTCGTTGCTGGCCTTGGGTACAGGAAGGTAGAGTTAAGAGCAGAAAAAAGTAAAGGAACAAACCCCACCCCTACTTAGATACTCTCTTAACAGCCTCAACACTCAAATGCTGAGCAACTACTTCAAAACAAAACCTCTGAAATGATCACTCATAGCATAGCAAGCAAGCAAGCCTGTAAGGAAGAAAGGTCTATTGCACAGGCTGTTGCTGGTTTATCTATTTTTCGATACACTACAACTAAAACTTGCAAGACAAATCTATCAACTGGTAAGAAAAACATGAATTACATACACCAAGAACACCAATCTGTTTGCATCACAAAATATTAGTTAGACTTTATTACTGATTTCAAAGAAATGAGTGTGTGTACCACATGCACCCACCAACACCCGCTCCCCTCACCACCCTTCACAACAGAGAACTCAACACACCACCATCACTGCACATGTTGCTGCACCTTCCACCGCAGCCCACGTCCCTGTCCATCCCACCCGCCCCCACACCACTTCTGTGGCACTGACCTTCTTACTGCTGCTCTCTGACCTGGCTCCACCCCACCTCCGTCACCACCATGCCTCCCAGCCCCAGCTGTCCACACACACTGCCTGCCTGTCAGATTCCTTCTGGATCACCTGAGGCCAGATGCCAGGCTCACACTCCCTTCCCAGCCACTGCCATCCCGCAGATGTAGTTTAAAGGCCATGACTTTTCCCCACTCTTCCCCATCTGTCTGCCTGCCCTCCAGCCCTTTCTCAGTTGTCCCCAACACTTCTGCCTCTTCCAGGAGCACTTTCACTTTCTTCTCTTTCCCAAACCTGTTTGGGCTCTTCATGACTAATTCTTCCATTTGGGCTCTCCCTCATTAGTTCAGTCCCTGCTCACTGGCTTGTTGTTTGCCAGGACATTCCAACACACTCACATGCCGTCTCCTTGCCCCTTCTGTCCTCTTCCACAGAAGATGCCCACTTTTCAAGCTTTTATATCCTCAGTTACAATAGAATCATCTCTAGCCACCAAGCCTGTAACTTGCCCCCCTGTCTTCTGCTCTCCCAAAAATCAAAGGATGCCAACACCCATGCCATATGCCTCGCATGTTACGTTCAAGCACCATTCTTCAAGGACCTACACAGTTCCACCCTACTCTCTTTTGTGTGGGCAGTGACTCACCCTCCCTAATACATCTTTTATATTGGTTTCCCACTTACGAGCTTGTGTTCTGACACTGTATTTAGACCTGGTTTTTCATTACATTTTCATTCATTTTTGAAAGCATATTTTCCAAAAATGACTCAAAATTATTTTCCAAAATTAAATCCATCACTCAATTTTGTATAGTTCCTTGCCCCTAATACATAATATGTGTACTATATATTGCTATGTTCTAATTGGTATGTATATTCCTCAAGGCAGGAACTTGAGATCTTTTATACGTGCTCTTTTATGTACTTTTATACAGTGCCAAATGTTCCAACTTCAAATAATTTCTAAGAGCAAATTATCATTATAAAGTCAAGATTCACCTTTTCAAAGAGTCAAAGTCCCTCTTTTCATCAGAGGTACAGACAGAAGTTGAGAAATACCTTCTTTCCCATGAGCTCTGAAAGTAAACTAATCCCCTCTTCTGCCTACCCAGAGTTCATCTCTTAAGTTAACCAAAAGGACCATCAAATAAATGGTAAAGCTAAGCTAGTAAGAAGCTAACACGGCATAAATCACGTCACTAACCTCTAGCCTGTCTGCCTTTCTGAAACATACATTTCCAGCCAATGTTATGCATTTACATTTAATAACAAACAAAAAGCATAATGACAAATAGAATCCAAGTGCTGCACTTCTCTCTCCATCTCTTCACAAGCAACTGGAAAAAAATTAGGCTATGCAGAACATGAAATTAAAGGGTAAGATCCTTAGAGGTGATGCTCACTTCAGTGACATACTCTTCTTACAGGAGTTAGTCTCTTTCTACACCTGGGACTGTAGGTATGATTTGAAAGCTCTTCAAACTCACTTTCCTCCAGCATGGGCATGGTGCTTTATATCACCGATTTTACCATTCTGCAAATAGAAATACACTCCTTCACCCCTCAGGGCAATGCTGAAGTGAGTAGATTTTCCACTAGAGAAGCACAACATAACTGTGACTCTTTAACTCCAAAAGCAGAATTTGAGCCACACCACTAAATCCTTAAACCTGTTACACAACAAATAAGCATGGATTACAGCGTGGCTGGTTCATTATGGGATGTTTGTGATGCTATTCCTAACACACAAACGCCATTTGTCTTGGCCACATACATAAAGACCGTTCTCCTATTTCAGGTTATCCATCTTTACCATCGCTTTCACTTCTCTGCATCTCACCCATTTATTACTCATTTACTCCCTATTTAATACATTTCTACACCATAGTGCTAAATAATCATGATGTAACAGCACAGTATTATACTTGCTCTATATATAAATGACTGCTAGACTACAGTTACCTGACACTTCTTACTACTGAAACAAACCATTTATAACTATATATTACCTTTAGTACTCCATGGCTATGCCACTTGCAGCACTAAACAAAGAGCATACAAATAAAAAGAACCAATCTACACCAGGGAGGTTTGTATTTCAGTAGAAATAGCAAACATAAGTTGTAGAAAATGCCTGACTAAAAGCACATTTTTAGGTAGGTGTAAAACAATTTTGGCAGGTTTACAACAGTCAGCTACAACGTTTGCTAATACTTCAGAGGATTTGGGATTTTGGTTTTTTTTAAACAGGTTTAGATAAGCACACCTGTATTCACTTCCTTAAGTAATGGGTACATTTATCAAAGCTACTGTTTATAATCTGAAGAGATGATTTTCTCACAAGAAAAATTTTGCCATATATATGTAAGAAAAAAACAGCCTCAATTTCACCAGCAGTAAAAACCCACAATCTTGAAAGAAAAACACACACATTATTACTACCATGTATGGGGTCAAAAGTACACCACCTTATCTATAATCAAGTGTTTTGTAAACATAAGGAAACTTTTTCCTTAAACCCTTGTATCAGGTTTGTATTCAAGCAGGACAACTCCTTTCAATACCACGATTCTGAAAATACAGGTTTACAACTAGAAGTATTGTTCCTCATTCTGTCACATTTCTTTTTTGACAGGCTTTCAAGAATCTCCTGAACTTGATTAATTCAAATGTGATTCATTCAATTAACATATAAAATCAAGGTGTTAATTAAATACAATATCCAAAACCAGGTATGGATAAAACTTGCACAGAAAGCACAATTGAAATGGTTATTATAGTACTGCCAACTCAGAGCACTAAACCTCATGGGTCAAGTACTCAAATATGGTACATCCATCGACTTAGGAGAGGTTTTTGACTGTATCTTGGCTGTGGATTCTCTTATTTGTCTTTTGAGCTTTTACAGTACACTCAGTCATATCTCAAGCTTCTTCCAACAACCACGAAGTCAAGGAACTTTGTTTTCACAGGCTTACATCTTCTCTTTTAGAACCTGGACTGCAGAAAAAGGGGCTTTAGGAAATGATCCCTACCTTCTCCACTGAAAAATTTTAAGTGGGAACATCATAACTGAAGCAAACAGGTGTGGTATTCCTTTGCTCTGCTGCTTCACTCATAAAATACTCCTCAGAAGGTTACACCAGCTCACCTATAAACATCTAATGAAGGGGGACAGAACAATCCCTCCATATGTGCATTGGTGGAAGGATGGTCCAATTTACAGAGCATGCATAGTCTCCACTTACTCCACAGGATGTACAGGCAATCAAAAAATTAGGCAAAAGAAAGATCTGCCAGAATGTTTCTAGTGTAACCCTGAATATAAGTAGCATAGATGTTCATGATACCTTTATAAGATAAGACAGCTCTGAAGGAGGTGACAAACCCCGCTATGTCTCACTAGGTTTTTCATCTGCAAAACTGTGTCTTTCCTGGTTACAGCTAAAGGCAGTTGCAGCATCTGCTAACACTGAAACCACTAAGAGGTTGTTTCAACCCAAATTAAGAGGTATCCCATAAAGGAGAAGTCAACAGACCAACCCTCTGAGATACAGCAATAATGCTGGAAAATAAGGTCCAGAATAGCCTCTGTTTCACCACTTATTCTCTAGCATATTATCAATTTGGAACTTAGGAAGACAACATTCCTGCATATGCTTCAGATAACAAACCAAAGGTACAAAGACTGGTCTCATGCTGTTACCTAGATGCTTCCTCATGCCGCCTTCTACATGGCTGGACCAACTGAGGCTGGTCCAGCCTCTGTAGTGGAGTTTGGCCACCAATGGGCCCTGTCACTGGTCATCATGATACCTCTTGCATGCGTCAACTGCTTTTTGGGAACCCCATTAGGGCAGCTGGATACAGGTCATTTAATCAACAAGTTTCTCTCATCTCGGGACTTGCAGAAAGACTGCCAGCATATTAGAAGTTTAGACCCACTCAAGGCTTCAGTTACAAACCATGGGTCAAATTCTAACCTAAGCCAGACAGGTGTCCCTCCTGACTTACTGTGACGACTTTAGCACCCACTGCACGCTTATACCCATACAAGAAGGGAGACACCAGCCCTTCAGTTTTTGTTTTAAACTGGAAGGCTGACATTTATCTTTCTTACACATTTAGAATTATTTCCTTTTGCACCAGAATTCTTTTTAAACCCTGCCTGAGCCTACAGGATGTACATTAGCTGGAAAGCAAGGCATCCAAAATTTTAAGAAAGTACCCAATTTACCTAGCACCTCACCACTATCTACCCAATTCACATAAAGCTTAGTATTTGCAAATGGACAAATTCCAGAAAGAAAAGCCCATCCAGGCTAAGAAACCAAGAAGACTCAGATATGACCTCTAGCTTAGTCACTGAACTGCAAACAGGTCAAACTGTGAGAGCACCCCAAGAGGCTTCTGATGCTCCTTCCCCAAGCAGCTGCCACCAAGCACTGTCAGAGAAAAGATAAGGGATGGGGCACATGAGTCTTCGGCCTGTCCCAGTTCAGACCCTCTTATGTTCCCATGACTATTAGTGAGGAATCCAAAGCCATCTGCTGCTGTACAAGAAAAGGGCAAAGGCCTCCCCACATTCAGATGTTACAGCCCAGCCACCTCCAGTCAAAGGGTGGGGAGTCACTTTTATGTGGCCGCAGAATTTCAGGGCAAGGCTTATCTTCCACGGCAAGTTGCAAAACAGCTGGCGCTGCAGCCACCCAGAGCACAGCCACCACCTCTGGCACAGCAGCAGAAACACGCCTTGGCAAGGTAAAGAGGACTCCCTTCCCCACCTTTTTATGAACATCTGTGAGAGGTCAACAGTCTCCAAAAGAGCTGACAACACAACTTTCAAACTGGGAAGGCAAATAGTGCAGATTCCCTGGAACAAAAAACAAAAACAAAAAAACAAACAAACAAACAAAAAAAAAAAGCTCTAAAAGCACACACATCTCCCACTCTGCTACCTGCTCTGTTTGCACGTCACTACTTCCCACCACGCAGGCTGCCAGGAACACAGACACCTCCCTTACTACAAACCTGACACTGCCATGGCTGCCTACAAGAGGCTTCAGAGACAGCCTCCTTGTGCCTCCATCGAATGACCAACTCACACCAATTATCTTGCATCCAAAGGGAAGGAACAAAAATCAAATTAATAAACTTTGGTAACTAATGACAGGGAGTTTTTACATCTTAAATCATGACATACAAAAAGATGTCAGTAAGATTTAAAGTGCATTCAGTACAGATTTTCTGAGTAAAGGGTATGCTACCATGAAGAGAGGACATTATCAGTGTATTGGCACACACACCAAACTTCACACCTTTCACTGTAAAACCAATAGTTTCTCTGTTTGAAACAGTAAAGCTCATCTGTAGAAATTTTGTGGCTAACAAACATTTGATTTCACTTTCCAGCAACAATACAGCCATCGTATTACAAATACCATCAAATAAAATTTTAATTATTTTCAAAGACTCACTTGGTAGCTGTTAATGAACGCAAACTGTTAGGGAAATCCTGCCAAAAGAAAGTAATGACCAGATGTGTACCAGTGCAGCAAGGTCTAACTTAAATGAATAACAACTTTAAATCATTGAAAAGAGTTGGACTCATCTGTTATCAACCTTCATCCCAACATTTATTCTAAAGTCTTTCTTCTAACCCAGAATCTATATAAGCCCTTGACCAAAGTAATTTAGAAATCATGAAATACATGTTAATATCTAAATAAGAGAAAGAGCATTAATTTTACAGGCTTTCACATTTAAATCTCACATTCTTTTAAGTAACTTCCATTAACCTCTCTTTACAGCTTTTTCTGAGTTCATAATGCTTCCTGCAGACAAAAATAAAACAAACTGCAGAGATGTCAGAAAGTTAGAGATGTACACTTTAATTACCCTATATTAGCAATGTTTGTCATCTACATTAACATTGTAAATGAAAACAACACATGCAGATCCAGAGATGTGCTTGCAATAGTTTGTACCCTTGGCCACCACGCCTGTGCGGCGGCAGCTAATTACAGGGGTGAGCTATGCCAATATGGAGCTTGTGCTTGTATTGCAAAAAAGAGCAATTCATAGCCCAGCTTAGTTTTAACTGCACAGCGTGGGGCTCAGAGAAAAGACCCACATTTTGTACTGGTATTATTAGAGTGGTGTTTTTCACAAAACAGAGAAGTATTTTTCCATATACATCAAATAACTCAAAAGTGCAACACCTTGTATCATGTTGCATTTCCTTATAAGGGATATGCAACCCAAAAATATTTAAACCACTCCAATAACCCCCTGACATGAACATACTAAACTCCAAGGCATAAAAACACAACATATCTTTAGCACAGCACAGAAATACCAAATTTAAAAGCTATTTCATTTGTAAATGCATCCTTATTAGAAGAATGCTTATTGCTTCACTGGTTCATATTCCCAAGTCTCTGGCCTATTGAGCAAGTAAGTGAAACAACATCTATGCATTTTATAATTAAGTTATCTCCACATTATTGTTTTTGTTCTGCACTGATGAAAGCACTAAAGGAAGAAATGCAGCTGCTGAGCACCAAAGGCGCTCCTCATTTCAAGTACCTTACAAAACAAAGGCTGAAGTCAAAAGTTGGTCACATTCATTCAGCACAATAAAATCTTTCAGGGAGAGTCACCACAATAATCAAAAATCAATCATAAAATGTGCACAAAATCACAGTTCTTCACCCTTCAACTCTAGCATCCACAGGCAGATTTTCTGCTAGTGTTACAATTATTTTTATCTATAATTATTTGAATCAATTCTCTAAAGAAACATAACCCAACAGCTGAAAAACTACATGTAAGGTTTTAATTATTCTCTTAGTGTCTTGCCATGAAGTTTGCTCTAACATTTTTCCAGCTGGCCAAGAAAAGCAAACATGTGTCAAGGTCAGAGAGAAATAGTGGTTCTTGCTTCATTTGAATTCCAGTTCTGGGCAACAAAAAAATCCAGCAATTTAAACAGGAAACTGTCTTAATAGTTCTGAATTCATCTTTTCCATGAATGGAGAAGCAACATGCAGTAAGTCTGTCTGCTTCTGCTTGTTTCATCATTGAGGGAAAGAAAAAAAAGTTTAAAAAAAGCCTCAGATTCGGTCTTGCTGAAGCAGATCTGCAAGCAGTGGCTGGTTTAACAAAGCTAATCTTCAGGGAAGCACATAATACGTAAATTGCAGACCACAGCAATGTGTTGCTTTCCTAATACTGCAGTGTTGGTTTCTAATATGAACTGGAACCTCTTGTACAAAAATTCTCAGGACAATCAAGTGCTGCCAGGTCATTCCTTGTCATACAATTTAGTGTAGTTTCAGTGACATTGCAAGCATTTTGTGGCTTTACTAAGGCTGACTAAGCTTAACTGTTGCACTGGTTTTTTTAAAAATCAATTTTATCATAATAAGTTCCCTTTTGCGACACACACTGTTCATATTTGGTATCAAAATAACAGAGCATGCACAATCATGAGGATATTTCCTTAAAATCTGAGCCACTATAGCAGTGGTTCAGATGAAAAAAACCTTTCTAAAACCACAGCCATCCTTCATCTTAAGAAAAGCAGTAAGAGATGAGACCAGTACCCCAACTTCAGAGGGCACAAAGTGATTTCGAAGTAGGCAAGAGCATCCTTCTTTGAAAATGTGTCTTCTTCACTTCATGCTTTGAGTAGCCCTCTTATGCCAAAAGTCGTATGTCATAACCTGTCCATTAGTTAGCCTGAGCTGTAATGTTTTACTCTGATAATATCTCGGCATAGTGAGTTCCACAGGTCAAATGTCTTTGAGAGGTCAGCTCATTCTGGCACCCAGCCACATGAAGACATTTCTTTTCACTCAAGCCTCACTCCAACTCCTCAGACTGTGAATAGGCAATACTGGGTTTGAATAGAAGTTCAACGTAGAATATTGGTGAAATAACCTGAGCCTAAAGCAATCTTTTGTCAATGACTACATTTAATTTGAAACAGATGTTTAGCCAGTTTTACCATACAGTACATTCTATATACTTGCACATGCAGAGATGCCCAATGCAGGCAGATAGGGAGAGAGGCATGAACTGAAATTTTCAAAGTAGCTGAAGAGTCTTAGAAATGTTGTTATGGAGGTTCCTTTGAAAACTTCAGCTATGCTTTTTGTAAGTCTCCTCATCGGGTTTTTATACAAGAGTTAATCAGATAATTTGGTGATAAGTACTCAAGAATGCAGAGCTAGAAAAGAAAAAAAAAAAAATCTCTTACACATAGGAGGAAAATGGGGAAAGACAGAGGGAGGGAGATTATAGTATGTGTTTTTGAGGGAAGTACTTTTTGGTCTACCCTTTAGTCCATGGGAGTTAAGTTTGCTTTAACCGCTACTTTGAAAATGCCCCAATTTGTCTGCAGAGCAAACTAAAAACTGTCTGAAACCATCAAACTTTCAGGTATTACCCAGAACAACTACAAAAAAGGACACATAGTGAATCCTGCTTGAAATTTAATAACAAGAAGTATTTTATATTGTCTGAGGAAATCTAGGACATCCTGAGCTTCACAGCATGTCCATAGTGTATGGAACTATTTCAGGATGTATTTAAAACTGATCATTTATGAATACACTTTCCTAAAGACATGTAGTCTTAGCATTTCCGTATTTTGTTGTATATTGCTTGAACAAAATTATCTGTTGCACATTATTCACGGTGTCCTAAAGTGGCCTGGATTCGAGAAAGCCTCATTCGTGTTCTCGTTCCACATAAAACCATTAAACTGCTGCAAATGGTAAAGTCATCATTTTCTAATTATAACTCTAAATTAAGGCTTTTGTGTTGTTAATTCTCCAGGAAAACTTGCACCTATGTTTTACAATGAAAGGAAAAATATCAAAATACATCCTACTAAAGGTTTATGAATGAATCCATTGTATCACTGATGAAACATGCATGAAGCCAAAATCCGTTCTATTTCCACATCAATTTTTTTCCTTGTACATGAAGAGAAGATGACCTAAAATGATTTTCCTTTCTGAAACCAAATGCAGTGAGTGAGCTGTGCTCTAAATACAAGCTTTTCAGACATCTTAAAAATAAAATTACTAAGAATGGAACAAAAAGAAATTTAAGCCATTAACTGAACCTTTACACAAGTCCCAGTTCTGCAAACACTTATGCAACTGAGTAACTTCACACACATAAATAATCTGCTTAAATCCAGTGGGGCTACTCTTATTTTCAAAACTACTCATACCTTTTAAGTGTGAGTAGAATCATGACATAGTAGATTTAACAAAAAACTAAATCAGAGATTCCACTGTGAAACTTGAAAATTTCTTCCAAAAAGACACTACTTAAAATACACAATCAAATTCTAGTCATCTGCTCTAAGCAAAAATACCTACAACATTCAGAATTATTTAAAACTAAACCTGAAATTTCCCAAATGATGTGCAAATATTTTTCAAACACTTAATTGGCTCTGGAGATACTAACTAGGTTACTAATTTAAGTAAAGAATTTTCATGTCTCGGGTATCTGTACAAACCATCATGCTTAAGTGCCTAACAAGGAAAGCTTGCTTTCCAAAGTGCTTATTATTGCATTTCCCGTTGACTGCGATGGGATTTCCAAGTACTCAGCTCTTCTGAGTAAGGGAATACTTAATACCAGGACACAGGAGTGCAAATTAAGAAATCTATAATTAGGTCATCCAGATTTTACAGTTTTTACCTGAATAACTAATTTGTGCATTGTACTAGAGATGACAAACCATCAAACACACAAAAACAAGAAAAAAACCAAACAAAAACAACCCTCTAGAAATTATGACACAGTAAAATACAAAGCACACACCCTTGCTATGAGAGGATGCCAATAAAAGACTGGAGCTTTGATCTTCTTTTCAACAGTCACACATACAGTGGCAGAAATATCCTTAACCCTCCAAAATATATTCAGCCAAGACTACAAGATGGTAGTGCTTTCTCAATAAGCATTAAATAGAGGATGACTTCACCGGAGAAGTCCTTTAATCCTTCCTGTATTACTTTGTTGTCTAAGCACATAGCAAAAACCTTCCTGTCGTACCTCTCCCTGGATGAGCGGAGAGCATTCTCTACAACTTGGATACAATAAACTGCAGTTCATTTTCCAAGTGTGGAATCAATATTGTTAAGTGGGAATCTGGGGGGGTTTTCCTTCCCTTGTATGAATGCTTGTAACCATTATTGAATCATTTCTCATCTTCTATCTTGCATAACATCAGTATTTGCTCTTTCAACTTTCATCTTTGTTTCTGCTGCATCTCCACTTTCAGAACCTGCTTCCAGACTCATTTTGGAAGCATTTAGTCATAGCAGGGTGGTAAAATCACTTCTTTGGGATGCTCATTTTGCGCTATGTTAAACAAACAAACAAAAAAAAGCACACCAAACATACTATAAAAAAAAAAAGTCACTTCCTGATACTTCCATTGATTTTTTTTCCTCCTAAACTTTAGGGTGTTAGTGACTCAGCTCCCAAATGAAACTGATGCTGGAAAGCTGTCAGGAAACTATTTATATCTGGCAAGTTATTAAGTGTTGCAAATGTTTATGTTGTAATTTAGAGAAATTATCTGTTACCAATACTTCAATCGTCTCAATCACTGATTTCCTAACATTACACACCCATAACCGAAAAACAGATCAATATGCATTTGATAATCACCAAACATAAACTGCCCTTTTATAGTATTGATCAGCAGCTTTTTCTACACGTGCAGTAGTTCGAGGGAGTAACAGGCACTTGGCAGTATCAACACTGTGCTGACAGAAAGAGAAACTGGCTGGCACTCATGCAACATCGTGTCAGTAGATACCACGTCCATCAAACACTGACAGTTTGGCAGATCAGATGCTCTCTGCCATAATGTCATAATGACTTCAATTTACTTCTGCGCAGCACCCAAAGGCTGCGATTTTATGAGCTATCCAAGTCTCTTCTCTTCAAGAACAAGACTCTTGCTTTTGCAACCTTGACAGCTTCATATATTTCCTTAAAGTTTCCTAGTAGGCATAACCAGAACAGTAAGAAACACAAAGCTGTTAACTGGTTTCCTCATAATTTGTATCAATAACTTAAGTTTTATTTAGCAATTAAAATTTCACGTGCAAATTTCAAACACTGGCAAGTTTCAATTACTGAAAAACAAACAGAAGCAGAAGAAGGAAACCTCATAAAAACCACTAAGGTAGCAATTTTCATAAGCCCAAGCTCAAGAGGGCAGCCTTCACTCCTAACAGAGAAGTAAGATGCCAGCGTTCAACATCCAAGAATGTGCTTCCATGCATCAAGAGAGGCAACAACAGTTTTAATCAAGGATAGGCAGCAGCACAGAGGTGAAGCCTGGTGCTCACTCCTGTCCACTGTGGATAGAAGAAAGCCCAGGCAGCAGCATGTGTTCAGGCACCAGTGGGAGAAAACATACCTCACTGCATGAAGTCACCAAGATACCATCAGCAACTAGGAGATACTCAGGTATTTCCTCACAGTTACTCAGATGCTGAAACAGGGGCAATGATTGTGTCAGTCAACAGTTGAACTGAAACTGCTGTTTGAGTTTTGGCATAAAAATGCTACAGGTTCCTGAATCTGCACCAGCATTTTTAATTGAACAGGTATTGTTTTCTCTTCCTTTCCACCTCCCAACTCCCCCAGGTCTTCTCTGTTCGACAAGACAACGACTTAAATACTTTACATGGTCTTGAATAGCACAATTTGAATCCTTTCCTTTAAAACTTAACAAGTGGAACAAAGAGAAGTTCATCAAACCTATTCTTTTGTAAGAACAGAGAGACTTAGAATTGAGAAATCAAACATGGCTTCCTGCATGCAATTTCTGTTTGCCACAGGAAACATTTTGTTCTTGTAAAGTACAGGCAGCTAAACCTACACTTCTGGTAAAGTGTAGGTAGAAAAATCTACCCACCTGAAAGCTAAGACGGGGGGAGGAGGCAGGCTTTCCACCGGAGGACTTCAAAGCACTCCCCAACTCAAACAAAAATGTCTCAATGATTCCATGGAGGTGAGCCAACACCTCCAGGCTATAGTCCTGCCCTCAGGTCTCCACCTTTTCCACCCCTACCCCTCCACCAGGGCTCTGCCCTCCATTGCATGGCCACTACGAGAGACACCATGCCACAAGAGACAGGAGCTCTTTCTTATGAGATTTGGCTACTCAAGAAGTCTGGCCCACTGGGCTTGAAAGAAGAAGAGACCCATACAACACATGGCAGAACTTCCATGTTGTTGAATCAACATAAAGCAGTAACACCTTCATTGCAATTTGCACCACTGCAATGGTTACAACCTATGCACAGGGGGAAAAAATAGCTTGATTTTACCTTCAAATTTTATTTAAAAAAAAAGAAAACTGACTTTTCATTCACAGTAACAAAAACAATCCTAAAGAAAAGTTTATATAAGCTACCTCCCACCACAGTAAGTGATTGTTATATAAATACAGAGTAATTACATCTTAAAACCCCTGCTTTAAGAGACAGATCTCATTAATCTGAAGTAGGGTGCAAACTCTTTTTGTTATGCTGCAAAACCACTCCAGATTACTAAATCTGTAAGATCAGCTACTGTATGACCTAGCTCAAACATGCAGATGCCTGCTACACTGCAGGATGCCTCACCTGTCAGTAACCACAGGAAGAGTAACTAAGCACAGGACAATCAAATCTGACTGCACCCCGGTGACTGCATCCAGTTGGTCTTACCACACTTTAGTATACTTGCCAATTGCTACATCCCAACCAAATCCCTTCCTCCTCACCCTGGCAAAGTGACATAGGACATCTAGTGTGTTAATGATGTTTCTCAGCAGACCTGGTTTTCACAAATGTCAGTGTCACCACCACAAAAAAAAAAAAAAAAAGGAGCAATAAAGCACATGGATTAAATCCAAAAAGAGACCCAAAAAACCATACCTCTCAATACTGAATCAGCCACTCCATACCAAACCTTTCCGCTGAAGGAAGGAGTAGAGTAGGCTGGAACCCACCCGGGCCAGGATGTCTTGTTAAGGTCACCTCTCCACAAACAGGTCCCAATGAAGGGCCCAAGTGCATATACTGATGTGTTTAAAATAATTTTAAAAACCCAAACAAAAAAACAAGAAACAAACAAAACACAAAACAAAATGTTAAAATACCGTTTTGGTTTACCCAAATCATGTTATACTTGCAATACCATGCCCTGGATCTGGAGCATTCCAAACCCAATGTTTCATATTAAAACTAATGACCTCCTCCCAGATATATTCAATGATGATACACATTTTTGTAACATTTCTGCAGTTTTAACGAGGAAGAGTTAGGGTTTGGTTTCTTCAAAGAAAATAAAGTAATTCTCACTGACTTCTTTGCTTTGCAACCTTTCAACCACACACGAGAGAAGAGTTGTCTTTGCAGTGACACCTGCAGTGACTCCTTCTAAGCACATATGCAAGATGGCAGTGTCAAAACATGCTTCCTAAAGTGATGCCTGAGAGAAGTTTTCGGCCAGAAGACATCCATACAGGAGTTGCAACATGAAAACTTGCAGAGGGGAGCAGATACGTGCTACCCTGCTCAACCGCCCCAGCTGCCACAACGGGGCATGTGGAGCAACCGGGCAAAAAGATCTCACCTATGCTATGTCAGCAATGCATTTATTAAGCTGTTTTTCATTTACGCAAGTTGGTAATTCAGCTTTCCTAAACCTTCTTTCCCATTCCCCTTACTGCTTCAAGAAAAATCCACAGGAACAAGGAACAACCATTCCTGCCTGCTCCTTCTGTTCCTGACTTTGCACCTGTGGTTCTGCCATCCTTAAGGTACCTGGGCAGAAGCATCAGCTGGGGCCTGAGCCCTAGACCTGCAGGAGGGCTATCCTGCACACTGGTACTGCATCATATGCCAAACGAGGCTTTTTAATCATCCTGATGATGAAAGCTTCCCTTAGGGTAACTTCAGTGGGCTGCCTCAGTCCTCTCTGATTGAGCATAAATCACAGCTGACTTGGGAGGAGAACCAAGCACCTCGACGTCTTGAAAAACACAGCCAGTGGGGAGCTGTAAGGATGCAGACACTTTATAGATCTGAAAACTACATCTGAACATGAAATGCTAGATCTAGTGCTCGGGGGCACTGCGGATCTCTGACACTTCCGGGAGGACACTGAATGCATAAACTTATGGATGGATTACACACATTACGCCAGTACACAAATACAGTGGTTTCATGCAGCAGGCAAACTGTTTCTCCTGCCATTTAACATAAACTACCTGCTTTTACACCCTAGTTAAGAACACTTCAAAAGAAGCACAGATAGCAAGCAATTATTTGAGCTCCAAAATTAGGCAACAGTGAATCACTGTCTCTGAAACTAAACCCCAAATTGTACAGACTGACCCACATGATCAAATCTTTGCAGTCAGTTCAATAGACTTCCAAGTGGCCACCAGCATCTGCCTACAGGGATCAGCCTGCTGGACCCTGTAGGAGGAGAGTTAAATTACCAGCTTTGTACTCATGGCAAGCACGTTGATTAAATAAATAAATAAACAAATAAAGATCCATTTTATTATTGGCAGCATGGCATCCCCATGCAAAAACTTCAAAACCTCTTTTCATTTTGAGCTCACTCTAATATTAGTTAAAAAACTATCAAATCAACAGCATCTTTTAATGTTTAACCAAACAGCTACACTTGTCCCTGGTTAAACTCTGCCACACTGGAAAAGATCCAGAGATTAATTTGGTTGAA
Organism: Corvus moneduloides; assembly: GCF_009650955.1. Lineage (NCBI taxonomy): Eukaryota > Metazoa > Chordata > Aves > Passeriformes > Corvidae > Corvus > Corvus moneduloides. The sequence continues at coordinate 102,498,065 of NC_045476.1, read as the reverse complement.
TGAATTTGGCTTTTAACCTAGACAGTAAAATTTACTAGTATAAAAGCTTAAATCCCAACTGGCAATGTAAGGATGCCTTAGGGTACACTCTGCTTCTTGCCAACACCACATATCCACCTTTAAAGCTTTAAAATAAATCTCTGACTTTTGTTTCCACATGTATAGGCATATACTATGTTTATACTACAAAAAATCAACACTAACTTGCAAGGGTTAAAAATATGATGCTTGCTAATGTATAACCTCAAAACTATAGAGGACTACAAATAACCTACTTCCACAAAACTGGAAATAGGAGAAGGGAAAAAAAAATTAAATCTGCTCTTTACCAAGGTAAAAGAAGCAGAAATACTGAATGACTACAGGATTATGAAGTCACTCTATTAAATTGCATTGCCATCTTTGGCATTAAGCTCATCAAACACTTACTACTAGTCTAGCAAACACCTTTTTTTAACAATACTTAGCTAGGTGTCTTCTGTCATACTCGAGGAACTACAGAAAACAATCTCTGTTTCTAAAACCATCATCATGACAGTATTGCCTTCATTTTCCCATTACCCAGCAAGGCATATACCATTTTCTGTTAACAACTGACCTCTTGTTTAAACAAATATATTCAGAGCATGCAGGTCTATGTCCTGTATAAACGGAGAACCAAACTGGCCCGGCCTACACCCCAGAACTGATTGGCAGGTGGAGATGGCGAAGAGTTGAGGAGAATCCAGCCCATAATGTCACGAAGGAAGCAAGGGGACAGACGCACATCACGTTGCACTGTCATAAACACAAAGTCTTCCACATCATTATGTGCAGCCAAGGAGGCACTTGCACCTACAGGGCTGCAGGTATTCTGTTTGCTTGACTTGAAACAGCACCAACAACAGACATGAAACCAACAATTTCTTATTTTTCAAATCCTGGCCTGGTAACACCAACACCCTTTTCTCTTTTTTTTTTTCTTTGTGCATGTGTGTGTATGTGCCCGTGCCCGGGCAATGCTAAGCTTAGGGTACTTGAGTCATACGATCACCCTGTGGGGCCAAGCTGGGCCACCATTGCTAACACTGGCAAACTCCTACTCACAAGAAAGTGCCTCTCAAGTCAGCAAGACTCCTCAGATGAGTAACAAGTACTCACTGATGTCAGTAAAGATTACCCAGTGAGGGCTTTGAAGTCGCTATTTTGTAGTGGGGCGTGTGTATGTGTATGTGTGTGTGCACATGCACATGAGCAGACATGACTCCCTGAAAGCCATGAGTTCATCATTGACCTACAAAGCAGTATGGCTTACCGAGAAAAGCAGTCAGAAAGTGAGATAAATGACCCTATGCCATGACCTCAAGGAAGGAATAACCTGGGCGTAGGCGGTACCTATCGATACCAGGATTAACATGACTCAGGGAGTACAGGGCTGAAATAAAGTATACAGAGGAACAAAATAGACGCCATGAGCACGCCTCCTTCTGCCAGCCCAGTTCCCTGTCATCCTGCTCCACTTTCTATGCCACAGTGCATATTCAGCACACCTAATGCCAAGCTCTAGCCTAATGTATGCTGATGTAAATTTAAACTAACATGACCAAAGTAACTGGAGAAACACCACCAAAATGCACAGTAACTCAGCAAGGTTTACTCTCTGGGGTCAAGTTGATGCAATGTCCTAAAGTAATGGAATTTGTATCATTTTCTGACCACTGTCTAGAAGAAACTACAATGCCATTTACATGTCCACAGCATGTGGCATTACTTCACTTCCAGCTGCACTGCTCAGAAAATATATAAAAGTAAGCTTTATATCTGTGTATATTTACTATGCCACACAGCTCTTACTAATAGGCTAAATTGCCAAAACCAGAAAGTCGCTGCTGCTGTTTGCAAAAGGAAAGCATCTTTGCAGTGAAAGAGAATTCCATACACAACACTCTTCCCCAGGGAAGAAAGCTGTACTCACCTGATTATACCCATGCTATATGGTATGCTGAACCTTTTCCTCCTTGGTCACTCATCTCGAGTGACTTTTCAGAACTACCCCTCTGTAATGGACACAATGAACCATCCTAGTATTTTCCAGGTAGCTGGCAGGCTAATTTCTGGAATGACCCAGGGACTCTGGCACTGACCACATTTCTAGGCACCCATGGAGTGATGCAGAACCAGAGCCCCATGGTGCTGTTTTCCTGCAAGCCTGGGGCAGGACTGGTTCCTGCACAGAAACCAGCTGAGTTTGGAGGAGAGCAGAGGGCACTTCCATAGGACCACCATGCAGGCAGCCTTCAGTACCAGGAAGATTGTGGCAAAATTTTGCCTCGTATTATGCACACACATTCAAATGCCAGGTGAGGATCAAACGCCAAAGTTGGCTTCCCCCCACTGCAGTAAAATGCACAGTAAATTCAATTCTAATAACATATTATTGTGAAGAGGACTGTGATAATTAACAGTCTTTTATTAGCACTTAATTTGACAGCAGATATGCTTTGGAGAACTTTAATGACCCCTTAATGGATCCCTACAACCACATGTACACAGACAAGATACAATCAAGTCCTGGGACTTATTCTCACTGTGTGTTTGTACACATCCCAGAACAGCAGCAACAGATCATCACTGCTACTGGGTGCCACCATATGACAACAGCTTATAATTATACTCTCTTAATAAATCATCATCTTCTGTAAGCCTAAACCGCTGACTTTGTGTCAGATAAAAACAGATGCCTGCAGTGTTTCCACGCACCTTTACCTGACCATCATGTTGTGGTTTGATGTAGAGGATGATTGTTAGCAAAAGGAACTGATCAGAGCTACAAAAGCCTGGAAAAGGGAACTGTTCCAAGTCCTCATTTTATCTCCTTTATAATGCTAAAAACATAAAGCTACTACTTCTTTTTAGGAGAGCAGAAACATTATACCCAGCACATTCTTTGCAAAAGTAGTCAGAGTTAAGGCTGTAGCAGTAAAAGTCATGTCTAGAAAATGTGCTTTCAGGACAGATTCATGACAGTATTCACAAAAAAGACGGGATGAACAACAGACTTCCCAAGTGCTTTTTTTCATGGCTGTTTTTGCTGACATGCATCTTTCACAAACCCAGCTAGTCCTAACAAATTCTATTCATTAACAGTAATTTCTTTGTTTCCTTTCTTAAGGAAGTTTGCTACCAGTGCTAAAAATTAATCAGTCTTAGGTGGCTGTTAGCATCATGCCTGACATCCTCCCAACCCTTCTGTGCCAACAGCCTGGTTTTTCAGCATAGCTTCATCCTTCTCACAGGCCCCTTGCAACACCCGAATCGCTCCTGTTTTCATTCTGAACACAAACCTGCTCCACTTCATATTCCTCCTCCAAAAACTCTCATGCTCAGCATGCCACATCCACCCACTCATCCCAAGTCTCTGCCACCTTCAAGTTCAGAAGTGTGCAACAGCCAGGAAAAAGGGATTGCAGAGCAAAGTACACCTAGGGGACAAGAGACAGGAAAGAAGTCTACAACAAACGGTGATTTGTGCAGAAGAACCAAGTCTTAAGTCCCTCCAAGTAACAACACAGAAGAAAAATTCAGTTACCCTATGCATATGCAAACACGTGCTTGACCAACCTCCTCTTCTCCTTCTATTTAACATCTCCTCTCCACAACCACCACCACTTTAATTTCTCCCAGAGCCTTGATGAAGCAGGACTGCACATGCTAGGCACCAGACAAAACACCAGGTATCTCTCATATCCTGCTCGTACACAACTCTGCACACACCCCATCTCATTCTGGTGCTGCTGCAGGACGGCAGCGACCACCCAGCAGACCAGTGCCACAGGAAATAAAACACATCTCAGTCAGACCCCATTAACGCATCCCAGACAGTGACATCCAGCAACACTGTTCAGGGACGAGATGACCAACGGAGCCCTGGCCACAACCTCAGCCTCACCACTCATGAAGAAATGGATCACCAAAGACAATGATTCTTCTGCTACCTTAATGCAGGTAACTACAGATTCCTGCCATGGTGATTTCTGATGAAACAAAGACGCCCACCTACAGAAACTCAGTGCCCCTAGGTACAGGGGAAAGTGGTCCTCCACCTTCAACAGTCTTCCTGGACACTCACAGCTCCTCCAAACATCCATTTTCTCCTCTTTATTTCTGTACAATCTTGTTACTGTCTTTTTTCCTTTAAGGCTGTGTTCAGCTCATCACACCCCGTTTTCCTCTCCTCCAGCTTTTGCTGTGCCTGCTGCTTGCACCAGCTCTTCATCACTTCCGAGCGAAGAGACCAATGCTGATGCCAGACGTGAAACGGCTGAGAGATCTTTATGAGTGAACCAGCTCATACTGGCACAGCTCCGCTATCCCAAACACAAGGTGTAATTATCTTACTTGTGGGTGGAATTACACGAGGAGTAGTTCTGGTTATCTGGTCTTCAATAGACTTCACAGAGCTGCCGTAAGATTCCACAAGAATTGAGTTATGCTAGTCAAAATCCATAAGACCCTAACAGCATGGGAGGAAAGTAGGGAGGACTGTGTGAAGAGCATTTTTATTATTCGTCTGCTAAATTATTTTCCTACCTTCACATACTGCTACACTGACACAGATATTTTCTTTTTAAAAGAAGGGAAGATTCAAGTTCAAAACTTCATTTTGCATATTAGAATGAGAAACTGATATTTAAGCCCTTCAAATACTGTTATCTTCTTCAAACTGTAAAATACAATGAATAAAGCAGAATAAACCAGGTTTGTAAGAAAACAAAAATCTGTCTCGTCTAGCATCTTCTTAGCTGTCAGACTCTCAACTCTGATCATCTTGGCCTTTTTCTTACATATTGAAGAGAGTTTAGTTTAAGAGAGAGTGCTCTTCTTCCACGCGGATCACAGATGACACAGACTGTACCAAGCAATGGGTTTTTTTTTCCTGTTCAGAGGAAGTACCACCTCAGAGGACAGCATTCCCAATCCCACTGAGCCAGCAGGACAGCTCCCTACACACTCCAGACTAACCTGCTCTGGTCTGCAAGCTGAACTGCAGGAGAAAAGACTTGAACCAAAATTCAGACAAACTTCTTGACCCTGGTCACTGGCCTGGACCACTTGTCCTTCATCAAGTCCATTACACTCTCTCTCCCATCCCCCAGGAGCACAAAACTCAAAGAGCCACATTAAGCAGGTAACCATCTGTCTTCCTCTCCAGCCTGGTGATACAAGTCTTGATCCTCGGATACCAGTGACAGAACCTGCACGAAGCTCGGACAAGCCTTCGGCAAGGACATTAGAAGACCTAGTCTTTAGAAGGGTAAGAATCTCTTATATCTCAAGGTTCTCGTTTCTTTCCCTTTCACCAGCCTGCCAGACCAGCCAGTCCCCAGAGGATTCCTTTTAAGTTCATATCTTCCACTCCTTTAACAAAAGAAGTCAGCATTTCTCTTCTTAAACTTCTTGGTCTCCCCCTTATTTTCTGTCAGAGCCAAGGACACAAAAACAATTATGGTTCTCTCCACCAGTCCTGTGCAGTGCTCCACATCCAGCTAAAAAGTTGCAGAAATGCTCACCTGCTATTTCATTGCATTTCACTTGGCAAGTATTGAAAAGCCAAATAAATGTCACTCGGTTATCTCAAGCTGTACGTCAGGACAAGGTAGCAAAGAGTGTGAAAGTCACAGCATCTCCCAAGCTAGATAGCAGAAGATAAGAGTAATATCTAAAGGGCTCCATCATGGCTGTCATCCTTTTATGAGGACTCAGAGGGGATGGCCTGGTTTGCAACTCTATCCCTACCTCAGAGACAAATGTGTGATCTGCAATAAACAGGTCGGAGTTAAAGGATTTTGTCATGCAGAGGTACACACAGTTTTTGTGCAGGTTAGAACAGGACACACAAAAGCCTCCAGTCTGTTGCATAGACTGCACATCATACACATTGTTGTGAGCGAGAAACGCCCTGGGTTCTGCACTGAAACAGGAGACACAACAGCAGGCAACTCAGCAGCAGGCATTTTAAATTTTCTTAGTGGCCTGCATGAATTTCACAATTATTGTTTTGTACCATTTTTCAGACTTTTAACAAGCCAAACCACCCCTTTACAATACCTAGGCTCCTTAGACATCTACTTCAGAATGTAAAAATCTGAGGGGAAAGGCTGCCCACAATCTAGAAGCCACTTTTGAGCTCCAGACACCCTCCTTATAAATCCATGGAACTTCGAAGTGAAATATTAGCAATCCTCGCCTTTTGCACTGCTTACTTTTGTGATGGCAACCTATAATCCCTAATCAACCTAGAAAATAAATGACCGATAAACCAATCTGCTTGTAACCCCATTAACAGATTCTGGCTTCAGTATCAACAGGGTAATTTGCTGAGACTATTTTTAATCCCAACTGCTAAACCATTAATCCCACAATTTCCACATAGTATTTCCACCACCCTCCAAATTTACTCAAGGTTACCAACAATTTTGCAACTCATTAAAAAGCAGATAAATAAGTAACATTTGCAAATATACACCTCCTGGCACTGGAGAACTGACAGACTCCGATTACTTGGTTGATCCCGTTAAAGCCATTACTTTCTAATTGGAAAGAGTCATTCAGAAGCAAAGCTGTGTGTCTGGCATGTCACTTGACACCTGGTATGTACCGCTCATGATAAGATGAACTCTCCAATATGCTTGCCACAATGAAAAGAAGTGGGTTATTTCATCACACCACTGATAGTCACAGCTCTCTTCTAAAATCTGTTCAAATTTATTGGGACCAAGGTTATCAACATAAATTGTCATGTTTTCTCAAACTGGCTTTAAAATATTCTTCAACTATCATTATTAATGTCAATATAAATTATGCATTGAAGATCACAGCATTCATTACTGAGGTAAAATTTATCTGGAGGGAAAGAAAAAAAAAAAGAGACAGAGCAAATCTAATTAAAGTATTTACAGATTTCATACAGCTTTTCTCTTTAGTGATGAAAACACTTCTTTAAAAAAGGTCTTAAAATAAGCATTCACAGAGCCATCAAAAACAGTACCAAGAAAGCATTGTGTTAATCAGCTAAAGGTACAGTTACACACAGGATGTTGCAAAGGGACTGATGTGATGATAATACATGAGCCTGGTAGTTTATCCAAGGATGTATCAATGTGCTAGCACAACAGTCTGGAAGACGGACCCTTGGTTTCAAGTAAGCAGCTACACACAGGAGGAAAAGCTGTATTTAGTGTTGGAAGGGTGGTGTTTAATGTTCCTTTCAACTTCTGTAAATTACAACGTCAGCCATTCCTAATTAGTATACATTAGTATTCAAACACCACGTTGAAATTAGAAGCTTAGCAGTTTTTCGGTACACTTATAGACACTTCAGACAAACACATGAATAACCTTGTTGAAACATTTTAGAGTCCCAAGGTTAAAAGAAATTACTTTAGGAGACAGATGGTGAGCAACCGGTACCTCAGTGAGGAGTGCCACTGACTTTTCAAAGTTCTCACGCTACGCACCGTATGGGGCTGACTCCTATTTACTGCACACTTTGGAACTTTGCAGTAGAGCCTCAATCTCCTGAAACCCCAAAGATGTGCATAGATAGGATGGCACAGGGGAAAGAAAGCCTAAAAATACAACACACAGGGAAATCCAAAGGGAAAATAAGATATCTTATTTCCCTAACTGCATAGTTTAAGTCAATCCTTAAGCTGCCTGATTCATGGTTTTATCATACTTGTGGCTGCCAATGCTGGTACCAGCTCACCAATACAGGTGCCTCAGAGTCTACCGCAAAGGAAGCCAGAATGCATCCATTAAAATAGACAACTAAGCAACCTCTGTGTAAAGACTGGAGGACGGGGGCGGGAGGGGGAGAAAGACTTTGCAAGCACACACTCAACCATCAAAGGAGCAGCTCTAGTTTCAGCCAGCAGAGACTGTAACACCTCACCCCGCAATCCTTTACAACACACCGTGTCACTGGCTATTGTTCATAACTCTTCCCGCAAACCATTTCAACATTCAGAGAATGACTATTTCTTAAGGAAATTATTTCAGAAGGGAAAAATATTGCTTACTCATGAACCTGGTATCAGTGTAACAATGAAGCAAAACAGCTACAGACAATTACATTGCACAATCTTAAATGCATCTTTTATTGTACTAGATTTCAGAAAAAGAACATTCTGAAACACTGAAATAAATCAGAGAATAAATGTGACTTGTTGTCAGCTCATACAATATGGGTTAAATGCTACCATATGGTGAGTGCGCACACGTTACCCTTTTAAAAACAAAGAACATGGCTAATTTCATTCCCAAATCTATTTTTAAATAAGTAAACGTGATCATTTTAAAATTAGGCTACAATTGTGACTAGAACACCTCAATTTCCACCAGCTTCTCTCTTTCTTTCTTTACTGAAAACTAACACCACTTCACTGCTCACCATCTTTTTAAAAAAAGGCAAGGAAAAATTACTATTCAGTCAGCTTTATCCCTGTAAAAAGCCAACATAAGCATTTCTATGCAGTGTAAAAATAGTGACAAGCCAACTCACCGTTCTTCCTTTCTTATACCTGCCGGAGAAGCAAAGCATGTGTGCGTGCGTCTGTGTGTGTGTGTGTGTATGTGCAGTACGTTAAAACTCACTGACATACGATCCGGTTTTCAGCAAACACTCACAACAGGACCTGCCCAACAGAGAGAGCTCTCACTTTCTCTGCACCCCCCAGCATGTACTGAGACATACAGTTTCAGTACACTCCCAGCCAAAAAAGAACAAAAAAAAAAAAAAAAAAACAAAGGAAACACGTATGAAATACACACAGGGTAGCTGAAGCGGATGCTGTTGGTTTGAAAATTGTCTGTCTAGCCTCTGTGCTGAATATTTGTTTTTATCATTATACCATAAATGAAACATGTCAGGAGTCTAAAAATAGCTACAAATTGTAATTACATATGCTTTGTAGTTTCTATTTTACTTTGAAAAGAAGATTAAAAGCTAGATCATTTTAGAAACCGGCCTTAAAGATTTGGGGAGCCACAAAATTCTTCTACTTTGCAATTTGAAGTACACTGCTGGAAAGCATTTCCTTTGGGACATAAATATGACAGCCCCAACATGGAGAAGCAAGCTCCCAACACCACACAGTTAGATGGCGAGAAAGAAAAGGGAGAATAGCAGACAAAGCAAAAAGTAATTTCTTAGAGATTCTAAGAGTGCCCTGATTACAGATGTAATACTATAAGCTTTAATTAGGAGCTAAGTGCTGTGTGCTAAATTCATCCCCACATCCAGTGCTGTAAATTCAGTCACCCTACTAAAGTTACCTTGGGTTTTGCCACGACGGTACAACAGCAATGCCAGGCCTACAGCTTCTCCAACAGCTCATAATGAAATGCGGATTTTATTGAACAAGCGTTAAGCTACACAATATCCTGATGATACAAATTAAGTTCTTTTCCAAATGTAATCACTTAAATGAAAGGTTAGCAAAAATGAATTTTAAGTAGTTCTCAGAAGGTAAGCAGTCTTGAATCCATAGAAAAGAGCCTCTGTTCCTCCATGACTTAAAACAGTTTAGACCAGCGTCTTCAGCAGCCCTGTCCCAGTGTCCCTGCAATGGACACTATGTGCAATATTAGCTCACAACCTGGGAGTGGTAAATAAACAACTTATCTCACAGCAGACCTGTGCTACTGCTATGAGACCTGCTAGAATTTATTGGCAATAAATAGTTTGGTAGCAACTTATGAGATGCAAGTTCTGTCCATCCATGCACTAACTTAATCTCAGAACACACGCTTAATGCCTCGTGTTCAGCACAAGGCGCTGTTGCCGTAATGCAGTTTCAGAAACACAAGGAGAAACTGCTAACACCAAGTGTGTAACAATGCTGACGGGGCTCTGCAGATAACCAAGATGTACACAACATCAAAAAATGAACAACCAGCGTTGAGTAATCATCACACCAAAAAAAAGAGAGCTCGCTGGCTTCAAATGGTAAAGCAGGTTCAGCAGATCAAGAGACCAAACATTTGCTGACTAATAGTTAGGTAATGAAAGTAAACATTTGTAATGAAGTCATCATCCTAATGAAAGCCGTGGCAGTGTTAACTACCTGGACCATAATCCACTAGCAAGTCTTAGTGCGGGCTCACTAACATAATATTTACTGGAATCGCTTCTGGTGGAAAAGGAAAGGAAGTTTCATTTACTTTCAACATAGAATTGACAATCAAGAAATATTGCTATCTGTTAAGTCATTCTAACTCCCAAGTATTGCACAGAGTTTCTGTGCAGTTACAGTGGGTAACTGAAAAACAGAATTTTGCCTTCAGTGTCTGATTCAGAACAGCTTTATCCTAGCACTGAAGTGTATAAATATTTGCAGCGTGTAAGATGTCTGCTTTGAAAAAGCAATGTTGCTCCAAGTTTCAAATATTTATATTGCAGATACCTAATCAAATAAATGTGACTTTTTTTTTTCCTGTTTTTTTGCCACACTGTGATTAGGTATCTGGATTAAGTTTATGGCTAGAGAAAAAGAAATGACCATAGTAAGTTTTAGTTGAGTAACTGCCAATATAACTAAGGATTTCGGATTTGCATACAGAAACTGTAATTCCACCCAGAATCACCCTCATGCAACTCCCAGTAGTCAGTGGGAGTGGAAAGGCTGCTTATTATGGGGCAGCAGTGGATTCACAAGCAACAAGTCAGTTTTTAGGACTTCTTTAGTACATGCTCTTACCCAACTGAAGAACATCACATGGCTGTGAAAAACAGTAGTAAGTCCATTTCTCCTTTCTGTGCAGAAATCCAATGCCCATTTGGGCTTGAAAGGTATGTATCTACAAATTCATACTTGTGTCTCAAAAACTTAAACAGGCACATTTTCTTGTGAAATCTGCAAGCTTCGACAAGTTGCTTCCTGCAAAATGCAATCACTTTGCATTTCAGCTTTCTATTTTGATGACTTTAAGAAACAGTACAGTCAAACCCAGATTTCCAGTTTAAGTACACATATGCAGACTTCATCACTGGTCTCAATGAAAGCTTATGCACTGGATTATTCTACATACTGCATTTAATTCCAGAGAACTCCTGGAAGTTCTTGGCACAAACTGAAGTCTTCACAGAAGTTAGGCCTTTCAAAGCTGACAGGTTTTGGATCATACTAAATATAGATGCCCTTCATTAGATGGGACCTCAGCATAAAACTCACCAGATCTTAATCACAGAGAACTATAGATAGATGACTATAGATAACTCTAGTTCTAGGTAACTGCAGACAGATAATACTGATCGGTAACTATATACATACATATAACTATACAAGATAATAGTTATAGGTAATTAAAAATAACTGTTGAAGTCACCTGCACACAAAGACCTTAACAAAAAAATCCAAATAAACAGACTGCCCAAAGTTTTTAAGAGTTGGTAACTACACCATTTCTATGACGATACTCTTCCAGGCTGCCCCCTCTGGTGTAAGCACCCACAGCAAAAGTGCATTTTAAAGGTTACTCATTTTTCAGTCAACTGAAGCCAACAGCCCAGCTTCTGAAGGTGATCTGTAAGATGTTAAAACATAAACATCCTCCTTTGCTAAAACAAGGATCAATTCAACAGGGAGAGATTCAGAACAATGGCACAATAGTTTTCAACTCCTTCAATGAATGCTTCTGTACTGATAATTGCTATTATTAAATCTTGGTGACAGCATGATACTATGACCAATTATAAAATCATAAAATTAATCTAATTTTTAAAGCAAATACATTAGTCACTGCCACAGGAAAACTTTAATCTACAAAATGTTGTTCCATTCTAGGCAGAGAGAGTTACTGAGGTCACTTGCAAGTAACAATAGGTAGATTTCACCCTAGTGATGTAAACTCTTTTCTATTCTGTGATGCACAGAGAAATAGTCATTCACATTCATAGAGGGACTAATACATAGTTTGTCCGGTACAGAAGTTTAGAAGGTTGCGCTAAGCTTAGATAGGTGCCACGCTAACAAAGATCACTCCTCTCCTTAAACATGTTTTAGATTATTCCTTAGGACAATGTTATTCTCACTGATGCTTTGTTTTTTCTCTCCCTTCTGTAAGCATTATCTTTGCATATTAAACTAACAGTTTAGAGGGGGCGTTATAATGCCCTATTGTTCACACAGACTCCACAGTACTTATCACTAACTAGGTGTCACTTCAACACCACTCAGTTTTATAGGAACTAAAGGCTTGAAAACAAACCCCAGGCAAGAATTTCTGGAGATAGCTAAAAACCAGTTTACACCAGGAGCTAGTAAAGGTGTTCTTGTGCCAGTAACACAGAGCCCCATGCAAATGACTTTATTATACAAAACTCACTCAAGATAGCTACGGCAGCTGCTCTTGTGAAAAGATGTCTCCTGGAATATCCGCACCTTGATACTAATTACACCACAGGTGCTCCTATGCAACTTCAGCTTCCAGTTTCAACATGAGGAAAGCTCCAAAAACCACTGTGGCCCACCCTAGTGGGACAAAGTTGGGATGCACAGAGTAGCAAATGACCAGGCTGATGATTGTGGGTTTGCTGTGACAGAGGTAAAGGACACGCTGGTGGAGAAACAAAGCAACAACATTCTCTAACAAACGACTCATCCCAGCCAGCTGCCATGGACAAAGGGACTGGAGCAAAACTCCCAATACACTCCACGCTGAGAGGAAACTTTTGTTATAATCACCATCACCCCTCCCTGGCACTGCTCCCCCCAAAAACAGCCAACACCTCTTACAATGCAGTTATTTTCGACCCACTGGCAGCAGCCAGCCTGGGGGGCAAGCACATGGGGGCCTCACTAGAGAAGCCCAACATGCACTACCACCCACACCCACTCGTGGGACACAGCCACAAACACGGGGGCACGAGCACACACACGCACCTGCTTCAATGAAGCATTCCCCTTCCCTGCAGCCATGTGAGCCTCACTGCCATGCACACACATACCCAGCAGGACCTGCAGGCACACACATCTGGCTCCCATGCAGCAATGCAACATACCCCATCCCTGCCTTGCATCTGTGCACACACACTCCTATCCACCTGCCACAACGCCCCTCCCGGCCCTGCGTGCACCTGTCCTGCATGCAGCACCCAGCTCCCCAGCAGGTACATGTACACACTCCCCCGGCCCCATCCACATATCCCTCGCAGGGCTGGGGGGGGGGGGGGGGGCAGCTGAAGGTTACTGCCCTCCCACAGGGTCAGCATCCTCCTGCTTGGCCCAGGACACACAGGGCCTTAAAACACTGCTGGAAAGCAATGGTCAAAAATCAGGACACACATCACATCCCACAAAATAAAACTCAGCTATCATCCCACCCACACACCATGCCCAGGGATGGGGGCACAAAGGAAATCTGACGGAAGATTTTGAAAAAGACTCCCGCTCCCAAATCAAAATCAACCCATGTTATGCCACTCAGCTTTTGCTTAAAATTACGCTTTTTTTTTTTTTTGGGGGGGGGGGGGGGGAGCGGGGTGGGGGAGAAGCCAACGAAATACACGGTTGCCAAGTCGAGTTAATGAAAAACTCTTTGGCTGTTAACTCATTTAGTGCAGCAAGCATGAAATAAAGTCCGTGGCATGGGGCCAAAGCGCAGCGGCCCTTTGCCGGGCAGGCTTCTGGGACCTCTCCCCGGCCGCCGAGGAGCCGGCCCGGAGCACGGCAGCCAGCCACCAGCTTTGGGGGGAGAATCTCCAGAAACCGGTGAATCAGCCTCAAAATAATAGTAAGGTTAAAATAAACCCTGCAAAAATCAAAAGATCGATGGCCCCGCCAGGCCCGAGGAGCTTTTTCATAAAGGCACTTCTGCACCCACTTCCAAAAAAAAGCCGGATCCCAGCGCTGCGGGGGGAACGGCGAGCGGACACCAGTAACGAGGCCGGGCCGGGGGTGCGCTCAGGGCAGGGCAGGGCAGGGCAGGGCAGGGGAGGAGGAAGGCCGGGGAAAGGCGGCGGCACGGCGGCTCCTCGTCCCACCTCACCGCGCCCCGACACCCCGGGGCCGAGCGGAGCGGAGCGGGGCCGGGCCGGGCGGTGGCAGGGGGCGGGCCCGCGGGCTGGGGCCGCCCCGGCGGGGCGGGGCCGCCGGCGGGCGGGGGCTCGGCTCGGCGTCCGTCCGGCCCCGTTTCCCAACCCCGCCTCACCGCGGCACCCCCGCGTCCCTCCCCGCCGAGGAAACTTCTCCGCTCGCTGGGAGAGTTCGGCTCCCCAGCCGGGGAGACGCTGGGTGCGGGCGGGGGGGTGGCGGGGAGCGCCCGGCGATGGGGAGCGAGGGGAGGAGGAAGAGGAGGGGAGGAGGAGACGGTGAGAGAGTTGCGCCTCTCCCCAAAAAGGGACTTTGACCCCGCACCGCTCTCCGGCGGACCGCGAATTACATATTTTTGTCACAGGTCGGATCCTAACGCACGTCGACACAGCGTCTAATTTATGAACTCATCAGCCTAATTTCATTATTTAATCATGCGCCCAGCAATCGTGTTTCCTTAAGAAAGGACTGACCTATTTTTGGCTGGCGATAAACGATCATGTTAACAGATGTTAATCTTGTAATCTGTTTTTCCTGTAAGCACTTCGCATACCCGCGTTTCAGACATTTAAAAAAAAAATTTAAAAAATCTTGCCCAAACGACTTGACGTCACGATTCAGTTATTATTTAAAAAAAAAAAAATAAATCTCGCAGTGGTTTCAAAGACATTAAATCTTTTTCACTTTATAAATGCTGATTTGTTCTGCCTCAACTCCCACAGGCTTTTATTTGCATTTCAAATTCCACAGGTTACACCAGTCGCCTTTTCAGAAAATGTACACCAACAATAAGGCAGCAAATGGGAGGGGGGGGGAGGGGAACCCTGCATCTGGATTAAATAAAGAAGAGAATTAATGTTTCGAAAATAGTCCGAGCAAAATGATATTTGCACGTCCAGTGCCCAAGCGCCTCAGTATCTATAGGGGTAATGTGAAGGATAAGCTGTGGGCACACACAATGCGCATTCCCCAGAAGATCCCTGTCTGCTGCTGGGAGCTTATTAACGCTCCTAATAAATGGTGCTGACTCCAAACCGACACTTTTCGGCTTAAAACACAGGGTTTGTCTCCAGCAGTTAATTGCAGAGGTTAGCTGGTTTGAGGGGAAAAACAACGGCCGGCTGTCATGCTCCACACGCCTCCCCACACGTATTGCCAGTTTTAGCACCCCACCTTCTTCCCTCATAGCAAAGTTTACCCATCCAAACTTTCCTCAACTTGCCCAAGTGCTTAATTCGCATTAGGATCGCGACTCGGCGCTATGCTAATGATCACCGAAGATAGTAATGGGGGGAGGGAGGGAGGGACCAGGAGGAGGAAAGCTTTTATAGCACAAAATGTCTGGAACTGCATTATTTCTGTTCTTCTTTTCTCTCCCTCCCTATCTCTCTCCCCTTCCTTCCCTCCTCTCGCCCCCCCCCCTTTTTTTTTAACATGTACATTAAACTCCCTGCCTCCCTCCCCCACTCCACCCGCATCAAACGGGCTATTTTTCCTCTTCTGGAAATAATCGCTACGGAGACATTGTCCTCCGAGTCCTCCTCGCTGTCTATATGTGAATAATTGTTTTTTCTGCCCGCCCACCCCCAACTTCCTTTGATAAACTGTGTACTTCTCTAACGGGGATCACGCAGCGACCGACTCGCCACGGAACCGAGTGCGACTCGCAAACAAGGGGGGGACACACACGGACCCAGCCCCACATCGGGTATTTCACGCACACGCTGGATCAATATTAGCGGGGGTGGAGGGAGAGAAGGGGGGAACAACCCACTGTTAATAATTGAAGTGGCTACTCGGGGCTCGACGACCCATCACCCACCTTCTTCAGCCGAAGCTTTTTACTTTAAAGTGCGGCAATTTGTTCTTTGTCTCTTAATGGATTAATATCGCAGTCCGCCCCCCCCTCAACGCCCCTGACGGAGCGTACAAAGCCAAAAGGCTCCCGGAGCCCGCAGGGCTTCCCCCACCCCCCGGCACCACCACTGCAGTAAACCCGACCTCCTCCTCGCGGAACAGCGCAAAGTTACCATTTTGGAGCTGCTCCGATGACCAGGGGGACAGTCCCCGTACCCGGGGGGAAGCGCGAAGTTGAGGGATTTTTTTCCCCCCCAGGGGCACAGACCGAGGACCCCCCGCCCCCCGGGCCATCCCCCGCCCCGCCGCCCCTCACCTCCTGCGCGGCCGGCGGCGGCAGCGTTCGGGGAAGGGCGCGCCGAGCCGCCCTGAAGGTGAAACCACGCGCCGCATGCGAGCGGCGCCGCGCTGCACATGATCCGCCGAGCGGCTCCACTGGCGCGGGCGGGGGCGGCCCCGCCGGCCCCCGCCGCGCCCCGCGCCCGCGCACCGCCCCCGCCGCGCCCGCGCCCGCCGCGCCCCGCCCGCCCCGCCGCGCGTCCCCCGGCGGTCGCGCTGGTGTGGCCGGTGCGGATCCCGCACGCACACGCCGGGGACCATTGTCTGCGCGGGGCAAAGTTGGGGCGCGGGTGCCGCCGCCCCCGGGCGCTGCGGGAGCGCGGGGGGGAGGAAGGCGGGCGCCGCGTTGTGCGGGCGCGGAGTGGCGCTTCTGCCCACCGGCGCTCCGGTTCCCACGTACCTCCTCCGCTGCGAAAGGTGCGGGCTGGAGTTGCCCCAGATGCATTTCTATGAGAAACTTTATTTTTTCTTTTCTTCTTTTTTTTTGGGGGGGGGGGGCGAATTCCACTGGTAAAATATTTATGGATCTATTGAAATGCGCAGAAACAACAACATTAAAGTCCTCAATCAAGATCAAAGAGGAATACTGTTCAACAGCCACGCTGGGGAAGTTGAAAGACCTCCGAACAAATCAATCTGCCATATGGCTTTAGAAAGAAAAAAAATAAAAAACAAGCAACAAAAAAGCCCCCCATGCCACCCCCCTTTCCTATGGCTGAAAAGTTCAATTCTTGTTTTCCTGCCTGTTTGCGAAGCTCGGTTTAATCACGCCAAATCTGTGTGTGCCACAGGCGAGGGGAGTGTGTTTAGTCTATGGCTGGGAAGCCTAATTTAACGCTCGGTACCAGACATCAAGGGTGTGGATGGAGCCTTTTTTTTTTTCTTTCTTTCTTTGTCTCGTAATGTGCGATGACGTACAATTGACACGGAGCACTTTTGACGGAGGGACGGTGTTTCTCGACGCCCCGGGCCGGCACAACCCCATCGCCCCCAGGCACCCCGGCTCCGAGCTCCCCGCCGTGGTCGGCCCCCGCCCCTGTCCCGGCCCTTCCTGGGCGCACCGGGCCCTTGCCACCCTCCCTCCGTCTCACACTTGGGACACGAACTGCTCCGGCAATGAGAAGAAAACAAAATTGGGGCCGGGGGAGGCTTTAAATCCTGCCCTTTCCAGTGCTTACTACAGGAACCCTCGGAATAAAGGGAAGCGGTGGGGGTGGGGGGCAGCGAGCGAGAGGGGAAAGTCGGTAATGAAGGATACACGAATCATAAAATGTAAGCTATGTGTGATTAATGATCTGCACTAATTTGTATAGCAGGCGTGTTAAAGGTCATTGACAATTGTTGCTGCTTTCAGCATGAATGCCTGAGTGGGATGTATTTGGGACAATCAAATTAAATTCTAATTCACAGAAGAAAAAATAACTAGGCATGCATAGCAGCTGGTCAAAATACAGAGGACATGCTTTAAAAAATGCACATTGCCTGTTCTTCAAAGGCAGCTTCATTACATTAATGTGGTGTCTTTAAGTGCCTCAATAGTAAATAACGTATCTGGAATGTCTGGATTTTGTCCCTTATGCATCAGCATCTTTCCTGCACACTTTTTCAATCGCAGGCCAAACTGGGTTCCCAGTTACTCCAGAAGTGCAGCATTTTGTGGGAATTCTGAGTTCATTGGTGCCAGATTTACCTGTGAGTGGACCAGAGCAGATGTCACCTCTCTGAGCCTGAAGAATCCACCCCAGGCACACGCCTGTAACACAAGCGTGTAGATTCTCTAATCACAGTTTATATAGTACTTTAGTATTTCTTTACACAAAGAGTAAGAAATCCATCATAAATCAGCATTCCTGGGCAGTATTTAGAACTACAGTATTAAGCTAACAATTTCCATATGGCGAAAATTGACAAGTCAGAGCAATGAAAGGTGCATGAGACTTCTCAACTCCTCTACCTAAAAATGTGATTTTTATGACCTACTCCTTTTCTCTCGGAGTCTGTACAGATCCTTTTCCTTAGGCAGTAAAACATGAGAATACACAACACAGTTCTTGCTCTATTTCTTGACAGAGTAATGCTTAAAATGCTTAACATTTTCCATACTTGCTTCCATAGGGCCCAGTCTTACATTTCTTTAACCCCCGTAAGAAAATAAGAGGCCACAGGGGTGAAAGGACAGGAGAACCCAACTCAAGCTTAGTAAGCGAGGGGTATTCCACTTTAATGGAAAGGCAATTAAAAATTCAGAAGACGCAGAGACCTTAAAAACAATCAAGCGGTATATTAATTTCACGGAAAGTCACCAGCAGAGTTCCTCTGTCCATGTAATTTTAAATAGGAGATTTTCTCACATTTCTTCTGCTGAGTCCAGCACTTCTGGGTTTTAAAAGCAAAACTGAAACAGTGGAAGAATTTATATACTTAAAAGAGATGCAGGATGTGTTTGCATAATATCATTGATGTCATTAGAAATTTCAGGTAGAGATGATGTTCTTAATTTTCAATTCGTTAGTAATGTATCATTTCCATGGGTGACTAATTTGTTTGCAGACAATTTACTCATTTTGTCTTTGCCAGAAATCTTCCAGATGTCCTCCAGTTTCAAATTCTTTAAATTACAGTATTTTGTATGAGAATGTCAGTGATATTAATGGCTCAATACGTGTTTTACTATTTATAGACTCGCATGTATAATAATTCTGGCTAATGAAATACTTGGAGCAGGAAAGCATTTATTTACTTTTGCTATAGTCTAATAAATTATTTGTTCAGCGTTTGGGACCAGGCTTTCTCAAGTTAGGGAAAATGGCAGTTTGATGAAATTCTGTGCGATGACTTGTCTGCATAACTTAGCCTTAGGAGTGATTGGTGGAAATTTAGATAAGAAAAGGTTCCCGAGAAACACTGTGATAGTGAGGAAAAAAGGCCATCTCTGTAAAAGCAAGGCTGAAAGCATAGATAAATACTTCAAGACAGGCAAGCAAGCCAAGTTTGGATTACATTTCATATATCTGTGTGTGCGTATGTGTGTGTGTACACGTCACATACACAGATACAGTCAGTGAAATGTAATCTAGGGGAGTCAGTCTCTCTTTTTCTGTGTGCTTGCTCAGAGTTACTCAGGTTTTGTGCCAATTAGTATTTTCTGTTGTTACAAATCTATCTGAAATTCTATTTAAATCTAAAACAGAGGTTTTGCTCTCAAACTGTGGTTGGTCAGATAAAAGAGCACACAAACTGATGACAAATAATCTTGTATTACTCTTTACATTCTAAACCAGAATTTTCTTGGTGTATCTGGAGATACAAAAAGCATGTGCAGAAGTTACCAACTGGAAGGCACAGGCAGCTCTAATACCCATCTATGTCTACAGATCACCACACAGAAGCATGACCAGTAATGTTTTTAAGCAAGAAACTCACATATCTGACTCCAGTTAAGATGGGCCATTCTAACACTGGTGTGCTTACAGAGTTTCTGTGGGTGGCACAGATTTCTGAAACAAAATGGTTTCAATTAATAGCAAGCTTATACACTTGGATTAAATGCATTGATTTCTCTTGTGCACCACAACAATCTTTCCTCTCTAATCATCCCTCAGTAGCTGTGCAGTGTCAGGCTGCTTCCAAAGTTTGTACTATGAAAACATACCCCAACCCATCAAAGTTTTGCACGCCAGCATACTCCAGGTCTGCATGGATTGAGGTCAAACTCTTGCACCCTGTTAATTTATTCAGGCATAAATCTAGCAAAAGGATTTGAAAATATTTTTCCATCTGGAGAGGTGCACATATTTCATGATCTGATGTGTCTATTAATGTGTAACAGCAATAAGCATCTTGGTCATATCTGTTGACAAATTGTATCAGGTGTCAGGATGTGGTCATAACCTCTTTACTTTCTACTCATACAAGTTGTCCCCTTGCTATCAATGTAATTGCATCAATGATAAAAGATGACTGGTGTTTGTTTCCATCGTCTCATTTATGGCATATAATGAGCTTTTCCTTATAGCAGAAATAATCTGGAGACCTTTCTTGAAGAATCAACATTTTTAACTCTAATGTCTTTCATATTTGCCGCTACCGCCAACACAGTTGCTAGGATATAGCCTGATTTTGATTTTTTTGTGCTTTGATCCTCTCAAACCCACATTTTTTACACTGAATTATCCAATATTGCTTTTACAATGACACTGAGGAAGAGAGCAGAAAAAGTTAATATTGCAAATAAGTACAGCCTCAGCGTACACGGTTATTTTAGGTTCCTGCTAAATGTACCAACTTTTCCAGCCCTGGCAGTCAGATTTTCTCACCCATATGTAATTTTATAAACTACATCACGGCTTCACAGCAGGTAAGGAGCCCACAAACCTGTTCTTAATTTCAGCTTAACTGAAAGAATCTCAGCAGCAGCTGGTTTCAGAGTAGTTGATACAGACTTCCACAGATGTGACCCATAATAGGTTCAGAAATAAAAAAAACTAGGCCACAAAGTAGAATTAATTTCAAGGAAGACAAATTCAATAAGGATGCGACTTTTAAGATTTTTTTTTTTTTCTTTGAGACAGAGATCATTGGGAGGGCACATTTCTGTGGCCTGGGGTTTTCCATGCTGTCTACCAATAGTAATACTGCAGTACACTGATTTTCTGGCAGGCTCGACCTGGCTGTTAGCGAGCTGTGCTCTCCCAAAGCAGAAAAATGGGCTATTTCTGAGTTTGTGTTGCCTCCTCTCCCCTCCCCCTCGCCCTTCTTATGTTCCTCCAAGCATAACTGATAGTACTGGAGTGCTTGTGCGCTTTTCTAACTGGACCAGACAAAGACGTACAATAGCTAAAAATGACCTCTGATGTTACAGTGAATGCGCCGCTTGGTAAAACTGGGGAAATGGTTGCTAGCTCTAAACAATGTGTTATTTGGGGCTGTTTCACGAACTTGAAATCAAGGACTACAGAAAAAAATAGTTTCACAAATGTTCATTTCTGGAGTTTAGTAAGGAGAAGAATTTAAATGATTTATGGAGCAGCTTGGCAAATACATCGTTGTACTATCTGCTGCTGAGTAAAAAATACCTCAAAAGTAAAAGTGGAACAAAACAGTCACTTGTCCTTGCTAACAAAATTTCCCTTGACATTCTGTGCAGTGGTCTAAAGTGGTTGAATAATCTTAGTTTATATGGTCTTTCAGCTCAGGCATGCGAGGAAAAAGGAACTTCAAAAAGAGAGTATTTTACCTGACGTGTACTATTTTAAGGCTTCAGTAATTAGAGAACTGCAAAGGTCAAAATAGCCATCAATATCACGAGCAACAGAGTAGAAGTAACATGTTTGAGAGGAAGTTAGTTGGTTGGCTGTAACATAATATGCCATAAGCACTCGGATGTGGATCTGCAATGACGAGCAGCAGAAGAAACAGTAAAAGTTAACCAGCATCAGATATTTACTTGGCTGAAAACACACAGGAACTTGCAGATGAGAAATAGAGATGCTTTAGAGTCTAAATCCCAGAGTTTATTGCTTCACTGCAGAGATGCTGCAACTTACACTGAGGTCCATCCACACAGATCCATTCACAGGCTGGAGTAAAAGTTTGCCAGAGCCTTCTAACCTTTCAGTAAGCCAGACAGAAACTCAGCATTCAGAAGCTCCCAAACCTTTTTTCTACCTTCTGGATCTCATTCAAATCAGAAATGTGTGTCATTAGCCTAGTTTTAGCATACTACTGCCCACATCCTAAAGTAAAATCAGGAAATACTAGATTGGGGTGGGTAGCTAAGATGTTGCCATCTGCTACTCCTGAAACTGTGTGTGCCAGCCTGTATTTCTGAACTGGCATAAAGTAAAAATGGGTAATAGTACAATGATTACATCTGAAGCTGCAGTAGTTTGCAACAGTATAAGTCATAATCAATGTGCAGAATTTTGGGGAAAATTATTTTGAGAACGGGAACTCTTCCAAAAACTTCCCACTATTTCTTTCATTGCTGATAGACCATTTTTCTTCCCTGCACAATTTTATGCCAAATTGGCTACTTTTCTAATTTCCCCATAAATCACGCAAAATTCATGATTCCTTTTTTCACATTTAGAACCACAAATCAACCAACTGAATTTGTTCTAGTGAGAGAAAGAGGCTGAAACAAACACTCAGGATCATTAGCATAAAATTATCAGCGTAAGATTATCCTGACTTATAACAACAAGTTGCAGGCAGCTTCTCATTTGTTGCTTCCATAGGGTTTGAAAGACAGAAGTGAGTTAGGGAAGTTGGTCCACTACAGATTTTGTGAGGCATTTGCCTTTTTTCCCCTGTTAAACTCCAAAGCTAATAAACCCGGAGCATTCAGTAACAAGCAAGGCACTCATGTCAACAAAGACCTTACTTAGAGACGGCAAGGTTTTGAGAAACTTCTGTGGTGAAGATTTGAAGATATTTTAGTCATATGCAGTGCACTTTTGCTTCTCTGTTTCCTACAGTATAATCCCCTTTGCTTTCCCCCCTCTGTGTTTTAAAACGAGCACAGAAAAGGCTGTGTTAAACTACACTATTCAATTGTCCGGTAAGTACACAAATTCTGTTCAAATCAGAACAAACTTTCAAGTAGACAGAAAGGGGTATTTGGATTTCTATTTGGATTTCTATTTTATCCTGGAAACCCTGCTGAACACCAGTGTGATGGGGAATATAGCCATATCAGACCAACAAAAGGCTCCTAATGTAGTGAAGACCTCCTCCCCCCTCCTCTCCAAGGAAGCCGGCTGGCAGAGCTTTTGCTATCGGAATTGTTTGCAGAATAACCAAACTAAAGCAGCTCCCTATGTGGGTGCCTCATTCAGGAATAAGCAGCACTTTTATTCTAAAACACTTATCTAGCTTCCTGAAGAGATCAGGCTATTTGGAAGATATTTCTTTGTTTTGAATGTTCTTGTGGAGCAATACCTTATCTGGTTTTTTTTCCCCTTCTATTTACATTTTCATTTGCTTCTCTGACAAAAGCAGAGATGTACTCACTCAATAAAGCAGTTAACGCCAGCAACTCTTAGATTCCTTCTGCTGTTCAAAAGATTCCCAAGAACTGTTTTTATTGCAAAGGATCCCATTAATATCAATGGTGCAAAGATCCTGTTTGCTCCTAGGGGCTTTATATAATAAAAAAGTTATGCTTTATAAAGTCTAATGCAATAGATCTGCATTTCGCATCACTAGTATGACAATGTTCTTGGAATGCAAGATGTACCACTAGCCATACTTTTATTGCTATGAAGTATGTTGCTGTGTAATACTCCACATATTTTTTCCCTAAGACATAAGAACATTTCATGCCAAATCCCTCTATCATCTAAGGAGTCCAGGATCCTATTTATTTTGATGGAAGTTGGGGTAATAAAAAAAATAGATTGCAAAATAACTGTGGTAACAATGCTGCCAAAAATGCTCGCAGAGTGATGCTGTTAGTATTGTCCAAGACAATGTTTTGTCTCTCCCGAGAAGAAGGATGCATAAGAGTGTGTACTGTCAACTTCATTTGCTGTCACTAAGGCTGAAGTGTGTGTTGGTTTCTTTGTTTACCCGTGTTACAGAACTGAAGAGAGCTGGGTTCACCTTTTGATTCTTAACTCCTGGAAGGCTCCACCAGGTAGAACTGACACAACACAAGCATCTACATCTGTAATCCACAGGAGAGAGAGCATGAGGTGTAAGTGGGAAGAAGGGATCAATGGGCTATGAAGAGAGGCCAGGAGCCCTCTGGAAGTGCTCTTCTGCCTTGTAACTCCAATGAATGTTGTGGTGGTTCCAGTGCCAAGTCAGTGAGAGGCCAGCAACTGGAAGTGGGTGTGAACAGCTGAACACGAACTGCTGCCCTAAGCCACAGGAACCATAGGGGGTGGCTGGTGAGGTCACAGCCAGGAGCTCTACTGGGGGACCTGGAACAAAGCTGGCTAGTTTTGCAAACCCCTACCCACTGCTGGGCTCTACATCTGCTCCTGAAGCCTGCTCTATTCCCACCTTTAATTTTCAGAGTAAGCTACTTGGCAGAGCATTAACAATACCTCTGCACACTCCTTACTTCATTCACAAGTGCTTCTTCAAGGAGTATTTAACTACATTAAGTTTATGTTCAAGAGTTTTCTACTGAGTTCACACCTTTCTGCTGCAGGGCAGGCATAGTATCCATAATCTGGTTATTAAAAAAGTTCTGGTGAATGGGATATTTGCATGAATGACCTCATTTTTCACTTGCTCACTAGAACATTTTTAAAAGGAAGTATTTGCTTGGTTGGTAGCCAAGTGTTTTCTCCTTGACTACCAAACGTGTTTAGTCCATTTTAAGGGTAAAATTTTCTCCAAAGTTCACTGGTAATTTCCAGACCCTGCAAGATTTGCATGCAAGAGCAACATTCTTATTTAATCATTTCCCACCATATTTTAAAAAAAAATGTGGTTTTCCAGATGCTCCTGACTTCCAAATGCAAAGTGGAAAATATCAAAAAAAAGGCATTACTTCATCTAACGTCATTTATTTAGCACACATACAATCCTTCTGTCCTTCTGCTTTATCAAAAGCAAGGGTATGTGTGACTAGTTTTTTATAACTTAAATTTCTTATCTGGACTTGCATAAGTGCATTCAGCAGCTTCCTCAGATGTACAGTTAAGGGGAAATTCCATGAGTTTTACACTTAAACTTAATCAGAGATATGAATGGAAGAATGTAACCATCAAAGCTATTGCAGAGTCCTTCACTCCCTGACCTTAGGGCCCATAAACCCATGAATAAGTTACATTCATCCATGTACTAACGCATTTTTTTCATCACTACATCACTAATGGAAAATGGGTTTGGAACTCCAGCTATTAATCCAAGTTGAATTTCACTCAAACCGCTCACGAGTGGATACTTAGTCTTTGCCAAGGGTTTGTAGGACTCATCCTCTCTTCGCCCCATGCAGCACAGGTAGATGAGGAGAGGAGAAGGACTGCACCACCCAGCAGAGCTGATGTGGCTGATCTCAATCCCAGGCAATTATGGGCTGCCTGAGGCTGCATCTGCCCTCCCTGTCAGCAGGGCGATGTGTGCCATGGTCCCCTCTCCCTGGGTGTCACCTGAAGCTGCCACAGCACTGCATGCAGGAATAACACATCTCTGCCCTGCTCCCAAAGCACTGTGCTGGGTCTGATCCCCATTGCAGCTGTATATACTGAGTTTGGGGAGGACCCTCTACGCACTGCATAAGCCAGTTTTTCTTCTCTCTGAGCCTCATTTTCTCGTAGCTGCAAAATGGGTCAGTACTTCCAGAGAGCTGCGCTCACTACTGCGGTAATGAAATATCCTGAGACCTTTGCTGACCCTGGCAGAACAAACCATGGAACAAGTCATGCTTGGTACCTGTGCTTGGCATTGTGTTTTGGCATTTGTACCTCACACAGCAAGGGTTATATCCATTCAGCAATCTCTGGCAAAAGCGGTTTTGCACCTTCTTTGAGCTGGCTGCGCAATCAGAGCGAGTCAGTCACACAGCTGAAAGAGAATAAATGTATTTTGAATAGAACAGAGACTCTGTCCCAAACATGAACCAGAGAAAAAAAACAAGGTCTGCTGCAAATCCAGTGCAGGTTTCCTTGCAGTACTCCAAGATGGTAGATCAGGAAAGCAGAAGAAAGAAGCGCCCACTCAGATAAAGACCTCTAAGATAAAAATATCTCTGTCAACCCAAAATGAATATTAACAAAAAGGTTCAATGGACCGATTGAATTATATTTAGAGGATTTTTCAGTGAAAATTGATCTTTTGTTCAATTTGGGAACATTTGGGAATTGAATAGTAAAAATATCAATAATAGAAATAAAAAAAAAAATAGTCCTCATGCCAGCTTTGGTTGATAAAATTTAATTTTGTTTTTTAAAAAAAGAGTACCAACCAGACGCACCTGTGAGCCAAGTTTTGACCTGATGCAATATGATACAGGTGAGATATTAAACCCTGAAGACCAAGTTAACAATGGAAACAGTGGCAGACTGTTAACAGTTGTAAACTGTAGTAGCTGCCATTATACTCATAAGT
Source organism: Corvus moneduloides (assembly GCF_009650955.1). Lineage (NCBI taxonomy): Eukaryota > Metazoa > Chordata > Aves > Passeriformes > Corvidae > Corvus > Corvus moneduloides. Next base: position 102,471,732 of record NC_045476.1, on the reverse strand, counting down.
TACATGTTTTTCACAGCATAGTGGGACAGCTGATAAACCCTGAACCTGCCTTGCTGCCTTTAGTTTGCCTGTAGTTTGTTTCCAGGAACAACCTTGTGTTTACTGATTAATTCTGCGACTCACTTCTTGGGGAATTAGAAAAACTAGAACATTTTTAATATCAGGAGCATTTTGCCTCATTTCTTCATTGTCTTTGTAATTTAAATATCCTGTTGTGTAAGCCTAAAGGCAGGAAGTGAGCTATACAAACCCTTACAATAACAGTATTAGGTTGCAGATAAGCCCATGTCCTCAATGATGTTGGGTAATTTTTTTTTCCCAAGGTAATACAAGTTTTGCCAATACTGGAAGAAGTGCTAGAATGCTTTAACACATTTAAATTTTTCAAAATGAGCTTCATCTGTTACACACACACACAAACACAAAAATACTGTCCCAATAACAAGAAATTACTGTGGCCCCTTATGCCAGGCTTTAATTATTTATCTTCACTGTGTATTTGTGTTTCTGCCGTGAAACCCAAACCTTTTCAGCAGGCAGAGAGATGGTGGTGGGGTAGGTGCCTAGCTACCCTTTCTTCCATTCTTTGCCCTCCAACTCAGCACTGTTTCAATGCAAATCAAACCCTTGGTGCGTACATAGCCAGCGCAGATATCCTTACACTTCATGCACCTGGCAGTCAGCTTTCTTGCCGAAGCTGCAGCTGAACTGGGTTGTTTCCTCTTGTGGTGATTACACTTGGCTCTCTGCAATAAAAAACAACAAGAACTTCTTACAGATGATAGGCACAAGCCTTTTTTTTAAATATATACCTGAATTTATTGGCCTAAGGGAGAAAATTCTGTTAATGGTAATATTTAAAATTTCTCAAATTAATCAAACCATTTTTGCAAGCCAGACACACATCGAGCATTTCAAACCGTGAGCAAGCCATGTAACCTACCAGTGCTGCATTTAACAAAAGTAGGACATGATTTCTGCATCTATTCTCCTTTAATAAGATTATCATCCTGACTGTCCTGTTCTGACTGCAGTTGGAGGTAGCGTTGCTGAGTGGCTCACGAGCAGTAGGCTTGTGTGCTTGCATAACTGATCCCGCATTACACATGGTGACTATCTATAGGTGGTAATCTTGAACATGATAAAACATTTGATCTCTCTGTGTATATTTGCACAAGCACATTTGCGCCCTCATGGCACATACGCATTCATATCAAACGCATGGCATTAGTTGCAATGAGATTATTACATGTTTATGTAAGTGCAGTGTGAAAAGGAAAAATTGCCTGATGCTTTACCTTTATAAGCCTGTCTTCACAGACAGCTAAATTTTATCAGAGTTTAGCCATTTCTGCTGTCATTTCATGCAGTGTCTAATTTAGGCCCAAACACTAATGACAATTTCAGCCAAAACTGTTTAGCTGTTTCTGAAACAGAAAGCAGGTTGTTTTGCTTATCAATAAACAGTCTGGATTTTCTCTAGGAATTGTTCTAGCACCTTCACAATTTGAAGCCAGAGTCTGAAAAATCTGAAATCTCCCTATGCTAGGGCTTTGCCTTTTGCTATTCTCGTTACACATTTGGCTGTGTTACAAGTCTGTGAAAAATCACAGTTTGCACATGCTCTATCACTGCCTCTTAACTGGAGTCGCTAAATTCTAAGATTCAGCTGTAACTGAGGATGCTCAGGTTTCTCACAGCTGGTAGCGCTGACTGAACCACATATGCCATGTCCTCAGTTATAGTGTCCCACTATTCCATGCTTGAATATATTATTCCAGGGTAGATTATGTGGGCAAAGCCAAAATTTCACTATACTAAGAACTCAGAGAAGTAACATCAGGATGAGTTCCAACAGCAACTGCCAAGAGGGAGATAAATTAATTTATGTTCATGAAGCATTCAAATACTGCAGAACTGGTCACCACAGAACAGCTCACAAGGAATTTAATTATTCCTTTTTGAGAGAAGCATTTGAATAAAGTTATTATGTGGCTGTGAAATTAAAAATGATACCATAAAGCGCACATACAAGGGACTGAGTGAACGGACTGAGTATTGGAATCCTCAGTATTGGAACTTTCTACATTATTTTGTCTATGTGACTTAAGAACACAGTAAAGAGCCTAGTTCCTTTAATTTATACATTCACACATCCACATGTCTATAGGCAGCTTGCCTCCAGTTCAAATTAATAAAATAACAATGGACAAGGGGTTAATAGTTAATTGCATTTAACAATATAAAAAAGGTAGAAATAGTTTATCTGAAGTTACCAGAGACAGTGATTTACTAGACATTATGGACAACCCACAGCATAGAGCTTTCAGCTACCCTCCCTGGAATATTAAAATCTGTGACATCAGTGAAGTACAAAGTGAGGGGCTTTCTGGAGTTTCCATTCATGTCTCAGCAGGCTTTTAACAGAATACCTAGGGGGAACTGTCTACAATAAACTTCTCTTTGTCTTCACCTCTTCCAGCTTCAGTATGCAAGGAGCTCCATTTTCAGCTATGGAAATGAACCATTTCATTTTTATGAGATCTAATTTCAGTAGCCTACTTTGAATAATAAACAACAATTAACTTTCAGAGCACAGGGGAAGATGTGTAATTTTTAAGGCACATCCTGTTTCAAGGACTTCAGGGTATAAGCTACCTAAGAGCAAGAAATCGTAGAAATAGATGAGAGAGAACAAAGTTGTTCCCAGTACAGTGAGGATGTCAGTCTTTCTGTACTCCTGCCCTTGTAATTATATGCCTTGGGCCTGATTCCCTGACTTCATTTGAGACCCCTTGGGAGAAAACCAAAGTAACATACTGTGGGATCGTGTTCTTCTCCCAACATTTGTTTTTTGGAGGGCCAGTCTAGTGTGGTGCTTAAAAGCCTCACATGAGCTGCACAGAGCTTACATGATTTCTTTTGGCTTTCTGAAAGGGTGAGTACGGTACAGCTTGTGCAGCGTTATTTCCTGAGAGCCTATTTAAGCAGGTTTTAGTGTTAACTTCAACTTCTTAACAAGCTTAAGTACAGCATCACATTTGATTTGGTTTTGCAAGTGTCTGGAACTTTTCATGTGGAATTAGCAGATCTCAGTCTTCAAGCCTAATGAACTCAGATAAAACTCAGCAGGATGTCCTGTTGGAAACTAATTTTTTTGTATGAAGACAGCTCTTTGGTCCTCTTTTCTTGCCTTGCATTTGTTGACTTGTCTCAGAAGCTCGTAAGCTATCAGCTCTCTTATTGATCTACTCTAGAGTCACTTGAAAACATAATTTTGAAAGCAGCGTTTCAGCACCTCTCCTTGTTTGATCTCATTGCTGTGGCACAGTTTTTCAAGCACTAGGCTGAAAAATCAATGTTGGGGGTTATTCTATGCTTAATAATACATATTTTTTTAGATCTTTACATCTGTCTGATTTTATTTTAAATGCCTCTCTATATGTTAAATTTTCTGCTTTATTAAAATCTGTCCGAGGATTCACATCCCTTCATTTTAATTTAGCTACAAATTGATTCTTAAAGTATCACATTTAATAGCCTTTGGGGTTTGATGCGCAAACTATTCTGACGTCTATTCATAGACCTTCATAATGGGACCCACTCCAGTTTATCCCTTGAACTGTCAGGCTCTTTGGGAAATAATAGCTCCTGACAGTTGTAGAGTTAAAATATAGGATTAATGATCAGCTTTTAATGTGCAAATGGGGTATTCAGCTTTCCTCTTACCCATCTTATTTAATGCAAATTCACTGTTGAAACAGGTAGCATGAATTTCTTCTCTCACTAAACATAGATTAATCTATCAGGATAAATCCCTGAATCAAAATAGAAATTTAGATACACACCACAAAGTAAATACAGGGTACTGCATTTGTGCTGATTTATAAGCAAGTATTTTTCTTCTGCCAAGTCCATCATTTATTTTTAAGGTTTCAAAACCTCACTTTCACACAAAAATAAAAATAGCTGTGCATTGCAGCAACCAATTTAACCAGCAGGAAGGATTCTGCCTTTCTCTATTAAGTATAGCTGTAGAAAGCCCCATGGACTTTGATTTAATTGTTTCCAATAGTCCAAAACAATCTGCTACCTACACTTAGTAAAAAGCAAAAAAGAAAAAAGAGAGGGATTTCTACAGTGAAGCATAGAGGAGATCAGATGTTTTTATTAGGGGATTAATGACATGTTTGTGATTCTTGGCCTTAGGAATTGTATGGTAATTGTCAATTGGGGCATCCTATTAAAAAGCTGCCTATCTGTACAAAATTAGACTATTTGTTTAGAAAATGTTATATACTCGTGTAATTGGAAAATGCATTTTAAACATAATAAGAATAAGAAGCATTTGTCCATTATGTTCTGCAGTGATAAGCAGCACTGTGTCCGAGGAGCAGAGCACGGGGAGGAGATGTTGGATTAAGGTGACATCTAGAGAACATTGCACCTTTTGTGGAGTATCTGGAGGGAAAAAGATTTTGAGGGTAACTTAAGTGAAAGTCAGAAAATAAAAAGATAAATACTGAGTCATTCTGAAAAATCTTTCATATTTAAGGCAGTCACACACCTGCCCATACATCTCTAATAACCACTAGCTTTCCCAAGCACATGAAACAGAAAGGTGTCCCTCAAGATATGACTTAATCCTTGTAGTGCTTGAATGCCTTAAGCTGCCAATAAAGCAAAGAGTGAAGTCTGTTGTCTGCAATTATTCCTTTGAAAGGAGTCACATCAGAGCAACACACATATATAAGTACCCTGAGAAGCAAAGGAAGAGGGAGAAGAGCAAGAAGAAGATGCAGCACATCGCTTGCATGCAACTTTTGTGTCTTCTTATTATTGCTGTTATCTTTGCGTACATGCTTTAACACACTAATAGCGAAGAATACCATTAGCGTTATTTTGGAAATCTGGTTCCAACAGCATCTAAATGGCCTCCAGGGATTTCTTTTGTTGTTTTGATTACAGTGTCAATTTACATGGATACTCTTACCCCTCTCCCCCCATTTCTAAGAATGCAAAGCAATCTATCATTAATGACTCTTGAGAAACATAAGCTAAATTTAAATTAACCTCACAGACATTGTTTATAACATCCTTAGCTACTCTGCTCGTAATTTTTCACTGCCTTCTACCTTGTATTCACAGCTGTGCAAAGCAAGTCAAAACAGCAGTCAGGCAGCAGTGTTCTGCAGACATGCTGCACTCACATTGCTTTGCTGTAAATTGGGGACAATTCAGCAGAGAATCAGTGGTTGCAGACATTCTGGTAAATATATATGTATAATAACCATAGCAGGCTGTGGTCACCAGATGGACTAAAGGCATTACCTGGTACGCAATGAGCTGGAGGATGCTTTAGCTACCTTATGCAATTTCTGACCCTTTCCAGCAACTTCTGCCTCCCATGTCCATCCTGCACTGTTCCAGTAGTGTAGGAGGCTGGATGGTGGAACTGATTCCTTGGAAACAAAAAGCACTAAGGAGAGATAAAATAGACAAACAAATAGGAAATACAAGAATAAATGATGATTTTCCCAGGGATGCAGCTGTCTCACCCGTTTCACTGTAAGGCAGGGCAGATCAGTAAGGGCCAAGGCCAAGATGAAGCAGTGGCAGGGGACAGGGAAGAGGAGGTTGCTAGAAGCCTTCCTGAAAAGTTGTTCATCAAATTACACCAGAACAAAGCAGAGTATTCTAAATCCTAACCCGGAAGCTACTTTCCATAAGAGGCTACAGCCAAACTCCAGCTTTTTCATGCCTTGCTGCAGCTATGTGATCCAGGTTTCCCTGGACAGAGAGGGAGTGATGTTTTCCCAACACAAGGTATTGTGTGTGCTCCAATAGGTACACAGGGAAGCAGTTTGTACTTGGGTTTGGAGCCTTAATTTTCAACATCTTGGTGGTTTTGGTTTACAATGGCTCCAAAACGCCTTCAAGCTTGAAAAGTGGTTGTCATGCCTTGTCGAAGTTAAACCCACAGGTTCTAAATTATTTGGCTGTTTTCTGTATTTTGAGAAAATTTTCTCTGGAGACAGGTTTTTATATAGAGAGATGGGAGGTTTTTTTAGACTTTCTGCAAAACCCTTTCAGAATTCTTAAATGAATGAACTTTAAAAAAATTTAAATAAAAAAATTAGTCCTTGCATTTAACAAGTTTCACTGATAAAACCAATTTGTCACTCATGGTTGATTTGATTTCACAGTCATAGCCAGGAAACCTTGATATTTCTTTTTTGACTTGCTTGTTGGGCACTTAAAATTAGAGATCAGAAAAAGTGCAGCTCACAAGAAGACAAAAAAGTTTTTACTAATCCAGTGAGCAGAGATTAACTGAGCTTAGAATTCAGCTAATGAAGGGGAAAAACACTGAAAACCAGGAGCTGCAATATGTGTCAGAAGGCCAGTTTGGGGGGCAGTGAGGAAGGGAGGGCTCCAAGGAATGAGGAGCTGCTAAAGGCTCTGAAGATTTATTCATTTGAAGTATCCCAGAAAACAGATCCAGCAAAGCTAGGAATCACAACTGTCTCCCAGGCACCCTCAGAATTTATCAGTGCACAAAAAAAAAAAAGCCCCTAATAATCAGAGGACACAATATTTCGTTTCATTCTCAACACAGTTGTTGTGGCTCGTGTTTGGGGAACAAAAGGGATGGGCCCTTAATATTGGGACACCTGTCAGCTAGCACAGGCAGCAGCAAGGACTAATATGAGCACTGAATCCCAGCCTGTCCTCCTGTTTTTCCCCAGAGCAGCAGGGAAAAAAGAACCATTTCACACACCCATCTAGTTCAACGAAGCATTTTAACCCCAGCTATTAGCCTAAAATGACATCAGGACTCAAAACACTTAGAAAACTGGAATCTAAACTTCTGTGGTTAAGGGGATGACCCCCACCTCATCCTCATGCAACTCACCACTGCCCTGATTTCACGTGGCTAGGTGGGCATAATTGAAGGGAACGGACTCTCCTAGCTCACAGTTTTGTCCTGCAGCCATTCAATTGCCCCTCTTTTGTTTTGGCTTGTTTTGTTTGTATTTTCTGACCTTGCATAACTTTAAAATGGCCATGCATAATTTTTTGGACAGTTTCCATTTGGGGCAGAAACCCTTCTTGACAGGTTCAGCAAAAGCTGCAATTTAATGGATGCATTTCAAATTGTCTAAAAGCAGGGTTTGAAGTGCTCAGACACCATTTTCAGCATTTCTGGGATCACAACACAGCAGAGGATGTGCAAGCAAGTGTTATTTATGTTTTTCTGCAGCTTTACTGCTGTTTGGACATAAATAGGGGGTCAGATTCAATCCCAGTCTGTCCTATCTTAGGATGATACAAACCCCCAAAGGGGGCTTCTGAGGTGGGAAATCTGTTGGTAGAAAAATTTGCCACAACCAAAACAAACCATAACCCCTCTGTGGGTGAGTGGGACCTGCTGGGGATGGCAGCAGGCCCCGAGATAGGTTCTGCTGGGCAGGAGAGTTATGGGACGTGCTGACCCAGCGCAGCCCCCACAGTCTCTGTTCACAGTCATAAACCAAAGCAAACGCCTGCACTCACGCCAGAGCAAAGTCTGAAGGGGGAGGAGGACCCAGTGGGAACTTTATCTCTTTAGGGAGTGAATCCCACTGTGGCGCAGGGGACTCGCTAACACAAGAGGGGAGATTGCGTGCTGGGTGCTGCCCACTCCTGCTCCTCTGCGTGGGGCTCACAGGCTGATAAAAGCCTGTTTGCTGCTCTAGCTGACGGCAAAACTATAACATGAGGACAAATATGTATAAAAATGATGATAAACAATAGCACAGGGGAAAACAAATCTAATAAAATCAGATGGGAGAGTTCACAGGGCAATTGGGTGTTTACATTGTCGCAGGAAAGCGCAGTCCTGTGGAGCTGAAGGGAATCGATTGGCTTGTATTCTCATTTTTCCTAAAAACTCACAGTATAACACTAGCAACCTACAGGGATACTGGGAAAAAACAAACAAACAAACAAGCCCCTCTGAGGCTTCTCTCTACACCCATCCCCTCTCTTGTTATTTTTTAAATCAGGGAATGGGGCAAAGGGGCAAAAGAGCAATCCTTGTATTTGCCAGCCAGTAAATCTAACGTCAATCTCTAGTGAAACAATGGGACAACCAGTTAAGGGGGGAGGGAAGGGGGGACAGAAAATAATGGGGTCATGAGCAATTAAAAGGTTTGGGCAAATCTGACCTTTGTTTTAATGTAGTTTTGAATCAGCAGAGTTATATCTGGGTTAAATTTAACTGCCTGGTTTTCTGAATTTTCTTAAAAAGAAATAATGCCAGAGAAACTCAGTTCATCTGGTGGAATCAAAGATGTAGTGGGAAAAATATGTTTTCTTCTTGCTTGCAACAGCTGTTAAACTTCAGCATGCAAAATCATATAGGAGGAAAAAAACCCTTCTTTAAAATTTCCAGTACCACCCTCAGTTCATCTAAACTATGAAAAAGCTCATAATATAATCCCAGTCACTCCCTCAAAAGCTTCCAACTGCCTCATCCACAAGCAGGGGAAAACTAGCCTTGGCATTCTTGATATTGACACGACTAAATGAGGTTGTTTAGATTTTCTCTTCCCTCTGTTCCCTCCTCTTATAAATCAACACATTTTCCAGATTAATTTATACTCTGTGTCTGTGTGTGCATGCGTATTTTTAAAAGAAAGGGTCACGAATCCCATGCTTATAAAGGAAGGAAGCCTTTTTACATTATGTTTCAAAATTAGCCAGGACTAAACATTGTGATACAGAAATGCTCCTCTTTCTATTGCACAGCCCCTGGCAAGATATCCAGGGAGCTGTTTCAAGATAGTTTAAATTGGTCAAGCTAGTGAGGGTCCTCCCTTTTTCCTGAGCTATGCCACATGTTGCTGATGCACAGAAGCACTGCTGCTTATCTGACCCCTTATCGAGCCAATTTAAACAAATAGCCTTTTTCTTTTTTTGTTTTTGGGGGTTTTTTTGTTTGTTTGTTTGTTTTCCTGTGTTACTTTTCAGTTGGTTTCAGACTTCAAATTGAGTCACTGAGAGGTCAGGGGAGCACCAGGGCCAGCAAAAGGGCAAGGTCTGGAAATACGTCACCAAGTCCAAGGTGAGGATGGCGCGGTGGCACTCACAGAGACAGGGTTGTGAGCTCCCATCAGCAAGCAGCATTTCTTACATCGTCCAGCTTCACTTTTCCCACCCCCATGGTTTATTTTTTTAAATTTCACCTGGATCAAGAAATTAATCCAGCTAAAGATAATCCAAAACAAGCTATTTTTCAGCCAGTTCTCTTCCCAGTCCAGCTCACGGGATACCTATGCTACCATAGGAGAGGCTTTTGAAGAGTGGGCAACCAAGGAGACGGATGTGCTGCCCTAAATAATACATTGCTTGGAAACTGGGGCTGTTTTGTGAGGAAACAGTATCACTGCTCCAGAATCTTCTGTGAAAAATTGTCTGCGTTGAAAAAATCAGTCAGTGTTAAAATCTGGTCTGTTTGTTACAGGCATGTCCACTAGTGAACTTGTAACCGAAGCGCTGGGTTTCAGCTCGCTCCCCTCTGCCACCATTCACTGCAGTGTGTTCTCAGCAGACAGTCATTATCGGCCCTAAAGCCAACAAGGATGATGTCATTTTTAATTCATCAAATACCAGGTATCCCAGAGGGATCCTTCACCAGAAATGGAGAAGTTCTGAAACCAATTTGGGGTTTTGGCTTTGGTGGAATGGTGGTAACTTTGGGACTAAAAGCTTTTGAAAATTTGAGAAGTCATCACAGAATAATGACTTTTTTGACTGTCTCTGCAATAATGGGTTACCACCATGAATAACAGCTGACATTTCAGACTCTGGGTGACCCCTAGGTATTTTCTGGGTCCTTTTTTTCCCCTGACTGGTAAAGTTGAATAGCTGCAGGATACAACAAGGTAAAGTATGCTGAGGACATCAGGTTACCTATATGCCCAAAGCTGTCATTTCAACCAAATAATTTTGCACACAGACTGCTTTTGTGCATGGATGCCTGTTGCACAATGTTGTTTTTAAGTGAGAGAGCAAAATAGATGAGCTGGCAATATGATGCAGAGAGCACATGTTATTTTTGCATAGTCTTACTGGATTTATTCTGAGAAGTTACTGAGGCTTCCTGCAAAGATTGTTTAATATCTTTGGTGGAAATAGAAATAGTCAAGCTTTTATAATAATAGTGATGAAAAAATCATGACTTTCCATATGCAACCAAAGCCTGATTACACTCATTGAAATACAAATGTCAATATTTATTAGCTAATACTAAAATTACTGCCATCTCATTTTTGCAGTTAGTCAGAAAATCATTATGTATCCCTTTTCAAAAATCATTGACTTTTCCTTAGCACAGAAAACTCTATTATCAGTCTTTATAAAATATTTATGGCTTTCCTTGACATTCTTATAATATCCCTAGGAGAACAATCAGCATTCCTTTTGCTGAAAATAAGACAAACCTCTTCTCCCTAAAAAAATAATTAATGAACAAAATGTAAATGAAATCAAATTTAAAAAAGTAAGAAACTACATCTTGTTCATCTAATTTTTCCTCTTATATTAGAAAAAATCAAAGGCATTTCTGTTTTAACTACTTTATTACAATTATTTGGGCTAAAAAGTAGTCTTGATTTGTCACTGAAGGAAAAATTATTATTAATTTCACATGTAAGCATATGGAGAGAATTATTAGGCTAAATGGAGGGGCTTTTCATTGATTCATTGACTTTTCTGTGCCCTTGATTGTTTGTACCACTGTTTCTAAATTAACAATACGCCCCCTCTCCGAGGTCCAGGGCAGGGTTAGTTTTGGTGAAGTGCTAAATCACTCATATTTTCATTAAAGGCTGCTGGAGCTCTGTATGATCTGAAGGAAACGTCACACTTCCATGTTACTGGTCCTACTTGATGCTGATATCCCATCCTGTAACTGTTCTGGAAATCCTGATATGTCTTGTTTCCCCATTTGTGTTTTCAGTTTGCTTGGTAATGAGAGAAGATAAATAGGGATTCTCCCCCACCACTAATATCCCTGCAGGAGCCACATATCAGTAATGCCCCTTGTTTAGTTAGCAATTCTGTCTTTGTGCAAACTTTTTTACGTGCAATTGGCTTGTTGCATTTTTCTGTATACTTAGCTGTATTGCCATGGCAATAGGAAAAACATGATGATGCAGATTTGGAGAGAAAGGAAGGGAAAAAAGAGATAAACCACCACTATAAGCTCATGGCTAGATGAGGTCAGAATTGGCTAATTTATGAAGTTAATAGACATGCAATTTGAAACATCAGAGAGGTTAAAAGGAGTCCTGAAGTGGAAATTTTCTGATTAATAAAGGTGCAAAGATGGGGATCTGGATTTCCCTAAATTGGGTCAAATAAGTCAGCCTTCACTCACATAGGACACATGATAAAACATCTTTGTGTAAGGAGTGGGGGATTTGACTAATGCCTTTTAAAGCAGACATACCATAGAAATCAAATTTAAGCTTTTGTCTTTGTATTTAAACAATGTAAAATTATGTCTTTATATACATAGATATAAATTTTACATTTTTCAAATATTATTTTAATATAAATTAGCTAAATACCCTATTGCTATTTATATAAAAATGTTCATACAATTCATTTTTTTTTTCCAAATTTCCAAGTTCTTCTATCTTTTCTTGTTTGAAATTCTTTTGACTTAAGTGTAATTTCCCCCATTGTATTTAAAATTTCAGCATCCCAATGTGTTTCTATTTCAATTCAAGCATCTAGAGAGATGGTGAGCCACCTGAAATGGACAGAACAATACAAGAGTTTCACCAGAGAGCCCCAAGTCTAATCTTGCAGGCATTTGCTCATGTGAATACTTTGAAGCTTAATAGCATTACTCTGGTGACAATGTTACTCTTACAGAAATTGGATCTTTCAAATGCTTGCACATGTGAATAATTTTATGCATCTGAGCAGTTGTCTTCTGTGAAACTACTGCCTTGTGTGGAGTTAACCATGTGTGGATACGCTCCCAGGGATGAGGAGGTTCCCAGGATGATGATGATCCTGGGGGTTTTTTGGAATAAGCCTTATTGACCATTGTATGAATAAAGCATTGTACATGAGATTATGCCATTAGCAACATGCAAAAATTCCACAAGCAATATTGATGAAATTTAAACCCAAATTTTGAAGAAAATGCAGATTGATTTTTAACAGGGGATTTTGACATGAAAACTTCTCCTTAAAAATTCACTGCAGCAAGATCAGTAAATATAAATAAAACATGTGAAGAATATTTATCTTAGTAAAATTGAAGAAGCAAGCTGTCAATGGCTGTCAGACACAATATGAACTGACAGTTGCATGGCTTACAGTCTGACATCGGGATCGTTACCTGTCTGTTTCTCTATCAAAATACCTACAGGGAATAGGAGTTTGCAGATTACAGGCATGGGTGGGAGTGGGGAAAGGGAAAGAGCAGTTAAAATGGAAGCTTAATGACAGCTGTGAAACATACGTATGCAACATATTCATTAGGATTAGTCATCAGTCCGAAGGAATGGCTTACATCATTCATTATCACCAGTACTGGAGAGAAGCTTTAAAACAGCATCTATAGCTTTCAGATCCCACTCCTCCCTCAATCAAACTCAAACCTGACACGCAACCTTTTTCTGGCTGCCACATATACAAAACCTATAGATGAAGCTTTAATTGTGTTCGCATATTAAGACAATTTACAGGAATGGGTCAGAAATTAGCAGCAGATCCTCATGTGAAAGGATGCTGAAGGCTTTTCCACCCTCCTCTCTCAGTCAGGCTCCCCTGGCCAGCCACCCACCCTCCCAGGATAACAGAGAAACCCTCTGGGTCCACCTGGAATGACAGGGAGAAGAAATGACTCACAGGCAGCTACCTCTGTGACTGTGGTCTGCACTCCCAGGAGTCCATCCAGGGAACAGTCATCTTGGTAAAAGTTGATTTTTCATGGAAACTATAGTGTGAAAGGGTGACTGGGGTCATGGAGAGCACACTCCCTCTGGGCTCCCCGGATGGTTAAAGTTTGCATGGCCACTTATGTGATCAGGGAAGAATCACTGGGGAGATTTCTTTTCATGGTATTTCCTTTCTACGAGTTTTACCACCAAACACCTTCACCAACACCTGCAAGACCCTGCTGAGGGTTGAGCACAGTGGTCTAAGATTGACTGCACAGAATCACCAGAAAAGCTCAAACTGTAAAGCTCAGAGGAACCAGCAGAGAGGGTGGGTCAGCCCATGGTCACAGAATCAGTGACCCACCTTTCTGCATTCATTTTAGGCAACTGGGTGCACAAAGCCACTGATGTGCAAGCATCTCCCATTACAGAAGTTGGCTGTAGGGCCTGGGGTCAGGCTGGCACACCTGGAGGCTGCCCAACGCCACCACACTGACTTCCTGATGTTTTAAAGAAAGCAGCACTGCACGCAAGAAAAGCACTGCAGTTCATTTAACCCCTAAAGAACAAGTATAAACCAGGATTGGAAGCAAGCTGGGAACCAGTTAGCTTAAGATGTTGGAAAGCGTTCCAGAGAAAAATTAGAAAAATTCAGCTTTTTCCCCTTCAGATCTAAAACTCTACCTTCATACACTCTAAGGAGCAGCATCTTGGAGCCCCCAGCATTCCCATCTTCCCAGGCTGGGTGGCTGGGCCAAAGGCCACTGTGAGTCACAGGAACCTTGTCTGTGGGCTTTTCTTAGGCTCCTGAGTAGCTTTGGCTGCACAAATGCCAACAAAAACAGAACATAGTTGGGTGAACAACACAAACTTTTTCTATTAAATTTTGCTCACTATTAAAATATGTATCCATTTCACCCATTCTGAAAGCTGTGGCATCCTCTTGTCATAAACATTCATGCAAGAAAATAGTACTAGTACATCTTTATGGAAAATTTTATGCACATACATACTGATGACTTTCGTTTTGAAATGTATTTCTTGTGAGGCTTCAGACAAGGAACCTGATGAAGGTTGCATTCATTCACTCTAGGAGCAGAAATAATGCCATGTGACAAATCACCATCAAAAATGCAGCTCTGGTGGCAAGTATTTAATATCAGCTAGAGAGTGAGAAACAGCTCACAGGCAGAATCTCTGCAACATTTATCAAGAATTTTAATAACAAATGCATAAAAAATAATGCAATCTCCTAGCAGTGGCTTGTTAAAACTTGACTGAATCTCAGAATTTCAGCAGAACATTACATTAAAATTTCAACTGCCAAAAAAAATAAACCACATTGTAAATGATAATTTATGCAGCAGAATTTCATGCTTTTCAACTTGTCCCACGACCTTAACTATTAGAAAAAAGTCCCACTTACAAAGCATATTCCTACAAACTCCTTCTGTTTTATCACTGACAGTGAAGAGGATGGAGGGAGCAACAGGAAGAATCCCCACTGACCTCATGGCAGCTTGTTTGTTTGTTGTGTTGGGGTTTTTTTAGGTAAGAAATACAAAATCAAAGTCTCTCACACTTGATAATTTCCCTAAAAATTCACAGAAAAGTGTAAATGAAGATACATGTATTCGCTTTCTCTGGTAAGAAAAATACTATCAAGATATTTATATTCATTAAAAAACATGTAACTATTTAATATTAATACAGTCTAGATCATAAAGTGTTCATTTTCAGACCTTCCTACCATTGGTATATTGTGTAACGAAGGTGATTTCCAAAGGCATAGTAGCTCCCAAAACCCCCAAGAAATAGCAGAAATTACACAATCCATTATGTAGACACCTCTTCAAACTGTGGATGAAGTGGATTTCAGTGTGAGTTAGCAGATGGAAACTGAGTACCCACCATGATTCATAATATCATCACCCTGTCCTGAGCAGATGTTAGAGGATATGGACTTGCTATTGTTCGGTGTGCAGGAAGAATTCTAGCACAAAAAGTAATTGCCAATATTCTCACTTTCATGTCATTGCAACATACGTACTGAATTCTTAGGATATTAAAAAATACACGTGCTTAATTCCTATTTATTTAACAAAATATCTAACCCTTTGGGACAACAAGAGCAAAACTTTCCCAAGGTTATAGCCATAATATATATGAAGATTTCTTCTACAGTGACAGGCAGTGGCCATAGATTTTCCTGTCTCTTTCCACCTCCTTTTCTGGTGTCCGTCATGATGTACACCATGAAAGTCTATCTGTCAGTGCCAGGGATTTTACCTGGAGACTACAAACAGGTCTTAGTAAAGGTCACAGGAAGGAATAGCTAGGAAATGGAAGACCTTTGCTAAGCTGTTTTTCTAGTACATCCATCAAGCAGCTTTAGGTGCAAGCTTGTTTTCACTTTCTGTCACACTCTTTGGCTTGGGTTTTTTAAATTAAAAAAAGAGTTCAAATCTGAAATCCTAGTAAGCCCTAATGACGCCTCTCTCTTAACTCTTTTCCTTCCCCCTTGCTTTGATTACTGCACTAGTCCTTTATCATTAAAAAGAGACTAGACATTCAAAAGCTCATGTGGAGGAAAAGCCTGCCCAGTGCTGAAAAGATGTGAAGTGTGATGCCTTTCAGTGAAGGGAAGTCCATGGGAAAAGGTCACTCCCAAAACATCTCACCTGCCTTCCCTGGCATTGCCCTGTGTGTGGCAGAGAAGGATATTTGTGGTGCTCACTGAGTGCCTGTGCAAGTCAGGAGACAGAAGGATAGGCTCTGGCAGGTGTCTCAGTGCATAACTCCTACTCTCCTAAGGGGCATAAGCACCCTATCCTTAAATCCAGCGTGCAGAGTAAGAGACAAGCAGGGAGTGGGCAGGGAACAAGCACCCCTAAGAACACATGATATTGAATGAAGTATTTAGGCAGATGAAGTGAATTCTCCCTTCTAAGAACCTGATTCACAAGGAAAAGACACCTGGATTGGTTAGCTTGCAATCAAGGCTTTATAAATTCCCTTGATAACCATGAAGGGGCATTCTCATTAAGGCAGAAATCATCCCTTTCACCCAGCAAAAATCTGCTTTTACGCGAGCCTCATTATCCTCATCCTTAACACACTAAAGCTCAGCCTCTGCTACTGACACACAGCCCTCCAGCACCTACTTGGTGCCATGGGCTGCTGCAGGGTGTGATGTACCAGCTTTTCCCCAAAACTGTAAGAGACACCACAGTGCTCCTTAAATTGTCTTACAGGCCTTGCTAACACAGCCGTGCCTGGGGTGCTGAAGGCTCCCCTCCTAAACCAGCTGTTGGGCAACCAAATAGAATTAGCCTACATCTCAGAATACCTCGCTGTCTTGAGTTAAAGTAACAGAAGCTTTTTCTTTCAGGGCCAAAATACAGGTTTCGGCATCTAAACTAGGTATAAAAATTCTCTCTGAGATCCAAAAAAGCCTTTCTTATTGCAGCACATTCGAGATGTGTAAGCTAAGTTAAAAATACACCTAGTTCGTATTCCTTACTTTTAAATTAACATATGTCATTCTAATGATTTGTCAATTAAATTAATGCAGAGACAAGCATTGTCTTCAAGATTGTATGAAACAATGGAAATGAACCGTGGCTGGATGGATAGGATTGAATAAAAAGTGTTTCTCAGCTGTATGTATGGACATACAGTTTTAACTTCCTTTCCAACTGGAGATAACTTATGATATTCCTATGAAAAGGAAAGGGAGACTTAGAGACAAAAAAATGACTGAGTCCTTGGTTTAGCCACTGTTATTTACATGAAAGCAGATCTTGATTTGTGTACAATTAAAGACTTAGGAGTAATGACATTCCTCCTCATCTGAGATTGCTGGAAATACCAAATATTAATTTCCTCTTAGTGTGGTCCTCAAACAGATAGAGAGGCAGCTCTGGGCCCTACATAGGCAAAGGCAGGAAATAAGTAAGTAATTGAGTTCCTAGGAAATGAACCCTGGACATTTTACTTCACTAGGGCTGCATGCCATATTCAAGACCATAATCTTTGTGTATGAGCAAGGAAAGTTTGATAAAAACACATGCCCACACATTCTTCTCTGCTTCCTTATTTACACATTTTGTATGTGAACCAATAAACCACACATTTTTCATCCACACTATTCATATTGAGCAGAGTCATGACAGATTACTGCAGACTGGTAAAAGCTTTCTGTGAAAAATTTTAACCCGTCTGGAGTGTTGAAGATCACCTGATTGTTTCGAGATATTTTTAGTAAGAATGATAGTTGGTCTTTAAATTAAAAATTAAAAATCTCCATGCTTTGCCAGATGCTTTTACTAACTTGTCAAGAACTTCACGTTTTTCCCTGTTGGTGATAATCGGATGGTTTGAGGCTTAAGTTTTTACTGGAAGACAAAATATGGTTTATTCTGTGCCTGATAGCCAGTTTACATATACTTCTCCATCTTGATGATAGCTCTGTAAACCATATAATTTGGTGGAACAGGAAATAATAATCTGATTTAGGCTGTAGCAAAGCATAATAATATTGTTTCATTCTGGAGAAAATTATGGAGTCATTATATGAAGTTTTTTATTTTTATATTCTAATCAATTATTGTTGATTTTACCTGCAAGGAAAGTGTCCTATAGGCAAAGACCTGAGCCTAATTAGCATGAACCAGTACACAAGTTTAAAACTATACAGAAATGTCCTGTGACACCCAAATTTATTGTTCCATTTTTTAAAAAGTCACATTTGAAACCTTTAGTGTTCCACAGAAATAGGTCATGACAATGTGAACTTTCTAATATTGGTTTCCTATTGTTGTTTCAAGTGGGATTTCAGCACCATCAGTGTCTGACCGGAAGTGTCTCATCTGCATCTCACCTGCTGACAGTAATGGCAAAGCATCAGTAAGATGATGAGGGACTTGTGATTTTCTTTAGGCAGGTGCCTACCACAAGGATTTACCTTATTTCCAACAGTGAATCCATGATAGTGGTGTGTGGGTAACACCATCCTGAAAGGATTACACTTTGCAAGATGTGAGGTGTGGTTTTCATTTCCGGTTCCCATTTCTACTGACCCCTTTTTATCAGTTCCTTTCCTTTCCTCTTTTATAGTTTTCCTTCTTTAGCTGTGTTTTAATCTAAAATTCCCCTTACTTCATCATATCTATTTAGTATTCCAGGTGTCCTATTCCTGCCTTGCTCACTAACCCTGTTCTACCAGGAGTTCCTTGAGCACTGTTTAGTGTTCAAGAGAAGACTTGGAAATAAAGACTTGGCACCAAGAAAACTTAGTGCTTCTGTACTGTGACCTTGAGGTACCTCTAATATGTAAACAAATATCAGAAATGCTCATTAGATAGTTAAGGAAAATATCTGAGGATGCAAACTACTGATTTGGGCCAGAAGGTGAATCAGAGGCAGAGCTGGGAGCACCCCAGGCTTGTGGGCCTTGCCTTCTGTTCAATGACTTTTGCTCCTTATGTCCGCAGTGACTTGCATCTGGAAAGCTCAATATACACCCAAGTCCATGCCTCTAAGAAGTATAAAACATTGCATCTATCTCTATCTCTATCTCTACCTCTATCTCTATCTCTATCTCTGCTGCACATGTACAGGAAGATTTATAACTTGTATATATTATAAGGGCATATTCAGAGGCAAAGGTGAGCAGATCCCTTGGTCAGAGATGTCACAATGCTTCAGAGCACCGTGGTTTGTTTCTTCACATTAACCTTGAAATTCAGACTAGATACAGAAAAAGGTTGCCTCAAATTAATCTAAGCCAATACATATTTACACTGACATAATGCATAATGTGTGATAATTTGCTTTTCAGAGCAAAACTGAGACCATAACCCAACTTCACCAAATATAAACTTTGTTTTGCTTTTATTTTTAGAGAAACATCCAAAGCTTCCAGCACACCCACAACAGGTATTCAAAGTAAAAGCCAACAGCAACTGTCTGCACACATCTTTGCTAAGTAAAACTGCAGTCATCATGCAGTTCTTTTTCTGTTTCTTGCATTACCCTTTACAGTATATTGCCTTCTTGATTCTCTATTACCAACTGTACACATTCTTTGAAATCCAAATCTTCATACTTAATCTGGAGGGTATGAATACTAAATCTGTACCAGCATACTGTCTGAAGTAATGATAATAAGAAATTAATCAACTATTTTTAGCCTAACTTTATCTTTAGTATCAGTATTAAAACACAAGAAAATTTTTAAAAATTAATCTCTCAGAAAACAAGTCTTCTGCAGAAAATTATTGTGAAAGAGATAAAGGAAGCAATGAAAAATGAAACCCTTTCCCTAGTGTTTTAATTGATGTCTGGAAAAAACAGAGTCTTTTGTAAAGTTGTATTTAAGTTCATTATTACATTTCCCAGTTAGTTTTGCAATGCTGTAGAAAGTCTTCTATTTTCTACTATATCCTGCATAATGATACAATATCTCTTACAAAGACAATTAGCAATTTTTGCATATCAAAATGCATATCTGAATGAATTTTTATCTTCTATGCAGGTGTCACACAGATTGTGGAAACAGTAAGAAAGTAGGTACACTTTTATTTCCATGGGAGTAGATACTCTGCTGTCCCATATCTGCAAAGCTAAAAGGATATTCTTTATCTTTTCAAGCATTAAAGAAATGTTGAATAATTCATTTCCAGAAGTATTAACTCTACAAAAAAAAAGAAAAAAAATCTCTTATTAGTTTCCCAGTTTGAAGACTTTTCAAATCTTTCTGAGATACTAATTTTACAAATGTGATGTCCTTGGTAAATGAAACTCAATGCCTGCTTCTCTAATCAGACTTGACTCTCTGTTTACTTTATGTGTTTCTGCCTATTCTGTCATTGAGATAAATAGATGAAATTCCTGAATAGTAGCAGAATGGTAATTATTAGTGGCTATTATAAGAATTTAAATCACTACTAAATTCTTAGATTAACTTTATAATATGTTTAAAAACACTGGATAGGAGGGAGAGATGGGAAAGAGAAACAATGAGGCATTAAACTATTTTTTCTTCAAATCTAAAACTTTAAAGTTATTAAAAATGGAAAGGTGGAGGGGGCAATCTAGTTTTTGCTGCTTTTCCAGCTAGTCAGCATCTTGGCAGGTATAGATCCATCACTAAGGAGAGACTGAAAAGTTTTACCTTTGCTCTCCTTTTATGATGTATCTTTTCAAAAGACTGAGTCACTTAGGAAATGAAAAATCATCTTTGCTGAACTGGATAACAATTGCAATTTATTTCTCAGGTAGTCTGAGCACCTTCTTTGACTTACTCAGCATGCTGGTCTTTGAGGTGAAATTAGGGTACTTGCCACTAACCAGGCTTGGGACCCCAACCTGGTGTGAGGTGAATATACTTTCTTTATTCCAAAGCCCTGGGGAGAAAAAAAAAAAAAAGACACCTTAGAATGTGTTGGAAGAAGAATCACATAAGGAATTTGAACAGACACAAGGCCACTATTCCTTAAAACCAAGTCCTGCAATGATCAGATTGAGCTCTTCATTCCTGTGGTGTTTTTCATGCAGATAGAAGCATTTCTCTGCATGTTTTAGGCTTGCCACTTTGGAGAGCAATGTCCCCAAGGCAGGGACTGGCCCCCAGTGGGGCTTGCTGGAGTGCCTGCCTATCCCAGTGAGGGCCTGTTCCCAGCTGGTCTGCAGACACCAGAGCACCCTCTGAACCGCCATCTCTGCCCACAGCCCTCCTGATGAAATCTAAAAGCTTTAAGTTCAGTAGCAGAAAAGATGGCAGGATGAAGTGAAACAAAGAAAAAGAACAGTGCACAAGACAAAACCTAGATAATTTTAATGGCAGAAGCAAAGATGTTAATTCATACTCTCTATCGATTGCTTTATATAAACAGTGCGTCAATAGACCAGAACAATATAGGGACAAAGTTGTGAAAGACTGGGAAGAAAATAGAGGGAAGGGTAAGGAAGGGACATCACAGTGCCCAGGAAGCAGTTCTTACATTAGGAAGGGAATAAATTATGCATCTTCATCAGAGAATACTACAGTAGAAATCTGTCAGTAAAAGATGCTGAAGGTCTGTAGCTGAAAACAACTCCTGTCTGGCCAGAAAACAGGTATAGCAAAGTCAGCAGTGTGGTGGAAGCTCTACTCCATCTCCTCATTTTGCTGGGAGACAGAGATTTAGTTTGGGTGGGAATTTTATTCTCTGTACCCAAAGCTTAGTGTCTCTGCTTGAATAACCCTGGGGTGCCACTTCAACTGGTCCTGGAACTACAAGAAACTGGACTGCAACCAACAGCCCTTTGGATAAAGACCACTGAACATACATTGGATGTTAATACCACAATTTTCAGTAGCTAACAACCTGAATTTGATTGAAGTCAGTAACTTAGAAGGAAAAGGTACCATATCCTATTACCAATCCTCTGAGCCAGGTCCCCATCTGCTTTTATCTTAATGGCTGCTCTGCAGATTAGTAACTGGTGTCCCTCTATCCCTTCTTTTTTATTTTCTACTTTAGAAATGAGAGGAAGTTCCCTGTCTATACTCATGTCCCATGGGAAGCTGCAATAAGAAGCTCATTTTACTGTTTACACTAAATTATATCATACAGTTATTGCCCTATTTATTTCCCTTCTGTATCTTCATCAATTTTATTAATTGAAAATATATTGGCAGGGAATAATTCTGGTCTTGACATCTAACTTGCGCAATGTGTCAACAAAGGAAGTATGAATTGTTTTTCTTTTTGAAATAGGTATTCAAAATGCAACCCACAGGACTCAGGACTACTTTTTGTATTGGAGAGGCACAGAAAAGATGTATGTGGTTATTATATTTTACTGTGATGTCAAATATGTATATACAGATAGAAGAATATTTAACAGACAGCAATATGCAATTAGTTACCCAGAAATATTATTATTATTATTATGAGAATTGTTTAAGGCTTTTTTTTTATTATGAGAATTATTATTAGAGGATTTAAGAGACTTTTGAGAATTATTACGATTTTTTTTTCTTGTTTATCAGGATATCAAACAGCACAGTATTATGATTTTACTTTCCAATATTGCTAAAGTGCAAATAGTGATTGCAGTAAGTTCTTAGTGGAGGGAGTCCCTATCCCTGTCCATTTTAAAGGCATGCATCATTAAAAAGCTAAAATATATATATACTTGCAGATCATTCCTGCTATATTCTGTAAAGCTCTTTTGAAAATGGCCAGTCTTTACTACTCCTGAAGTACCTCCATCTGAAGTCCAGAACACTGGGAGCAGTTTTTTTAAACAGCATTTCAGGTTCGAAGACTTGTCTTTAAACTGACTAATGAACTCAGTGTGATGTCTGATGCTGGTTGGCAGCAGCAACATGGTGGGGGCTGCATTGTGCTATTCTTAGAGCACTATCCACAAGAGATGGGCTAAGGCTGGAATTCCTGCTCTACCTTTTACCCCAAGGAATGCAAAATACTTACAGCTGGTAGACTCCAGGTAAGTGGATGAGGCAATTATCTGCAGATTTAAACAGAAGACATCTACGCCATGTGCTGTGTTACTGTGTGTTTGTGTAATGGTCGGCTGTCAGACTCAGAGGGCTCCTATCCTGCTGCCCACTTGGAATTACTGAAATGTAGTTACCTCTAGGACAGCCATATGAAAAAAGCCAAACTCATAGAATCACAGGTTGGAAATGACCTTTAAGATGTATAGATGCTGTTGCAGATGAGGGAAATTGTTTACATAGACACCAAAGCAATGCTTAGTACTAAATGCTTCTATGGATTATTTCCAAATCCGTGGAAAACAGGTTTTTGAGATTTCAGCTATGTTTCCACAGCTTTTTGTACAGAGAAACAAGCTTATTTACTTGTACCAGTTTCTGCCTAATTTTGGAGGAATGATCACTCTGAGCCCATCACTTCAATCTACTAGTGTTCCACATATTTATGAATGCCTTATTGTGAGAGAGGGAGAAGTTATAATCCTTACTCTTATAGGGATGAACTGCTGCTAAAATCTTAAGATTGAAATCCTCTGAGATGTCTGACCTGTGCTTTGGAAATAAAGGGAGGTTAGGAGCTGCAAAAGAGGAGTGAAATCCCTCAAAGGCCTTTCAACCACGTGGCTTTCTCTGGACCATGGCAAAGCAGAGAACTAAATCTAGATGCTCTCATTCTGTGCCTTAGCCAGTAGGCTATCATTTGTCTTTAACAGTAAAGGGGGATGAATTGGATCAAGCAGGTTATAAACCAGTATTTACAACCTCAGGCTAAGTTGTAGGTCAACTTTGCAATCAGCTCAAGGCCAGAATTTTACTTGGAGCCTTCCTCATGTGTCTGGAAGATAGAATGGAAGATAAAAATACAAAGTTATGGAGGATTTTTAAAATTTTTGTTAAAATTATTCAACTCAGTTTACCACTTCTAGTGATTATGACTATACTGCTGAATTAAAAAAAGAAAAAATATTTCAAAGGATTTATTGGAAATGAAACTTCCTAGTTAGGGACTGGCTTGGTCGACTGTGTTCTGGGTTCAATTTTTATCCTTATTCCAATAGCTTCACAGTGACTGGAGGCATATGGCATTTTGTCAAACCAAGGACAGTAGAAATAATGTAAACCTATTTTTACTCCTGAAAGTACAAGACTTTGGGTCACTTTTTTCATAGACTTTGCTAGAAGCAAAGTAATTATGTCATTTTCATATTATAAGATACATCCAAGCCATGCATCTTCGTAAATGCAGCCTGGAGAATGATGCTTTCTCTTTAAGGGAGGATGTTGCAGGAAACAGACATGGCCACTTGCAAAAGAGGCATCTACAAAACTCAAATACACCTGCATTATGGAAGAATAAACACTTCCACTTACTTCTGTTAACTGTGCTGATTGCTGATCTAGCCACTAATCTTTCAGATAACCTTTATGCATTGCAAAAAGAAAAGAAAGTGAAAAGAGAGCTTTTGTTATGCTTGATTGTTTCAGCTCAGATCATAGAATTGTTTAGGTTGGGAAAGACCTCTAAGATAATCAAGTCCAACCATTAACCCAGCACTGCCAAGTCCCCACTAAGACATGTCCCCAGGTGCTACATCTATACATCTTTTAAACATCTCCAGGGATGGTGGCTCCACTACTTCCCTGGGCAGCTTGTTCCAGTGCTTGACAAACTTTTCAGTGAAGACATTTTTCCTAATACCCAATCTAAACCTCCCCTGGTGCAACTTGAGGCCATTTCCTCCTTTCAGGCAGTTGTAGAGAGCAATAAAGTCTGCCCTGAGTCTCCTTTTCTCCAGACTAAAACTCCCAGCTCCCTCAGCCACTCCTCATAACACTCTTGCTCCAGACCATTCACCACTACTGCAGCTTTATAGCTGAACATTTATACTTACATGCAAATGTGATGATAAACTTTCTTACTGTCCTTAATTTTTGTGAGGTACTGTGTTCACAGACACAGTATGACAGCAATAACAGCAGCTCCTGCATGGAAGGAAGCTGCAGGTCTGCAGAAGGAGAGCTCAACCGGCACTGAGCTTTGGGAGACCTGGAAGCCCTGGGACAGACTGACAGACTAAGTTAATGATCTGGACTCTTCTGCCAGTGCCCAGAGCCTCCAAAACCCAGGTTTTTGAAGACATCTTTCACACATTGACAAGGTTCTGCCTATATGCATTCAGCTGATTCAGAACTAAGGAGGAAAGATTGCTAATAGTGAGATGGTGGCCCCAGGTCACACAGGAATGATTCAGTCTGAACACTTCACGAACTTCAACTGATTCCCTTGTTACCTCCTAGGCACAATTTGGAGTCTCATTCTAAGGACTCACATTCAGTGAGGCCAAAGAGGATCCTGCCTCTTAGTGTCAGCCTGAAGTCCTAACCTATATATTTTCCACATTCTGAGGATAAGACTGAACAAGGTACTGGCAGGAAGCCTTTTGTGAACCACATATATTACTGCACTCACACTTTCAACCCAGATCCATCCTCTGGCTCTCAGAGAGAAATGAGCAGTTGGGACTTCTGGTCACACAGGTCTTTCCATTTGCTCCCTGTCCTAGCAATGAGGGCCTTGGCCACAGGCTGCCCTTCACTAGCTGCAGGAAAGTCACCTCCCATCCACCCTCCAGAGATGAGGTCAGTGGATTGGTCCTCCTAGGCATGGGTGGGATTTTGTAGCATTTTGATTGACTCAGGCCAAGCTGGTGCATGCTGGTGACTTGCTCAGGTTTCCCTTTGTAGGTGTTGTAGTGTGGCATAGTGGATTCTAGGGTGTCTTAAGGCTGTTCAACCAGAGGGCAGAATATATTTTGTGCCTGAAGAATTTCAAGCCATTTCCTCTTTCCTCTTGATCCAGAGGAAGAGAATGCTTTAAATTGTGCAGGATGAGAAAAGTCCCTGAGCAGCCTGAGAATGCAAAGGAAAAGGGAAGATGGCTTAAGCTACCTCTGATGCAGTCCCTCTCATCTGCGTTAAGGGTACCTTGGTGACTGGTAAATTTGTGACTATTAGTAATTATGTTGGCCACTTTCATGTGATATTGGCTGATAATAACAGAGGTGCCATGAGAAAAAACTATCTTGTGACAGACACTGATTTTAAGGATGTATATTTTCTGCAGTATTAGACAGGAACACTAGATACCAAAGTCAGCATTACCTGATGTACTATTGGATTAGATTTTTTTACTGTACTAGATGCTAAATCAACCAAGAGATTTTGCTTACCAAAGCAAGCTAACAAAACAATGTTTTATAAAACACTTAGAATTGTATACTTTGCCAAAAGTTTCTGTAATGGAAGACGACCAAGTCTGACTTCCTTCTTTCATAGATTGCCAGGTGGCACCTCCCACACGTTCAGTCTGGCCACATTATTTGAAAATATTTTTGAACAGAAGAAAGATATTTTTTATTTCTTTTAATATCTTTATTAAATATTGTCAAACAGTCCTAGTTTTGCTAACGCAATGCAATGAGGGTTACTTTTTAAAATTAATTATGCAAAGGGATTAATTTCAGAATTTCATGAAAACCTGGCTAAGCAAGATAATTCATACTGCTCAGAAAAGACTCCTTTAGTATAAGACTACATTTTTTCCCTGTATTGAATGAGCTGCTTGGGTGTAATTAGATAAAGCAAACAAAACCCAGCCTGTCCACAGGTGTCTGCCTACCCCTAGAAAGACCTACTGTGTGTAGCAACCTGCAATGGCGAAGGACACAAGACTGACAGAGTTGGTCCAGAGTCACTGTCTTTGCCTGTGTCTGGCATCCAGCTCAGCAATCCCAAGCCTTTCCCTTCCCCCAGAGGCAGCTCAGGCATGGAGCTGTCCTCGCCCTCTGTGCTCGCTGGGCATGCACTGCATGCGCCACATCCAACATCAGTCCAACCCTGGCCCTTCTCCGGGTTCCTTTGGCATAGCTGAGGCTGGGGCCTTGTGGCAGGAGGGCTGACTAGGGGGTGAATGTATGAGGGTCCCAGGGAAGTTGCAGCTTGCCAAAGTGCACATTGCTGACTGCTGGGGTGATGCCGTTACAATGGCAACCCAAGAAATTTGTGCTGTGACAGTTATTGTGTGTAATCACCAGTACATTGGTAAGAGTAACCTGTGGCTTTATTTCTTCAGGATAAATCTTCCTCAGGACTCCTGCTTCCCAGAGAGTAGCGGGGAGCAGGGAGAGTCGATGGAACTCTGCATTTACCAAGTCACTATGGAAATGGTAAATTCATAAACCTAGTGTTGTCCTTTTGGATCAGAAGATCCATGGGTGCAGTTATTGACTATGGAGGAGGTGAAACTGAATCAAGTAGTGGGCAATGGGATGAGACAAAAGCGCTTGCCAGGGGTGACTAGACAAGGGAGCCTAACTCTGCTTGTGGGCCAACTGTTTAATATATCCCACATGACTCATCCAGGTCAAATTGCTGCCCTTGAGGCAAATACAAAGCAAATATACCATGGCCTGGGAAAACTAGGTTTCAGTCCTAAATGCTGAATGAAGACAAAAATCACATCAAAATAATTTGTGCTTTCCAGTACCTGAGTCAAATGGAAAAGCAGATACAAATCCAGCCGAGGACAGGATACCTGCCACTTCCTACAGCTGTGCTGCAGGGATCTCCCCTGATGGCCAGGGACAGTATGCTTGCCACTTCTCTCTCTGTTAGCCATCTGTCTCCTGTTCTCTGCTTTGTTGTGGCTTCTTCCTGCAGTAGTTTCTTAACAGTTTCCCACTTCAGATAAATTCCTGGAAAAATGTGAGGGTCTAATACTGCATGAGCTTTCCAGCTTGGTGTGCAACACAGAGTATGTTAATTCTGATCAATCAGGGACAGAGGAGGAGAAAGCAACAGTGAAGGACCTGCACCCCCTCCCCCACCGGCAAAGCTGGGATTATTGTAAGGTCTTGATAACACCATTCTTAAAGGGCCACTTTTTGTCAGTCTCGTCAAAAGATCTGCATCTGGGAACATCCATACAGAGTTTTTTGTCTATATCTCATAAGCAATTTCCAATAGTTTCTTCCTAGAGAGATTTTTCCATGATCTTTCCCTTTGTGTCTGCCCTCAGCCGTAGATTTGGACATTGAGCTATGACCATCTTTTCTGTGTCTCCTTGGCATCCCATTTGGCATCTCCTGTCAGCAACACTACCTGTTCCTCTTCTCTCACCTGCTTGTGCCTGAAGTTCTCCATTCACTTGCTGTGCTTTAGCCACAGACATGAACACAAAGAAGGAAGCTGGGATTTTCTTTCTTTAAGCTGCATTAAGGCAGCTGCTTGCTGGAACTCACCATCTTTTGCTATCATTTCATGCCAATACAAACATGGTACATGGGGTAATGGGTTTTACCCACTCCAAAATAAGCACCTGAGATGAGCAACAAGGAGGAATGTGGCCAAAGAATTTAATCCCTGCTTGCTTGCTGCTTAGGAGGGGCAAGTGAGGTGACTTTTTACAGATGACAATTACAAGCCAGAAGCTAGATAGGCTTTCTTAGTGAACACACTGCTCTTGCTTTGCATATCCAGCCTTAGGACAATTCCTTAGTCTGCTGATAGTCTATAGGCAAACTTAATATTCATAAACTTTCAAGTTTTTGGTACTTGACTATTGTTCAAACAAAGCATTTATAATAAAAGGAAGTAAAGGTTGATGTGTATGGAATATTCATCATGGTTTCTCATTCTTCCCTTCTTTCTTCCTCTTTCCTACCATTGTTTATTGTAATCCTTTTCTATGCTAAGCCTAAGTTATGGAAGATCTTTTAGTTTCTTAATATGCTGTGCATGCTTCCTGTGGTATATAAATATATGGAGAAGACTTACAGTAGTGGGTGCTGTCCCAGTGTGATGGAAAAGAGTAATTTGATGCGGAAGAACACAGGTTCAGAGGACCGGAGCCAGTAAGCCTATCTTCCCAGGGATTACAGCACTTCTGTTAGAGATATCCACAGCTCTGGGATGTTCAACAGGTGTGCTATCCCTTCAGCAAATGAGAGCACAGCAGAGTTGGGGAGAGTTGGGAGAGTCCCCTGTACTCAGCACTGTGGGGCTGCACCTTGAATCCCACATTCAGTTGTGGCCCCTGGAGTGTGTCCAGAGAAGGGCAATGAAGCTGGTCAAGGCCTAGAGCACGAGCCTTATGAGAGGCAAAAGATGGATCTGGGGCTCTTTAGCCTGGAGAAAAGAAGGCTTAGGGAAGACCCTATTGCTCCCTAAAACTGCCTGAAAGGAGGGTGTAGCCAGGTGTGGGTTGGCCTCTTCTGTCAGGTAACAAGAGACAGGACAAGAGGAAATGGCCTCAAGTTGCACCAGGGGAGGTTTAGATTCAAAAGTAGGAAATATTTTTTCATAGAAAGAGTGGTCAGGCATTGGAACAGGCCGCCCAGTCAAGTAGTTGAGACACCATCCATGGAGGTGTTTAAAAGATGTGTGGGAGAGGCACTTATGGACATGGTTTAGTGGGGAACTTGGCAGTGCTGGATTAATGATTGGACTCAATGATCCTAGAGGCCTTTTCCAACCTTAATGATTCTCTGAGTTTCTTTCTCCAGTTAATCCTTATCTTGCAGAGACCATGGAAGATCTGATTATCCTACTGATTATAGCACTACAGCTCCAGGATGCTATTCTTCACTGCCCTGAACTAAATTTGGCTGGGTTCAGTGGAGTTATTCTTATTTTCACTGTGCCAAAGCAGTACCACTCTCTTTCTCATCAGTTCAGTACCCTCTGGGTTATTATGGACTCATGCTTCCCATCAAAGTCTAGCAAGAGCCCAGGGTCTTTTTTTAAAGCATGTCCCATCAACTTACTGGAGATTCCCAAACCTTTCATACAGCTAATTTGGACGAGCCAGACTCAAAAGGCTTCTGTGCTGTTATAAACCAATATTTTTAGAGACTGTTGTAACTTAATGTACCCATTTGGCTGCCTGTCACTGTTTTCCGTGTTGAGACCATCTTGAGAGAGAAGCTGGTGGATGGGAATAAAAGGAATTTTGTTTTCTTTCTCTTTTCTCAGGTGTGTTAGCTAACAGGTTTTAGATTCCTGTTATTGACAGGACAAATTATACTTTAATATGGTTTAGTTGGCTCACTCCTAGGACTCATGTATGCTTCATAAGACATATTAAAACATTACTTGCTAAGCCTGCACCGGAATATATAATATAGTAGTTAAAATGAGTTAGCTAACACATTTTTGAGAAAAATGCCACTTCTACTCAAGCCAAGACATTCTGTTAATGAGTTGAATATTCCTTCTAGCTCTTTCTGCAGCAAAGGTAAAATAGTTTTTACGTTGTCCAGACCTCTGGCATGGGCTCATACAATAGGAGAGGCAAGAAGGCTGCCCCATGGGAGTGTGTGAGGAGGTAGAGCACACCCCTGCCCTGCAGGGCTGTGTGCTGGGCCATGGCTGAGTGCTCAACAGCAGCTGAGCCTCACAGGAGGATGGAAACGGAGCCAGGTGCCTTGGGCTGGAGCCCTGACACACATGGGACCATGCTGGCTGCAAGGCAACAACCTTTCCCACTGATCAGGCCGACCCTTTTACTGGAACACCGAGAGAAGCTGAGGCACGGCACGGTATCACACCTCAAGAGGAGAGTGATGGCCAGGGAATGTCAGGATGGTGGGTTCTCCAAAAAATGAGTGAAACATGAGAGGCCTGGTTGTCAAACCTGATGACAGTGCCTGATCTGATGTATGCTGAAATTACTAGAAAGATGCCATGACCTGCCTTGGTGGAAGTGGCAGTGAATGTAAGGAACCCAGTTTGGATGCCTTCTGTCAGATTTGTTCCCCCAACACCCCTCACCCATGAAAGCTTGATTTCTGGAAACCGTGAACTATGAAACCAGACCTCGTTATCTTCTGCCATTTCTGCTGCTCACCAACATCCTGAGACCCCTGCAAACCCGTAAGTCCAAGTGACCTCTGGATTGTTTGAGCTCCCCTCAAGAAAATGTGTTCATTTGCAGGTTTTCATATCTGGTGAAAGGGCCTTTGGTATTCTCATCACTTTGTACTATTTTACTTTGGGGTTGGTCTGTTGTTTTTTTGGCTATATTTACAAATTCCAGCAAGCTATCCTTAAGAGGAAGGTGCTTTTTACAAGTCTCCCATTCAGCATTCATGGCACAAATCATGGAAATTCCTTTAGGCTATGCTGGTGCCAGACTCTGTGCCTCCCACTTTTATATACCCTTAATAAAATGGATCTATTTTCTTATGACCAAACTATCTTGGTTTCACTCATATCACGGATGAAAGACAATTGCATTAGTAATCCCATATGTGCAGTGCTTGATCTGTTTCTCTCCATTTCTTTAGGATCTTTTTCTGCCTTGATGAGGAACTTTTTTCTTTTCTCTTCAGCTGCTCTTTTCTCCCTTTTTAGACTTTTTCCTGCTGCTTCTCCCTCCTTCTTTTCCCCTCCCCCATTTACACTTAACCTTCTGTTTCTCCTAGTGTCCTGGCAGGAAGGATATAATGCAATCGCTGCTATACAGTGACAAAAGTAAATATGTAGCTCTGAGTAAGTGCAACAGGGTCGAACAGCCCTTTTGCAATATGATACCGCATAATCTGCTTCCCTTCCAGAGATAGTTGCTTGAATGCTAAAGAGTTGTAGCTCCACTGCTTTCACAACTCAATAGTTTTTAACCGTACTTTTCTTTTGCTTTGCATAAAGCAATTCTTTTACTGGGGCTGGTTCTGAAGCTATCTTCCAGACCAAATCCAAAGTGGGAATAAAAGGCATGGGTTTATGTTTCAGATTATTTGCTCATCTTTTGTATGTTTTTCTGCATGTAGGAGGAAAAAGGAAAGCCGGATAATTTATGTGTGGTAAAGCCACATGCACACACAGAGACACAGGAAGGCTTCTAATGCTAAATCCTTATGACTAAGCACCCAACACAGTAAGCATTTTCTTTAAACAACTGCTAGTGGCATGTGGGCTTTTTAACTTTCCCAAAGAAAATAATAAAGGGTAAAAATTTTTCAAAAGAGCCTACATGACTTGGGGCTCCTACATTCCGTTGAAAATCAATGAGACTTTTGCTTCTCAAATTCCCTGTCACTTGTGAAAAATTAGCAATACTGAGTGGTGCCACTGAAATGTATTTTATGTGTGTCTTACAAAGGAGTGCCTTTAATGTGCAACCAGAAGTTTAAATGATGGGTGAGCTTATTTACATAACCAGTTAAATAGGGCTAGTTTAATTAACTGCTTTACAGAAACAGATGCTTCTTAATACCAGTGATTTCATGCGTTAAAGGTACATGATGACTGGTTGAAATACACCTGGGCCAGGAGACAGGATGTGGTTCTGGGTACATTTTCTTTGGCTGTAAACTGCCTTCCAAGATCATCTCCTGTAGGCTGGCACATCCCCCATGCCACAGTTCACTGTCACCCTGAATTGTCCTGATACAACTGTCTGGGAGGCTGCACTGTAAACTCACCATTAAAAATTAGCCTCTAAAAACCTCATGTTCTCTCATTTCCTTGACCATTTTATAGCACGGTCTCAGAGTTTTATTGGCACATATCAGAAAGAGATAAACAGCAATTCAAGAGCAGGAGCTTATGGGAAAACTGGGACTGGCAACATCTTTAGTCTCCTTCCCAGTCAAATAAAATGTAAACCATGGAACCACGCTCTGAAGTCACAGCTGCAACGTTACTCTTCCAGCAGCAGTACTAAAGAGGCCCTCCTCCCAGGTTTTAATTACTGTCTCTTTGCTGCTCTTTCAGTTTGCCAGGCTGCGTGGTCACATAGATCAACCAGCTAATCCAGGTTTCCAATGTATACACAAAGAAATTATATATTTCATGTATAAATAAACAAATAAAATTTGATTAATGAAATACAAGTAAATTATAGCAAGTAATATATAAATAAGTATACAGATTTTACCTACTTCCACTGGGGTTTTTTTTTCCCCTGGGATGTAGCAAATGATGGGGAAGGGGAAATAGTAGTGGCTAAGCCAGCATTACTAGTAAAACATAAGTCTTCATAAAAGTCACTGATGACAATTCATATTGATTTTAATGGTACAGGTTGAATTCCTGTATTTTGCAACCTTTGCAATATATTCCTGGGAACAGTGGCAGAAGAAAGAGCTGTGGGGTAGGGGAGCTAGAATAACTGAAGGGGAGGGAAGCAGAACCCTGAGGTTTCCCAAGAGACTGCTTTGGGTTTTATCTTTAAAGGGAATATCCTTTCTGAAATACAAGCATCTAAACTACTACTACTACTCAGGAAGCATCTGAATTTACATGAAAAGGAGTGAGGTAATGTCTTAAAGCAAAATAAATGTAAAGCAGCTTAGAGTTTCAGCAATTTCTTTATCTGATGATGACACTACACACTGAAGTATATCAAGTGCTGAGGACGACCAACTTTTAGTCCATGTTGATTTGCACAGATTTAACAGCTGCAGCTGTGTACCACATCTACAGAGGGTCACACATACCAGAGAATAAAGCAAAAAATTATAAACCCACCAAGAAAGAGAATAGATCCAAATTCTGCGCTAATGAAAGTGACACCACATAACTCTCACCTAGTAAGCTAAAGATGAAACCAAATAGCCAACAACCTAATTTATGGGCTAAGAGTGTCTCCTCAAAGCTCATATTTCTGTGACACAGCTTTTGTGAAACACAAGACCTGTGGTGTGTAAGTAGGATTAGACCTAGAGCCTTATTTCAGGAGATTCGTAGTTCTAAGCAATATGGAGCTATTTCAAAGTTCAGGCCCATAAGAAGTCCTACAAAGTTGTAATTAGAGGCAGATGATAAAATTTTCAAAGTTAAATCCTTTGTTACCAACTCTGGGAGGATCCTTAAGTATTACAAACAAGCACGATAAAATAATAAAAGCCACAGGTCTTGAATTCACATGGCACTGTGAAGCTCTCATTTGGCAGTAAAGGCATTTGCTATCCCTCCTGCTTGTGAAGAAAAGAATCTTGAAAATGGAACTTTAAAGACAGCTGCAGCAGCAAACAAAAGCAAATTATGGAAAACAGAACAAGTTCTTGTTCAAGTTGCTTTTAATCTCAAAATTCTTAAGCCAATTTTTGTATTTTGATGAGTCATGGATTTTGGACAGATGGAGTTGGTAATGCCTAGTCTGGCACCAAAACCTTGTTAAAAAAAAAAAAAAAAGCACTACTAAGGTTTGATCTGAGAATCTTCTAGATACCCACAAATCTGTAGACATTGACCTTTCTCTTTGGTACACTCTTTATTTAGATGCTTAAATATACATTTCAAGAACCAATGTAAGGCAACTAAACTGAAAATATTGACTGCAGTTAGCATAACACAATAGGGTGGGAAAGAATGGAAATTTTATACAGTTTTTTATCTTACATATGCTTTATTAATCTGATGGCTATTTGATTTATTTTAGATATATCCTCTTTCAAATACAACCACAGAAAGCACAAGGTGTATTATGTAGTGAAACAGAGGTTGGAAAGAGAGAGCTGAATACAAAAATTATCTGGTGTGATAAAACAACAATTGGAATAGGAATGATGTGATATGGCAGGTTCTCTGAGGCTGGGACTTTTTCTGTGTCACAAACCTAGCATGTTGTGGCTGCTACCCAGGAACAAATGAGGGAAAAGCAGAAACAACCAAGTAGGGAGGAAAGACACTTCAGGCTTGCAAAGACTGCCACTCTACAAAACAAAGCAACAGTGGTTAGTGCAGTACTGGAAGAGTGGATGAGAGCCAGGGCTGGGGCCAGCCCCAGGGAGCAAAAGCAATGCTTGTAGGAACGGCACGGGAGATCTGGGAACGGGGATGTGTCCCAGCAGCAGCAGGTGAAGAGCCTCCTAAGTGCAGAGGAAACTTAGACCAAGAGAAAAATGGATGAGTGAAGATGGTGTTGCCACTTACAACAACAGAGATTTTCAATGGTATAAAAGTAGTGTAAAGTGTACAGAGAAAAATATATATAACACGGCTCTTATCTCTGTTTCTGGAATGACCACAGCTGTCTGGGTGTCGTGTGCCTAAAGACGTCAAATGTAGAAAAAATACATTGGAAAACAGAGAAAAAAAGAACTTTTCATGGATGAGAAGTGACTTCCATTTATTATTTTTATTTATTTATTGTTTGCTTCCACTGCAGTGATTGGAGCTGTGGGTTTATGACCTGAATTATTTTAGCAAAGAAATGACCAGCAAGTAGCTTCATATTATAGTCATATCCTGTTCTGAAACATTGGAATCCTCAGCAGTAATTCCATGCTTTTTAAAGAAACAAGTAATTTTATAGGTAAGGTGCCTTTTCAGAGGCAGAACAATGTGTGTGCATGTGGGTGTGTAAAGGTGCTCATCATCTAATCTCAAGGCAGTGTTTTGGAAATGTACCACACCTCAGTTATTGGATATGCAAACTTTAAAAGGGCCACCTTCTTTTTTCGCCATATGCTCAAGCAATGAATAAGAGAAACACATATAAATGAGGTGGAAGAAATGTCACTTAGAAATATCACCTGCCAGCACACTACAGAAGGAAAGAGAAGTGGAAAGGAAGATAAGAAGTGAGACACAGCATAAGCAAATAAAAAGCCTTACTCGCGGAATAAAGAGATGAAGAAAGGTACTAAATAAATCTATGTACTACAAGGCAAGTTAATGCTACTCCTGAGGAGCTTTATTTACATGGTTGGCCTTTACATGCCAGCTAATCCTTCTAGACACTGACCTTGTGAGCAGTGTTTGTGTACTTTGAAGAAGAACACGAACTGTTCTTTTAAACAATATCTCCAGCATGGCTAGATGAGACTTTTGCATGAGCATTACACACACAAATGGCCCAGGGCACATCTCCCTTCCCACAGTGGGGGTACCAGGCCCCTGTTTTCGTGCTGCAGTACAAACAAGCCTCCTCTGCCTTGGCACTGCAGTGCAGCTTTTGGCTCTCAGGTCATTGTGCCAGAGAGTATAGATACCAAACCGGGCTCTACAGCAACAGGCAGCTGGAATAAAATTACACCTGAGAGTGTGCTGCAGACATGTTTTCACAAAGCATACTACAACTCAAATATTTCTGCATGTTGGAGACAGCCAGGACAACTGCAGCACAAGCTCAAATCTGAACTCCCATGTGATACAAGCCAAAGGCCACATAACATCCTTTTCCTCCAGCCTGATCAGGCGTAAAGCTTTGAGTTTGGCAAATCAGTGTCAAAGCCCAAGCACTGTAAAAACAAAAGAGCAAAGCAAACCAAAACAAACCAAAACAAACCAGAAGAGCTATTTATTACCAATTAAATGCTTTTCAGACCAATTCTGGAGCAGAGATGCAGGCAGAAGAATGAAGGACCTTGATGTCTGGCAAATTAAAGATGCTCTAGTGGCTAAGGAAGCACGGCACAAAATGCCTAATACAGACATTAATAAATGTTAGTCAAAGATGCCAATAAATTGACTTTCAGGGCTCTTAAAAATTTTCTCTGACAGAACAATGTCAACCAACAAGGCATCGTTTTAATAAAAGGCAGTAAGCCACAGAATATGCAATGTTTTAGCTAGGAAGCTACTGCTACTGTTCATGGAATAATAAACAAGAATCCACATTGTGTGATTGCCTATCCACACACAGTGAGTGCTGCTACTTGACCATAGTTTAATTTTATGTTTAAACTAGCTGAGACCAGTACAGGCTTAGCATATCCCAGGCAAAAGTGCAAAAACACAGCTATGATCTGCAACTTGTTTTCCCCAAATATCAAAGTGTGCAAGGGGTAGCTTCAGATCAATTATTACTTTTCCAGCAAATTATTTCCTTTGTGATAACAACCAGAAGTGGAAAGACTAATTTTAGCTGGAAAGTTCACAGAATCTTACAGAGCCACAGCCATAGTCACAGCTAATTTGGGACAGAGAAAGTTAAAACACTGTCAAAATATAAATACTTCCTTCAGCTGATTCATTAGTTTGCATATCATAACAAGGACTTTGTGTTCTTGGGTAAGGTTAGTGCCTCGAGGACATCCTGCAGATGTGTGCATTCCCAGTCTGAGTTTCTTTAATTTGTTATGCAAACATCAATTCTTTTTAAA
This sequence comes from Corvus moneduloides, assembly GCF_009650955.1. Classification (NCBI taxonomy): domain Eukaryota; kingdom Metazoa; phylum Chordata; class Aves; order Passeriformes; family Corvidae; genus Corvus; species Corvus moneduloides. Next base: position 102,435,163 of record NC_045476.1, on the reverse strand, counting down.
TACTGCAAAAAGGAGGACTTTTTATTGCAGCTAAAAACCATCAGCATTAAAAATAGCTGTTCCTGTGATTCTGCTTTTTAGGAGAAAGGAGGACACCATATTCTAAACAGATGTTTACCCGTTAATGAATGGTTTATTTCTCATTAGAAGAGGTTTAATTGGCAGACAAACCCTGACACAGCTAGCAAGTGAACTCGGTAAGTCCTTCTCCAAGCCAGGAGGCCTGGCATTTTTTGACACATTAACTATTTTTCCCCTCAAGGAAACTGTGAACTTTGAAAACCCTAAAGAGCCTAAGAGCAACAAAATCTGAGTCTGGCTTATATTTCTACTTCTCCCCTTTTCCTTGTGCGCATTTTTTTAAAGGTATGGAACAAGGACAGAACTAGCAGTGGAGGGCTGTGTTTTGGCAGAACTCAGAAAGGATGAAATTTGGGATTTTTTGCCTTAGAATGGCAGCTGTGGAAGCTCCCCTACAAGCAAGGCAGTGCCCAGCTGTGCTTTGGATTAAGCAAAACGATTTTGGTGGTCAGCTTGTCCATGTTATTTTACCCAGGTTGTCCCACCATGGGTTTTTTGTTTCTCTGAGCCTGGTGGGAGGACAAAGGTGAGTAGACAGGCACCAGTGGGGCTGGAAGAGGTGCCTCAGGAAGCTCCCAGCCCAGACACCCGATTCCCCGGCCTCTCTCCCTTAAAATCCAGCCACTGGCTTGCTGGGGGTCACTCACAGCTCCCCACCACCTCTTCAAAGTCCCCAGTAGTTAAGAGAGGGGGGAGAAAGAGGAGCAAGGATTTCTTTGGTGGCCTCTAGGGGTTTTCAAGCCAAATGCTCTTATTTCTGCTTTGGGTGGTGATGGCAGGTGTGTTTTTTGGCATTTTGTTGAGGCACATAAGATGTAGTCCCCACCTGATATTTTCAGATCAGCAGGATGGACCAGGAGACAGAGCCCAGTAAGGTTCCGGGGGCTCCAAATGGTTTGGGGAGCACTAAGAGCCATTGGTCTATGGGGTCCTGATCCCTTTTCCCAGCCCATGTGAAGAGGAGAACAAAGACAGTTTGGTTCTCTCAGGGATTAATACTGTGCCATTTGATGCTGAGCACCTCAGCCTGACTGAGGGACCCTGATTAAGCGCTCTGAGGGCAGGACCTCATTTCCTAAGCTCTGGCTTTAGTGCACTTCTGCCACCTGCTCATGCACCAGTGAAAGCCAAAGAGACTCTTCCTGCCACCTGCGTGCTGTGAGCCATACTGGTCTTGTAGGCCTCATCCAGAGGGTTTTCAGGCCTCCAGATAATTTGCCAGGAAAAGAAAAAGAACCCACGGGGAGTGCCATGTTTTCTGCTTCCAAGATAGCCAAGCCTGAAACACCAGATGCTGGCTGTTCTGCTCTATCAGCCCTGCCAGATACAAGCACAATCAGCTGATGAGGGAGCAATGAAGAAGTCAAACAGTCCATACGCCCAAACCTGACCCATGTAATCGCTTTCTCCTTTTATTCTGTGGCCTAATGGACAATGGTGCAACATCTCCTTCCAGAGGCAAGTGAAACAGTGGTGCTGCAGTAAGCAGAAGCTGGAAGGGTCCTGACAGGAGCTGACAGGAGAAGCCTGTGGTGTTAATGGCAGATCTGAAGAAGGAGGGTGGAGGCAACAAGAACACTAGGGCAATGCTTAAGGAGGTCATACTGTGTTGCTGGACTGGGCAAATTCCTGCCTCAAGACCCACAAGTGGAACAATCCCATCATGGTACAACCCAACTTCCCACATGAAAATGAAATATTTCATTTCACAGATTCATTTCATATATTTCACGATATTTTAAGGATAACTCTCTCAATTATTGTGTAATACTCCTGTTTTATAACAGGGGTCTTCTATGCAGCAGAAGTGTCAAGCAGGTTCCATGGACAGACAGCATCCTGCCACATTTATAGCACCTTATAATGACTCCCTGATCAGTGAACACTGTCCCAGTGAGGAGATCTATTTAGTTTTGGAGTCAGTGAACAGTGACAGGCACTGAGTAAGCATGCACTGAGTCAACCATATACCAGTGAGCCCAGCTAAATCCAGTATAAGTAACCTGCAGAGGACATTTTTATTCAAAGAATGATGTATTATTCACTGTAACCTTTTAGTCTTCCCTCCTGTTTCCTGCAAATGCAATTGCAGAAATACAGTGTTTGGACCAAATTCCATGCTTCTGTGAGTGATGGAAATAGATGATCTTCAAGGTCCCCTTCCAACCCAAACCATTCTGTGATTCAGTGATCTGTGCTGTACTCTAGGCTCTGGGTGTGATATGGCACCAGGCTGGCCATTAATACATGCAGCTCACACTGGCTGTGGTTGTCCTTCCAAAGCAAATTCTGCAATCATGAATAGCTGGAACATAAAAGCCATCTGGAAAGAGTCTTACCATCTCATCTTAGTCCATTAAGTGGATATAGTAACAGGTGTACATATATATATACATATCTGTAGTGGTGCTACTGCCACTGAACCTTGTCGTGTTTAGGAATTGATTTTCACTTCCCTTCTCATGAAAACTTTGGGTAATTGCACTTCTTCTTTTTAGTTTTTAGACAATTTTTGTTAACACAGGAGATGAATTTTTCATTAAATCAAATTTAAATCTCATTCACATGAAGGATTTGAAAGTTGGAATAAAAAACGGGTGGAAGGCAAGCTTAATATCATTAAATCCAGTGAATAAAGAAACTTCTACATGCGACTGGTTAGCCGGCTATTTCAAAAGAGTCTGAATTAGTAAGGACAGGCAGACAAAATTATATCCTTATCACAATTGACCAAAATGCTGTTCTTCTAAAACTGTGTACCTAAATGCAAGAGAAGTAGAGGATCCTAATAAACATGAATAAAAGGAAGGCTTCCCATGTTGCTTTTTCTAACTCATGTTTGAGCATGTGCTCAACCAACTATTCTCTTGCACTGTGAGTAATTAGTAATGTTCTTCCAGTGCTGTAAGAATCAGAAAAGTTAAGGATTCCCTGGGCATAACACAGCAGATAGAGTGCGACCTTGCAGTTTGTAAAACTGATCCTAATCCAATGAGGCATAAATAGGAATTTGGCCCTTACCAATGTCACACAGCAGTCCCCTTCCTCTGCCACCACAAGACTGGCATGGCACAGAGGAAGCTCAGCACTGGGATGCTTGCTCCCTTCTTCAGTGGTGGATCAATGGTGCTCCAAAATACTGACCAGCTGCTTTGTCTGTCTGAAAAGTTTTTGTTTAGGGGTGCAGGCTCCTGAGGCACTGGCCTAATCAGAATGGCTCCAACTGCATCTTGCAAGACACCTCATCCTTCCTACCCCTCTTCTGAAAATTGATAATTGGTCTTTAAAAATGCAGAGTCGTTCTGCAGTCTGTGCCATAGAGTACCAAACAGTCTCCTGGGCTGGGAGATCCCATTGCTCCACTGCTGCTCCTTTGATGTGTCTCTGGGAATCAGCATGCTGGGCTCTCTTGAACTTGAGTCCCCAAACACATTTTCAGGACAGAAGGGAAATACGATGGCTGTCTTCTCATGGAGATTAAATGCTTTGAGGAGGAGCATGTTATAAAAGCTGTAGACATATTAGGTGTTTCACAGCAGACAGAGCCAGCTGGTTTTTTGTGGGAAATGTAGTGCACAGAGGGATCAGGCAACCTTCAGATTTTGGGGTGTCTCAGTTTGCAAAACACAGCAAAAAGAGGTAAAAGTTGTTTCCCTCTGGTTGTTCTTTTTCTCTTTACCCCTTCTCTCCCATTTCCTTCCCCCAGGTACAAAGATCCAAGATACATATCATATGCTACTGGAAATGACTTTAAGATACCAGCACAAGACAGCTGCAAATCAAGGTATCCAGCAGATGTTCCACAGTGCTGCACAGCTGATTTAGAAATAAAACCCAATGTACAAGTTTGCTAGCCATATACTGAGATAGAAGCAAGGCTTTAAGATAAACGTAGCTCAATACTTTTAGGCTCAGGATGGAAAAAAACCTTTCCTTCCATAAAAACTATGTTCCAATTTTTTTTTCTTCCCATGGGAAGTGAGCTACAATACTATATTGTAACAGGTTAGTGTTAAAGTCAGGTACTGACAGTGCAGAGGCAATTTTCCGCTAAGAAATACTATCCCCTGCATCTCTGTGAAACTACATTATCCAAGGGACACAAACTCTCATATTAATATACTGTCATTTAATTCAAGAAGGGTCTGATGGGCCTGGCACAACCCCCACCATACTCTTTCCTGTTAGTGCAAGATATTGCCTTGAGAAAAACACTTACTGCAGCATTTTGAACCCTGTCTGTATTATTTTAAGGCAAGACAGAGTATGATTGTCTTTCAGTTAATGATGTGGCAGGGGGTGGCTTTTTGCCAGGGTTGGGTTAGACTCCTTTTAAGTAGGAGCCTTTAAGATCCACCTGGACAAGCAATAATTAAAGGGAATAGCAAATTAAGTGTATTAGGAAAGGGAAATGATTTACTAACCAGGGGGAGAAATCATTTATTAGAAAAGTAAACTTTTCCTTTAAGCTGAGAGAGTCAAATTACCTCTTTCACAAATCATTTGCTCTGTTGTTGGTAACTCAATTTTTAGCTTTTCCTTCTCCACAAAAAGCCTCTTGACCCACAAGTCTGTGGCTACTTCTTTCCCTGGGGCACTGTTCCTTGGCATACAGGGTCCATCCTGACACATGCTTTCTGTTTCGACTCAAGAAGACTTTCATTTTCCCTGCAAAACTCTTTTGGGACAGGGTGGAGGGATGGAGAAGAGAGCTGGGGAAAGCATTTTCCAACAGACCCTACATGCTCTCCGATGACAGAAGCAGTGACAGAAACCTAGATAGAACAGTCTGATGGAGAGTACTCCCCTGAGGCTCCTGTTCATGCACCAAGCCAAAAATACAGAGTTTAAGTCAACTGACTGAAATTGGAATGCAAGAAGTCAGAAATCAAATGGGGGCAGGCTGTCATACTCTTCTATCAGATGAGCAAGCAAGAGCAATATTTGAGTCATCCCAATCACTGTTTATTTCTTTAAAAACATTTTTTCTATATTGTTGGATCTCTGCACCATAGTTACAAGTGAGACCCCAACGTCCATAACAATTAATAACCCCCGTGTTTATTAAAATTCAGTCACAGTGGCACAACATAGCATGCCATTATAAACACAAAACAGATGCAACACCATCTTCTCTATAGTCAGCGAAGATTGCAATCTGCAAAACCATGGAAATTTGTGTCCTTGATTTAATGGTTTAAAATGCAGGAAAGCTGTTTACATTCACTGTCAAAATGTTTGCGTTACATATGCTCACTGCCCCTGTAGTGGAAATATTTTTCCACTAACGTTGCAGAATAAGCACAAAATGAAGATGCACCACTCTTACTAACAAAATGCTGGCATAATGCAGTTTCACCTCTGCTAAAACATTTGTTAGTGACTCATCACACTGCGTTATTTGTTCCCTTTACCTTGGATAGACTCCCTGAGAAATTTAGTGTTATGCACATATTTTCAACACTCCACTGATCAGATAGCCTGCTGTACAATACTACAGACACTGTTTGCATGTCCTAAAAGCATTAGCAATACAGATAATTTTTTAAGCCCTTGATTGCAAACTTTAGATTAATCAACTAAATATGGAAAAGGTGCAGACACCTTCCCTGACACATATTTACGAGCAAATAGGTAAGCTGTGTCTTGGTTTGAAAGACAAGTGTCTGCCAAGGAAGGCAGGAGTCTCCCTTGAAATGAAAAATGCAACCCCCTTCCCTCTGAATTGTCATAACTTTGAGATTAAGGGGCTTTCAGGCAAAGATATGAGGAACAGGAATAACAGTTCTTTACTATTATATATCTACGTGTGTATAACCAGTCAAACAAACAGCAATAACTCTGGCAGTAACAGCAAACAATCACAAACCCAGTGCCAGCCTTCTCGGCTGTCGGGCCCTTTCCCCTCGGGTGCAGTTCCGCTCGCAGCCGGCAGGGGCGCTGGCGGCTCCCGGTGAGCAGGGCAGGTGCGATGGTTCCCCCGCGGCTGCAGGGGGCGCTCCGGAGCGAGCTCGGGGAGCACGCGGCACCGGTGCCCTGGGATCCCGGGGAGGGATGGGACAAAGGCTTCACAAACCCCTGGGCAGCTGATCGCGGTGTCCGGCCGGACCCTCGGGAGCAGCAAGCTGGAACGGCAGGCTGGAACAGCAGGGACGAGCACAAATCCCGGGTGGCAGATGAGAAGTATCAAACTCCGGAGCTGCGGTGGGAACCCTGGGAGGTCTCGGCAGGCAGGACGTGCGGGGCTACAGGGTAGTGAAGGCTCGAAGCAACGGCAGGGACAGGGTGGCCGCAGCCCAGCTCCCAGCGGGGCAGGGAAAGGCGGGCTTGGGAATTCCAGGGTCCCTCAGGTAGGAGGAAGGCAGCCGAAAAAGTGGAAGTCTGCCGTGATGACGAATTCCTTCCAGCCTCTCTCTCCATCCAAACGCCGGGAACTAACTGCCCACAATCCCAGGTGAAAGAGTGTAGCCAGACGGACCCCTCTCTCTGTGGCCAGGTCTTTTGTTTTTCTTAAGCACCCAGTAATTTGTCCCCTGGCAACATGTATGGGGAAAATTCTTTAAGAGAAAAAGAAAATAGAAGGAGAACTCCTAAAACCCCAACAGCTGGTAATTTTAATTTCTGTCTTCAATTAAAAGATGATGATGTTTTTCAAGTCTGTACTCTAAAATCAGTCTGTACTCTAAAATTTAGGAATGCAAATCCAAAGGAGAGTCAGTGGCATTTTTTAAAATCTCCAGTTAAGATATCAGTGGACACACATTGAAGACATATAATGTTCTGCTACCAGAAAGTCTTTTAAATGCATATCTGAACACATAGATATAGTGCTGGTAATGCTTAAGTTAATTGTTATGAAATTCAGAGTTCCTCACAAGTCTGAAAAAATTCATTTAATTTACATTGGCACTGTACAGACTTGCCTATCTTTTCTCATGTTTTCCTCAATTTCTATGCGTCTATTCCCAAGATAAAGCCCATGCCCAAAATTAAGGTCACAGTGTTTTATACTAGCTGTAGAGCATGAATCAGGCACTGTTATTATGTGCCTGATGGGAAACAATTTCTCTCTCCAGATAAGCAATTGGTGTACCGGTACAAAAGGCAGGTATATTCCATTCAAATCATACCAGGTTCACTTATTTTTGTTAATTATCCTATAGCAGGATTTGCTGATATGTTTGATTCATCTTATGCAACTGAATAAAATTTATGAAATACATAGCAATTATGAAATATTATGCAACAGTTTTCCACTGTTGAACCTTATAGAGAAAACTACATTACTTAGTCAAATGCACACTGTGAAGGATTTTTTGCAGGATTTTTTGCTTAGCTTTTTTTACTGTGTGGTTTCTTCGCTTGTAAAGAAACAGAAGATGACTTACATCTGAGCACGTTGAGTGAATTCTGCAGATATTTTGGCTGCACTAAAGGTTTCTCTTGACTATGTTAAAAAAGTTTGTTGTCAAGAATATTTACTAACATGCTCTCAAGCCGCCATCCTGCAGCCAACCAGCATCTGTTAACAACAGTTTGCCTTTGGTTAAATGCAAAAAAAATTAAGCAAACAGTAACTTTTTCTGGTTAAGGCAAATACTGCTTGACTGGAAGAATCTGTCCCTACCTGGTTTAACCTTGTAAAAACAGGGTCTTCTGCCTTCAGCTTCAAAAATTTGCATATAATTTTAGGGATTGAATACGCCACAACAATCTGGCATTACAACATACTTAAAATGTATTATCCCCATCAGCCAAAGTACAAGATAAAGGAATGGTTGTTATCCACACATGGACGGCAACATGGATTTCTTCCACATCTCTGTTTAACAGGAATGAATCAGGCTTTCTGTCTTTACAACTGGGCATCCACAGTGTGTGTTTTCACTGTGAACAGATTCAGTTAACAACTCTAATCTGTTCCTTGTGGGGTAGAACAGAATATTTTGGAGACTTTTGTACTCCATTCCTGAGGATGTCTAAACAATGTTCAAACACATGCATATGCAAAAATGCATTTTTTTCCTGTTTGCTGCTGCTCACGTTACGTGAAGATGGCATATATGTATTGAAACAAACGTGACTCATATTTGAATTGCACGTACACTCAGAGTAACGTATTCTAACATGCTAAAAATGCAATCCCCTGAGACAAACATACTGAAATCGATCTTCAGCTGCTCAAAATACAAGTCAGTTCTTCTACATCCAAGTGAGCTATTCTATGACCTGACTGCCTTGTGACATTGATGGTGGAACAGACCAGGGTGTTTCCAGAGTGTTTCTCTTTGTCCTGTATTCAGTTGTTCAAGACACTCTCTGAAAGAGAAAATACAATTTTCTTGAAAATTATTCACTTGTTTCTCATACTGAGATGTCCTAAAGCCTGGGATTACTGATTTAATTTTAGGTTAATCACCTTCTGACAGATCACAAACAGCCCTTTTCATACAGTGCATGCATATTTTCTATTTGTGGCTTTTGTTTACTCAAAGCTTTTTCTCTTAAACATGGGAGGATGCAGGGATACAGTTAAAGAACAGGCCTAATGTCTGAAGAGACCTGTGCAAAAAGTCTAAGATGAAAGCTAATTGGTTTGCAGTTTTGCTGTGAATTCAAAACTTAGAATAGGGTCACTAATTCTGTGGCCTTTCAACTACTCTCAAGGTGATTTATGGGTTTGTGCTGAAGCACTGTAGCAGACTTAATGGTTTTGCATGGTTGAAGCATGAAATAAGGTGTAACCTGAGTGTTTCCACTGGATGTAAGTTCGTGATTGGGAAAGTTTTCGAGTCCAAAATTTCAGCCAAATTGCTACATTGTGAAACCTATACTCACGTGAGAACTTGGAAAAAAATCTCATTAATGTTTTTCTGCAAATGCTACAAACTCATCAACATCAAAATACTTAGATTCATACTACTTTTATTTAATTGGACATTCTAAAATGATTCCAAAAACATTCAAGTCAAAATTATGGTGACATGGAAACTAGCTCAGTTGTTATCTACAGCTGGATGGTTCAAAACATTCCTTATGGGGAGTGTTGTGAATTTAAGCACTATCTGACCTAAAACCCATTTTCCTGTTCCCCGAGTAAGTCCTGTAGCACACTGAAGGCTGCCATGGTCACCTTCTGGAGTTCAGGTACACAAACCTTGGAGACCTTTAAGTTTTGACTGCTACTCATTCAGAATGTGAAGCTGCAGGCTGCCGACTGCATCCTAAATCCAAGAAGGAGACAGCATTTGAGATTTCAGTTAGCTTTAGAATATAAAAAACCTTTCCACTACCTAGCTGGAGTTCATTCAAAGCTGTGAACCCTAAGAGTATCCTAGGATAGTACTCACTGTGAGGTGCTCCAACACTTGCCACAGTAAGAGCAAGAACTTTTGTTAGTTTTGTTGGCCTGTCAGGTTGTTCTCAGCTTTTACCCAAGCAAAAAAATCTTTTAAAGCCCTCACTTGGAGATTAGTAAGTCTCGCGCAGCCCTATCCTCACCCATTGCACATCCTTCCCTCCTTTCCGTGATTCTCAAGGAGTACAAGACTTTGCAAGAAAAACAAAGAAAATAGCAAACACAAATTCAGTTGAGTTTGGGGCCGCATAACTCAATTGAATTTCCTTGGTAACTTCATATAAATCCATTTTTGTAGTCTGAAAATTCTATGATATTTAACTACTTGCATGTCCCTGAGGGCTTTTTGTACAGACACACCAAGGTCATGCAGGCAGCATTTGAGAGCAATATTTTTCCCTCTTTCATTGCAAGTACAGATGAAAAAGTTTGCTTTCAGGTCTCTACCCCAACAGTCTACTCAAAACTCCAACTGAAAAACTTTTGCAACTGATTTTTCCTTCTCTGTCTTAGTTTATATGTGGCCAATATTGCATTTCTTAGCAAACCATAACATGCAATCCCTCTGTAAGCTAATGAGGAAGAGAAATTTATGAAGTTCATATGCTTAAGGACATTCATAAATAAAAATCTATTTGTAATGCCTAGACAGATTTGTTGCTGAGTGGGTTTTATGCTGCAAAGCAATTTTTAGTTACCCTTGGAAGTTAGAGCTTGTTAAAATCCTTAAAGTTTAGTGAGTCCAGACTATAATCCAACTCTAGCCATAATCATGCTTCATTGGTTCAATATATGAAGAAGTAAGTCCTCGAAATAAAAATTCCCTTCCTTTTGTCTCATCAAAATATTTTTAAATTGACATAAGCAATCCAGCACTTTATAGAACAGAATCTGGGGATCACACAAATAACACATGGAGAGCCAGAAAAGCAGAGGCTATATGTGTTTTAAAAGTAAGAGACAAAAGGAAACAAACATATATTTAAAGATGTAACTGTATTTATTTACTTGATGGTTCTGCTGTAAATGTTTTCCTTTGCACTCTACATAGCAACAACCTGAGCATTCTCCTTTCCATCAAGATGGTATCCAAGTGACGAGCAGAAAGATAGAATTAGTAAAAATTAAATAGGGACCTGATTTAACTGTCTCACTTTTGCCAGCTAAAATAATTTCCCTCCAGAGCACAGAGTGGTTGTGATGGATTAACTTTTCTCTAATGAAAGTGGAAACTATATCAAAAATGAAATAAAGAAAAATTTACTGCTCTGATGTTTGTGCATAAAATTAAAAACAGTGATGTGAATTATTGATCTGGCCTGTTAATAGCAAATGGAAATTTCTCTCAAATGAGCATTTCTGGAAAAAAATCCCAAACCTTCCCTTCTTTACTGTTATCTTTTGAAATGTTCATTGCAAGGATAAATCGATCCCAACCCAAAGTAACTTCATGGGTGCAGGGGATTTGGGAAACGCAAAGTAGCTGGCAAGATAGGGACCTTTGTCTGAACTGTAGAACAACTTTTTCTGGTGAGGTTTGCCTATCAGTTTGATTTTCAGGCTTGATGTCAATAAACTGTCACTTAATGCTGCTTCATTTCTTTCCCCATTTATTAACAGGATTTAGGATGACCTTCAAGCACTTGGTGGGACACATAGACATACACACACACACATACAAAAATTAGTATATTGGTGTGTTTCTTTGAGAAGTGTAGGTAGAGATATGCCAGTTTCTATGGTAACAACAAGACTTTTTCATTAGTAACAGAAAAATAAGTGTTGAGATAACCTCTTAGAAATTGTCAGTGCCTAAGTTATTTCTAGTCTCAGATGCTGCTTTCAATTAATGCACATTTAATTTGTAAATAATGGTACAACCTTCTTTAGGAGTTATGGTGTGTAACACGTATGTGTTAGGAAAAAATGCTACAATGCATCATAGGAAAAATATTCTGCAAGATAAGATTTCTGCTTGCTGTGGGATTTTCATGGTATTATTTTTGTAACATGGTGATTAATTTGTCATTCATCAAAAGAACTCACTGCTGAATTGAAACATTAAGGAAAGTTCAAGCAAACATAATGTAACTGCATCTTGATTCCTGATTATTTTTTAAAAATTTAATTTAACAGTAAGAAATCCTACTTTTGGCAGGTTAATAGCTATCATGGCATGCTATTGCCATTATTTATAGTTAAGCCTGACATTTCCTAGGCAAAATAATATGACCAGGCAAGGCTTCTGTGTGCTGCCTGAAATGGGTACAGGAGTTGTCCATAGAAGAAAGTCCCAGGTCAGACAATTCTCCCAGTTAGAGGAAAAAACAGGAAATGGTTCATGAGCACATCTTTTTTCACAAAAGCTCCCATTTTCAACCAGCCGTACAACTGGTGTAGAAGCTTCTGTTTCCACAGCCCACAGAATCAGTAAGAAAATGGGCATGTCAAGACAGAGGAGGGAGTTGTTGCAGTACTCTGTATTCTCTACACTGTGGGTTGCACGTCCTTCATAAATCGGGTCAGTCCTTTCTATCAACTCTAATTCATGTAAGCAGGGCATGCTTGGGTTCAAAGCAGCCCAGGAATGACAGATAGGATGATGACTTAGTGGTTTTCCTGAGCTTTGAGGCTGTAATGTACCATTTAATCAAATGTACATTACAGCTCTCTTAATCAGCAGAGCCCAAAATGTAACCTGACTTGCAGTGATTTTACTCCTTTTTCAAGCCCCTTGATTTGAGCAAGGCTTTGTGCAGGCAACCTCATAAATGGTAAGAGTGAGGTCTGTACTATCTCAAGGTTGGTAACCTGCCCTTCCTCACAATCTTGCAAATAATAGTAATAATTATATCTTATCCATCCTCTTTTTCTTTACAGGAAAATATGACAGCTCTTTTGCCTCATAACAGAAAGGAAGTCCTGCTCACTATAATTGAAGTAATGCCAGCTGTTTGGAGCTGCTGGAAACAGTAAACTGAGCAGCCATTACTTCTCAGTAAAAAAAATGTTTTTAAAAGTAAGTCTCTGCTCATGGATGGTACCTATCCGGCCCCATTACAGTGCTCTCTGAACAAATCATACCTTTCAATGTGATAATCTTCAAGACAGGTAAACATGGTTATTTTATAGAAACACGATCTTGCAGACAAAGAACTGAGGACTTTCTTTTTTGTTTTGTTTAAACTACAAAGTGTTATAGGTCGTGCCTTCATCCACACTTATTTTGAAGCCAGATAAAATCCTGAACTTCCGTTAGGTTGGACCAGTTCTTCCAACAATACAAGGCCACTGCTATCACCCTTGTGTAGACACTTCTTTGTAGACATTACCTGCCCCTCTACAAGTGGTTTTCCATTAAAAATACTGCAATTACACTGTTGCTTTTGCGGCATTTCACTGGCTGTACTTTTCAGCTTGAAGGTTTGGGATAGTCATGATCAGTTTGGCTTTGAAAGCCCCAGCGTGGTTTCCAACTTCGTGAGTTCAAAGGAATCATCCATGCACAGTAATTTGAACTTGAGTATTTGCCCAAATCAGTAAAATAAAAAAACACACAAGCCACTATCTAGACCCTTAAAAATATATTAAAATATGTCAAAGCAAACATGGAAGGAAGAAGAGGAACTACCACTTCAAATGTATTTGATGACACTTTTCAAGCCACACGGTACTCAGGGTTTGAAAGAGAATTAATGGGATTTTAAGGGAAGAAATGGAAATAAAGTGAATTATACCATCAGAAAATTAACTAAGATGTTGTCCAGCTTCTCCAAAGCAAGTTGCACTCCTTCAAAATACTATGAATAAAAGTTTGCAATGAATTATGTACATCAGTCATTATGCTTTGTAGACAATTTCTTCTTCCTAGTATCTTCCAGGCTTCAGCATCTTGTACTTTCTGCTAAGAATGATAGCATAAACTGCAAAACTGTCATTTTCATGCATCACTAGTGAATGATGAAGAGTACTAGGAGTAATTGCAATGATCTCTGATGCAGGTCAGAACAACCAGAATTTTCCCATTTTTTAGAAATTAGTTTGTTGAAAGGAAGAGTTTCACTTTGGTATGTAGAAAATGTGGGGGTTTTCCCCTTGAAATTGAGAAATAAGAGGTAAGGGATAAAATGAACAAGAAGAAAAAAATAAAGAACTGTTCTGTGAATATGCAGCTCCTCAGTGTGATTAATAAAAGCTCTTAACAGTTATTATTGGTCACATTCTACACACTAGGAAAGCATCTCCTGCTGCCCAGCTCTTGTCATTCCCACTATCCACACAGGACTTGGGGAGGTTTGGGCAAGTGCCTTTGTGTTTATATTTCCTAAGTCCTTCTTCCACTCGATGGAAGTTGTCTCCTTTATAAACACTCATAACCATTTTGTTAAACAACAATCAGCAGCCTTAGAGCCCACTTAACATCTAACCTAATCAGGTAATTTCCATGATCTTTTTTGTCTGGCCACCATACTTTCTTCTACTGCCTCTCATTGGCACAGAGAATCATTCTTCGTTACAGTCCAGGTCCTTATGAGTCAGAAGTGAGAGTCTTTTGTACAGAGGCCAAGACCTTAAGAGCAACAGTTAGCATTGCAACAGCATCTAAACATCTGTACACACTGACAAAGATAAAATGTCTTTTTTTGACTTTTCAGTAAGTCATGCATCTTCCCAGATTAATGAGTGAAATACCCTAATGATTCATCAGTGCCATTTCTGTCTAGGTGCTCAAAAGGTGAAATGAAAAAGAAAAAAAAATCAAAGTATCTCCTAAATTCTTACCTCAGAACAGCTTATTGAATCAGCCAGTGACTTTCAGTCCTTTCAGTTCCCTGAAGCAAAGCTGTCTTAAAGGTCTTGAGTGTCTCAGTGATGTCAACATTTTCTGTACTTTCTCCTCATACCAAAAAGATTGACAGTGACTGAGACGAGTTGCAACCTTCCTCCCTTCCTCATCTCACTGCCTCTGCTCTGGCACCTGAGCCTTGTTGGACTGCCTTTAGACAAAGAGGCTGGGCTGGGTCCAGTACCCAGTCCTGGGAATGCCACATTCCACAGCTCAAAATCTCACCCTTAAATGATGGTCCCATACTTGCACCACAGACTATGTGGGGCTCTTCTCAACACCTCAGAAGGGACCCTCACTCCCATGCAGCTGGGCAGCGGATACCCGAAGCAGCTGCTGAATACCAGCTCAGGCCTGGTTCACTCTCTTTTTGTCAGTGCCACATGAGCAAGGGGACCTGCTTCTCTGTCTCCAAAACGGAAAAGGTTCCATCAATCCTTTCCTGAGTAATGGTATAGTTTGTGCCATTTGTACAGGGTTTCAGACCTGGTTGAATTAGAAATCTAAATAAAAGGTTTTGTGGAACCTGACCCAAAGGCCCTGCAGTCCTTGAGAGGAACAAGGTTTCCTCATGGTGCTAAAGGATACTTGCCAGACCTAGCTCCATGGGAGCTCCATGCAGAGACAGTGGGAGGGGAAGGCTGCAGCACCTACCTGACATGTCAGAAGGATCACACGCACCCCAAAAAAGCAAAAGAGAAGCAAACCAACTGCAAAGCTAAAAACTGAATAAACTTTTGAGAAGAGACACGGTCAGCAAGGCTGTATGCAAATTCCAGTAGAGATCCTGGCCAACACTTTCAGGCTCTATACGCATCCTTGAAAAACTGTAGCAATTGTCCTGAATCTCATAGGACTGTTGAGTATAAAGACCTGTAAAGGATGAAAATCTTAGCAAAAAAATAGGCATGAGGTTCACATTGCTGCATTCATCATGAAAAACAAGTGATAGTGAATAAAGGCAACATATTTTTACTGCCAAAGAATCTCCAAAATTTCTCTTGCAAGAATTTTTGTGGTGATTTGAAGACATAACTGCCTTTCTTTCGTGATTACTTTTTTTTTACCCAAAACCACTTACATCCCGGAGTTACTTGGGACAGAATTAATATTATTTCCAGGTTAGGAACTGGGGCAAACTTTACATTCTGGTCTTAAAAATCCTTCTACATATGGCTACACATGCTTTATAATCATAAATAGAATAATCCTTCTACATGTGCTTTGTAAGCATGAGTGGAAGTTCCATTGGCTTGCAGGAGGTTTGAATAGAGGTTGCATAAGCATATAGGTAATTTTATCCTTCTGTGAACTGAAAAAACCTGCTGCATCTCTTAAGGTTAGCCCACCCACAATAAAACGAAATCATAGCCATCTCTTGGTCAGCTGTGCTGTTTAACCTGGTGCATAGGGATCTCATAATAGAATACGAAAAATCTTTCTTTCTTTAACAGTCATTTGAACACTATATTCATTAAAAGGGGGTTAGTATGTTGTTCTGTTCACTAGTTTTCCATGGGTCTTTTACCAGACTGAAACCTACACCTTATTTTCCTCCATTGTCTGGATGCCAAGCTGAGTGAGGTTAATGCTGGTATTGCTTTGAATTACACGCCTACTAATCATTACCATCAAAACTGGTAGCATTGTGGAAGCACACAACACGGTGCACTGCAGGTAAAGGTATCACCAAGCCGTCAATCATTTCTTAAATACATTTGGTGTGGTGGCATTTCTGTAAGACGGCCACAATTCCTCTTTGTGAACACAAGTAATTTCATGTGGAGTAAGAAATCCCATGTTTTCTTTGCCCTTGCAATTGCATTTCATTTGCTCAAAACCCACTCATGACATCATGTAGAAACAGCAGTTAGGGATGGGGGTTTTGTTTGTGTTTGGCGTTCCACACAGGATTTCTGGTTGTATTGATTAAAAAATAAAACCTAGATTTTTTAAGGTTTTCTCATAATTTCCGAACCTGTGATGGTCTTCCTCTATCGTTGCTTTTCAAAAATGTGCTTTCATAATTATTAAATATCAGGAAATTTTGTTGTTCTGAACTTTGCTAAAATCTGCTTTTAAAATTTGAGTGTGAACACCAAGTGCGTTACAATGGTTGCGCTCCCAAGGAACTGTTTCAACGTGCTTCGTTTTCAAATCCCACTTGGTGCTTCCCTTGACTCCTCACCCCTGCCTGCAAGAACCATCTCCTCAAAAAGCTTTGGGTTTGAATTAATTTTCCTCCTTCTCTGAAAAGCTGCCCTGGGCCATGGCTGCCTTCAGGAGATCTCCCTAGGGTGGCTGCCCCTCCCTGGCTAGCAGATGCAGGGGCAGGGGGGCTGGGCTTGCTCTCTTGCAGGCATTAAGCAGTAACCAACAGCAGAGATTTATTTGCATTATGCTGACCCAATAAATAAAACTGATCTTGACTCTATAATGTGGAGTGAAGAAAAAGCAAGTAAAAAAATGTACTGATAAGGAAAGAAACAAAACACCAGACAGAGGTACGAGAACATTTTTCTTGTGTGATTTGTTAAAAAAAGGGGTACACCAAATAAATGGTAAATGCAGTGATGAAAATTTCCTCAAGGACCACAGGGCATTTCTGCAGCGCTTACTCAAGCTGTTAAAATTTGTCTCAATATGGAACCTAAGGAGAAGGAGAACTCCATTTTTATTTCTGAATCAGTTTTTCAAATTATTCTGACAGTTTCAAAGAAATTTTTTTTCCGTCAGAATACTAGAATGGTTTAAACCAGATTGAGAATAAACTGCCAGAAATGCACTGGTTTCTCTCAAAAATAAAACCAAACAAAAAAATAAGAGAGTAAGGCTTTCTGGGTGCTTGGAATTTGACACAAAATGCAATTGAAAGTATGTCCCAGACCTCAGCATTAGCTCTTGGCTTCTCTGCACTGAAGAAGAAAATTAACTGGTTTGAGAAATGCATATGAAATTTCCCATCTGGCTGACAACATGGATGTTTCTGCTCACTGTGACAATCTGAAAACGCTGCTGAGATGTTTTAAAGTCAGTGTTTATATCTAAAACGCCAAATCTTCCACAGCTAAGGTGGCTCTCCTTGCTTCCATAGGATATAAATTAAGACAATAAAGTCCATCTGAAATTCATTTTAAAGGTGCACAGCCATGATAAGTGTGCTTTGATTAGTGCTCTTAAAAATTCATCTTCTTACGCTGAAGCCAGTTTGTACTTTCAAAGTTGTTTTTGTCTTCCATAAAGGAATATTTAATAATTGGGTTTAAACCACGTGAAACTGTAGTTTGTATTTACTTGCTAATCAGATTAGCATTGCTAAATACATGTGTCATGTGAAGGTATACTGCTACACTCCTTAACTTTCAAAGGCTTCAGGTACTTTGGAAAACTGATGATGTTGTGACAGACAGGTAAAGAGCACCATAAAGCTGTCTGCTAGATACAGCGTATGCAGAAGCAATTTGCCTTCTAAAACTCTGAACATGATATTCTCTAATATTTCCTGGCAGATCTTCAGTAGCTAGAAAATAAGCATTTCCATATGTAAGAAAATATTCCTTTGAAATGTAGATTTTTCTTTACAAGAAAAGAACACAGAGAGAATTGCATTTTTAAGCTAAGGGTTCATTATTATTTATTTTTCTGCTTTGAAAAATGTTGTGTGTTTCCCATACAGCACTTAGGTGGTAATTGCAATTCTAGGATGAGCAAAAGTACTGTTAATAAACCTCCTAGCTGTTTTTGTCCACTAAGAAAAATCTCTCAATAAACAAATTCTGGCTAATACATAGTTCCTCACCGAATTCTTGGGTTATGTTAAATTTAATATACTGCAGCAAACATGACTGCATTTATCTAAAATTTAAAATGTGCTCACAACACTGCCTCTCTGTTCTGCTGCTTTAGTAGGGTGTTTTCCCCTTTAAGGAAAGCATTTTAAAATGGTTGCTACTCATCTCAGTTGCTGCAACCACATGATGCAATCTATTGTCAAATTAGTGGGTGGCAGCAAGTGGAAACAGATTTCACCAGCAATAAAGCCTGTCACATGATTTCATCTGTTCACAGTCATACAATCTCCTAGCCCGTTCCTCCTGTTTGATCCGAAGGCTCTGTCCACATGGAAGCTGATCTTTGCTATCTTAAACGCTGCTGCTAAATAACAGACTTGTCTTTGTGGATAGTTTTCACTAAGTGGTATTTTGGAAGTGTACAGGGAATTAAACCATTTAGCACAGAAAAATTTGCACTTTTTAAAAAAGTGGGCCAAATGCATAGATGTTTTGCCAAGTCAGAACTGAAAGAAAATAGTAATAAAGTATTTGCAAAAGAAACTAAACCTAATTAAAGTTGTAGAAAAAGTTATACTTTTAAAAGGCTGAGCATACTGTACATATCTATAAATGAGATGAAAACTGTATCTGAAGTACAAATAAATTAATCTATCTAGTATTAAGTTAGCAGTAATCACATACGAATCAGCAAAACTATGGAGGGTGGGGCAAAGGAGAAAACTTGGTATGAAAACAGGTACAAACTAGTCATGTAAATGGAAAAATAGAATATTTCTAACCGGAAGTATTGTGTTTTTCTTATGGAACAGTGTCATGAGACTTACTTCTAATTTTAAATCACCATCAAAATTAAAATCACCATCAAAAATTATAAAACCATTCAGGAGTTCTTCGTTTGTTCTAAGTTTGTGAAATATCTTCAGCCGTGCCTGGTCCAGTACAGCCAACAAATTGCAGGCTCCAGGGCCAAGATCTTGAATTTCCACATTCATCTTGTAATGATAATACGAAGAAGAGTGGGGGATGGGAAGCACAGACACAAAAACAAAAAGCTTGGAAGAGAACCATAGTGTGGATGACAGAAGGCAGAGGTTTGCCCTGCCCTTTTTACACCATACCTGAAACCCAACTAAAGCAGTCACAGGGACTCAAGGACTCTCCCTCCCTCACGCTGCACGCTTCCCCTATTTCCCACAGACTTCTAGAAGAGAGCAATTGTCTTGTGCACCACTAACTTACGGGAAAGATCATTTTTCAAGGAGTGCAAGTTCCCTTCTGATACCTTAATACCGGGGAAACATGGTTTCTCAGCCCCCTGCTCAGGGCTAGGCTTTCACCAAAACAATACTTCATAACTAATTGTCTGCAATATTGCTTTACAATAACTATCCATCCCAGTTTGAAATGAGGACAAATGTAATGTTCTTCAGACCCTGGACCACCAGCTGAACATTGATTATTCGTGAATGGGCTGGTCAGTTATATTAAACATAAGTATTTGTGCTGTCAAATAACATGCAAAGGCCAATGCACAAATTTTTCTGGAGAAGTAAATGTCACAGACTTCATTTTTAGGGAACTGCAAGCTAATGTGTAGATCAATAGGATCACCATTTCCTTAATAACTATGGAAATGCTAGATACAGTGCATGGCATGTGTTTGAATTTCTCAGCCCTTACTCAGATCAGCTTTGACTACATAAGGAATCTGGCCATAAAATATATCTGACAACACCTAATGCTGCAGCCTTTATAAACGATTTCCATTGAAATTTTGTTCCCTTGCAGTGCAGGAAATCAGGAAGCATGGAAAAGCATGGAGCTCTGGATCTAAATGCTGGTCCAATTCAGAAAAGCACTGACTCATGTGCTTAACTTTGCTTAAGCTTCACTAAAGTTAAACATGTGATGTTTTATCAGTGTATTTGCTGGGTTCACTGCTAAAACTACTTTATTAGTGAGGTAGTTTCACAGACAAAAAGAAATACAGTGGTATCAGACAGAAGTCCCCAACCTCAGAGTTAAAGGCCCTCTTTTTTTGTGTACATAGTCATTCATGTAAATAGATCTGTACTTAATTGTATTTCATTTCATTTCAAACATATCTGTATTTTATGTAGTCATTCCTGTAAACAGATCTGCTTACAAAAAATATTTATGCAAGAAGATCAAGTATTTGCACATCTAAGGACCCATTCTGCATGGGCAAATAGTTGTTTACACTTACGGATGAAAAATAGGGATACACAGATATGCAAGTGACTCTGAAATCTTGACACACATTGCCTTACAGGATGAAGCTGGAAGAAAGTCAACAGGCAAGAATTATCCAATTAAAAGTCCGCAGTCGTGTATGCATTTGGAATTAGTTCTAAAGGCTTTGCAGAAAGAATGTACTGCAGTAAACATTTCATCGTCACTAATTCTGTCCAGATTCATTCAAAGCACATCCCCTTCTGAAGATCCATTAATACATTTTTGATTTAGAGAAAAATCAGCAAACCATTTGTTTCAGAAAGCTGCCAAAATAAGATTGACACACGTGTAGTGGAAAAGTATCAGGTTTATTCACTCTCAGGAAAAAAGAAAATCAGAAAAATACCAAAACTACTGAGGATCTGAGAGCAAAATCTGGCTCTTGGTATTTTAAAACAAAAAACTGAACATGCACTGGTTGCTATAGAGAGAATCTCTTACTTTCAACCACAATTGCAGATGTGGTGGTGTTAAAGTGGGTATGTATGTCCTATAATATTTAACAGCTATGTAAAAGATGCATAAAAGTGATCTGAGATATTTTTTCCCAAAAAGATATTAAATAATTGTGAGTCATGCACTGACTGCCCAAAGGAATATAGGAACATTCCACAAATAACTGAGACTTAAGTATCCCTAGACAAAACATAACATTTGGCCAAACAGTAGTGCTTGTTTACCAATAACACATTAAAAACAGTAAAATAAAGCCTGCATTAAACAATAGTCAAATGTAGAGAATTTACGTAATTGCTTGATCTTTCTGTGTGGAAAATGATGGAGGAAAGTCTGGAGTCACTAATGAGAGGTAAGCAGGAGTACATCTTACCACTAGATGTAGCAGAGAAAGCTCACTGCCAAAGTATCCTCATCTCGTTCCCCACCCAGATCAGTGCCTTTTCAATGATGTTAAGTCCCTCCTGATATAAATAAAGCACTAGCCTTTCTTAGTACAACAGATAGTATAGTGTGGTTTAAAACTCCCTGTTGTTTCAAGCTATTAATACTTAACTCTTAGATCATAGTAGCACCAAAAGGCAACTGATCAAGGCCACATGATTCTACATTTAAGCAAAAACAGAGGAAGTAACAGTCTGCTCAGCGAGCTTAAAGTTGTCTATGTGGCCCCATCAGGCAATTTCTGTACCATTTTCTAGATTTGTCTCCTAGATGATACAACCCCAAGTTCACTGTCAAAGTGCTATTTTTGCAAGCTATTTTATGAGGACTTGGGTTTAGAATCAGAATCATTCCTGTGCAGCTTGTGCCAACATCTGACAACCCTTTCAGTGAAGAAATTTTTCCTAATATCTAACCCAAACCTTCCCTTGTGCATCTTGAGGCCATTTCCTCTCATCCTATTGCTTGTTATCTGGGAGGAAAGACTGACCCCCACCTGGGTACAGCCTTCTTTCAGGCAGTTGCAGGGAGCAATGAGGTGTCCCCTGAGTCTCCATTTCTACAGGCTGAGCATCCTCAGGTCCCTCAGCTGCTCCTCACAGGACTTGTGCTCCAGACCCTTCACCAGCTTTTCTGTGCTTTTCTGAACTTGCTCCAACACCTCAATGTCTTTGTTGTCCTGAGGGGCCCAAAACTGAACACAGGGTTTGAGGTGCAGCCTCGCCAGTGCCAAGTACAGGAGAATGATCCCTCCTCTGGTCCTGCTGGCCACACTGTTCCTGCTACAGGTCAGGATGCCATTGGCCTCCTTGGCCACCTGGACACACTCTGGCTCATGTTCAGCCACTGCCAGTCAGCACCCCAGGTCCTTTTCCACTGGCAGCTTTCCAGGCACTCTGCCCCCAGCCTGTAGGGCTGCCTGGGGTTGTTGTGACCCAAGGACAGGACCCAGCACTTGACCTTGTCGAACCTCACACAGTTGGCCTCAGCCCACTGATCCAGCCTGTCCAGATCCCTCTGCTGAGCCTTCCTGCCCTCCAGCAGATCAACACTCCTGCCCAGCTTGGTGGTGTCTACAAGTTTATTGAGAGTGCACTCAATCCCCTTTTCCAAATCACTGATAAAGATTAAACAGGACCGATCCCAATACTGAGCCCTGGGGAACACCACTTGTGACTGGCTGCCAGCTGGATGTAATTCCATTTACCATCACTCTCTGGCCCAGCCATCCAGAAAGCTTTCAATCCACCAAAGAGTGCACCTGTCCAAGCCAAAAGCAGACAGTTTCTCCAGGAGAATGCTGTGGGAGACAGGGTCAAAGGCTTTACTAAAGTCCAAGTAGACAACATCCACACCTTCTCCTTCCTTCACTGAGTGGATCATTCTGTCATAGGGGGAGATCAGATTGGTCAAACAGGACCTGCCTTTCACAAAGTCATGCTGGCTGGGCCTGATCCCCTGGTAGTCCTGCACATGTCATATGATGACACTCAAGATAAGCTGATCCATAACCTTCCCTGGCATCAAGGTCAGGCTGACAAGCCTGTAGTTCCCCAAATCCTCCTTTCAGCCCTTCCTGTAGGTGGGCACTGCATTTGCTAACCCTTAGCCAACAGGTACCTCCCCAGTTAGCCAGGGGTGCCGGTGAGTGATGGAAAGCGTCTCAGCGAGCACCTCTTCCAGCTCCTTCAGTACTCTTGGGTGGATCCCAGCTGGCCCCATAGGGTTTTATGTGTCTCAGTGTATCAGATCACTGACTATTTCCCCTTGGATTATGCGGGCTTCATTCTCTTTCCCGTCTCCCTTTTCCAGAGAGTTCAGGGAGCTGGGTACCTTGATGACAACTGATCTTACTAGGGAAGACTTAGGCAAAGAGGGCATTAAGTACATCAGCCGCTACCTCATCCTTTGTCACTGTGTTTACCAGTGTTTACTATCCAATAAAAGATGGAGATTCTCTTTAGCCCTCCATTTCGTGATAATGTAATTATAGAAACATTTCTTGTCTTTCAGAGTAGTAGCCAGATTAAGTTCTCGTTGAGCTTTGACCTTTCTAAATTTCTCCTTGCTGCCTGCCCCTTCTTCCAAAGGTCATAAACTCTCTTTTTTTTCCCCCTGAATTTCAGCCAAAGCTCTCTGTTCAGTCAGACTAGTGTTTTTTAGCTTCCTTCTTCAGCACATCTTCAAGCCCCTGATGCTGCCTGCTGGTGGGTAGGAACCATGAGACCAGAGCTGGGCTGAGTTCTAGAGGGAAGATGCACTGGCCATACTGTGTGGGCCGAGCAGGGCTGGCTCACAAAAGCAAAGTCAGCACACATGCCCCTATACAAAGATACACCCCTCAAGTTTGCACTGCTCTGTCTAGCAGGTGAGGACTTAAGAGAATACCTTTGTAAATATATCATGACGATAAAAATCAGAGATGAAGACAGGCTACAAAAGCTAAAAACATCTTTAGTACAAAAAGAAATAGCCAGGGGATTTTGAATTTGTTCCCCAACCATCAGGATGAGATTTCAGAGTAACCAGTCTACAGGAAGAAAAAAGAGCAAAATCCTTAGGTATTTATAAGACAAAGCACAAGCCATTCATGAAAAGCACAATGTGCTGTGATCACCTGGAACAACAGAGGACTGGCATTGATGAGTTTCTAAAGGGTTTCAGGTTTCTAAGGGGTATTTCCTACAGCATTCATGTGTTTACCATTTTCACACAATCCAGGATTCACATGATGTTGACAACTGTAATATATTCTTCGTAAATTGCAATTGAATCTTTGAATCTTCAGACAGCTGAGAAACTAGTTTCTCTCACCTGTTTAATTAACCATGTTGTGTTTTCCAAAGAAAATTAATTGTCTCAGTGAAGCAGTAAGGAAACTCAAAGGTTCGAAAGAAAAATAAATATGAGCATGCAGCAGAGTAAACATTTATCCAATAAACATTTTCACAGCTGAGTTTCAAACTTCTCATGTTCCAGCTTCTTATATTTTATAATCTCATCCCACTTGGTGCTGGCACCACATCTCTTTGAGATATGCCTCATGGGAAAACACTGCCTTGGTAATCAAAACATTTAGACTGCAGAAGAAATACAAAACAATTCTCAAGGAAGTTTTATGGCGCAGCAACTGCTCCAAGATCAAAATGTAACTTTTCCCTGCCTAGTCCTTAAGAATTGATGAATAGAATTGGTTTTATATCAAGCTAATTCTACCCTGATTGGCTCAAATTTTGGCAGATGTTTCCTCTAAGTAGAAGCCAGTAACGCTCCTGGTGACAAGTGTAGTGTGTCTTCTTCCTCACTCTTCTGCCCCTGAGACTGGCCGTTGTTGCTTTCCATAGCCAGAGTTAACACTAAAAGTCTCAATTTTAACCAAATTGAAATTGCCTTTTTTTTTTTTTTTTTTTTGCAACTGCTTTCATTTCTGCTTTTACCAACTTTTTTTAAAAGACATTACTCTGAGAATGGAGTAAACAGTTGAACGTGAAAAGGAGAAATGAAAATGATCTTCAGATAGTTGTTCCTACAGCGGAAAGCATTTTTGGTGTAGAGCCGTGGTTATACGATGGAAGAAAACCTTTAGGGTATCTGTCAGGTGAGTGAAGTGGCACTCATTGAAATAATGATGTTAATCATTGTCATTTCAATGCTGAGAGGGCTGAGGCCTTTTCCAAAGATGCTGAAAGTTTCTAATTCTCTGTAACTTGATTCCACACAGAATGTTAAAGGGAAAGACCAGGTTTCAGCATCTAAGCTGAGCAACTTCTTCCTTGCAAAAAGGAATCTGGATAAGCCATGAAAAATATACCTGCGTTTCAATGAGAAGAATTTCAGGTTGGGGGGGGGGGGGGGGGTGGGGGGTTGCCTTCTGTCTTTGGAAATATTCACAACATTTTTCAAATTTTATACTTTGACCTTTTAATATTTCTTAGTCCTTAGAAAAACTGTTTCAGTACCTGCATTTAGAAGCAGATTTTAGTGCCAGTGTCCTCAAAGGTTTTTTAGCTCTTTAGGTCAGATATTAAAAAATCAGACCAATATACCATAGCCTCAGTGAAGTCAGTGGAGATAAGCCATTTATCATAACAAGCTAAAGGTCCCCCTTGGCATATTTCAGCTCTAAAGAGCAGTAAATCTCACAGAAGAAGTAGACACCGTGCTGTCTGGTAAGTTTTTGAAACCCAGTGATATATTAAGTATGGTTTAGATTTTGCACTAGTCAAACAAAACTGAGAAACACCTTCCTTTGATTTGTTCCATTTCTGAGTGGTTCAGAGTGAGTCTTAAATGATTAGTTGATGCTTTAATAATTCCATGTCTGTATGACCTTGATTTCAGTTTAACTTTTTCTTTCACTTCTGCTCTTGCATGTGCATATCTGTATTTGAACCTGTTCCTGTCCTCACTAGCAAAATTTCTATAGCTGCTCTTTCTTGGTTTTCTGAGTATCAAAGACCTTGGAAGCACCTGTACAGTCCTGGGTGTCCAGCCCTTCTGAACTCAAACTCCAGGTGTCAGAGGGCCTCAGCAGTGGAGCAGGCTATATAGATATTCTTGAAACAGACAGCACTTTCAGATTAACAGAAATGCAGAATTTGTCTTCCTATGACTAAAGGGGGAGAGTCAAAAAGTGCTACAAGCCACCTGATTTTCTTTGCTGAACACTACCCCAGTGCTTGGAGCAGTTCATGGACGCATCCCAAGATGCAGCACAACTGTCTCCAAACCAGCCCAAGTGGGCAATGTTAGAGGAAAGTGCATTTACTCCACTTGAACCACAACTAGTGTGTCTTGCCTGCTCTTTCTGAAATGTCTGCAGAGGCAAGACTGTGATTGCTGCTTGTTGAATACCTGCCCGAGGAGACGAAGGCTTTGAGCTTCCTCACCTCCCCCTCACTCACACACCTGCTCCTGGGCAGCCACAGTCTGGCCATTTGTAAAAGCAATAACCTGTGCAGCATGAGAAACAAGCACACTGCTGAGCCTCATGTGTGTACCAGAGAGCCATCACGAGGAACTGAATAAGTGATTTTGTATAAGACGTGCTTATAAATCATTAAAGTGACATAGTACGGGTTTGGGGTTTGTTTTGCAAGCTAGAATGGGGATTGTAACATCCGTGTTTCAAAACACATACTCACCCTTATGCTTCCATTTCCTGTGGAAGGCATCCAAATTTAACCTTTAATTTCTTGAAGAGCAGCGTCTTATATTTATTTGTTAGAATAAGCAAACAGCTGACTACAGCAAATCCTGGGAGCTCTTTTAAAACTATCCACAAGCATCAAGATAAGTGCATTTCAAACATCCCCCAGGATCTTTAAAAATGCACCACTCACCTGCTGCCAGCTGTTTCGCTTACTTTTACTTTACTGCATCTGGCATGGGCTTATCCCAATCTGCTGTGACCCCCAAAAGTCTGAAACCGGCTCCACCTCTGTTGTGTTGAATACAGTGGGAAAAGGAAGGCTGAAAGGAGCTTGCTGTCAAGCTAAGATTTCCCAGTGAGCCTTTGAGGGGCCACATTATCTCCGAGAATTGCTGGCCAGGCACCTGAGCACACCAACCACTATCAGAGTGCCCACCTGGTGGGAGATGGTAATGCTCAGGAAGGGCCATTATCCCAGCCAGGGAGGTAGACAGGATGGGTGATCCAACAGCCACATGGTCACAGACGTGGGGACTTGGGTTATGGGATTTGCTGCCTTGGGGAATTAAGGTAGCTTGGGTGCCTGTTGGAGTCTTACTGCATTTAGGTTCGGGCTCCAGAGACACGGCTTGCAGCCCAAGGAAGCCCTGTGGGAGGTGGGCAAGTGGGCTTGGTCTGAACAGCAAAACCTTAGGTAAAAATTGGTTACCATAAATGACAGCAGTAACAAACACCATCTTTAGGGGCACTTATACAGTGACTGTGGGAATGGCTCTGGCTCTTGCGCTCATGAGAGGGGTGGGGAGGTGCAACGATGCAACCCATGGCATAAGGAAGAGCATATGCAATCCCTGGCAGAGACTGATTGGGATTATAGCCCTCTTTAATTTGCACCCCCTCCCTACACTCGGAAATCAGTGTGTAGGTTTTCTACAATATAGTGGTCTGGACCTGATGAATCAGGAGTCCAGTGCTCAGGAATTTGCTCTGAAACCTCACATATCCCCCTATGATCAATTTAGACCTGACCCAGCTTGCAGCCAAGCTAACCCTCATCTGTGATGTGTGGTGAAGATGCTGGTTGCTGCAGCACTTAACTATTTCTACTTTCCCTTCTGGCTGCAGCTTCCTTCAGGGACTGAGCCCATGCACTGCTTTCTCTGCTGCAGCTTAGTCTGGGCTGTCAGCAGGCGGTGACTGCTGGTAGATCAGGTTTTGGTTCTTATAGCCCTTGCTATAAGTACCTCATGGTGCTGCCCTTTCAGTGAGGGCATTTTTAGTTTTATGTATGTAAATTTGAACATGCAGGCAGTGTGTCACAAATCACAATGCACCAGTTTCCATTTACCACAAAGACCTACACAGGGGTGCATCAGCAGAAGGAGCAATGTCTGATGGCCGTTCACTGCTGAGATTTGGGATTGCCATGAGGAACTGATGGCAATTCTTTTCCATTAGCAGGAGTTGCAGGACTTTTAAAACCTCACTGAAGTGCTAGAGAACTTGTAGCTAGAGTATTTGTAGGAGCTTCAGGACAGGCCCCAATGCTTGCAAGGGCTGGCTTGAATTACTAGAGGTTAATAAATGCTTGATTGATAAATCTGGCTCTGATGTTTACACCAAGGGTTTTGGAGGGTGGCAAAGCTGGGGAAGGGAGGGATTTTTCACATTGGTAGGCTCATCTGAGAACTTTTTAATCCTTATTACAGTTACACTTTTCTGTGCTTGCCAGCCCGCAAGAAGGTTTGAAAGTCAGCCTGACCTCTTGTGTGTCTGATCTAGGTCCAACAGGGAATGAGATCAGGGAGTTGTGAGAAGCAAGCTTAATGGGGAGACTGCTGCAAATATGGCAAAACAAATAATAGAGGCTCAAGTTTTTTGTTGTAGAAAATACAGTGCTATGGCTTTTGGGTGCCAAGAGGCAGTTCTTTTAATAGCTACATTCTTTGTAATGCTGATGAGTGGCAATATAGAAAGATGAAAGTAAGAGGGCATTGTATTATGGTCTTACATATATTATGCCACAAAGAAAATGCGGTTGCTGGGTGGGGATTCTTCACCCTCCCCCTGCTGAGCTATTCATACAAACTCTCCTCTGTGGATGGCAATCCCCATTCCATCTCTCCTAAATCCCAAAAGGTTTGCCAACTGACTTTCAATTTTTCAAGTGGTAAACGCAGAACTGAATGGTGCATTGAAGTATTTCCTCCTACACCTCGCTGCTCCTTTAGGAAGTGAGCAGACATTTTTTTCCAAAAGATGTATGCCATCTCCTGGGAACAGTAGAAACTGCAGGCCACTTGTATGGAAACTCCCCGTAAATTGTATTTGCCACTTCTCGGAGGGCATTATAAAACCACCAGATAAGCTCTGTGTAGCTAGGACTACCCTCCATGTCTAAATTTATTGAACTGTCCACAGTTCACACCAGAAAAAACTCAAATTACGTCGAAAATGTCATTGTTTACTTTGTGCACCAGAAGATTTGGATGTATGCCAAGTAGTGTGACAAGATAAGATACACCAATACATGTTACTAATCAGTTACAAAGCAGTGGTGGATCTTAGCATATCACTGATGAGATGTTTTAACTCAGTAGTATGAGTCTGAAATGCATCCCACGACGTTGCTCTTACGTGTCTTTCTTGTCCTGCAGGACATGTGCAAGAGACAGAAGAAAACCAGAGATTCCCTTCTTAAAACACCATACGATTCTTTAGCATACTAGAGAAGATATGTTTCTCTTAAATCATAAACTGCAACTTGCATGTGTCAAACAACAGACTCATCTCCTCATCACCCTTATGCTTTTTATTTGCTACTGACATGCCATTAAGCTTTCCCTTGTCAAGAAGACATAACAGGGAATAAAATCCATGGATGCAAATAAATACATTTTTGCATTTTGAATTAATAAGTATAGGTGAATTAACCCTTTGTCTTTGAACTGGTCTTTAAAACGATTTAGTTATATCATGTGGACAGGTTGTTGAAAAAACGTGTGCAAGCATGCTTTCATATATAAAATGTTTTTCTGGGTTATGTCTATTAAATATACCTGCAAATAAAGAAAAACTTTTTTTTTTTTCATAAAGGTAGATCAATATCTACTTAAAATAATTAGGAATGACATAATATATGCCCATGCAATTTGCTTTTATGTGGTAAGCAGTAGATTTAATCATCTTAATTTATCACTTTTTTATCAATTAATAATCTTTTTTTTATCACTTTCCATTTCTTCCAAAGACTTGAGGGGCTTTGAACAAGAACTGAAATGGGGCTTTTTTTCTTTTTTTTTTTCCTAAAAAAGTATCATGTCATAATAGCAGAAGCTTTACAGAATGGCATCAAACAGTAGGTAAACAATGACTCGGGAACAAGAGATGACAATGTCAGGTATCCACATCGACTAGTAGCTGAGCTTCAGCAGAGAGACATCTCAACTCCCTGAAGTTAAGTCAGGATTCTCCAGTCCTCGCCACCAAATTCCCAGTTTAACAGGTATTTTGCTTCATGGTTTGTCTTCATGTCCCCTTTCCCGAGATCTGCAGATTGCCTCTAGCTACCATTTGGGCTGTCCTTCCTGTGCATGGGTGGTGAGCGTAAAGGTGGGAAAAGGCAGGGGGAGGTTCATTGCAGACAGGGTGCTGGAGAGCCCTTACTAGAAGGAAGCAGACTTTTCCTTAGGGTGGATCCACCTGCACACAGGTTTTACTAGACCATGTTCTTTCATTTATGTACAGCTGATTGATTAATAAAATGAATTCCAGATCTCCAAACACACAAATGAAATACAGTTATGTCACAGGATTTGTGAAAGTCTCCACCTAGGGGAGTGGAGGCAGAGCATCACTAAATCACCATCTAGTGACAGTGACCTGTCAGTGATTTGTGTCCCCGGCAGTCAAGTTGCAACTACTCCACCCCCTCTGCCCCCCCCACAAACCATCAACATAAGCTCCTGTCATTTAACCCCTGGCTCAGTGAAATCCCTTCAGCACACATGCAGGTACTCACACCAGCGTGGCTTGAATTTTTAGGGAGAAAGAGGGTAAGAAGTCTTTGCATGAGATTCCTCATCTTGATAATTTTAATACAAAAATCTCTAATCAAGTCAAAAACCTTCAAGCACTACAAAATCATTTAGCTCCACGCTTACACCAATATTTTTGAGTTTGAGTAGCCAGAGCTACGCCATACTTAGGTGCCCAAAAAGGAGGTACCTGGCTTGCCTAGAAGCTGCAAATCTCCTCAATGTCCATGGTAACTGCGCATTTCTCACAGTTTTGAAAATCTGACCATTTCCTTTTAAGCAGCTTAAGTATGGTATGAGGAATCTGCCTGTAGGAATCCATGCTTCCAAGATCTGGGCTTACACAAGGGAGTACCCTGCTGTGTGCCTGCTTCCTCAGGAAAAGTGCAGAGAAAATCAGTGGAAAGTTAGTGCCATCTAAGTGGATTTCTGCAATGTGTTTGCCGTGTGCAGTAAGCATTTGTTGTCTTTTGAGACCATTAATTTTATATACGTGGAATGGTTAGAGCTGAGACAAGCCACTCTTTTTTATACCATCAGCATGATGCAGGACATTGTTCCACAGGTTCTCGTTATAACATCTCCATTGTTTGGGATGTCTCAGAAGTAGACTTTTGGAGTGTGGCCAAAACCAGAGGGAAAGTATATTTCTAGAGAGATAATATTGCTATGCATACTCTCTCTCTGACCTGGATTTTTCTTCCACTGTTTCTGAAATTACTTTTCTCAACAATGCCTATATTTAGGATTTTTAAATCTTTAAGATTCTGTGTTTATGTGGGTGGTTACTGTATCAAATTTAGCATCATGATCAAAGAAAGGCTATTTTATCCAGTTTTAATTTTGTTTACTTTAACATCCATTTGCAAACTCCATCTGACAAAAAAACCAACCTGTTTCTGAAATTTACGAACTCCCACAGCTAAAATTTCACTCATCTCTGCTCTGAGGCAGGCTGTAGAATACTCTGGGTTCCCCATGCAGTCTCCTGGAAAACAATGAACTTCTTAGGGTGCTGTTACTTTGGAAAACTTATTATTCAACTCTCACCACTGATTCCATTAATCTGGGAGTATTAGTGGACTATGGAATCCTGATGTAGTGAGACTTAATTTTTGTTATTGAAATAAAAAAGGCATGAAATAAGCAATAACCAAAAAAACCCTAAATACATAAAGAACTGGCGGTATGAAGTAAAAGGGCACTGTTTTTGAAGTCTGTATTCTCAATGGATTTTCAGTCTATGCAAGGACCCTGCGCCGCCAACACACTACAGCTGAGCTCTGCTTGGCACTGAAGAGTCACCATCCCTTATGACCCCACAACATACTGTATCCCTGACCACCTGAAAGATGAAAATATCAAATTAGCTTTAAAAAAATGTTTTAATATGAAAAATAAAATCACAGTGGCAGCAGCTCTAGTATGAAATGCTGACAATATTAAAAGGAAAATGAGGAGAAAGTCCCCTGACTTTATATTCTGGTGATTTCACATAACAAAAATCATCTGAGTGTATTAAGACTCAAGCAGTTGTTGTTGGGGGGGGTTTCTTATTGTTTTTCCTCTTCCTGTTTAATCCCCCAGCTGTTGATTGCTGAGCTCAGGCTCCTCGGGCTCCTGTTGCAAAAACTGTCCGACGTCACTACAGAAATCTCCCTTCAGTGGACAGCAGCACTTAAACTTGCCCAGTGTTACCCAATAAGGAAGCTTCTGTGTCCCTCTCGTCATTGGGAAACAGCAGGACCCAAGAGAAGGAGGAGGGAAGGAAAGTTTGAAAGATTGCAGGCCACTGAGATAGATACAGAGCACTGAAACAAAACATGTTTTATTTATTTGCAAGGTCAGTGCCCTCAGCTGGAACAGAAGTTTTGGAAGTGTAGTAGAGGAAAAGTTTAATCTATCACAAGCTAAGGCATGTTTAAATTCTGTTTATGAAGCAGTTTAGGTGAATTTGGGCAATGGGACTTAGGAAATTGTAACCACATTTGCCTAGTAGATTGCAGAAATAATAGCAGCCAAAAAAAAAAAAAATTCCAACAAACCTCCCTATAAAGCGACCTAGACAACACTCAATTCCCCTGTCAGGTAAAATGCATATATTGACTGCTATGAACAGTGATGTAGATGAACTTGACTTAAAACAACTATTTTCATATGCCTTTAACTTAAACCTAAAACGCCTGTGAAAGATACAGCAGTCAGGCTTGTCACAGAGCAATAAAATGAAAGGCACTTGCTCTCTGGCACGTCTTTGATTTCTTTCTGAACAGCTTGGCTCAGTCAGATAATTCTGTTCATAGTTATATCTATTTAGTCTTGGAGTAATGCCATCAAATTCAATGGTGTTATATGGATTTACATTGCTTAAAGGAGAAGAAAGTATATTCATTACAGCTCTAGAGTTACTCTAGCAGTGTATTTAGCCTAGAATGTGCAGCTAATATGCTAGATTATTTAACTGTTACTGCAATGAGAAAAGCATGGGGCATAGTTTCAGAGGCCATAATGTAGCAAATACCATATTGTTTTACTGTTCAGCATTTCCCTATGATTTGTCTCTCTCTT
The DNA here is from genome assembly GCF_009650955.1 of Corvus moneduloides. NCBI lineage: Eukaryota > Metazoa > Chordata > Aves > Passeriformes > Corvidae > Corvus > Corvus moneduloides. Next base: position 102,402,171 of record NC_045476.1, on the reverse strand, counting down.
CCCACACATGTGGGTGATTATCCTTGAGGCCACAGTGCATTGCACGCACACAACATACATAGTAAATGCTTAAGAAGTTTAGGGAGAGGGTGTTACTGTGTGCTCAATAATAAAAGGAGAAGTGGCACTCCAACCTGATGTTTTTGAAGTACTCCTTGCAAACTCCATTATCTTCTTCCATATGCGAGTAGGCACACGCTGTGCTTACATGTACACAATCACTTTGGTGTCAGCTGGTTAATGTTACCTGTGTGTTCTTGACACCTACACCTTATCTAAGTGCAAATAAATCATGTGAATTATGCATATATAACAAGTGAAGAATGAATCCACAGGTTCTGAACAGTATGGCACAAGCCAGGTCAGTGGTAATAATTTGTTTAAAGAGTGCCATGATGGGGAGGTAAGAGTAGAGACCTCCTCCACTGGAAGCAGAAGATGTTCATACAATGGCAGCTAGCTTGTCATTAGAAAGATGTTCTTGTGTAGTAACACTGACCAGTATTTTCAAAAGATGCAGAATGAAGCAATCTGAAATTAATCTGATGAGTCAGACATGACTGCTGAAGCACATCTAATCATGCAGCTATTAGAGCGCTGGTTTACAGTCACTGCACCAGGGTGCAAGTGTAGGTGTAGTGAAACTAGAAGAGGTCTGGTATTATCATGACAATATTAAGTTTTCATTGCCTTCCTGGTGAAGGAAACTGGCAAAAAGGTAAACAAGTCGTGTAGGGAAAAATTGTGAGTATCAGTAAGACAGTATGTTATGGATATTCTGTAAAGTAAATTGTTGGCATGAAAGATGGTGTGTATGAAAATTGGAAACCCTGGTGTTTACTTGTATGTATGAAAAGAAATAGGTCAGTGACTTTGTTTTCATGGTGACCATTGATGAAATAAAACAAACTGACACCAATGCTGATTTATTTCCCTATTCTGCACCCTTTTAAGCAATCGTTAAATATGAGGTTGCTACTGAATGAACAGGATATCAGAATGAACTTCCACAATACGATCTTCACAGGGTTATTAATGAAAGAAAGACCTAAAGAAAAGGTCTCCTTCAGAACAATTCCATCCTCTGAGCAGGTGCCAATTCCCACTATCCCGCAGTAACATAGCTGCCGTGCTGTAGAGTAGGTGCTCTTTGACAACTATTAGAACTGGTTTCAACAAGGTAAAAAGAAACAAGATTCATCATCATCAGATCCATAACATTTCCCAAAAGGACAGTTTGGTGACTGTGAATCATTCCTGGGTTTGCTGGTGGCCCACACCCTGCTTTGAGTCAGAGCGTTGCTGTAGTTATTGGGGTCTGTGACTTTAGGAAGACTTAGGCATCTAAACCTAATCTATGTGCTCCTGAGTGCAGGTACATTTTAGTAGTCTTGCTTGTGATGCTTACTTCCAAATACATAAAGCGATAATTATGAGAGTTTTCTCTTTCACAGAGGTTCTGTGAGGTTCAATTCACTGAAGATTTTGAGATGAACCAACATAGGTTTATACAGACATGCTGGAAAGATAAATCTTGCAGGTTGTTGACACAATCTACCAGACCAAGGATATCAGCCTTGTTATCTTACCACATCACATTAAAAACATTAGAGACACCATGTTTGTTTGGCAATGTTTGTTGTATAAGAATTGTCACAGATATAGAAATGAAGAAAAAGAGCATGGTGTAATAATACTTGTGACAGCAACATCAATATTTGGGAGTGGTTGAGTGTGCACAGTTTGTTTCCCAATATCATTGTTTTGATCTGTTATAATCATAGCCAATAAATTTATTTAGGCAAGGTAATTAGTGAGGAACATCCCAAGTCAGAGTTTTATTGTTTTCACCCTGCATATGATATTGCAGCAGCCCTGCTTTTTTCATTAGCACTTGAAGGAAAACAAAAGATGAAGGAATGCATGAACACTTTTTAAACCTCAGCCTGTGAAAGCAAAGGAAGTACAATGTTTATCAGAAAATGTATGCCTATCTACAAGCATGTAAGTCTCTAAGGAAACAGAAGCATAAAGAACTGAAACCACAGCTATTAAACAAAATGAATTTCTCTCTCAGTTTTGTATGATGAAGTCTGTTACTTCAGTGGAAGCAAGATTAGACTCTATCTACTTTGTTTTAAAGCAAAGGAAATAGTGTCCCCCTCAATTCTAGCCCTGAGCCTCAAAAATGTTTTACTGATATTTTTGGTTAGGATGAAATTTTTAAATTAAACCTCTTTTCTTAACATCCTTTCAGTGAGTTTCAAGTGGAGATCTGGATGTCATAAAAGTAAAAAGAGTGACAGATGTTGTTGCTGCTCAGAACTGTACTGACAGTAGCCCAGTGCAAGCTAATTTTTATTATTGGTTGTGATTTCCTATACCATAGTTTTGCCATCTGAAAATCAGTAGTAGAGAATTGTGGCTACTCATTATCATGGACAGCAAGGCTTAAGGTGGACAACCATCAATTATCATATATTAACTTTTAAAAACAAGAAAAGTCGTCTTTTAAGTTCATTGTATACTGATCTGGATCATTCAAGTTACCGAGTTATTCTTCTAATTATTCTATGAGTAAGATGATAACAAAATCAGGATTATAGGAAGAATCCTTTTTTGTCTTAGTAAAATGGCCAGTAACTCAATGTCCTGAATGTTTCATGCAATGCTGTGATGGTTATCTTCTTATTCTACAGGGCCTCTTCTCTCAATCTTTTTTTTTAAGATTTACCTAATCCATTTTAATTATTTGGGGTAAATGCAGATTCCTGTAAATTACAATGATCTTTTGATAATTTATTTTGCTGCTAATGTTAAGCTAGCTCTTATTCTGCAGTCTTCTTATCTTGTAGACACATAGTTTCTCAGGAGATGTCACCTCTCTGATCAGGGAAAAGATACTTTCCTTGATGCTCCCCTTTCTGGTGGTTGTTGCTCTTTCACCATACTTAGGCTCACTTTTGCCCCCTACAAGTGCATCTTTGTTCAAAGCTTGGACAAAGTCCCCTGCTTTTGTTTCTACATCTTTAAAAATCTCTGACTTTGATATAGCCATAAATAGAAAGGAGTTAAGAAAGATCAGTCTTTGCTTCAAATTCAGCCCACTGAAGTCAAAGGTCTAGAAGTGAATGGCTAATTCTGATCCATCGCACAGCTTTCACTAAATCCTGCCTTTTGGGCAAGCAATGGCATTCCTTTGAATTCCCAATGACTATTACAGGAATATGAAACTGTAAATGTCTACCATGAACGGATATATTCAAGACAAAATGTCAGAGCAGTGAAGAGAAGCAGATGTCTTTTTATCAGGGATAGTTTTAGAAAGATTAAATCAAATTTATCACAATACCAAAACATAGATGACTCATCAGTGGTCATATGCAATTCTGAACATGCAATGAAGTACTAAATTACTTTTGTATAACATCTTTAAGCTCCCACAGTTCTTTTTTTTAATTTAATTGGCCATTCTAGACCAAAAAAGAAAAAATAATAAAACAAACAAAAAACCCCCCGAACCTCAGGAAAGTATCATTTTTCTTTATTATTAAATTTTCTTATCAAGAAGGATGTGAGCTGAGGAATGTTTCACTTGATTTGAAAATAGATCATTAACACAAGGAATATAGAGGAATACAGTGTGGATAAATTGAGGAGAAACACTTACAAACAACCCAACCAAATTCATTGAACCGTGAAATTACAATGGTACAACTGTTACCAAGACTTGGCTAATAGTTTTCTGATATTTTTATCTGATTTTCACACTTACATATTATCTTCCAGTGAATAAAGAAGGTCTAGGGATAGCTCTACCTTGTTGTCAGAACTCTTCATCTATTACATAGTGTTTCTCAACATCTCTCTAATTATACTGCACTTTTTGTTCTCTCATCACAGACCAAACTTCTGTAAATAGTACAGGCATACACTTTTCCATTGTCAAAACTATCTAGAGGGGAATTAGGTTAAACAATTCCACACAACTCACCTAAAATTATAGAACAGGGTTTTTTTTAATAAGGTATTTTTCCTCTGAAAAACATGTTTGAGCTGCACAAAATGTAGGGAACACATATGTTAGCCAAGCTATGCAATTTGCCCAAAATACAGTGTGCTTTGTGTTCTGGGCTTCAAAAATACAGATGCATTAGGTTCTAGGTAAACGAGATAAGATGCTTTATCTCTGGGAATTTTTGGCTACTATAGGGCTCCTCCTTACCCAGAGGAAAAAGAGTCATTGCTTTCATAACCTTGCCCTCAATTAAACTTTGGGTTGTACCATGCTGTCACAACTATTCTATTCACATAAAAATGGAACAGATACATTGTGGGTGAGAACACATTTAGCACTGCTAAGGATATATGAAAGGATATGATTTCCTCACTTTTGTTCATATTTGGCCAAAGGGAAAAAATAACTCTCCTGTGGCACAACTTTTGAAAGAAGAGGTAGTATGGCTGCTTGGGCTCCCCTGAGCACTAGCTGAGTGAAACCAGCACAAGAGCAATATTTTGTCTCAAAAAAAAAAGTGTTTGAGTAGCCAAGAGGATGCCTAAACTGCTGGAATATTTTTGAGCTTCTGAGCCCAGGTAAGCCTCTTGACAAGCCTCTCACCCCTTACTATGGTAGACATACTCATGCCTCAGACCCTTCTGTCTTGGCTTTTGGTGCAAAATTCATGTTTCTGGGCCAGAGGGAGCCCTGAAAGTTTGGTGAGTGGCATATCTAGGGTTTTCTCTGGCAGCACATCCCCATTGTTCCAGCTAAGGGCAGCCCTGCACACCCCAGCTGTGTCTGCTTTCCCTTAGGTTGCTCAGAGAAAGCAACTGCAATTCTCCATGCTGTTGTTGCAAATGCCATTAAGAAGGTTGGGAGGTGATTGCAAGCTGTTTAAGAGATCCTGTGCTGTAAAGGAGTTTTGATTGAAGGTGGTTTTTTTATTTAGGAAAAAAAACCCAAGTAAACAGCAAACCAAAGGGCACGTGTTCCAGTGCATGTAAACACACGTTAAACAAACGCTCACTAGAAGCACAGCACAAATTGTGACTGCTGAGGTTAATTAATTGATAAAATCACTTGTATAGGGAGGGATAAAGTCTGAACTAGGTCTTCCTTGAAAACCCATGCCAGCTCAGACAGAGTAAATTACTGGATGAGTAATTTTGGCCTCTGTTATGCAGAATATGTTACCATAACCTGTTAATTGATGAGTGGATCGCAGAAAGAATTATGGGCTGCTCCTTCCCACTTTGCAGTTGAACAGCACTATATAATCTGTAAAATTTCAGGTATGCAGATATACTAAAGAGTGTAAGTAATGATATCTAACATTTTAGACAGTATATAAATATGTAAGAGATACTCAGTAGCACCAAGTGGCTTGGATTATTTGCAAATTATTGGTTGCTCATACTGCAACTTTATATTCTGCTAATCCTACAGTGGCTAATGGGAATCAGAGAGACATATGCTAAATGGAAAGAGAGAATGGAAAAAGGGTTGAAAGCAGCCCTGAGGAGTAGAACTTTGGGGTGTTGATGGATAAGAAGCTAAGCACAACCTGGCAATGTGCACTCACAGCCCAGAAAGCCAAACCTATTGTGAGCTGCATCAAAAGCAGCATGGCCAGCAGGGCAAGGGAGGGGATTCTGCCCCTCTGCTCTGGTCTGATGAGACCCCACCTGGAATGCTGCATCCAGCTCTGGGGGACCAAAACTGGACTGTTTTAGTGAGTCCAGAGGAGGCCATGAAGATTATCAAAGGGCTGCAGTACCTCTGCTATGAAGACAGTCTGAGAGAGCTGTGGTTGTTCAGCCTGGAGAAGAGAAGGCTCTGGGGAAACCTTACTGCACCTTCCAGTACCTAAAGAGGACCTTCAAGAAGGCTGGGGAATTTTTTACAAGGTCATGGTGTGATAGGACAAGGAGTAATGATGTTAAACTGAAAGATAATAGATTTAGACTAGATATTACGAAGAAATTCTATACTCTGAGGGTGGTAAGACACAAGAACAGATTGCTCAGAGAGGTTGTAGATGCCACATCCCTGGAAGTGTTCAAGGCTGGGTTGGATGAGGCCCTGAGGAACCCAGTCTAGTACAAGTTGTTCCTGCCCATGGCAGGAGGGTTGGAAGGAGATGATCTTTAAGGTCCCTTCCAATCCAGGGCATTCTATGATTTTATGATTCTATGATTCTACCAATCTGTGATAATATCAGGTGTTCTGACATGACAAGAGAAAGCTTTGCATGGCTTTCAGTTCTGCCTATTTCTTTCCCTCTTTCTTTCCTAGGTCATCTGTGTGAGACCCTGATGCTGTGAGCAGTCAGGATGACTAGCTAAGAATGTAGACTGGGATTAACATACAAGCAAAGAATAAAAGGGGCTCTTCAGGCAGCAGTTGCAGTCACTGGCTAGGTGAGGAGAGTTTCACCTCTTGGTGAGTTCATCTAGCTGCCAGTCCCATAGGTGATGTCAACCATAGTCACAAAAGCTGAGTTAGAGCACTTGGAAATTTCCCACCATTCATAGTATGGATTGTTCAGATTGCCAGTCAGCAAGCTTAATGTAACTTATCCTCAAAATACTTATATGAACTCTTAATATTAAATAGATCTAACAATATCTAACACTAATATAAAACTTGTTTGTGGTGATGCTTTCTTTTTCTACTTTAAGATACTAGGTAGAGTATACTTGTTTCTGTGAGCAGAAAACCAGTCTTCAAAAATTTAGAAGTGTTTTAATGACATGTGAAGCTTTTCAACAAACAGTTATGCACCTGAGAAATCCTAGCCTGGTCTCAATAAGGCTGAGGTAGGACAAGATTTTGGTTTTTTCTCTTCTACGAATCTATCTAGAGCATCCACCCACAGGGACATAATTCAACCATTTGGTTTCAAGTGCTTCTTTCCAGTGTGGTGACTTCTTTGTACATGGTTTTCTTTCTACTGTGTGCCAGGTGCTGTCTCTTATCTGGCCTTGAGGGTAATGAGCTGAATGCAACATGGATTACTCATATGAAGCAACATTCAAGTTGAAGAACTCTGAGCAAAAAAAGAAAGCCTTGAAATGAGAAACCTGAAAATAAATCTGGATGTGTATATACAACAGATGTGTATGTGTGCTGCCTTATGTGATAGCTGGAAAGGGGATGGGGATCCTTTAAATACACTCATGGCAATAGGACATGAAGCCTAAGGCAAAGTACTAAATGATTTAGCTCAGACACCACTTAGTCAGGGAAAGCCAAACAACTACACTGTGGGCCATCTGAGCTGAAACCCTGGGCCTCTGATCTCTCCAAGACAGCTGGTGTCTCAGAGAGGCAACAGCACTCCCTGCCTGAGACATCCAAGTCCTTGTGAAACAGCTCTGGACTTCTCCTTTCTGCTCTCCCTCTGTCCTTGGAGCAACAGTGGGACCTAAAGCAAACATGGGCTGCACACCTTGCTGTTGACTGTGGGTCTTCCTGTTGCATGGGAACAGCTAAACAGCAAGTGCCAAGTATGACCCTGGTGCAATATTTGGAGTTCTGAGTAACTTCTGTCCCAAAACCCTGAGGTACCTGTCAGCAATGCCAAATACTGTAAGGGTGCTAGAGAGGAGGAAACAGCATGTGTCATTCCTTCCCACTGCAATATTTAGCTTTGGTTTTTATATCAGCTTCACTGATAAAAATGAGCCAGGAATAAGTAGAAAAATCTTACAAACATTTAAAAGCTCCCTTTAAAAACTTTTCATACTTTCATTCTAGTTTTCAACTTATTTTTCCAAACAAACAATGTGTCTCATTTTGCAGTATTTTTACTGGAGATCTAAATATGCTTTTTCAAATCCTAGTTTATTTTGCCTCAGTATATCTTTCTGAAATAAATAAGAAGTGTTTTACAAATAATAAAAACTGAAGCATATAAAGGTTTAGTGACCTATTCAGGCAGAGAAGTGCCTGTCAGAGCCATGAAGAGTAACTTCCTTGATTTCAGGTACTCTATCCTAATCAGAACAGCACTCTTTCTCTCTGCATCAAACAAAAAAGCAGAAGACAGGTTTGTTTTAGCTGAAAATGTGCTTCTATCTACAGAGAGCAGATATCATTTTTCACCATGTTTGAATGATCGAACTATACATTACACACCTGCTGTCTCTTCTTTTTTCTTCTGACAGTTTGCACAAGAGAGCCCAAAACAAACGTTAAACATAGAAGGCTTTAAAGCAACATAGTCTTGTTTCTTGTGGGAATATCTGTAACAATCATATCTACTGGCAGAATCCTTTGTACACCTTAAAAGTCAGCAATGAAAAATCCTTAGTTGTTTCAAGCTTGGGGTTTTTTTTTTATTGGAAAAAAAAAAAAAAGAGAAAAATACTATTATTGAGGTAAAGCCAGCCACAAATGTGTGACTCCCACTCATTATCACATCTGTATTCACACTCCACACTCTCCCAAAGGGGTCCCTGAGCAAGGAGGTAATGCATTTGAGTATGGTAGCTGTTAATCAAGCTGATACTACACAGAGAAGCCAGTTTACTAATTTTACTGGAAGAACAATATTACTGAAAGACGTGACTTTTTTTTGGCCAAAAAGCAGAGAAGGACAAAAACATGCAAACAGTTAAAGTGCAATTATAGTGGTTTTAATAAAATAACACTTTACTGGAACTGTCTATTTCAGTTCCGTTGCTACAATGAAAACTGGGACAAATCCCTCTATACAGAACTGAGAATTTTCTACTGCCTTGGTATTGCTAAATCAATAAGAGAGACAATTTATTCCTGGAACTGCTACAGATATTTCTGAATGATAATTTTGTTCCATTTGGGAGAAAGCAGAATGCACCAAATTTTGTGTATTTCCAATAACCTTGCTGAGGCATAAGACTTCAGGAACTGAACACAGGAGCAAAACACCATTTTTCCCCCCCACTCTCTTTTACTACAATAAAAACCAAATTCAGAACACCTCTAATTTCACTAGATATTATATTCTCACCGTTCATGAAAATTGCACACCCTACAACAATTTTTGGGGTTTTGCCACTGGATTTCCTGTGGCTGTTCAGGTGTGTTGGCAGCACAGCATGAAGAAAGCCACCACAGCCCACCCATCCTTGCTGTTCTGCGAGCCATGCAATCCTCACACCCATTCAATTTCCTCATTGCTTCTACTTAGATGGGAGAGAGCTGGAATTACAGCTGCTCACTGCTCAAACTGAGTGAAATCCTTCTGGACATGTGTGTAGGGCAAGGCATAATGGGGCATTAAGAGGTGGCATTAAGAGCTGGCATTTGCTTTCCTCCAGTTCATCTTGGAGTTGGGGACTGAGGTGCATCAGCATTGAATTTCTCATTAGGTACCACACTGCTGCTGTTGTGTTTGGGCTTACAGCATGGCAGGAAAACATGTTTGATTCAATATTTTTTTAATAAGGTTTTTACCTGCAATATTGAACAGACTCTCTTCACATCAGTCATTCAAAGGCAGCATGGCAGCTGGTGTAAAGGTGGGTTTGAGCTGAGGAGACCAGAAGTGAGTCAGTTTGCTGATCTGAGCTGGAGGGTTTTTTGGGGGGGATTTTGGCTTGCGTGAATCTGTGATTTCCAAATGAACTTTGCATCAAACAAAAAGACTAGACAATCAGATTACCAGATACACCTATTTCTCTGAAAAGAATGCTGCAGTCATTCAGCTGTGTGCTTGCCATCTGTGTATGGCTGTTTAGAGAACTTTTTCTCAGGAATACTGTCAAATATATTTGAATGGAGAATATAAAATAAACATTTTATATCAAGCTGCCGTAACTTTTCTTGTGCTGTGGTAGGTTTCAAGGAAAAATTTTAAAAGTGGGTGGAAAAGCAGAACTCTGCAGTTTTATTAAGCATGAATGACATTAAGTGTTGGCATAAACCACAGGGTGAGTCAGTGCTGTTACTGTGAAGCATTATGTCCATCTTGTAGTCATATGATAGAGAAAGAATGCTCCTCATAGCACACACAGAAATTACTTGTCTTGGCAGCACCAGCAAACACACAGCCCCAAGACATTACTGTGTAATAATTTCCCTAGCAAAGGAACAAAAACTATGACTGAAGCTTTTCCTGACCTTAGAAGTTGTGTCAGTTGGTTAAAGCTGACCTACTTTGGACTTCCATTTTCAATTTCTTTAACTAATAGTTGGGATATTTTTGTTCTGTTACACTGTTTTTAGGTTTGTTTTGTGGGGTGTTTTTGATCCAGGGAGGAGCAGTAGATCAAGGATAAGGTTTTCAAGTATGGAGGGAGATAACTGGAGAAGAATTTTCCTTTGCAGATTACATGTTTTTTAATAGCATGTTTATTTGCTACTGAATTTACTCTAAATCTGGCAGACAACACATTTCCTTAATTACCCATCATAGATATTGGTGAATCCTAGTATCTATGAGTGATTCCTTAAGTAAAGAAGAAAGAAGAATTACCTTAATTGTTTGTGGCATCACAGTGCCTTAGTCACCAACTAGGCATTATACAAACACCAAAGTAGGAATTTTTATTTTTTTCTGTAGATTTTAAACATGCTGAGAAGAAATGGGGGTTTTATTATTTATTCTTTACAAAACGTAGGACTTAGTGTAGCCCATTCTGTACAGTACAAAGTAGAGTTAACCTACTTTTTCCAACCACCCAAGCAGCTGCAGGCAGTCAGCTTAGCTACAACAACAGGGAATTTTACAGAGCTACAACTTCCCTCCCTGGCTAGAGACAGAAGACAGAGTTGCATTCCTCATCCTTATGGGTGAAACCTCTACAATTATCCAAGGGAATTTCTATGCAACACTACCGTTTTGCCTTTGGAAAAAGGAATATTTATACTTTGGGTATGTGCACTAACCTCTTGCCTCTCACACATCCACTCTGAGATTTCATTTAGCAAAGGCAGCTAGTCAGTGTCCCTCTAACTAGTTGCAACTGGAGCTAAAGGACACTACAGTGACAGGCTGCGTAGTGACCAAGGTGCAAGTTTTCTAGGAATTTTGGATCCCTTTTAAAGGGCACATTCTTCAGCCTCATGCTAATGAGTGTCTTCTTCAAAAAATTTACCATTTTCCTCAATCAACTTAGTCAACTGTGACTGAAAAATTTCTTTCCCATCCTTCCTCCATAGTCTGTGTAATCAGAAGGCACTCCAGAAATTTAGACATATTTAAGAGCTTAATACATCCTACTGCATAGCAATGACTTGATTTTCTCAAACATAGACATAAAACCCAACACCTACCTACTACCATAAATGCTGGACAAATATTGCTTGTTTTAGTGGAAACAGACTATTATATATTATGTATATAAGCCTGGCATCTGAGTATGAAAATCACACAGACTGCCAAAATAGAGGAAGGGCTGTCATCTAGTACAGGCATGGAAACACTGCAAAAAAAGAGCAACACTAGTCTCCTTTTTATGGTAATCTCAGTTACCTTGAGCAACACTGGAAGACACTGTACAAATATTTCTGTTTGCAGTGTACTTCGTTATGAGCCTGAGAAGGACTTGGATCCTGGCCATCAGTGCAGAAACTCCATGGCACAAGTGGAGCAAAAGTCACATTAAAGGTGCGTAACTCCCCAGATGATGGTTTCTCTGCATCCTTACCATCCACCTTGCAATTGCTGGCAGGGAGACAAGAATCTTATTGGGTGCTGTTAACAGCTCAAGGTGGGGTAATCGACAGCATCAAGTGTACCAACTGTCCCCAAAGGTGGGTTTCTGCAAAGAAAGTAAATCCACTTCTATCCACGGGGAGCTGCAGCAAGCACAGGCAAGCTAGGGCCATGCTTCAGGCCCAGAAGACAGTTTTGTTTGGACATAACTCTGGGTTATACTATGGATACTTAGACAAGGTACCCTCAGAGTGTACTGTGGTGCTAAATTAGATCGTAATCTTGCAGTTTCCAGTGGGACTACTTGATAGCACTAAAACCATGTACAATTTTACGTTTATTTTATTTTAGGTATAAATTAAGAAATTAAGGGATGCAGACCAGTTTACACCAGTTGAGGAAAACTGGTGTAAACACCTTTTTCCAAAATCTTTGATTTTCTCTAAACTGTGCATAAAGTTATAAAACAATAATTGCTTTGGCTTTATCCATCTGGAGATAGAGACATTTCAGCAAGTCTCTATCTCTTTCAGCAAGACAGAATCACACATCAAGGATCTTTAGAATAGCATGGAAGGAGATCTTAAGGGCTTGATTTAGAAACACTTTATTTCTAGTGTTTCCTTGGCAAAGATGGAGAAAATGGTAAAGAAAAGGGTGTAATGCTTCCCAAAATAAGATTTTTAACTGGTTCTGGCTTTATTTAGCATGGATAATATTCAAACATCCACCATATGACACCAATGCAGCATTCACCATGCTACCAGGGACTGGTTTGTTTCTATTGTAGAAAGAATTGAGATCTATCCAAAAGAATCATTGTTTTACAACTAAATTCATTTCTCGAGTTAGATTAAAGATATATATTCTCAATTTCTGCATTATCACCTATTTCATTGATTTAGAAAACCTAAACTGTCATGCAATTTTGTGGGGCTTTTAGATTTATAAACAAGTAACACTTAAAATGTTCCTGTGATCTTTTTGTTCTGTGCAGGCATAATGCATTTTATGTTCCAAGTTTCCTCAGTGTTCACTCCTGTGGGTCATGACATCAGTGATGTTCCTCAAATGAATAAGCCTTTTTGTGCCCCAGAGCCTTTTCTAATATTGAAAATCCTGTATCTCATGAAGAAAGTGATAAAAGATAGTAACAAAACACAGGTGTAGTGTTTGTAAATTAACACAAATAATTATTTGACTACATGAAAAAAAACCTTCTATGGTTTATTTTCTGTCTTCTTAGGCACAAGTATCTACACTGCATAGATACAGTTTTATTTGTTAAGATATAATTATTTTTTTTTACGAATCTGTACTGAAATAGCCAAGAATTGTAACATTCAGAATAACTCCTCTGAATCACTGGGACAAATTCTACTCTTGTTTAGTTTGATATTAATTGAGCAAACTACATCAGTGTTGCAGAGGTCAGAATTTGCCTGAGAATTTGATATTTTGCCACTCTAAGAATAAATATTGGTTAACATGTTAATAGAGATGCTAAATTTATCAATATAATAATTAAAATCTATATAGAACATTAATTCAATTCAAAGACCAATATTAAGTAATAATTTTTTAAAAACTATAGATGTAAGTTACATTTTGTACATCAGCAAATTTTGAACCTGTTATTCAGACAAAACTGCTTTTCTTTTCATGTGCAGCCTACATTTGCAAGGAAATAAGAATTATGTGGTTATGATGTATGTTGTCTTCTTGTAACCTTTGAGTCCCTTTTGCCAAATTCAACCCAATTCAGTGGCATATAGGTGCAGTATAGTAGTGCCACGAAAATAGATGGGAGCATATAAACAAGGCTTCATTGTTTATGTAGAAACATGGAGTAATTTAGGTTAGAAATGACCCCTGGAGACCACTTGGACAAACCCCTTTCTCAAAATGGTCTACCTAGGCTTGCTCAGGGACTTGTCCAGTTCAAAGCACAACATCTCTGTGAACTGATACTTCACAGCTTCTCTGGGCATCCTGTTCCAGTCTTGCAGTATTGTCTCTGTGGAAATATTTTTCCGGTAAGGCAAAGGATAGTTATGAACTTTTTAAACATTAAGAAGTCTACAATAGAAATGGGAGAGCTCTATTATGAATAACCCTAGCATGAAAAAAACTTAGAGTCTCTTAGGTCCCTGAAGATGCAGTTGCACAACTCTGCATAAATCAAGCGTCATTAATTTGATGGCTCCCAGAAAAACTTGGTTTTTAAAGGAATTTTAAAGTTTAGCAGAAGTGTTTTCCTACATTATAAAAGTCCTTGAGCAAGAACAACAGGACTTAATATTCAAAAAAAGACACAGAAGGTTGGACAGGAAGTATACCTCTAGTATCCTGCTAATTCATATAACTTTAAGAGGACAGAGGGTACCAGGTATTCACATGTTCCTCAGCATTCTTCACCACACAGTAGAAGAGGAGATGCAGATCCTGCTGACACATTATGTATTCTCCTCATGCAGGCAGGCAAGAGCAGGCAAATAGAGGTTTAGGCAGGAGAAAGCTTTGCCAGAATGCCAGTGCATTGCTGGGTTTTTGCATAGAGCTGTTTACCCTTCATCTGAACTGCATGGGAGTTGGAAAGGGGTTTTCTGAGTGGAAAACAACAGGATGTTTCTTCTTGCCCTGAATGCTTTCTGAAGCCCAAAGTGCTGCATGTATATTGTGTTGTCTCCCCAACTGGTGGGGCCCAACTTATGCTGCAGTCACATCCTAACTGTGTAGGCTGAGATCACATTTCCTATTCATAAAATCACAGAATCACAGAACGGGTCAGATGGGGAAAGACCACAGTGGGTCATCTGACCCAACCTCCCTGCTCAGGCAGGGTCATCCCAGAGCACATGGCACAGGATTGTGTCCAGCCAGTTCTTGAATATCTCCAGTGAAGGAGAATCTACAACCTCTCTGGGCAATCTGTGGCATTTTTGTCCTTTCAGCTTTGTCTTTGTGTAAATGAAAGCACAGTATGTGGCCTGGAAGTTGTGGGGGAAGGCAATTACCAGCTTGTTTTCCAATTTGGTGAACTGGGACAAGCACAACTTCCACACAACTTAGATGTCACTTGTGTAACCCTGAGCACATACTTGCTCTGACAGTAAGCAACACGTATACATTTCACTGATCATTCACACTTTATTTAAATTCTCTTTTCCTTTTTTCATTGAAAGACACATATGTATACATAAAAGGAAATAAAAATGTAGCTAGAGTCTTAATGCAGCATTCCAGGGATGCAAGGATACAAAATAAAAACCTGTAAAACTTATTGCTACATTGTAAAACAAGGGGGTTTTTAATTTAAAAAAATCAGTTGCTTTATCTCTCTTCAGTACTGCCTATGCATTTTTCACATGCCAAATATAATTTTTAGCATGTTATTGTATAATAACCTTAAAATAGATATTTGGTGTGGACAACTTAATGTGGTTGGGAAAAAAAATTCCCTTTAGGATCTTCTAACCAGTAAGTGTGTGGCCTTACATGTCCTATTTTACACCACCAGTAGTTTTTCACACACAAGACTCACATTTGCACATACACTGTATAAAGACTGACAAGTAATACTTTGCTTTTGGTTTTCAGCAACAAGTGCTTTCTTTATTACCAAAGCACATTTCAGAGAGTCACTTCAGAGAATGCAGATGAAATCACCAAGTAAATGTCTTTCATCTTACTTCATGTTGGAGGAAAAGTGAGGTCTTTCTAGAAAATATTCTATTTTGGCATCATTTGAAAAGAAAGCTTTAATTAATAGTACGTTCAGTTTTCTGATGTTGAGTACTATTCAGAAATGTGGGCATCTGCAGCCAGCTAGAGGCCATTAAACATGCTTTTGCACTCTGTTGACAGGATTTTGCCTCAGTACAAAAAAAAAAGCTTCTACAAAAGTCTCTCCAGCAGCTACAGAAAAGCGAAAGAGTAGACGGAGCATAGGAAAGCATGTTAATACACCAGAAAATGCACAGAAGGCAGAAAATGAAATTGTGAATTTGTATATACGTGGAGTGAAACGTTCATGTGAAATGGGAGCTGAGTGACTCATTTCTTGGTTTCCTGACTGAACAACAAGTTTGCTCCAAAATAAATGTTACAGGGTTGTTATATGTGGGATGCAAAGGCAGAAAGCAAAATGAAAAACTGTAAAAATTCACCTCATCTTGTAAGTCAACTAAAATTGCTGATATATAATGGTATTTTTCTGAAACATAGTATTGAGGGGAAAAAATAGTGTACACTACTACTACATTACAGATAGTTCAATCCTTGCTGACCTTTTGCACTGGCCATTATTGAAGCAGGAATGTTAAATATACTGTAAATCTGATCTGCAAGGTCCTATTGTCCCTAAATTTGAAGTGACCCATGTAATCCATCAAAGAGTGAGAATATTCTGAGCATCTGCTGCAGGCGCTTGTACAGTTGCATAATCCTCAGGAACAGGATCTTGAAGGGAAGGGAAAAATCTCCAAGCTATGCATTCAGAACTATGATTTCTAGTTGTTGGTATTTTAAGAAAAAGAAGATGAATGCAGTCCTGGAAATACACTTAACCTTGGTATCCCTGTTCACCAGGTGTTTCACTCTGTTCCAGTGAAATGGTTTAAGCACCAGCCACTGGAAAACTCCCCTGCAGGTTTGATTGATCCTGCTAATGCTTATGCATTTGCACAGTGCAGTGCTGGCACACAGTTGCTAGGACGCCTCAGCAGAGATTCGGGAGCAGCCAGGGATGCATTCACAGGATGGCTGACTCCGTTGCTATGCCTGCCAACTAGTGGACAGATCAACAGTGGGCCCCTTATTTAGCAGAATCCATGATAAGGGTACATTTTCTACATCTTTTGCCTCAGGCTGATACAATACTAGCTGAAATTGTCTTTTCTTTGTATTTTCTATCTTGAAATTTGCTGCCTGTTCCTTGCTACAACTCTTCTATTGACTTTGATGGGAGCTGGAAGTACTTAATTATTTAAAAACCTGGCCATTTATTTAAGTGCCCAGAGGCAGATTTAAGAGTGTAACTCGGAATAGTGATACATATTACAATATTTTAATTTTAAATTTATATAGCAAAAAATGGACATAGTGCAAGATCCAAGCTTAGAAATAAACCCACAGCATTCTGATCTCCACAGCAATGGTAAAAAATTACTCTAAAGCAGATCATGTGTCATAACATCAGTCAGGGTGACAGTGTGTCTACAGATGTCCTACAGTAATTCTGCTCATGCCATCCATTCTTCCCTTAATACCTATTTCGAAGCATTAAGGCAGGTGTCAGAAATGAGACTTGCATTAGCTCCAGATGGTTCCAGAAGAGCTGGTTTATCAGTGGGCCAGCAATACTGGGCTTGTTGATATACGTGCTGTGGACAGTGTGCAGAATCACCCTCTGGACTCACAGGGCTTGCCAAACCTGCCATGATCTGCAAACATGACTGCAATGACCATGAAAGAGAGCAGAAGAGGCCTCCAAAAAATAGAAAATGGGGGTCTCTCTACTTGAACCCAAAGCTTCCTTCTTTTTGAGGCTGCCACAGCTTTTAACAGACATGAAGTAAAAGAAAAAACCCCCACAGCTGAGTTTTTGTTGCTGCGAACATTAACAAAAGAGTAGGGGATACTGAAGAGGGCAACTGATGTCTACCAAATGTACTATGTGGAAGCTGTCACCAAGACCAGTCACTTGCAGAGTGCAAATAAGGGCACTGAGAACTGTTTGGAGGGAGCAATTCTGCTGATTCAACCAGTACCCACAGCCCTGATTGTGTCCTGAAGGGCAGCTTAAAAACACGAAGCTCGCAAACTCCTTCTGTGGAGCAGAGGCTGCACCCATCCAACTCCCTACAGTTCTGAAAGTCCAGAGCACTGGAGAGCACAAGGATTTTTTTGCCTTTGTTCTCCACAGATAGAGTCACTGCTGGCTGCTGGCAGGTAGCACACACCTGCAGTGTTCCAGGGAAAGGTTAAAAAAAATGTAGGAAGTACAGAGCAAATCTGCCATGGCCAACAGTGATGAAATTCTGATACATCACCACACCTGTCTGGAGTAGTTGAAGGATGTGGAAAAGGTGTTTAGGACAGTTTTATGAGCATATCCGACTGTGTGAAAACTGAGAAAGTGGCTAGATAAGTACGGATGAAGTGACTTACTTGGAATGTAGGATGAGAAGTGTCTAGATCAGACAGCAACTGGCTACACTGGAAGCTGACCTACCTAACAAATGCCAGATGATGACTTCTTGAGGATATTATTTCATCTCTTGATAAATATCTACTGTCTAATTGCCCAAGACATACACTAAAAGTTCAGTGTTGTGGTTTTTTTATTGCTGTTTGGGAGGATACATGCGATGAACACAGGTACAATGCCTTGCTGGGGATATTTCATTACCTATGGTGTGAGTACCAAGTCTCTGGTAATTTTCATTTCAGGTTGACCAGTAAAGTTGTTTGAAAAATGAACCAATCTGCCTCAAGTGAAAACAAGATTCTTGGAGTAAGCATTAGAATTAGGTGTCTAGGGCAGATGCCTTGTGCTTAATTTTGTCACTGCAAAAAAATTACTTCAGTTAATGCAGGACTATTTTATTTCTTTGTATCACATCTACTAATTTTTGCTTTCTCTTCTCTGGACAAAATATCATCACCTAAACATATTGGTTAATGTTATTGCATTTTGGTTGCACAATAACTGGAGTTCATAAACTAATACCTATTTTCCTGGATCCATTCTAGGCAGCACTCCATTCAAATATTTGATGAATGCTCCTAGCCAAGGAAAGTGTCAGAAATCTCTTCCTGTGATCATACACTCATTTTTCTTGGACAGCTAACCCCTGAAGCCCTTATTTGAAGTCAACAGGAATTTTCCTTGGAAAAAAAAAGAAAACAAAATTTGCCCAAAGCAATTTTGTTTTTTAACACAGAAAGTTTTTAAAAATCCAACAAGCAGCCCAATCTTTATTCAAGCAAAATGTTTAGTAACATCACAAGAGAACATAAAAGCCATGCAAAGAACAGCAATAAAAATAAGAAAGCTGGCTTATCACAAAGGCAGTTATCTGCCACATGAATTAAAGCAAGCTAAGCGTGCTGTTCCTGATAACACAGACAACACAGTACCTTCTCATTAAATATTCTTTAGTGAATCTGCTAGTGGGTGCAGGTGAAGACGCATTTCTCCAGGAATTTCAAATATTTGCAAAAGCTCGAGAGATAAACAGAAGAATTTGGGGAAGAGCGTGACTATGAGAATTTGTATAGCTGGGGGGTTTCACTGCTGATCTGCATTTAGAGCAGATTAAAATTGCTTCCATAGCAGAAAGAAGCAGTGCCTTCAAATGACTTGCTTGGAGAAGTATAAAGCACTCTGGAATGGTCTCTTCCTCATGGACAGAGGACCCTATACCTACACTGTGATGGAGACAGGCCGCTGAAACACACACCCCATGTTTCTTTTCCTCTTGGAATTTCCGATAGAATTTCATTTTGATAAACTGAGATTTATGCCGATGTAAATTACACATGCAAATCTTCCATATGTCAAGACGAGAAAATTTACCACTTATATTTTGTACTTTATATTTCTTTCTCCTGACTAAAGTAATTTTATCAACATAATACAGGCAGTGGGGCAACACTTCATAAACCAGATGTTTATTGACCTATGTGACCCTCCAAGTGTTTTCCTCCTGATTATTTGTGGTATGGACATAACAGACAACATCTGAACTAATGTGGGAAAATGGTCCTATAAAACCAGTCACTTTTGATTTTTGTTTCAGCTAATTTTGATTTCATTTGATTTCTCCAGGTAAGAACTTAAGGTGCTAAAACCCAAGAAAACAATTGAGCTGGGTCTCAGAAATTTCCACTAATTTCCACTGTCAAATGCTGTAAGGTGGCTCTGAAAATAGGATTAAATGAGAAAAAGGTCAGTAATTTGATTCTACAAGAGAATTCATAAAGCAAAATAGATGCTGTGTTTATAATTAACGTTTTAGCACTATCTATGAAGGGCACTACACTGGCATAGTCATTAAAAATATTATATGAAAAACATTATTCTGAACTAAAACCAAAATGGAATATTAATTGGTACAGTGCATCTGAAGTTAAAGCTATTATAGAAGAATTTAAGGTACACTGGAGTTTAAAGATGTGTAAACAAGCAGAATAACGCTTCAGAGAATATTTTGCCAAAAAGTAATTAACTATGACCAGATAATTTTATTTTTCTTTCTGGATGGCATCTGAATCCTTGAAGTTCCCTTGTATTACACAACCCAACTGAAAGCATAATGAAGAGAAAGGAATCATAGAGAAGAAGAGGGATGCTCAGTCTCATCTCCTTTTTCTAAACAAGTAGTAGGCAGCCTTTGGCTAGGAGTTTCTCAGTTATTAAAACAGCAATTGTAGAAATCACTGCAGCACCCACTCCTCTTCCTCTGTCCATAGGTATTTTAATGATCCTTCAACAGAAAACTATCAGCCATACAGCTGACTTAATGAAACAATTTATGTGTGCCCCTCATTCTCTTCATGTCAAATCGCCTGGATGCCATGAACTATTGTCAGCTAGGAGTTAGGGCAGCCCAGCTGGTTTTATCCTGAAATGTTCAAGGCAGTGGTTTAAAAGACTTGATTCAACTGTCTCAGCTGAGGAGGGCATAAAGATGGTGAAACCCAAACATTTCCAATCGTGATAGTTATTTCTGAATTGTGCCTGGTCTCACTCATCTTCCTCTAAAGGACAGAGAGTGAGGAAAACGTAATGTTATTTGGGTAATCACAGAATCACCGAATCACCAGGTTGGGAGAGACCTCTAAGATCATTGAGTCCAACCCATGCCCTAAGGCCTCAACAAAACCATGGCACCAAGTGCCACATCCAATCTTTTTTTAAACACTTCCAGGGATGGTGATTCCACCACCTCCCCGGGCAGACAATTCCAGTACTTCACCACTTTTTCCATTAAAATCTTTTTCCTAATATCCAACCTACATTTCCCTTGGTGCAGTTTAAGACAGTGTCCTCTCGTTCTGTCCAGTTGCTGCCTGGAGAAAGAGGCCAACCCCCACCTGACTACAACCACCTTTCAGGAAGTTGTAGAGAGTGTTAAGGTCACCTCTGAGTCTCCTTTTCTCCAGGCTAAACAACCCCAGCTCCCTCAGCTGTTCCTCATAGGGCTTGTGTTCCAAGCCCCTCACCAGCCTTGTTGCCCTCCTCTGGACACGCTCAAGTGTCTCAACGTCCTTCCTGAACTGAGGGGCCCAGAACTGGACACAGCACTCGAGGTGTGGCCTCACCAGTGCTGAGTGCAAGGGAAGAATGACTTCCCTGGTCCAGCTGGCCACACTGTTTTTGATACAGGCCAGGATGCCACCGGCCTTCTTGGCCACCAGGGCCATGAAGTTGGTTGGTTGCAGGACAGAAGTGTCTAATGAAATTACCCTTATGCTCTTTTTTCCTAATACTATTTACACAAAAGGGATTTCTGCATAATCTTTCAATGCACAAATTGCATTAGATAAATAACTGACTTGTCACTAATTTCTGTTTCACATGAAAAATTCAATTCCAAAGCTCTGAATTTTGCTACTACTTAGCAAAAGGAGACTACTCTAGATACTTGCCACAGATTCAGACTACTTCATCATCATCACTGGAGCAGAATTCTCAAACATTCAAACATTATTTCTCGTTACTAGAAAGCCAAGGATTCGACTGAACTATTTCATTTGCCCTAGGTCTCATAGAAAACTTGTAAGCTGATAGTGAACAAGCTGACCTGAATGTTATACTCCCTGCATCAGAGAAGATGCAGATTACTTTCAAACTGTATATGAAAAATAGCTCCAGATTTACAAGAATAGTTTCCAAGGTAGGATTCACTAAACCTAATACTTTACCCTTCTTTGAATGCTACGGGTTCCATGACTGAACTACTGTGTTTCATTAAAGACTATGCTAATGATTGTTGTTCTGTTACATATTTTGACTGCTAGTGGGATTTGCTGAGAACTGATTTTCCAGTTCACCATCAAAATGTATTACCAGGTTTGTCAAGTTGTCAGAGCAGAAAATGTCCACTTTTAACCAGTAGCTCGGAGTCCTCACCCAAAATGTGCTGCTGGGTTTGGTGCCACATGCTTCAAACAGCAAGAGAGAGCCATTATGACGTGAGTGAGCACTTGAATAGGTTACACAAGGTGAAGCAGGGGAAACAGGGCAGTGGAGGAAGACTCATGGTCAAGCAGCCCCAGAAGTGATGCTTAGGCAGATGGTGCAAGAGGAGTCAGAAGATCTAGACCAAGTAATGTTCATCTGCTTATATATAGGGGAACTGAGTCAGATACACACCAACAGCACTGGCTCCCCCATCCTTACATACTAAAGCTTTGGTTTAAGTTATTATTCTGACCAGATAAGCCTTTAAACAGAGTAAACTCAACCTCTTTATCAAGAGTTGTTTCTTATTTCATCTTCAAATGTTTCAGACATATTACCAGTGTTTCAGTCTTTGATACCTAAATTGGATAGAAAGAAGCTGTTTTAAAAAAGCCACAATTTATCTCAGTTCATTTCCACAGATCGCAGTTACTAATGTTTCTTAAATGAAGCATTAGAGAGCTTTGCCTGGGGTATGTTATCTATAAACTTTTTTTTAGCCAATAAAGCTAAGATTGAGAAAGCTTAAAGTGTACAAATAGAAGTAGTAGTTGGAAGTCTTATTTTAGCATGAACGTGTTTGAAATTAGATTCTAGATAACATGCGGAGGAGTATAAACAGAAAGCACTTCTGTTGCTGTGTGTATGAAAGAGAGCACGACGGCCTCTCACAGCTCACAGCACACCCTAGCAGTGAACTGGCCTCGTAAATAGGGTCTGAAAATGCCAGATGGACTCCAGAAAACTGATCTTAAAAAGGATTTAAGTAGCTATGGGGGAGGGGAAATGTCTAGCAGACAATAACAAAGCTTAAAGTGCTGCTTGGAATCGGACAAAGCATCAGCGAGCTCAGCAAGCATAAGTTTACCTGCCAAAATCAAATGTAGGATGCAGTGTGCAAGCAAGAGATGAACAATAATTGTATTCATATGGAGAATGTAAAACACTGCTGTGGTTCTTAGTGTAGAGAAAACAACCTTTTCTTCTCTCTTTCATGTTTCAGTTTGACGTCGATTGTTTTGAACAACAAAAGAGAAAAGAATCAAAATTTGGACTGAAGCCCATTTACTGAAATATATGTGTAGGAAAGTACCAAAGATGCCATACGGGAAGATTTAGACTGTGCCTTAACAAAGCTGCAATGACAGAAACTGAAAAGAACAAATCACAAGGCAAAAGCATCTTTTGGTTTCTTTCAATATTTTATTACAATGCAGTGGGATTTAGATGTCTATATGACATATATATTACCTATCTGAATGACAACCCCCCTCCCCCCCCATTTATATTCTTCTTGGGTATTTGGTTTGAAAAAAGAACGTAAAATATTATTGAACGGCGATATATAAAATATATAAACAAGTAATTAACTATTCATTTGTACAAGATGGTATGGTAGTTATAAATTAAGTATTTGTGGATTCCCATCTGTGTCTGTATTTACTATGAGCTTCCTGAACAAGGGATTCAATATTTTGTCCATTCCAAAAATAATCTAGTGGGATGTTTGTCTTTATGTAACATCAGTGGATTGAACTCAGCTCTGATACAATTCCAGTCTTTGCAAAAGAGTTACATCTGTTATATGAGGTCTGAATATGTGATACTCTTCTGAACTTCCCTGAATTTTCCTCTTTGCCCTATACAAAGCAATATGTACACAGTGTTTAGTTTTACTCTTGATACAGTTTTCCTCAGCTGTTTAGGTAAAAACAATGTGAAGAGTTTTAAAAATATCAGGATTTTATTTTTTTTAATTGTAGCTATGAGACATAATTTAAGCAGACGTAAATAAGGCAAAATATTAGGATGCCTGGTTGCTTTAGCTCTTTTTCTCCTTTAGTGGAACATTCCTAAAGCAGATGAAAGAAAGCAACTTGCCTTAGGCCACATTTCTGATTTCCCTTTATTTTACTCAGTTTGGCCAGTTTCAGACGTTGAGTATGTACATTTATGGTACACTAGATTGGATACATCATTTATGAGCATTATTTTAGTCCAATGCTTATATTCAACCCATATTTGCACACTATCTTCATCACCAAACCTGTCTCACACACTTCAGGTTCAGAGGTTGCTTGAAGAAGACTCTTATGTGTTTCATTATAGCAGCTTAAATATATACTTCCTTTCCTGAACAATGTAAAGAATTCCCATAATTTCTGTAAGCAGATGCACCTAATTTGCAAACAGTGGAAATCTCACGCTCTCCCTCCACCAGTGTCTAAAGACAGTGGTGGGTTTCAGTCCCTCAGCTCCTTTGCATGTAGAAAATGAAAATGACAGCTGCATTCTTTAAGATGCAGGGCAGTCTGTAGCACTCCACTCTTCTGGCCCTATCAAATCATGGTGTCAAGAAAGTCTGCTGCAGTGACTGACTGCTGGGTGGTGATCTGAGGAGCACAGTGCCAAGTCACCTTGAGCTCACGCTCCATGTCTGTCAAATTTGCCTGAAATTCTCCTTTTGTATATGCTAGGATCATTACTGTGAGAGTAGCAACATGAACAGATTTCTAGCAGCAATTAGTCTTTTTGTGCATTGAACAAATGTGCTTTCTCTTTTAAACAAGATTATCTTTTCCCACAACTTCAGAGGTAATATTTATTCCCCACAATTAAGAGGAACTATATTTAGGCTCACCACTACTACAGATTTTTACTTGCAGATGCCTGTTTTCATATTAATGCATTTATCTTTATCCGTGGCCTCTCTCTAGGCATTATCGTTTATTTTTAATCAACCATAAATTTCATTGCTATTAATCATGTTTTCCCCTGTAATTGCATGAAACATGCCAATAGCAATTACATTTGATTCATCTCCCATTTATATCTCTTTTACAAAATAAGAGTCTTCAACTGTTCTTGTTATGATCCTTAGAGTGAAGACCATTTAAGAATCTCCTACTCAACAGGCTGAACATTAACTCAGTAAGAAGACATTATCTCATGTTTTAATATATTTTGACTTAACATTTACAATTACATCAAATTTTCATTAAACACCATTTTTTATGTTCCCCATTCATGTTTATCATGGCTTCGCATAGTTATTTATTTCCCTAGGATTCTAAACAGGTACACAAAAACAACATACATAAAGTAAGTTGCATTTCACAGAACTGGATACATGGTGGTCCTCATAATTATTCAACATGTCAGAATCTTTTAGTAGGAGAATACAGTTAACCCTGTGCTGCTTAAATCTGTCTTTTTATTAAATTATGCTCAGCAAAGCTCTTTCTAAACTGTATAATTGGGGCTACAATTTATTTGGTATCTTCAGCATAGCACCAGAGTTTTTTTAAAGCTTATCGTGTCTTTCAGACTATCTTTCTTAAGCAACTTTTATGCCTTCATCTACGCTATTATTCATTAGTTCTTTGTTTCTGGTGGGAAGAGACCTCACCTCCTCCAACCTCCTGCCCTCCTTCCCCCAAAGCAGGGACAACTAGAACAAGTTATTCAGGACAGTGACCATTGGCTTCTGAGTATCTTAAACTCTATAACCTTTCTGGGAAATCACTTCCGAAGTTCCACTACTCTCACAGTAAAAAATATTTTCTTATGTTCAAGGGAAGTTTCCTTTATTTCAGCTTGTTCCATTGCCTCTTGTCATTTCAAGAGGCACCACTGAGAAGACTCTGGCTCCCTACTCTTTACTCCCAACCATCAGATATTTGTGCGCATTGATATGATATGATATCTTCTCTTCTCCAGGCTAAACAGTCCCAGCTCTCTCAGTCTCTCTTTCTGTGTCAGATGCTCCAATTCCTTAATTATTTTTTAGCACTTCACTGAATTGCTTAATCATTTTCGTAGCCCTTCACTGCACTCACTCTTGTACATCCATGTCTCTGTACTGGGGAATCTGGGACTGGACACAGCACTCCGGATGTGTTCACACCGGTGCTCAGCAGAGGGGAGCAATCAGCTCTCCTGACCTGCTGATGGTGCTCTTAATGCATTCCAGGATGTCCACCAGCATTCCCAGAACCTTCTCTGAGAAGCTGCTTCCCAGGCAGTCTGCCCCCAAGGTGCATTAGTGCATGGGTTATCCCCCACCCAGGTTAGGGTTTTGCATTTCCTTTTGTTGAACTTCATTATGTTCCTGTTGGCCCAGCTCTCCAGACTGCCGAGGTCCGTCTGGTGCTATGTCTCTCATGACCTTTCCAAGATTCAACAATATTGAATTATTAAATAATAAGAAGTGGCCTTGCAATGACATGGGGTCAGTGAGTCCTTGTGTTGAGCCTGTTGAGCAGCCCTTTTTCTGGCCTACTGCTTGCTGATCCATCCATCCATATAATTCTGTGTTTGCTGCTTGTTTTCTCCTGCTGAGGTGTCTCTGCACCTTCTCTCTGAGTTTGTAGATTATTTTTTCCTGCTCTCTTGATTCTTTTCTTGATTATTTTGTTAGAAACATGAACTATAGTAAAAGACAAAAGTTTACTATTCAATATCATGTTCTTCACCACTAAGCAGTCTGTCACTCCTCCTGATATTAATTAATAAAGTTAC
The DNA here is from genome assembly GCF_009650955.1 of Corvus moneduloides. Lineage (NCBI taxonomy): Eukaryota > Metazoa > Chordata > Aves > Passeriformes > Corvidae > Corvus > Corvus moneduloides. Next base: position 102,375,810 of record NC_045476.1, on the reverse strand, counting down.
CCTTAATTAATTGCCTTCATTCCTGCCCTTGATATAAGCATAAAGTAATATTAATATGAAATTGTGTGCCAGGAGTTATTTATGGCAATGTTAACATGACAATATGGTAGGATATGGGGGCTGAAGATGTGTCAAATTTCTGTTTAATCAGGAACTTCTTAGATATGAGTGGTACTTCGATCACCTATAAAATAATCGTTGCTTTGGCATGATAGTGTCACTATGGTATCATCTGCCTGGAAGTTTTTATTGCAAGTATATATTCTCAGCAGCATCAGCTTCTATTTCAAAATGTTTCAAAACCTGGACTTACTGTGACCATGACTAATTTTGTGCATAATATCTGCAGGGTACTGAAAAAATTAAAAAAAAAATACTTGAGGCAAAAAAAATACTGGATAAAAATGAAATGCAGCTAAGTAGAGAACTAAATACATGCTAGCATTGGTGGACACAAGCTTCACAGAAATTATACCTTGTCAAAGTAGAAATAGGTCAGTTTTGGTGCAAGTTTCATCATAAACTAAATAATTACACTTGTAATTCTTCCAGCAGTTAAAATTGCAAAATGTCATCATTTTCTTTGTCTCTCTCAGTGACTTCAAGAAATAAATATATGGTCTGTTCAATGCAGAGAATTAATGAGCAAAATGTAAGAAAATAACAGTTTGAAGCCATAAGGCTTTGACACACCGAGAAGGTACCACGGGGTAATGAATTGCTGTGTACCAGCTCCTGTGAGGTAACCGTATCCACATCCTTCCTCTACTGCAAATGCAATATAATCTTAGGTGTTTTTTCTCTCAATTAAAGGACAGGCTGCTTCACTTTTACTTGAAGTAAGAGAATGCACACAGAGAATTCAACATGGCAATTTCCTATGTCCCAATAATTTGTTCATGTTTCCTATGTATCTGCAACAGAGTTCAAATGCAAAGGTGCTACTTAGGATTACCTAATTAATATCCTGCAGAACACTAGACAGCAATTTTCACTCAGTAATTTCCAGAGTCATCTCAACCATTGCTTGTAATCCAGATTACATATCTAGAAAGACATTACACCACCAAACACACCACTTAAAGACAATTAATTTGAAACCCCTCCTAATGTGTCATTGATTGTACATTAAAAACTTGAGTATTTTGCTGCCCTGGACTTCAATACTGCAGGGGATAAAGAACGATAACATTTTCTCATAAGTGATTTCAAAGGTTAGTTCACTTACTTTCTACTTTGAGTGCATCTGGTATTATCTTCAGATGCAAGCCACCCTATTTTCCTGCTCCGAAATGAATACTGGGTTTGACATAACCAGACAGATCAAAAATCCATCGAGCTCCATGAGAGAAGATCAACATGGTTGCTTAGGGACATAGCATCAGAAACTGATCAAGGGTAGGGCACTGTTTCACAGGAATATTCTATTTCCAGGTACATCCTGCATCAAAGCCTTCTGTGGGCTGCTTCATTTGAGAGCTGAATGGATCCATACTTCCAAGGTGTGTCCAGTTCCTTAACTTCCTCGTCCTTCCTGGCAGATGCTCAGTTATTGTGGCTAATAAAGAAAGCTCTGCAGCTGTGGAGCTGGTGTACTCACACAGCCCAATAAATTAGTTGGATAGCACTCACACAAACGGGGAAAGAACGGGTGCTCTACCGCCATCCTGCTCCGGCACTTGGTTAGGACTGGGCTAAAAATTACTCCAAAGCAAATATGAGAACAATAAACAATAGGTCACATACTAGTTTTTAAAAATGCAAAATTTTGGCACTTTGGATGCTCAGAGATGCTTTCTCTAACTTAGAGACAAGCAAAATCAAAAGGGCAGTAGAAACTGGCTTTTCAGCAGCCTAACTGGAAGGAGTAAGTAAGGGCCCCTTTGGGGAGTGGTAACTAAGTAACTAACTAAAGAGGTTGCAATTCAAGAAGATGAGAGAAATGGAGGAGGTCCCTGGAGGGCTGTGAGACTGATTACCAATGCATACATATGAGGCGAGTAGAAACCCAGAAGAAAGCAAGAGGTGTCAAGGGCATACCTCTGTGAGCAAGATGTGCAGAGCTGTTTGGGAAAAAATTTCTGGAAAGCCAGGCAGATTTTGATTTTTGAACAAAGACGCTGTCTCATAGTGATTATTTTGAGTATTTCCTAGAAAACAGGATGCTGCACACATTCCTGTAAATTACCAGGATTGTCACTATTGGGCTATTCTCCATTTCTCTTCCTAATGAGGACAGGCTCTCAATATTGGCTAACCACTGCTACCAAAGGCAATGAATTTCTTCTTTACATCCAAAACTGAGAAACTTACCTTCCAAGCATTTATAGAACAATCTCAGTAATATTTGCATGTTTTACAGCATAATAAAACAATTTTTTTTGTCATGAGGTTCCAAAGTGTGATGTAACACATAAGATTTATTTATATGGAGAAGTTAAACCCTGAAGGTTCCCTGAGTTTTGTTAAAAAGAGAACCCTGGTTCAGTTTTCCCAGCACACTGCTTAAAAATCAATGACACTACTACATGTGTAAAGTGATAAAAGATCATGATACTGTGACTATATATTAACAGTTTCAACTGATATAATAGTTTCCTTTTGTGGTAATTTAATTCCTTGCCTTTTAAGAAAGTGTCATACTAACTACTTTCAGGAAAAATTGGCCCCAGTCTGGATACCTTTGGGCATTTTACCCAAATGGCTTGCTCTGAAAAATGAGTGATAATCTGATTAGCTTTTCCCCAAAACACAATTTTCTTTGGAAAGGAACAACCATGCTGTGTCTGAGACAGATGTGGAAAAAGTACTCACCCTTTTTCCAGAGAAAATAGAGATTGTTGTAAGCCCACCTTGCCTACCCGCTTTCAGGAATGAAACAAAATTTCTTGTTTTAAGATGAAAACCAGCCAGTTTCAATGAGAGAGTGTTATATTTGTATTTATACCAATTAAAACTGATGTGGAAATGCCAAAAAGCTTTTTTTCAAGTGCCTTTTGGGTTGCACTAAGTCCAAAGTTCTACTACATGAACTGAACAGTATAATTTGAAATGCAGTTGTCTTTTATTTCACACTCCATTACTTTGGCTGAAATGCAGGTCCAAAATAACACCCCTCCAAACAGTCAGAATCCTGGCTCTAAATTCCCGTATTAAATTTAAGTATGGTCATTTCCCAGGCATTTGTTATGCTGTCAGCATTGTCCCTTAGCTGAACAGCCATTTTCTTCTCTCATATTTTTCTCACCCTTATAGATGTATGGTTCAGGAGGTAAAACATCTGTACTGGGGTAGACTCCATCAGTGCCTGTGCTTCCCATCAGTTTTAGTTGCTATTTTTGTTTAATGATCATGACACAAGCAGCATGAAATGTGTTGATGTCACATATTTGGGAGCATCAAGAATGCAAACCAGGACTAGAATATCATTGAATCATAGAATCATAGAATTGGTTGGGTTGGAAGGGACCTTAAAAATCATCTAGTTCCAACTCCATTGTAGATACCCATCAAATTAAATACAACAGCCTAAAATGCAAGATGTTTTCCTAAAGTCTAATGGCAGAATTTTTTGCTCTGAGAACTTTTGTTCTTTGTGCTTATGGTTGAAAACCAGTTTTTGTACGTATTTATCATACATGAACCAATAGGCCAAGGGAGCCCAGAATACATTGGGAAAGGTACAGCAGAGATACTGAGTATCTCTGTATTCCACAGTGGAACTCGAATGTTTCAGGTCTGACAGGAGTGCAGAGAAGGACTGGGACATTAAGTACTGAAGCACACATTTTGTGAAGCATTTAATTGTTAGTCTCAATCTCTGTTTTATTTTGTAATTCCCCATGCAATTACAGTATTACATCAAGGTATTAAATACTTTAAATCTGTTGAAAAAGAATGGAAGGCGATTAGATGAGATGTTGTGATTTAATTTTAGATCTTCTCACCACTACAGTGCTTTTATTTTACTAATTTTTCTTTTTCCTCTGTACCTTTGCCAAGTGTGGAAATTAACATGAATCTCCATGTCAGTCTTCCCCTGCTGTGCAGGCAATTTTTAAACACCAGGTTGAACTGCATAAGCAAAGCAACCTTGTGCTGCAGCCAAGCTGCTTCCAAAATGTGAAGTAATTTATGTACAGCTGTACTACATTTTAAACAATGCTGTAAATATGAGAACAGCTTAAAGCTTGTATTTTAAAACTCCTCTTAGTTGGGCAGAAGAACAGCACTCCAACACTTAAGAGGAGTCCATTTTCAGATTCCTCATAAAAATTCTTAGTGACTGTGACTGAACCCTTGTAACCAAAACCTTCCTCCAAAACCAGCCCTTAGAATCTGGTGGGGTTTTTTTGGTGGGGTGTTTTTGTGGGGTTTTCTTTTGTTTGTTTTTTTTTTTGTTCTTTGGTGGTGGTGGTGGGTTTGGGGGGTTTTTGTGTGGTTTTTTGGTTTTGTTGTCGTTGTTGGTTTTTTTGGTTTTTTTTAAATTTACATTTGTGGTGGGGACATACCGTACCATACCATACCATACCATGTCATGCTCAGCACATGAAGTGGGGGTAAGAAGAAAGGAGGGGGACTTTCAGAGTGATGCTGTCACCATTACTTGTGATTGGGTCCTGCATTCCTGGGAATGGCTGAACACCTGCCTGCCCATGGGGAGTGGTGAATGAATTCCTCATGTTGCTTTGCTTGCATGCATGACTTTTGCTTTACCTATTAAACCTTTATCTCAACCCACAGGTTTTCCTCACTTTTACCCTTCTAATTCTCTTCCCACTCTCTTCCATTGGGGAGTAGAGTGAATGGCTGCACGGGTCTTTATTGCCAGCTGGGATTAAACCATGACAACTGTATTGGGAAGAGTGTAGCCAGCAAGTAAAATGAAGCAGGTTTTTCTCCGTTATGTTGTAATTAAGAGGCAGTATCTGATATTCAGTTTAGGGCTTTTCAGTAAAACAAGGATCTGGACATACCAGAATGAACCCACTGGAGGGCCACCAAGATGACTAGGAGGCTAGAACACGTGCCATCAAGGAGGTGAGAGAGCCGTGTTTTTTCAGTCTGCACAAGGGAAGTTTAATGGGGGCTATCCTGCTATTATAAGATCACAGGGGCAGCTTCTTCTTGATATGCCATAAAAACAGTATGAGACAATGGTCCTGAGTGGCAACAAGAGAAATTTCTATTGAAACTTATAAAAAATGTTTTCACTGGAAGAGTGGTCAAACACTGAACCAAGTTGCCCATTCAAGTTGTGGAATCTCCATCTTGGAAGCTATTCTAAACTTGACTGGACAAGTTACAGGCATAGGTCCTCACACAGGTGAGAAGAAATTTGTTTGGCTTGGTGAAGAAGAAAATATGGTGTGAGCTAACAATGGCCTGCAACTACCTGAAGGGGCAATACTGTGATGACAAATTTTTCATGGTAATTGCAGACAATTTTGCAAGATGCCATAGCAGCAATGTGCAGTGAGAGAAGTTCCAATGGGACATTACAAAAAATGTCTTTGCTAAGTGTGGTACAGGACCAGGACAGAGAGACAGACTTCATCTTTGGAGGTTTTCAAGACTGAGATAGACAAAGCTATTGCTGACCTGCTCATCTGCTGAAAAATCCTCATTCAACAAACTATTCAGCTGGACTGGATGATTTTCAGAAGTCCCTCCAACCTATAAGTTTATATTTCTGTAATTCACAGTCTCCTATACTACACTGTTATCTCTCCTGCTGTGTTCCCTGGATATCTCCATTTCCCCCCTTCCCTAGCAGTTACTCCTGCTTTTTCCAGAAAATAAGTCATCCGTTTCTGTCTGTTCTTTGCCCCTCTTTTCAGTGATTTACACCTGTTTTTTGGCTTCTCCTCCACTAGTGATCTCTTCCTTCATTTTGACCTACGACATATGGGGTTTTGGGTCATACAACCCATTCATGCATCTCTTCTCTATGTCATCTCATTTAATAGGTGTCTGTAAATTTCAAATGCCAGCACAGCCTTCTCTCTCCCTTCCTCTGCCCTCTAGTTTCATATCATTCTTTCACCAATCCTCCAGCTGCAGTGCTAATCCTCAGATCTTTTCTTGTCTGGCAACACTTCATCAGTAGGTAATTTCCATCAGGTACCTTTTCATGATCAGAAAGTAGCCTACAGCTTCTGCATCAAGTCCTTTTCATGCCTGTTCCATTTTTAGTCAGATTCTGTTCATTAAAGCAACTGTATTTCTCTGTCCCTTCCCTGGTTTTAATAGACTGTGGAGGTTTTTTCGGATGTGTCATATTGAGTCAACAACAATCTGTGTGGACATGAAAATACATAGTAACTTATGACAACTATCAAGTTTGCCTGACCTTTTAGAGACATGTGGTGTACAAATTCTGTAAGAGATCAATTCAGATCAAATTTCCCCAAATTTAAAGAGAAAACTGTACTTCCTTCATGTCACCCTATAAAAAGATTTTTTAAAACGCTCTTTATTTCTTTGCTTTTATAGTCCCTGGACTTCCCTCAACATTGGCTACTTCCATTGTTAAACCTCTGCAGTTAATGGTCCATCAGCTGTGATTAAAAGCAGAAAGCTGCAGCTGGCTCAGATGCACACCGTCTGTGTTACTCAGCTCCCCTGGAGAAGACTGTAAACTACAAACTGCAGCAAACCACAGATCCCACACACTCTAACCCAGCCAACTAGCACCAACCACTGCAACCTTCACTTGCATTTGAAATTAAGTGGGAAGCTGAGAGAATATGCCACAACTTTTTTGGTATTCATTGAAGCTCCCTAGGCTGAGGAGATGTAACATGACCACGTAGCTAGAATGGATATAGCTGGTTTCGGATGTGGTAACACATGAGTAAGTGACACAAATTTCTAATGCCGCAAACCCATCTCTGTGTCATGATTTCCATATATTTGGTGATTTTCTTTAACATACCAGTTCCTAGAGTAAGAAGGCTACAAGAAAACACTGAACTTCCCAGATTTTACACATTGAGGACATTGACTGCAGTCTTCTGCTCATGGTGTACATTAAAAAATCTATTTACCTTGAATTACTCCCAGTCCTAAAGATCTATTTATTGAACTGCTTTGCTCATGAAAAATGGCAATCACAATATTTTATTTATGCATGTTTACTGCAATAAAATAACACAGAAAAACTTCATGCAGCACATTGTCTCAACCCACACTTATGGACATTTATTTTAGAATAGGTGGTTCAATGACAATTCAGGTCTAGATAAAACATCTGAAACTTGACTCTTCTAACCATCATTCCCAGTTTTGTTTGCTACGTATTTTTATGTCCTTTTTCACTACTTTTATATATATATAAATTTATATATATATATAAATTATATATATATATAATATATATATTATATATATTATATATAAATATATATATAATACATATATATAAATAAGAGTCTCACAACATTTTGGAATAGGACTAGAATATCCTGTCACAGCACAGAGACTATGCTGTCTGTAGAAGAAGGGAGGATTTAAATGAATTAGTGATGCTGAAACAAAGCAAAATGAAAGAGTTTTAAAATCACTTTTTTCAGTTGATGGTAGAATATAGCACAACTGAAGAATAATGTTTTTTACTGCTTGCTCACTTAGCTTTATCTTTTCATTTATAATGAAAATGCTTGTATTAATTCAAATTTACTCCATCCTTTCTCTTTTAGTATATGCAACCCTGTGTAAACAATGACACCATCTAAGGCTGCAGATCTTTTCTATTAGCTGGATATCAGAAAGCCTTTTAAGAATATGCTGTGGTATAAGCTGCCATTTTCTTTCTGTCCTGACTTACTTTATGTTGCCTCACCACAGTTTTCTGTGCTAATTTTCTGCAAATCTTTGTCTTTGAAATATGCAAACATAACTTCATCACAAAAAAGTGAGATAACATACTGACCCCAGGATTCTCAGAGTGATCCTCTTAGGGCCTTGCTCCTTTACCATCATGATTTGAAAAATCTTCCATTAAAGTACAAAGAGACTCATGAAGGGCATTAGGGCTGTGATAGAAGTTTTGTCTGACCTTTTGTGGAATCAGGGGATTAAAATTAGTTCTGTAAATAAGGAGCAATCCAGATATAGATACTTGAATGAATAAATAACTTGGAGAAAAAGGGAACCATTTTGTTCAGGTTAAAGCTGAATTCTTTATGTGTTCTTTTTGCTGAGCTGATTTTCTTTTCCAAGAGAAAAGAATATATGATGGGGTAAAAACCTCAGCTTCTTTCCTCTCATATAAGATTTGCAATCAAAGGACTGAAAGAATTGGTAAAATCGGTTAAATTCAATGTAAAGGCCAAACAGTTACTTTTCGTGCGTTGCATGCTTACAAATATGTTTTTTAATTCAGGGTGGTTTATCTATTTCTTCTTAGCTAATGCACAAAATGTTTAGTGGGCAGTACGAAGTAGGAATTAGAAGACTTAAAAATGAGACAATGAACAAATTAAGATAATTCAAATAGGCAATCTCTGTTCGCACCTAACCATTGCTTTACTTTTTTTTGTATCAAGCTAATGTGGAACACAGTTATAATTTAACTCAATTCCTACATAATAAGCACATTTAATTGCACAAGAAAACGAAGCAGTGTTTTGAAAAACCTGAGTCTTTTAAAGCTATCTGTTTACTGAGATGACAGTTTTAAAATTATAATATCTTCTAAATAAATAACTTTGATCAAAGAAAAACATAGGTGTTGGAGAGAGAAGACTCTGTACAGAAGACTGCTTTTATATATCCAGAATCACACAAAGCACTTCAAATTTAGTTGTCTACTCCTAAATTTGCCCTAAAGGCAACAAAATTAATTCTAAAACCTGTAGACATCTTCAAGCTATTTTATATTACTATGAGACATTAAAAGGTTTGCTACACTAACAAGACAAATACTACAAGACCAAAAATCCAGACCCAAACTATAAATTTGTATTTCTCAAATGTAAAAAGGTTCACAACAAAGCAGGCATTTGAATCAAGATTTAATTTTTAATACATCCTCACCAATCATCACCAGTCTTTATCATCTCGGAGCAGTTGGAAAGAATTTGTGGAATACACCAGTGAACCTAAGGCTATGTCTGTGCCAGTGAATTAAAAAGTATTTGTGAGTGTTCCCAGACACTGGAATATGACTGGTCTGAAATTATTAGAGCAGCCCCCAACATGCTTTTGGCCTGCACCAACTAGTTGTCTCCCAAGCAATTCCCAGGCATGGAATTGCAACATCCCACAGACCATTAGCACCAAAGGATTTGCATCCAGTCAGCCTGCTCTGGAGGCTGGCTGTGTTTGTTTACTGGGGTACTTGTGAGTCAGTCCATGCCAGCTGGCTTCTGGGCCTGGGAATATTCTTGGGAACGGTTTTATTTGCTGCTATAGACATACTTCTCTCCCTTTCTCAGTAGTGGTCAGGGCAATTAGGATGCTTAAGGAAGGTAAAGACCAAGTCAATAAAGTTTCATTCCTTTAGAATTACTTTTGATAACCAAATCCCTAAGGATGAGGTTTTTCCTTTTTTTTTTAAAAAAGCCACCTTCCCATGTTATTTTAATCCTGCTGCAACAGATGCAACACAGAATTCAACTAAATTCAGAAATTGTTTGAGGTGCAGCTTGTTTTTTCTGTAAATTAATCACATGCAGTATGTCAGGCTGGAGTTACACTTAAAGGTAGAATATGCCAATATTCAATGCTATAAGTAACCAGAAATGAGTGCCCATCACCTCAAGTCCTGGAAGCCAAGAGAGCAAAGCATCTTGCTTCTGCAGAGCTCCTCTCTTGTTTTGGACAAATTGTTTACAGCCCAGTGCATAATGTCTAAACTGTTAGGCTACAGGATTATGCTGCTTCTCTCTACCTCCAGAACAATCTGTTTAAGCCTGCAATAAGAAGATGATGCCCCAAAGCAGACCAGATGCCCTAATGGTAAAGGCAGCCCCAAAGAGATGGTGATTTTAAATACTTCCAGCTGAAGAGAGACAAAGTGGAAGGGCCAGAGGTTTCCATTTGCAGGTTGAATGCTCTAGCCATTGGGATAGAAGGTACAGTACAACCAAAGTTTACTTTGTTCCCTTCCTACTTGTAAGTACTTTCAGAGGAAATCTAGATTCTTACCTTGCAGTCTTGCTATAGACATGCAAGTCCAAAACAGAATGAGTTTTCAGACGAGCCTACATTCTACCAGTAACTCTGAGATAATTTCAAATGGCTTCTCAGAACATGATGTTTCTGGGTTATCCTAACTTTGTCTAGTCCCCAAATTCTGAGCTTTGGATTCCACTCTTGTGCCCAAATCTCATAAAATTTAGTTGTGCTGTGCTGAAATTATGGACACCTAATTACTGTAATAACCCTGGCTTTTAAATCTCTGCAGTATTTACACTGCCTTGTCACTTGGGGCCAGAGTCAAAATTCCCTGGGGACTGCCTGCATGTTGATTATTACTTTGCTTCTCATCTGGAAAATCAAGATGACTCTCCAAAAAAGAAATCTGAGGCAGAGATCAGGACTGGCTCATACCTGAGCTCCTCCAGGCCATACAGACATAGCTTCAGCCAATTTGGTTCTTTGAATTCAAACACTGATTTCAGTCAGTAGAAACACAGCATGGCTTTAACTCTCCCTGTCTAATATGAGGAGTAGCAGAGCTTTTCTACCTTACAGCAATCAGGAAGATAATTCATTCCCATTCTGGAGTCACTCAGGCTGTACACCACGGGACCCACACAAAACAGGCAACCAAAAAGATAGAAAGTTTTTGGGCGTGCAGAGGAGGCTGAATGATGGAGGCAGTTACGGATCACTGATTCTTAGGACAGACTCCCACTGTTCTAAATACTAGGGAAAGCTTCTTTATGTGTGTGCTAGTTTGAAAACAAACCAGTGGGAGGCACCAAGTCAGAATAACAATTTAATGGAAATTAAAGAAAAGGAGAAAAAAAAAAAAGGTAAAAGAAAACACTATCAAACTGACAGAGTCAAGGTACAACCTGACACCCTGTTAGGCAGGGTGGTGGTAGCAGTCTGGTAGAATGGTGGCTGCAGTCCTCTGAAGCAGTGATCCTGTAGTGAAACAGTCTGCTCTTCCTCAGGAAGTCCAATGGTGGCTGTGTAGCTCCTGTCCTCTGGAAATCCAGTGGGAAGCCCCGTGTCTCTGGTGTTCAGCCTCAGCTTATATCCACGATGGGATGCTTGGTTCCTCCCTCTGGGTGGAGCATCTCACAATGGGGTGATGAGTCATGAGGCCAAGTGTTGATTAGGCTCATTAACAGAAGATAGTCCGGAGGGAGTTATCTCTGAGTCAGGCGGCAGGACAATGATGGGCCATTAACAGCAAGATAGTCTGGGGGGAGGAGGCAAGGAAACACTGCCCCACCTGGTTTCAACAGCTCATGGGGATGGTAATAGAATACACTGCAACCCAGGACATTATCCACCCCTTATTCTATTACCATCTACATTATCCCAAATCAATACCTTCTTAAACTCTAAAACACACATACATATATATATATATATATATATATATATACACAGTGAAACCTACACACTGTTCTCACCTAAGATTAGGTCTCCTTGTGGTACACAACGGGTTTCCCCATCTTTCTGCATTACCCACCAAGTGCAACCAGGTCCTTGAGCAAAGACAATCCCACGGATGGGTTTGCCTTTGCCTGAGGTGGGATTAATCCAAACAGTCTTTCCTAAAATACCTCTCAGGTGTACCACAGGGACTCTATCTCCATCCACTGTGTGCAAGGGTTCAGACTTGGCAGGACCAGCTCGATTGATGGACCCTCGGGTATTGACCATCCAGGTGGCCTTTGCTAAGTTCACTTCCCAATTTTTGAAGGTCCCCCCACCAAGTGCCTTTAGGGTAGTTTTAAGTAGTCCATTGCAGCATTCAACTTTTCCAGCAGCTGGTGCATGATAAGGAATATGATATATCCATTCAATACCGTGTTCTCTGGCCCAGGTGTTGATGAGGCTGTTCTTGAAATGAGTCCCGTTGTCTGACTCGATCCTATCAGGGGTGCCATGTCTCCACAGGACTTGCTTTTCCAGGCCCAGGATGGTGTTCCGGGCTGTAGCATGAGGCACAGGGTAGGTCTCCAGCCATCCAGTGGTTGCTTCAACCATGGTCAACACGTAGTGCTTGCCTTGGCGGGTTTGGGGAAGGGTGATGTAGTCAACTTGCCAGGCTTCACCATACCTGTACTTTGACCATCGTCCACCATACCACAGAGGCTTCACCCGCTTGGCGTGTTTGATTGCAGCACAGGTCTCACAACTGTGGATGACCTGTGAGATGCTGTCCATGGAAAGGTCCACCCCTCGGTCACGGGCCCATCGGTATGTTGCATCTCTCCCCTGATGACCAGAGGCATCATGGGCCCAACGAGCTAGGAATAATTCTCCCTTGTGCTGCCAGTCCAGATCCACCTGTGATACTTTCACCTTGGCAGCTCGGTCCACCTGCTCGTTGTTGCGATGCTCTTCATTAGCCCGACTCTTGGGTACGTGCGCATCCACGTGTCGAACCTTCACGGTCAGCTTCTCTACTCGGGCGGCGATGTCCTGCCAAATCTCAGCAGCCCAGATGGGTTTCCCTCTGCGCTGCCAGTTGGCTTTTCTCCAGCGATCCAGCCATCCCCAAAGAGCATTAGCTACCATCCATGAGTCGGTGTAGAGATAGAGCCTCGGCCACTTCTCTCGTTCAGCGATATCCAAAGCCAGCTGGACGGCTTTAAGCTCTGCAACCTGACTCGATCCACCTTGTCCCTCGGTAGCTTGTGCAACTCGTCGTGTGGGGCTCCATACTGCAGCTTTCCACTTCCGGTTAGCGCCTACAATTCGGCAGGAACCATCAGTGAAGAGGGCATAATGTCTTTCAGTCTCCGGTAGCTCATTATATGGTGGGGCTTCCTCAGCACGAGTCACTTGCTCTTCCTCTTCTTCAGAAGATAATCCAAAAGTCTCACCTTCAGGCCAGTTTGTTATAATTTCTAGAATCCCAGGGCGATTCGGGTTTCCAATACGGGCACGCTGTGTGATGAGGGCGATCCACTTGCTCCATGTGGTGTCGGTGGCATGATGCGTGGAAGGAACCTTTCCCTTGAACATCCAACCCAGCACCGGTAGTCGGGGTGCCAGAAGCAACTGTGCTTCAGTGCCAATTACCTCTGAGGCAGCTTGGACTCCTTCATAGGCTGCCAAGATTTCCTTCTCTGTGGGAGTATAGTTGGCTTCAGACCCTCTGTAGCTTCGGCTCCAGAACCCCAGTGGTCGGCCACGAGTCTCACCAGGCACCTTCTGCCAGAGGCTCCAGGACAGACCATTGTTCCCGGCTGCAGAGTAGAGCACGTTCTTCACCTCTGGTCCTGTCCTGACTGGGCCAAGGGCTACCGCATGAGCGATTTCCTGTTTGATCTGGGCGAAGGCTTGCTGCTGTTCAGGGCCCCAGTGGAAATCATTCTTCTTGCGGGTAACCAGGTAGAGAGGGCTCACGATCTGGCTGTACTCGGGAATGTGCATCCTCCAGAAACCTATGGCGCCTAGGAAGGCTTGTGTTTCCTTCTTGCTGGTCGGTGGAGACATCGTAGTGATCTTATTGATGACCTCGGTGGGAATCTGACGTCGTCCATCTTGCCACTTTACTCCCAGGAACTGGATCTCTTGGGCAGGTCCCTTGACTTTGCTCCTTTTGATGGCAAAGCCAGCTTCCAGGAGAATCTGGATGATTTTCTCTCCTTTCTCAAACACTTCCTTTGCTGTGTTTCCCCACACGATGATGTCATCGATGTATTGCAGATGTTCTGGAGCCTCACCCTTTTCCAATGCAGTCTGGATCAGTCCGTGGCAAATGGTGGGACTGTGCTTCCACCCCTGGGGCAGTCGGTTCCAGGTGTATTGCACACCCTTCCAGGTAAAAGCAAACTGGGGCCTGCATTCTGCTGCCAAAGGAATGGAGAAGAAGGCATTGGCAATGTCAATAGTGGCGTACCACTTCGCTGCTTTGGACTCCAGCTCGTACTGAAGTTCCAACATGTCTGGCACAGCGGCGCTCAGTGGTGGCGTGACCTCATTCAGGCCACGGTAGTCCACCGTCAGCCTCCATTCTCCACTGGACTTACGCACTGGCCATATAGGGCTGTTGAAAGGTGAATGGGCCTTGCTGACCACCCCTTGGCTCTCCAGTTTGCGAATCATCTCATGGATGGGAACCATAGAGTCTCTGTCGGTGCGGTATTGCCGACGGTGCACTGTTGCTGTGGCGATTGGCACCTGTTGTTCTGCAACTCTTAGCAGTCCCACGGCAGAGGGGTCATCTGAGAGGCCAGGCAATGTACTCAGTTGTCTGATATCTTCTGTCTCCACAGCAGCTATCCCAAAAGCCCAACGATGTCCTTTTGGGTCCTTGAAATATCCATTTCTGAGATAGTCTATGCCGAGAATGCACGGGGCCTCCGGGCCAGTCACGATGGGGTGTTTCTGCCACTCGTTCCCAGTTAAACTCACTTCAGCTTCCAGTACAGTCAGCTGCTGGGATCCTCCTGTCACCCCAGAAATAGAAATGGGTTCTGCTCCCACATACCTTGATGGCATCAGAGTACATTGAGCACCGGTGTCAACCAAAGCCGTGTATTTTTGTGGGTCAGATGTGCCAGGCCATCGGACCCACACAGTCCAAAAGACCCGATTCTCCCTTTCCTCTACCTGGCTAGAGGCAGGGCCCCTCTATTCCTGGTCATGTTGCATGTTGCTCCCTTCCGGTGAATACGTTCCTGAGGTCCCTTCAAGAGGATCGGTCATAGTATCATTCCGGTACCGTCTGGAGTTCTGTGTGCGGGAGACCGGAGCAATGTTGACTCTAGATGCGCTTCTTGTGGTAGTTGTCCCTCTTTTTAGTTCACGTACCCGAGCTGCTAAGGAGGAGGTGGGTTTTCCATCCCACTTACTCATGTCTTCTCCATGTTCCCGAAGGAAAAACCAGAGATTACCTCGTGGGGTGTATCCTCTCTCCCTGGTTGGGGGTCGCCGGCTCCTAATGGCAGAGACTCTTGTTGGTTCTGGTGGGATGTGGTAAATCTCTTCCTTAAGTTCCTTTTTCAGTTTCTGATGGCCTTCTTCAATCAAGCTCCGGACTTGCTCAGCCAAAAGACTTGTTTCCACGGATGAGACATGGGTGCGAAACGGGGCTGTGACGGTGTCCTCGTAAATCCTCAGTTTGTTCACCAAGACGCCCACCCTGTCCTCGCCTTCCCTCCATTGCAGTGTTGCCAGGTAACGGGAGTATATCTCTGGTCCAAGGCGTGCGAACCTCAGCCACATCTGTGACGTGCACTGGACACCATCTGGGCTCTTAGGAAATCTCTCATCTTCTGAGAAAATGATCTCCAGCACAGCCAATTCCCTCAGGCACCGGATACCTTGTTCCATTGTGCTCCATTTTCCTTGGTGCACCTGGAGGTCTTCTTTACAAAGGTACCTGTCCCTTACACTTGTAAGCAGTCGCCGCCAGAGGCTGAGGGTTTCTTGGGTTCTCCCGATCCCCTGGTCAATGACCACATCCCGGGACAGAGATCCCAGTTGCCTGGCCTCACTTCCGTCCAGAATGGTGTCATTGGCTGCAGCGTCCCAGATGCGGAGCAGCCAGGTCAGGATAGACTCGTTCGTCTGGCGGGTGAATTCCCTCCGCAGGTCTCGCAGCTCACCCAGGGATAGTGACCGAGTGATGATCTCTGGCTCTGCCTCTTCTGCTGGGTGCGAAGGTCCTGCTGCATCCTCGTCAGTCACTATGCGGACTGATTTGCTTTTTGATTTCTTCTTCTGCACGGGGGCAACTGCAATCGGTTTAGGCTGTTCTGGTTCAGTGATGGTTTGCGTGGGGACGCTGACAGTGCTTTTGGTTCCCTTCTCCTCTGTGTCAGTCTGCGTGGACATGGACGCTGTTGTCTTGTGTCTGGGTTCTTTCTCCTCTGTGTCAGTCTGCGTGGACATGGACGCTGTTGTCTTGTGTCTGGGTTCTTTCTCCTCTGTGTCAGTCTGCGTGGACATGGACGCTGTTGTCTTGTGTCTGGGTTCTTTCTCCTCTGTGTCAGTCTGCGTAGACATGGACGCTGTTGTCTTGCATCTGGGTTCTTTCTCCTCGGTGACAGTCTGCGTAGACATGGACGCTGTTGCTTTGCATTTGGTTCCTTTCTCCTCTGTGTCAGTCTGCGTAGGCATGGTGTTTGTTGCTCTGCTCTTTTTCCCTCCCTCATCCTGAGGATGCTGTGCCATAGCTCTGATTCTAAGCATGGTGTACATGGTGCAGGCTGTACAGAGAAGACAAAGCAGAACTGACAGCAAGTTTATGCCGTCTTTGACATCCAGAGGGAATTCAATATTTTCAAAAACTGCTGTGCCTGGCCTGAAAGGCTGGAAGAAACCACTCTCTACTCCTCCCACCAGGGGCTGGGTGCGATTGTTGAGGAGATCCCAGACATAGGAGCCCAGACTAGGACAGCCAAACAAAACTGAGTATATACTCCGAATGGTATTCATCGCCTCACAGGTTATTATGCTGTAGACATAATAAACCATTAAAGCAATTCTCATACCATTCCCTGGTTTTAACAGGAGTAATACTACAGGCAGGTAGTTCCCCATGTGAGGAAAAATATAGAGAGCAAGATACAGTACCCACATAGACAAGCTGAGCACCATGGTGAATAGGTTTCCGTTAACACAAAATTGTAATTCTGACTTTCTCTCAGAGCTGCCCCACGTTGGGCGCCAAATTATGTGCTAGTTTGAAAACAAACCAGTGGGAGGCACCAAGTCAGAATAACAATTTAATGGAAATTAAAGAAAAGGAGAAAAAAAAAAAGGTAAAAGAAAACACTATCAAACTGACAGAGTCAAGGTACAACCTGACACCCTGTTAGGCAGGGTGGTGGTAGCAGTCTGGTAGAATGGTGGCTGCAGTCCTCTGAAGCAGTGATCCTGTAGTGAAACAGTCTGCTCTTCCTCAGGAAGTCCAATGGTGGCTGTGTAGCTCCTGTCCTCTGGAAATCCAGTGGGAAGCCCCGTGTCTCTGGTGTTCAGCCTCAGCTTATATCCACGATGGGATGCTTGGTTCCTCCCTCTGGGTGGAGCATCTCACAATGGGGTGATGAGTCATGAGGCCAAGTGTTGATTAGGCTCATTAACAGAAGATAGTCCGGAGGGAGTTATCTCTGAGTCAGGCGGCAGGACAATGATGGGCCATTAACAGCAAGATAGTCTGGGGGGAGGAGGCAAGGAAACACTGCCCCACCTGGTTTCAACAGCTCATGGGGATGGTAATAGAATACACTGCAACCCAGGACAATGTGCACTGACTGAGTACAGCTGAAGGACAAGGTACTTGGAGCTCTGTGACACAGGAGCAGAATGGAGTAAGGTGCCAGCCAAAGCAGGCAGGCAGGGGAATTCTCAGCTGGGAGATCCTGGCTGCCTTCCAGCCTTGCTCATTGCTCATATGCATAAATACATACATACATATATATATAAAATTACACACACACACACACACACACATATATATATATATCTCAGAACTTTTAAAGGAATCATTATCTTACATATGTCTTCTAGATTGGCTAAGTTTTTTATCTCATATCTTGTCATAGAATAAATCTACAGATGCCTCATCTGTGATTATCCTCATCTTCCACATAAACCACTCTGTTAAACAATCACGTTGATAGAAATTTCTATGCCTCTCTTCTCAGAAAAAAAAATTAGGACTAAATATTCCGACAGTGCAGTAGTTGGAATATCTGCACTGGACAAGAAATACAGGTAGGCACTCCAAAGATCTTCAAAAACACAAAATATCTTTTCACACCTAACACAGATATGGGTGAGCAAAGGTATTGGCTAAAGGCAGAAGGGAAGAAGGAATACCTAAATGGATTTCATGAAAAAAGTAACTGTTCATTTCTTCCACCTTAACCCCCCCACTTTACTAGTT
Organism: Corvus moneduloides; assembly: GCF_009650955.1. NCBI lineage: Eukaryota > Metazoa > Chordata > Aves > Passeriformes > Corvidae > Corvus > Corvus moneduloides. The sequence continues at coordinate 102,357,773 of NC_045476.1, read as the reverse complement.
TCCAGGTAATTCTAATTTAATTCCTTTCATTAACGTCTTACAGCTTGTTCAGCCAGCTCTGCAGACAGTTGATTTTTATTACTACACGCCTCAGTGACTTTCTATACTAGGATTTGTTTTTTTTACTGACTATACACTTCTTTAAATCTCTTCAAAATTCTATTTTGTCTTTTCATCGTTTAGTCTGCCTTTTCAATCAACCTTATCACTTACTTATCACATTCTTCTATAAAACAAATTCTATATATATTATATAACAGCAAATATTTACCATTACGGTTGCTGCTTTCAGAGGTGTGATTTCAAGGTTTTTATTGTGGTGCTGCTGCTAGTGAAAATTGCTGGAAAGACAGAAAAATAGCTTGATTATGATATTGTCACTATTTGACATGTGAAAGAACAACATTTGGAAAGCACTTTTGAATAATAAAAGAGCTTTTAAGATCCACAACTGAGAGTATTAAGTATTAAGGCACTGAAACTTCTTAATCAGATTGGTTTCACTCTTAATTAGAAAGGCAGAGTTCACACTGACACCTGCTGTTAAGATTGTCTAACGTTTCCCATTATAAGACCATTTTCAACTTGATTGTGTGGGCTGATCTCTTCTGGAGTAAGTGTCATCTTCAGAATTAAATCAAAGGATAAAAAGAGAGAGTGTTTCAGATGAACTTGTGATTTTCAATAATTATGTGGGCGATAATAGCTTGCTTACTTCATATGGACTCTCAGTTATTTCATTTTAAAAAATCAGTTATCTATATCCTTTGAAAAAAGAACTTGAATATCTGCACTTTCACTTGCTGAAGTTCCCTAGAGAGGCATTCATACTTTGCCAAGCTACCAGCCCCAGAAAAACCAGACAATACACACTGACTTAAGTGGACAGGTATTACAATTTTGTATCCAATGTCTTTGAAGATTCTACTTTTACCTGAGACAAATCAACAGGAGTGAAAAAAGACAGCTGGGGAACTCAAACACCGACAAAGTATGTAGGATGAGGACAGAGGTGTTGCAATGGGATGTATAAAACAGAAGAAGAATAGAGAAGTTTGGTAAGACATGAAATGACAGTGAAAAGAACAAATACAAGAAAAAAGAGAAGGAAATATGAGGAAAAGGATAGGAGGCAACAGGCATTTTAATGATGAAGCATTAAATCAAAACTCTAATGTCTTGACACTTCTTTGATCTTTAAAAACTGCTGTAATTTTTCATTTCCTTTTACTTACATGTCCACAGAAAAGATAACACATTTTTGTTGCTTCTTTGGTACTAAAACAATGATGAAGTTCAGTGCAAATGGCTTAGGCAGCCCAGGAGATAATTCATATGGAAAATGAGCCTGCAGTTGTTCTAACCTCCCCCACAAAAAGTCAGCATCAGGCTTCTCTGAAGGTGACTGCACACCTGGAAACTCAGTCCAGACATATGCTATTACAAAATGATTTGTTCTTCTCATAGAAGTGATATTACTCCATTCACGTTACATAGGAGATATTCTCCATAAAAGAAATGTTGTTTGAAATTACTGGCATCCCTAAAATTGCAATTGCTGAGTGCTCATCTGCTAAGAGCTACATATGAAATTATTGTTTGCTTTTTAATTGGGATGATTTTGCACCTTCTTCTTCTCTCCATCACCTTTGAAGAGGATTTGGAATCAGACAGTTTGGGGGTTTGACACTGAATTTGCCCCTAGTTTTCTATATGATTTTTGAAAATTCAGTAAACCCATCTGCCTTTGCTGTTACGATTTTTGAAAATTCAGTAAACCCATCTGCCTTTGCTGTTACAATATTTATAAAATAAATATGTGTGACCTATGAGCAATATACAGAGCTTTCCACATGTACATTGGCAACTACATTTTGGCCCAGGTCAGCGGATGCTGAATGTAGCAAAGACCACAATTTACATTAGTTAAGGGCAATCCTCCATGTCCTTCTTTGATGTCACACGGCTCAGCATTTACACCTCCCTTCTCCTGTACTGATGACTCATAGGAGCCCAACATATCATGGTCATCTGCCACCTAAATACCACTTCATTAAGTAGAACACCTGCAGTGATTTTAACCACAGCCCACCATATTTAGCCACTACTGGTCTGTATTAGACCAGCATGCATGAACTAGTTGGAAACTATCTGGTTGTCTCAGCCCTATGGGGTTTTAAGAAAATAGATTACTTGGTTTCTTTTCATTATTTAAATAATGAAGAATATTGAAATAAACATTTGTTATGATGCTGACTGTGTTTTTGAGCTGGTGTATTCTTCAAATACTGATAACGATTATAGAGAAAAATTAATTCAAACAGCTGTGCTCCTGATGTAAATTGGCAATTATGGGTTTCATTTAGTTTAGAGTCCCAGGAGGTCATCTGAAAGTGTCATGTGGTTCTGGACTCTGAAATATGTTAAAAGATATGTGCTTACCATTTGCGTTTCAACAAAACAGTTAAATGAGTTAAAACATACAGTAGCTGGAAAATTGCAAATGTAAATGAGTATCAAACTAATTGTACTTGATTAAAAAAGAAATTCTTCAGTATTTAGTGTTGAGTTGTGGTCATACACCTTGCTAAGTCTCTGTGCACAGAACTGCTGAGCAGCATTCACCATGTCTTTGGATGCCCTCAATGTACTATCAAGAAGTATTCTGCTTAGTACTTTAGTATCTCTATTTCCCTCTATTTTACCCTCTGACTTTTCCTTCCACTCTATTTTTTTATTATGATTATAATTATTTATTGCCCCTAGTAATTTAGCTTCTTCCTGGTTCCTTTTTCCATAGTCTGCCCCTTGTCATTGAGAATATCTCTATCTTTCAGCCTGAAGAGTGGTAGCTGAAGTGATTTTTAACATGAAAGTTATTCTATGTCTCTGACCATCCTAGTCAGCCTTGACTAAATGTTCTTCAGTCCCTTTTTGAGGTGGTAGGGAGGGACAAGACCAGAACTGAACAACATATTACAGATAGGGCAAAACCACAGATTTACACTATGGCAGAGTACTAGTCCCTCTTCTGTTCTTCATTCTTCTCCTAATGGCTCCTAATATTTGATTTGCTCTTTTGAACACTACTGAACACTGATGTTTCCGTGTGACTATTGATCATAACTCCAAACTCTCATTCCAGGCAGCTCATGAAAGTGAAATTAGCATTTCTTCTCTTTATGTACATCACTGAACATTTATCTACACTGAATTTAAGCTGTCATTTTATTGCTCAGTCACCAAGTTTTACTACCCTGAATAAATTGATATCATCAAACTTGATTACCTCACTGCTACCATGCTTTTTGAAGTAATTTATAGCCATGTTGAACAGGAAAGGCTCTAGCATAGATCATACAGAACCTTCTACTGTGAAAATTGACCATTTACTCCTATCTTCTAAGCATTTAACCATACAAGGGTCTTCCCTCTCACGACATCGTGCAAAGTTTCCCTAAAAGCCTCTAATAAGACATTTCTCAAAAGCCTTTTGGAAAAACCAAGTAAGCAACATCAATTACATCATCACATCGCAGTTATCCACAGATGTTGATAAGAATTCAGAAAGGCCAACAAAAACATCATTTTATCAAGATATTAAGTAACTGTTCTTGATAGCTAATCTGCACAGTACAGATGTCATGTTTAACAAAAATGCTTAAGAATTTTGTACTTCCCCAGGTCTCTTCTTAAAAAGTTTTTAAAAAGTTGCCTTCAGATTTGCAGTTGTCCTTGGCTGCCCAGGCATCTTTGAGAAAGTTACCACTGTCATGGTTGACGAGTCATTCGATTCTTTTAGGCTTGAATTCCTCCTGAACTCTATCACGAACACCACCTTGTCCTGGCAATATGCTGCTCTTTGTGTGCTCTGTTTGCTCCATCTGTAGTTTTCTGTAGCCACTTTATTTCCACGTGGGTCCTCTGAGAAATATCACAAAAAGACAACTTCAGATCAGAATCTGCCCTGTTTCTTGTGCAGTGAGTGCTGATGAAAATACTTAATTGTAGCTCCTCTGCAATGGCCTAAATCCTCCTCTGAGTGCTCTCTTCATACCACAATTACCATCCTTGCCCTTCAAATTTTGGCTTAATTCCTGCTTTTGATATATTGGAAGAAAGATTTGTTGCTACTTGTGAATTCTTCTGGTAGATGCTCCTCAAAATTCTTCTTGTCTTCTTGTGCTTTTACATGTTACCTGCCAGAATATGCAATTTTTTCTATTCTTTTAATATGGACATCAGTTTTTTGCAGAGCATCTCCTTGCTTTCATTATCCTTGTCACTTGCTCCTCAGTATGTGGGTTTTCTTCTGCCATTTCCCACACTTTTCTTCATAAGTAGGTGTGTTGGCCCAATGCTTCCAGTGTGGTGGTGACCAAAAAAAATTGACGTGAACTAAGAAGATTTCATTCTTTTAAACAAGGTGCTTCTTTTCCACAGTTCCCTTTTTTGAGGAGCCCAACTGTGGTTGCTCCTAGAAGAACGCTGAAGCCGAGTGGGCTGCAGCAGCCACTGCAGAGCAATCCCTGAGCTGTGAGGCTCTGGGGCAGCCCCTGGAAGCTGCTCTGACCCAGCTCACAGGCTGCAGACCCTCCTGGGCTCTGCCCAGCCAACTGCCCCAGACCCATCTACTGAGCCATCTCTGTGTTACAGTCTTATGGTATTTGACCCATGGCTGTAGGCAAATAAGGCAGCCCATGATTACTCTATTGCCTGATTTGGCTGCTTCTTTAACAGACTTAGGATACTGAAAAACCAGTGTTACCATCTTTGCTGGGCAGTTACAAACCAAATTATACATTTTTTTGATTTAGGCTTTGAGTTTCAGTCCATGTGTATTCATACGGTTGTTTGATGAAGCAAGTTCAACATTCATGGGAGTTTCTTCATTATAGTTTAACTTTTAAGAAGTAAATAACACCATATCACCACCATGAAGGCCTACTTAATTTTTACCTTTATCAACAAATTTTTTGTTTCGGTGTTATAATCTGTGGATTAACTTTCTTCTGTCAAGATTCTGGTAAGTGTACTATGCCACTTCTTCCACTTAGGGCAGGACTTGCCTCCCTCATCGTGTATCTTATTTTTTAAGAAGTTGTTTCTGCCACATCTCCTTCTTTAACTGGAAGCCTATTTGATTTTTCTCTGCTTTGACTGATGTATCTGAAGTTGCATAACATTACCAGTACCACAGTTTCCACTTCAAATCACATGTTCTTCTGAACATACTGGCTTTCTCAACACTTCTTTGTTTACAAGCTCATGATACTCCTGATCTTAACTGCCAGAAGCTCAGTTCCCTAATGACCCCTCTTGTATGTCTTCCTTGTATGAAGGCAATGTCTCTAAATCCTATTAAATCTGGCTCCTTGATTTTTGCAACTTTAATATCCGGCTGAGGGGATAGAATTTGTGTTTGGCACCAGTATATTGTGCTTGCCAAAAGCATAACAACACAAATCCTTTAAAATGGGGTCAGTTCCATAGTCTCTTTCAAGTCTGGTATACCCTCTTGGACCATCATGCCAGCACAGCCCAGGCTGACAAGCTGTGGAGAGAAGAAGAATCAGTGTGAGAGTGGTAGGGAGGGAATTTCTAAGTGAGAACAGCCACCAACTATTTCACAATGTGCACTTACATCCCCAGAAGGGCTCTAAGTAACACTCCTTCATATGAATTAACGCTGTGAAAACACAAAACAATTAATTATATTGTATTGTTTGCTATTGCACAAGTTTCCAAAATTACAAGACTGTGAACATGAACATTCAGATATTTATATTGACCTAGAAAAGTTCAGGCTTAATTTTAAGACAGAAATCTTTATATCAGATTTTTTTAATAAAAGTTTAGAAGAAAATTTTATTATTCTAATAATATTTCTGTTGTTCAAGGAAATATAATCGCTTACTTTCTTATTCTCACCTTCTCTGCAAGCACATACTTACTTATTTTTGTGTTTTCTCACTGTGAGCTCAGTTATATTAATATCTCTGTGTGTGAAACAGAGTGAGATACTCCCATCAACAAATAGGAAAAATATAGGCTTGTGAAATTATAAAAAGTCCTTAGTTATCTGTCTAAAGAATAGATTAGCACTGGTTACAGCAGCTAAGATCTCTGCCCTCCAAGAATGAAGCTGGGAAACTTAGTTTTTTTCTTCCTCAGGATGAAAGTATTTAGTCTACGTTGCTACTTCAGGGGAAGTCCTATGCATAGTCTAACTCTGAAGTCTGTAAGTTTGTTTCCATTGAAAATTTTGGGAGAAAAACATCTCCTGTGCACTGAAATTCAAGCTTCTGTGGTCTATGCAGCACACAGATTCCAGGGCTCTGTAGCATGTCCAAATCTGGAAAAATACAACAGATTTGAGGAAATACAAGTAGTGTCCAAATACAAATATTTTTTTCTATTAAAAAAATCCTTCATGTGAAAAGACCAATGGTTCAAACATAGTCTTCATAGTGAAAAGAATATGTAAAGTGTAATTTGTAGGAATGGAAAGCCTTATTTCTGAAACTGCTCTGCAGGAGGTGTCTTTATCTGTGGAGGGCAGAATGATGTCCCGAGACTGTACTTGTTACTTGTAAAGGTGACTACATTTTCCAATGGTACCTTGATGTATGAAGAAAAGTCACAGGCAGTTCATGCTTTTAGAGGACTTCTAGGATTTTACATTCTCTCAAGAATTAATGAACGGGGTTTTTCTAAAAAAAAAAAAAACAACAACTGTGGTCAAGAATCTGGGGAAGACTGGTACTGAATTACGCAAATAAGCTGAATTCTAGAATTGTCCAATAAAAATCCTCATCATTTAGAAATTGGAATGAAGCTGCAGGAGATTGAACAAAAATGTGCAAAAGCTTCATGTTACCATTATGAGAAGATACAGACAAAAACAATATGGACAGCAACTCTCCAACAGAGCACTCTCGGGGACAATTTGGCATGTAAGAGAGGAAAAGAACAAAAAGACAGCAAAAAGCCTGCCCAAGAACTCACCCCCATCACCAAAATCATCAAAAAGCAATACCGAGCAGAAAAGACAGGCAAATTACAAGATCATACATAAAATTTCTCATGATGTACTATGAAGAAAAAATAAGGCGATGGACAGATCTTCTGTTTGGGGTCATACACTTGCAGCAGAAGAAATTATCATGCCAAAACTTGTAGTCAAGGGAAAAGGAAATAGGAGAGGAAAAAGAAGAGGAGGAAGGAGGAAGGGAACAAAAAGGCAACATAAAACAGGAAACATAAACCTCAGCCTATCGTAAGACATCAAGACAAGGCAGCATACAAACAGGAAATTAAATGCCAAGTTCACAGTAAGGCATCAGTGAACCTAGTAGGTTATGAAGACTCCCACACTATTACTTGAGCATACACAACAAAATTGAAAACATAACAAGATAGATGAAAATTATAAAATGCATGATCAGAAAACCACAAGGATCATGCAATAACCCCCCAGAAAAGACACAGAAAGAAAACATACAGAGAACACTTACAGGCTGAAATTTCAGGTAGTGCAGACAACATGGAAACTAGTGTCACTGAAAGAAATAATGAAGCTTCTTAGAGGTTTCTGACAAATGATTTAAAAGAGATTCAAAAATTTTAAAAAATCAACACCCTATAGTATCTAGAGCAGATGATAGACTGGCATCCCTGCAGCAAAGCTGCTGAAAGATTAGCAGGTTGTATCTGAAGGACTGGAACATCTTCCAGGCATATTACACTTGAACAGAGAATATAGTTCAGCTGGTGGCGAACCTGCATCACAGGGTATACATTACATAAATAGAAGAAAAATAGGATAATCAAATGCAATAGAAAAGAGACAGCTCTGGTCATAGAGCCTCAGACTGACGAATGTGATAGTAAAAACTGCGCCCTTAGGAAAGCTGCACAAAAAAAATGGTGATATCTATGCTTGGTTTTAAACACGGAAGGAGATTTAAAATCCCAGTGTAGGAGCCAATCTAGGTAACGTGGTGCTGTAGGAATTCATAAGAATCCAATTAGAACTCTGACACTGACAACAAATGTAATGTCTATCCTTTAGAGGATCAGTTTGAGTTAGTGCCCAGCTGGCAGAAGGTGAAAGTCACACAGATGTGAAATATATAAGTTCAGTAACATATGTTAAAAGAAGCTGCTAGACTCAGTGCTGTTCTCATTTGATTAGTCATCCTGGTCTCAAAATAGATTTCACCTTTAGTACAGCTCTACTCTCACAATGTACTACAGTACAACCCTACCTTACTATACTGGATTTCCTCTTAAAATACTGAACTGACATGCAGCCTCATGGCTGCCAATAAGATTTTAATGGATATTATTCAAAGGGCATTTACCTTTTCAATCTTCATTAAATGTGTGTGTGGGGGGGGGGGTGAAGGGGGTTGTAATAACTAGATTTTCACAAGGAATTAGTTTTTCATCAAAATACTATTTTCCACTGGAATAGCACCTTTAGAAGCAAGATAGCTGACTGTGCTGGAAACCCAAGTCCTTTAGCCACACAAAAGGAAATCAAGAAAGTGTAGGAGGCACCATTTCTTTGATAAATGAACAAACCAACACAACAAAGCAGGACACATTTACCTTTCCTTGGAAATTAATAACTTAAGATTGTAAAACTACCTCTTTAGTGAAATCCTTCATAAACAATGCATACTGCAGTTCTCACAGTGTATAATTTTAACAATTTCATACATTCTGAACATACACCAGGCCTATTCTAGCTTTTGCTATTACAGCAATACGAGAGAAGACTGTTGCTTTTATTGACATTTCCACATTACTGCAGGTTCTAGTCCAGATTATGCACTATAACCATAAAGTTCCTATTTCCAGGACAGCTTATTTCATTTTGGCAACGGCACTAAGTCACTCTTAAGTATATTTACTGTTTTGTGCCAACAGTTTGCAAATACAGTGTTCAGGCCAGGTTGGATGGGGCTGGGAGCAAACCTGGTTTAGCGGAAGGTTCCCTACCCATGGCAGAAGGGTTGGAACTCAATGACCTTTAAGACCCTTCCAACCCAAAGCATTCTATGAAACTTGATGGTATAGCTCTCAAAACACCCTTCTATGGAGGCCTGGCTATACTGTGTGTGTAGGATATTGAGATGGCCTCTCTTTCTCTCACTTCTGGCTGAACACAGAACTACAGAACTACTTTGGTGTATCAGCATTTTCATCATGCTGGAAAAATTGTGATTTTTTTTCCTTAAAATGCCATCGGCTGAAGCCAAAGCATGACACAAAAATGCATTTACTAGAAGTATGTTTGTTTCTAGTTGTCTTGGTTTGAAAGACAGGTGTCTGCTAAGGAAGGCAGACGCCTCCCTTGGAATGGCAGATGTAACCCCTTTCCCTCCGAGTTATAATAATTTTGAAATCAAGGGCTTTTAGGCAAAGATGTGGGAATATAGGAATAACAGTTCTTTACTATTGTATATATAACCAGTCAAACAAACAGCAATAACTCTGGCAGTAACAGCAAACAATCACAAACCCAGTGCCAGCCTTCTCGGCTGTCGGGCCCTTTCCCCTCGGGTGCAGTTCCGCTCGCAGCCGGCAGGGGCGCTGGCGGCTCCCGGTGAGCAGGGCAGGTGCGATGGTTCCCCCGCGGCTGCAGGGGGCGCTCCGGAGCGAGCTCGGGAAACACGCGGCACCGGTGCCCTGGGATCCCGGGAAGGGATGGAACAAAGGCTTCACAAACCCCTGGGCAGCCGATCCCGGTGTCCAGCGGGACTCTCGGGAACAGCAGGCTGGAACGGCAGGCTGGAGCGGCAGGCTGGAGCGGCAGGGACGAGCACAGATCCCAGAGGACAGACGAGATGTATCCAAACGGGGAACCCCCGAGAGGTCGGGCAGGTTGAGCAGGGCTACAGCGTAGCGAAGGCTCGAAGCAGCAGCAGCGGGGCAGGGCAGCCACAGCCCAGCCTCCAGCAGGGCAGGGAAAACAGCTTTGGGATCCCGGCATTGTTTCCAGCAGAAAAGAAAAACGGCCGAAGAAAAAGAACCAGCAGCTTCTCTGCAGCTTCTCTCTCCGAACACCGAGAGCGAACTGACCCCACACCCAGGTGAAACAAAGGAGTAGCCAGGCCCACCCCACCCCCAATGGGCAGCTCTTTTTGTCTTTCTTAAGTACAGCCATTTGTCCCCTAGCAACATGCATATGGGAAAAAATTCCTTTAACAGGAAAAAAACTAGGACTAAACTAAAACCCCAACACTAGTTCACAAGCATTCAGACATGCAAAAGCCAAAACATAAGAGCTCAAAAGGTGTGTTACTTATTTAAATGTCATTATTTTAAGCAAATTGTAGAGGGATTTTCCAGTCTGTATTACTACACATCTACAGCCTTAACTCAGGGAAAGTACTGTGCTGCCTGCCCCAGCCTGGAAAACATGGACAGAGAGATGTCACATGACCCCTAAAGTGAAATGGGAAAATAAAGAAAAAAAATTACCACAGTCTAATAATTTGTTTGAAACATATTGAAAAAGAATAAATTTGAAGTTTTATTGGAATGGACTCCTCCTGAATTAAAATTCATGCTAACATCAAAATTTTCAACCACGGGTTTCACTGGTGAGTGCAGCAAATGATTTCATGTGCCTTTTTAAATAAAAAAAAAAACAAACCCCAAGACTGATAGATAATCTGACAAATAGAGGCAGACTATTCAAATAAATAGCAGTGAGACATCTGGCATGGAAATTTTAGTCCAAAGATTTCAAGTGTGACAAAGCCATAAGCAAATGAAAAAAAATCTTACAATAGTAAAACAGTATCTGACAACTGCAAATAGTACCCTACTTAGTAGTTAGCTTTACTGTAACAGTTCACTGAATTTCATTAGTTTGCCTTAAAATTTAGCAGCACACCAAGTACTACCGGTTGGTAGTAAAACCTAGAACTACTCTGCTGCTACAGTTCATCTGCAGGTATAAAATAAGTGTAACTTTTAATGTTACATATTTTAAGGGATGACACTACAGCTGCTTTTCTTCCTCGAAATTAGCAATACCAGATAAAATCAATCATAGAGAGAGTTAAAGGCTAACCATCTCGCACTCTCTGTATTACATTACAGACTCCATCTGGGAAACAGACACGTGGTTTCTTTGTATGGACAACAAAGCATAAGTAATGGTCTGCTAGGCCCTCACCTGAGAAGGCACTGGGTTGTAATGCTAGGCACACCCCAAAACTGAGAGTTTCCTGTGTAGCACTTCTGGAGTAATGCCAGAGACTTTAGAGAAAGACTATAATCAGTGATTTTATTATTTACAAAATACTAAAATTTTGAAATATTTTGAAGTATCAGCACTATCAGCACTTCTACAAATGCAGACAATAGAATCACTGACAAGTAGCACAGAAGTTTTAGCAATGCATGCAGTACATTTCTTCCCAGAGCTGCAAAGTGCAGGTGGAAAATATCATGTCAATCACACAGACAAAGAAGTAAAATTACAGAGAGATTAGACAACTTGGAAATGTCTATAAAGTTAGGCATATGATATACCACTTATTAATAAAAATTTTCATATGCTCTTCTACACACATTCCATACACTCTTCATAAACTGCATATCTCCAGTACCACAAGCTTCTTCAGGCTCTGAAGAAAAACATTATGTCTATTCTGATTTTATGCAGAGCTAGTTTTATACAGAATGAGACTGATGCAGAAGTGTTAAAAGACTGATAGGCAATGACAAACATATCACATAAATGTGGAAGAGATAATGAACAGACTTTTGCAGTACAAAATTAAACACAATTGTATGTACTGCTGCTGAACACTGAAAGACATGCAGGGAACAATAATGTTGAAAAGCTAAAGTAGAAATGAAATTGGCTTTTGCATTAGACAATTTTCATTACTACCTGTACAGACAGAAGTTGCCTGCACATACAATCTCATTTACTTTCCTGTAAAGTGTGCATCAGGTCTTTTCAAAACTGAAAACAAACTCAAGATTCAAGGTTCTTAATCCTAAAGCAGACGACCTCAATAAAAAATACAGAAAATTTTGATAACAAAGTTAGAACAAAATCAGAAGCATGTAAAATAATGAGCTTGTTCAAAGTTTTTCTAGATACTGATTCGGTTCGATTTCTTTGGTTTTGAGTCCTGTCCCTGGGGCCTCTCTGAAATCACGCAAAAAGCTGTCATTGTGTTTCATGTGCTTGTAGGTTGTAGTTCACTGCTAAAACGACCGGCGATCATAATATTGTATCACAGAACTATCCTACAGCCACCAGAGGCCACTGCTGTTCTTTGCTCTTTTCCTGCCTGCAGCTGGGCTGCCGCGAGTAGTCAGCTCACGGAGGCCCCAGGCAATGGTCACACCAGCTTCAGTCCTCCTTTCCCTATTTATATGCCAATGCTGCACTTCTGCAGAGAAAATTAAAAACAGTACACTTCTTATTGGCGGAGAGAATGCAAAATTATCTAAATATTGCTTACCCAACCTTAGCCTTCAGGAAGAAATGGAACCTTGCATTCCAAAAACCTTAATTCATTCTTTGATATGATTAAATTGGGTTGCTTAAGGCAAGTTTTTAGATGTAATTTAATTAGGTATCTGAAAGGCTTTAACTTAAGAAAAAACTCTCAACATTCATTTGCAATGGAACAAGATAAATGAATTAATGAAGTGATAATTAACATTCAACGATGAGAAAACTATTAAGCAATGCTTTGCTACTATAGTTTAGAGATATCAGTACCTAGCCACCCTATTTTTTGATCAGTGTTCTGAAATACTTGACTAATACTATTTGTAGAGACTACAGAAAGTGACATTAAAGTAATAAATGTAATAAATGAGGAAAGGATCATCCAGCCTGATTTATGCATCATATTAAATGTGTTTTAATACAGGGTATTGAAACACTATGTATTTGGTAATAAAGAAACTGGCTACATGCTGGCATACGGGATGGGGGGAGGAAAAAGGGACGTCCTGGAAGGCAATGAGGAGAACTTGAGCATTTTAACAGTTTAGCAAATAAACAGCAGCAACCCAGTTCAGTGGCAACGGGCTTTGGATCCATTTTTGGCTGAAAGACTTGAGTAGCTAAAAAAAAAAAAAAGGTAGTTTGATCACTGCAGGCAGTATTCTCATACTAGTTCCCTCTATACAGAAATATACTCCTTTAAAAAAGGCATTTAAAAACTAAAAGTTGCAGAAAAACCCTATAATTAATGAGAAAGCTGTAGAATTTTAAATAGATGAAACTACTGAGATAATGGTAGAAGAGTAATCAAGTCATACATCGAAAGTAAATACGTTCTATTAAGTTATATTTAGCAAGAAAGAGGTGTAATAAACACCTAATTTTAGAGGCGGAAGCCCTATGTATTAAATGATGACATACAGCAGTGTCTTTGAAAGCAATGTGCTTTCATGAAGTGCTGAACGTGCTGTCAAGAAAAGCATATGCAACTTTATTGGTATCTTTCCGGAGCACAGTTCTATTGCACACAAGTTACAGGGAACAAAATCAAACACTATGGCTTACGATACCAAAAAATTGCTATTGAATGACCCAATGATCTTTTATGACACCTCACATCAAGATCTGGAGAGGGACTTCTGACAAGGCTCACTCACAAGGAGTGATAGGGCAAGTGGGAATGACTTTAAATGGAAGGGTGCATTAGATACTAGAAAGGAATTCTTTACTGTGAGGTTGGTAAGACACTGGCACAGGCTGCCCAGAGAAGCTGTGGATGCCTCATTCCTGGAAGCGTTCAAGGCCAGGTTGGATGGGGCTTTAACAGCCTGGTCTAATGAAAGGTGTCGCTTGCCATGGGCAGGGGCATTGTAACGAGATCATCTTTAAGGTCCCTTCCAACCCAAACTGCCCTGTGATTCTAAGATCTCCTTAGGCAGCATTCGCTTCAGGTAGCAAAGCTTGGGCAGGGCACAGCCAGGCCAAACAACTCCGTCAAGTTCAGTCGGCTTCAGCAGCAAACCCCGCCTGCCCTGGCAGCTGTGCAGGCTGGAAGCCATCGCCTTCCTGGGCACCAGGTGAGTCCCTGTGAGGTAAAGAAATTCAGCCAAATTAAATTTATAAAGAAATAGATTTTATTCCGCGGCCGAAAGATCGGTCACATAGAAAGCCACGATCAAGAAAAGCAGCTCCGAGCCCGGGATCGGAGCTGGGTGAACACGCATAGGTCTGACCTCTATCGCATCAGACCTCCCAAGTTTACAAATGCTGCTTCGGCTGGTTCGTTCTTATACAGTTTTTGGGCAGAGTCCGAATTAATTCTATTCTTCTCGTAATTTTAGCATATTCATGAAGTTTTCTTGTCCCGAAGTTGGGCTGCACAAAGCCTTTCCTGGGTCTGATGAATTGTCCATCCTAGATGATGAATGGGCCATCTCTGGTTCCTGGAGCAGTTATTTTTAGTTCTCGGAATGTCCGATTCCTTATCAGATGAGATGTAGATATCAGAAGGTGGTGATCAAGTCGTCATGGTGTCAACGTCCCGGTGATAAGATCCAACCCCACCTGGGTGGAATCCTCACTTATTGATTACATCTGTGAGAGAACTTCTTTTAGTGTTGTGAAATTTTTCTCTCAGCCAGGCTGGTGGAGGGATTTTGTGTTACAGAGGGGATACTGTAACATGCATATATCAAACCAGAAGTCCCATGGAAAAGAAATATATATGGACAGACGGATTCTTGGTAGATGTTTCAGAGATGTTTATTTCCCCAGCCGCATGGCCGGGGCTCTGCCCAGGAACTGTTCCAGTCACGGGACCAAGGGTCCTTCTGCCCGCGCAGGGAACACAAACCAACCAATGGGAACGAGGCTGAGCAGGGGCAGGGAAGCCCCGTGTCTGTGCCCTCAGGGCCCCTCTCCCAGGGCTACACGGCCGGGGGAGGAGACTCCAACACCTCACCCATTTTATTTTAATAAAAGGAGAATGAAAACAACTGGATAAACATAACAAGAACAGTTTCAAAACAAAACAAGCCACCCTCCTGAGTCTTTAAATGTCCAAACAGATTCTGTGGAACATCTTAGGGCTGACAGAAGGGAGACAGAACTCTCTGAGCGTGCTTTGTGGGGAAACTGAGGCAGGAGAGGGTTTAATTTCTTCCCTCCCCCTTTTCATCCCCACTTGGCACTGGAAAGGGATTTTTGGGGAAACAATTGGCAACGGTATGGTTTTGTGAGGGAAACCATGGATGAAAAAGCAGATTGGGAATACACTGGGGGTAATAAGACATAGGGTAAAAGGGAAAGGTGGGATTAGGAAAGGGAGACTGTAGGGGGGGCTTACAATGGAGATATTGTCCAACATGACTACGATTTTTAGCATATATACTGCCTTTTACAGGAACACCATCAGGCCCAGTGACCTGCGATGCTTGTAACCCTTTTCTACCTAGTACAATTTTGAATTCCACCACCTCTCCATCTCCCAAGCTTGGGATGCATTTTTCAGGGTTATTTTTTTTAATAGCAGTTCTATGCACAAATATGTCTTGCTGGTTGTCACACCTCGTTATAAAACCATAATTTTGCTTAACATTATACCATTTTACTATCCCTAAGGTCTTAGCTACTATGATCTTTTCCTTTTTCCGAGTGGCTGCTGTTTTCTGTCTCGCTGCGTCTTTGCTCTCTTTTTTGGTCGCTCCCGTGTTGGAATTGTCGGGGCTGCTGGTGCCTGCGCGCTCTTCCCGGGGTCGCGTTCGGGGCTGCGCGGGCCGGGCCGGGCCGCGCTGCTCAGTTCTCCGTGTGTCGCCTCCTCTGGTCGCAGCTTCACTGCCGCTGCCGGGCACTGCACCCACGTCTCAGCCGGGCCAACGAGCGGCGGCCCCCCCGCGCCCTGCTCCAGCGCATATTTCGGCTGGGCGCGGCTCTGCTCCACTGCCACCGCCGCCAGCCGCCGCCCGCGCGCCGCCCCTCTCGGTCAGGTGTTCCCGGGGCTCGCTCCACCACGCGCTGCGCGGGACCGTGCGGGCACTGCCGGGTCCCGCTGCTCCCGCCGCGCCTCGCTCCGCCACCGACACTGCGGCTCGCGTGGCTCCGCCCGCACGCGGGAACTGCCTCGCTGCTGCTCGCAGAGCGCTCGGTGCACGTGGCCGAGGTTGCATGGTCCCTGCGCCAGGCTTCCCTTCGCCAGGACACAGCTGACATTGCTCAACAGTCTCGGTAATTAAATAATATTCATGAAAATATTCTTCCATCGGCATATATTTTGACTCAAAAATTAACTGTGACCAAGCGGTGTTCCAAAACTCCTTGGTAAGAATTAAAACCCAAGAAACATAGAAAAAGTTCTTAAACAACCATGCCAGGAAGTGTTTCAGTTCTTTTTGAGCTTGAATCAAGCTAAAATTTACAAATTGTTGTTCAAGAATCATTTTAAGATAAATGTCCATATGTGGCTCTGAGAGCCAAGAGTCTTCCCACATTTCCTCCATAGTTTAGATATGGAATAGCAAAACAAAATCAAGGAGAGGAATCCAAAGTTTCTAGGGTTTACTCACACAAATCAGTCGCTTAGGGATCGGGGATCGTTCTGCTCGCAATTCCCCACCATTTGTGTTACAGAGGGGATACTGTAACACGCATATATCAAACCAGGAGTCCCGTGGAAAAGAAATATATATGGACAGACGGATTCTTGATAGCT
The DNA here is from genome assembly GCF_009650955.1 of Corvus moneduloides. NCBI lineage: Eukaryota > Metazoa > Chordata > Aves > Passeriformes > Corvidae > Corvus > Corvus moneduloides. The sequence continues at coordinate 102,341,070 of NC_045476.1, read as the reverse complement.
GTTTCAGAGATGTTTATTTCTCCAGCCACATGGCCAGAGCTCTGCCCAGGAACTGTTCCAGGCACGGGACCAAGGGTCCTTCTGCCCGCGCAGGGAACACAAACCAACCAATGGGAACGAGGCTGAGCAGGGGCAGGGAAACCCCGTGTCTGTGCCCTCAGGGCCCCTCTCCCAGGGCTACACGTCCGGGGGGGGGGGGGGGGGACCCCAACAATTTTGAAACTCTGTCTCTGCATGGTCTAATTACATTTCAGTTTTATACATAGTAGCACGAATTACATACTTTGTTTATAACACCTGTGCTCATGTTGTGTGCCCCTCAGCCTTAAAGTAGAATTTATGGAGGGCATGGGAGGGAAAGGCAGGGAACAGTCACCCACAGAGAACAGAATCACAGAATATCCACAGCTGGAAGAACCCACAAGGATCAGAGTCCAACTCCTGGCCCTGCTCAGGACAGCCCTAAGATCAAACCATGTGCCTGAGAGCATTGTTCAAACACTTGTTGAACTCTGTCAGGCTTGGTGCTGCGACCACTTCCCTGGGGAGCCTGTTCCAGTGCCCCAATACCCTCCAGGTGGAGAACCCTTTCCCTAGTACCTAATATCCAACCTAATCTTCCCCGACACAGTTTCAGACCATAAACCACGCGGTTCTGGCCGAGTCCTGCTTTCAGGCTCTGAGACCCCATCCTCAGAGAATCACGGAATTGTGAGGGTTGGAAGGGACCTCTGGAAATCACCCAGTCCAACCGCTCTGCCAAGGCAGGATCAGCTACAGCAAGGGACACAGGAACGCGTCCAGATGGGAGCCATAGGCAGGCAGATCAGCTGCGCCAAAGCCCGACCAGGCCGACCCGCGTTCCTGGGCCCGCTCCACCAAGGAGGCCTCCCGGCCCCGCCCGCTGCCGCACCCGGATGTACCGACCTCCCCCACCCCGGGCAGAAGCCGGCGCATGCGCACCGGGGGCCGCCGCCGCCCCTCACCCGCCGTGCGCCCCTCACCCGCCGTGCGCCCCCCGCCCGCCCGGCCCTGTCGTGAGTTCGCCGCTGCCCCGCTCGCCCCCCTGCTCGCTCCCCCCGGGAGCGCCGGCGCCCGCCCCCCGCAGCCCGTGTGTAGGGCCGGGCCCGCCCGCTCGTCCCCGCCCCGCTGTCCCCCCCTCCGCCGTTGCCAAGAGTGTGTGTGTGGTGTGTGCGTGCGCCGGGGGGGGGGGGCAGGAGGCACGGGTTGGGGGCGGCCATGCCGAGGGAGCGGCCCCCCGAGCCCGGCGGGGAGAGTGGCGAGGCCGGCGCCGAGGCAGGTAACGAGTGCGGCCGGGCGAGCGCGATCCGCGCCCGGGGGTGGGAGGTGAGAAGCCTCCGCGGGCTCCGCATATAGTCCCCGGATATGGGGGAGGAAGGCCGGGTCTATTGTGCGAGGGTACAGGCGAGAAGGCGGAGGGGAGGAGAGGAGAGCGGAGGGAGCCGGCCCCGGCCCTGCGGAATGATACCGGGCGGGCAGCGGCGGAGCGGGCCGGCGCGGCCTCGCCGCCTCCCCGCAGTCTCCCGCTGGGGGAGCGGCGGCCATGGCTGTAATGGCCGGTGGAGGAGTCGGGCCTGGCCGTCCTCCTCCTCCTCCTCCTGCCGCGGTGCGGGTCCCGGCGCCGGGCCGGCGGGGAGGGCCGGAGGAATTGTCCGGGCCGGCTTGCGGCGGGTAGGACGGGACGACTCTGGCTCCTTCCGCTGCTCCTCTCCCTCCCCTCCTTCCCCCGGCCAAATTAACGAGAGCTCCGAATAAAGGATGATAGACAAATGGAAAATGAGGTTCAACTCGTCCATCTCTCTGATTTGCAAGGAGGACGTTATTTTTAAGTTTATTGTTGTTTTCCTTTAAAAACACCTTTGCAGTAGTTTTCTTTGTGAATATATGTATAAAAAAAACCCAAACAAAACTGGTTTTCTCTCCCAACATGTACTAGTCTCACGCATTGATTTTAAAACTTTTGATTATATTTTACTGCCGTTGATACCTTGAGAGTACTTCAGGACAGGACTAGTTTGATGAGCTGGCGTGTCTTTTTTTGTTTTTTGTTTGGTTGTTTTTTTTTTTTTTTTTGACAGCAGTTGGTAGCTGGTGAGTTTTATGGCTCTGTTGTGTAGTTCATTCCTGCTAATGTTACTGTGGTTCTGTGAGCAATATCGGAAGGCCCACAGACAAAAAAATACTGTTGTTCAGGTAGGCCTGAAGCCCTCATAAGTGACTTCTTCAGCACAAGCATGTAGCAGTAGGTGTTTATTTTAAATATGTGTTTTTTAAGAGATAGAGTGGAGAGAGATTTCATAAAGTATTTGAATACCATGCCTATTTCAGTCATGAAAAGTCAGCCAATTAATATTTTCTGTATATATTTAGAATTTTTAGTTTTCTCAATGCTTGCACATGAGCTCTGGCTCTGTAAGGGGAATGTGTAGGTGAGCCTACTGTGGAATACTTTTCTGTAGAATTGAAATGTGCTGACAGGCAGAGAAAAAGCTGTATTGTTATGTGAGAGCTGGGAAGTTGGGCAAGATGTTTTCTACAGTATGGAAAGCCAGATGGGCCACACGTTCCTACCAGCAGTGGTTGGGGGTTTTTTTGTTAATTCTGTTGTGGCCATTGATCTCAGCTTTTGATCACTAGGTAATAAGAATATAAAGAAGGTCCCAAAGAACATTTGCTGTTGCCAGCTTTGGATGTTGAGGGTTTGGGTTTTTTTTTTTTATTATTGAAACTAAAAATCTACTTAAAGATCTACTTAGTCCTCCAGTAGTTTTTGGAAGGGTATGCATGTGTCATACGTGTGTGAACTCCTGTAGTAATACTGCAATGTCCAAATGAGAAAAGGATGGGAATTGAGACAAGCTGTCCAGAAAAATACAGCCTAGTAGCTGTATTCATTTTGCGTATAGTTGGACCTTGATCTTAGACTATTTCTATAGTAAGAGAACTGTATGGCTGACAAGACTTACTGTGAGTTTCGTCATAGTCTCTATTTTTCACATATTTATTTCTTTTAAAAGAAATTTGCCAATTTATTAATGATACTGTTTCATAGAGGTGGTTTGAATGCAGACAGCTGTTGAGAATTACAGAGTCTAGGGCTATTACAGGGATTCAGAGAGAACTGTAAGAAAACCTGCCTAAACAGGCAGGTTTTGTGGATGCTGGTGTTTTTGATCCTTGAGATTTCAGCAGTTTGGGAAAGCAGCAAAGTCAGTGTTGGCAAGCATAGTGTTTTTTTCTGCATTTCTCTGTGACAAAAAAAGGTCATGAATGAGGAAGCTCTGGCTGAACAGGACATCTTGAATCTGGGAAATTTATGTGTTCAGGACATTTGGCTGTTTGTCCTGTTCAGATACAGACTTTGAAAACTGGTTGTGCATTTCATAGATTTCACTTTTACCAGGAGAAATTTTATTTAGAAAACAGGTGTTTACAAAAATAAATTTCGTATCTTTTACTTAGGAAATTGCATGGGTTTAAGTGGGTTTTTTTAAGTGTGGTCCTTGGAATTCCTACAGTCATGCTATGTTGATATCTTTCATGGAAGTGTTGCTCTCTGTAGTTGTACAGTCTGTATATTTAGGGTAATACAGCTCTGGGAGAAAATAAAGGTGAATCAATAATGTTTTATGTAGCTTCCTTTGACTTCTTTAACCACCATGCATGTCAAAGACTAAAACAAGTTCTTTGCTCTAGGAAAATGAAATATGTTGGATAAAAAAATGAACACTAGGCAGCAATAGTCAAAATAATATCTTGACCTTAATAGCTGGTATTTAAAAAAAATCCTTTTTCTCTTTTGGCATTGTAGTGTTTTCCCGAAACTATCTTGCAACTTTTTGTTTGTCTTGAAACTCAGTTGAACTGCTCAAATTGACCTCTCTGGGTACAAACTGAAACATGGTAGGTTCTGTCTGAGCATAAGGAAACCCTTCATTACTGTGAGGGTGACTGAGCACAGGTATTGGTTACACAAGGGAGTTGTGGAGTCTCCTTCCACAGAGAGACCCTTTCTCTTTTTACCTGTGATGTTTGTCACTGAATAGCAGCAACATGAAATGAGTGGTTTTGACTTTTGCTATCTGATCATTTTCAAAAGGAATGCTTTGAACAGCAAAATAAATATTTCAGGGTGTACTGGAGCAGTTTTTAAGCCAAGAGTGTATGTCCTTTATTAAACCCAAGGGCTACTTTTAAACATGTTTGAACTGAATTCCTCTATGAGTGCAGTTAAAACTTGAGTATTTCATGTCTTCAGAGGGCCTGAATTGTAACAGGATTCACATATGAAGAGTGATAGATATTAAATGGACAAAGCTAAGAAACACAGAGATGACATAGTTTTAAGTCTGCCTCTGCAGACCTGGCTGTATTTTGTCTGCTGCCTGTCAGTCATCTAGCAGCACTTAGGATGTGGGTACACTGATTTAGGGAAAAGTCAATTTAGAGGCTTTACATTCCAATTTTATATAACTGAAGAAAAATAAAATTTGAACTCACCAGTTAAGTCTTATCAAATTTTTTTTTGTAGATTATTTTAGTAGTTGTGCATTAAGGTTTTATGTGGTGACCTCTGACTGACAAGAGACGAGTAGGTGAGTGATGTTGTGTAGGCAAGAATGAAGAGGTTGTGGTACTGCTTGTGTGGTGTGCCCTAAATCTCTTAAATAGGTATAGGTAATTCCTTTTGAAAACGTACGGGAGGAACAACTGCTCAAACTTTTGCCTTAGAAAAGTTAATATTTAGGCTTTATGGTGATACTGTTATTTGGTCACCTCACTGTTCCGCAGTAAAACAATCCACATTTATGTACGAGGGGCGTGTTGGGTGATAAAGATGATAAACTCAGACTACACTGGCCTGCTTTAATTGCACATTAGTTCCTCACTATACTTGAAATAATATCCCTGTCTTTTCCCAAGTAATCTATGTTCTGTGTGATAGCTTCAGCCCTTGTTCTGTCCCATGTCCATAGCTTTCAGCCAGTTGCAGAAATTTTATTTCCTGTTGCATGTGTGCTCATGTCTTCATACCTCATTTATTCCTACACATTAAGTGCTTCTAAATATAATTAAAATTTCTATTTGAAATCTTTCATGTCCCTCTTTTGAGTTTTATTGCTGCAGTTGGATTATGTTCATTCTTTGGAAGAGGGAAGATCATGTAGTAAATAATTCAGTTCATTCAGAAGTTTCTGTTAACAGTGTAGTGACTGGACACAGGTAAAGGTCGTGGTTTCAACCATGAGAAATCCAAATCACGTGAAAACAAACAGCTGAAAAATGGTAGCTTGGTGTGTTCATATGCAGCTGTCAAAAAAAGTGTAGCTCCTGGAGTATTTACTAATAAATGTAGCCATATTTGCCTGAATGTCAAATGAAGCTATTGAACTTACTTGAGGAAATGCCAATTTTCAGCTGTCTGTGTAGGTTAGAATGATGTGAATGGTGTGTCTGTGTGGTGGGTTTACCTCAGCCAGCAATTACGCACCCTCCAACCACTCACTCACTTTCTCCTGAAAGAAAAGTAGAGTGAGAGAAAGAATGGGAATAGCAAGAGCAAGAAAAAGCTTGTAGATTAAGATGAAGGCAGTTTAAGAAATAAAGGGAAAAAGTAAAAAAAAAAAAGGTAAACCCCAAACAAAACAAAAAAACAAACCCCAAACCAACCAAATTGCCAACCAACAAAAAAGTCCAACCAAGTGATGCAAAGGTAAATGTTTGCCATCTCTCACAGAAGTGCAGTCTGGTGCTCTCTCTGAGCAAAGAACACTACCTTGGAAGAACTACCCCCAGGTTTATATTGCTGAGCACGATGGTTTATGGCCTGGAATATCCCTTTGTGTTAGCTTCAACTTTTCTCCCACCCTCAGCCTACCCACTGTGGGGGCAAAGTGAGAAACAGAGAAGTCCTTCATGCTGTGCAGCACTGTTCAGCAATAGCTTAAGCAGTGATGTTAGCAGCATTGTTTTAGTCACAAATTTGAAACACAGCACCATATGTGCTGATAGGAAGGAAGTTAACTCTATCCCAGCCAGACCCAGTGCAACCTACTTAGCCTCTAACTGGCTATGATGGAGCTGTTAATTCTGTGTCCTGTCTGGCTTCTCTGCAGCAGCGATGTGGCTGTGCTCTGTCTGGACTCATCTTTGCTCCTGAAAGGAGTGCAACTACTTTGTATTGGCACATGCTGAGTGACTGGCCCCTGGATGTCCATCCCAGCAGTGTGTTCCTGGAAACAAAGTGTGTGGACTAATACTACTTGGCACTCCGGATTAAGTGTTGATCAAAGCATAATAAAAATACCTTGTCTTACAGGAGCAAATCTTGATTGGTTTCTGGATTTTGGCTCAATATGTGGACTGAGAGTTGAGTCTCTCCCCTGCTTTTCCCATTGGAAGTCAGGGGGAATGCCTGCTGCTTTTGTTTAGGAGTGCTGAGCTAGATTTAAAATAACCTGTTTTATGATTGCAGAACTAAGCAAAATGTTCTAATGATTCATGATCATTTGTGTTCTATGAGTTCAAGTGTAGTATGAGGAAATGTCAATATTGCCATCCCTGTTCTGTTGTCCTACCAGTTTCTTTCCATTCACAAATTAGTAAATAGGTTTTGATGGGGTCAGACCCTTTTGTCCCTAGGCTTGCCAGCTGCCATTTAAATTCAGTGACAAGTTTTCATCCATGAATTTCACAAGCTTGAGTGTTTTATTTTCAGTGTCCTCTCAGTCGGATTCGAGGAGGTTATTAGAGATCTAATAAGGCTGTGCTGCATTCACAGCTGAATGAGTCCATCTGCGCCTTGCAGAGAGGGCTGTGGGCTGCTATGAGGCACAGTGCTGCTTACATAAGGAGAGAATGGCTGGGAGTGCTCTAATTCTGTCTTCCTCCTTCCACATTGAGTTATCATCAGTGGCTTCTAGCAGAGAGCACCTGCTTGCTGACTCAACTCCTGAGGTCAAGTGTTGGTGAAGGCTGTATCACAGCTGAGTTCACCCAAAGTGATTGCTGCTGCTCTGTGAGGGACAATAAATTCAGGAAAGAAATTACAGGTTGTAACATTAAGAGTATTCAAGTAAGACCATCTTTAAACTGGAAGTTTGTTATCATTGATAGGTACTTTGCAAATCTGATTCTGCTGGTTTTGGGCACTTTGGACAAACTAAGAATATAGACAAAAATATGTTTGACAGTGCATGTTGACAAAAATGTGTTTGATGGTGCATAATGAGCTAAGTGCTCCCTGTTTAGGTTAATTGTATTGATACTTGACTGTCTCTCCCAAGCTGTGAAGGAATAAGGTTGATTTATGTTGCAGCTAGACTAACATGAAAATTGAAAAAAAAATAGAAAGTGACAGTAGCTTCTGCACTGTTTCTGTGTAGTTAATACTAAAAAATGCAAATGTTTGTAGCTTTCCTTCTGTTCAGCAAGGTTTATCATTTGTTGCAGTGTGCAGACCTGAAAGAATCACTTACTTTTCAGGAGGTTTGTTACTCTGATATTCTTTTTGTGTGTTCTCTCTCTGTGTTTGTTTACAGATACCAGTAAGAAGCTGCTCTCTAGTAAGAGCATGCCAGTTCTTTCATGTGATTGTGTTGACATTATGTGCTTAATCAGTTAATGTCTTCTTGAACTAAAACCTCCAAGTTTTAATTCTGTGGTTTTGGCTCGAATGGCATTCTGGATGGCATTAATTCATTAACAAACAGCAGACTTGTGTTTTCATCTGCCAGAGTATACCTGACAATAAATAAATTGCTTAATTTGTGCGTATTTAATACGTATATTTTTCTGAGAGCATAAGCATCATATTGGCTATTTATGATACGCTTGCTAGTATGATAAATGATGAATTGTGTCCATCAAATGCTGTGTCAGTTATGTCAGTATTTTGATTTTTTTCACATAGGTACCCAGGGAGTGTTTAGAATTGTTGCATTTTTTTTAATTGACAAATTTCTCAGTGCATTTAAAAGTACAGGGTTCATACCCCACTGCCAACTTCTTGAACTTGCTTTTGTCTCTGTGTTTTTCTGGTATTCAACAGTATGGGTCTTTAAGATAGAGTCAGTATTTTGCAGTGTTTGGCTTGTTTGATGATCCAGGCTGATGTGTCAAAAACTTATTTTTCCTCTGATATAGGGAAAGATTATTTTATTGTGTATTTATCTGAAATACGGTAGTGTAGGTTATTACTTTGACTTGTTATGAAATAGGTATCAGTGTAAATAAAGTTTTCATTGGGATACTCATTCTTCTTACAAACAAATTTTGTCAAATGGTTATTTCATTTTTTAAAATTTTTTTTATGATTGAAATGAAAACAGACCTGAGTCATGTGACACCTGCCTGAAAAGTCAAAATATGCCTCACTTGCTTGTTACTTCTTTAATTGACAGTGTCTTTCCTGTTTTTACTGTCCTCCTAATTCTAGACACAGTGTAACAGTTTAAACCTTGCTGTTACTCAATTGTTTGATTTCAGGAGGAATACTTTTCTGAATGCTCTCCTTGTTAGTAGAAGAATAAGATATAAAGTCCCTTCCTACGTCTTTAATAAAAGGGAGTTGTGCAGCTCTCTGAAATACCTAGTATTTGGTAGGTGATAGAGGATCAGACTGTTTTAGTGACAATACAAATGAAAAAAGGATTTTAGTCTCATCCCTCCCATAGGCTACTTCAGATGAAGTGTTAATGAATAAAAAATGAGTTTGTAAGTTTGTATTTTAATTTAAACCCGTATTAGATAGCAATCCTGACCTTTGAATAAAAGTGAAGCAATTGAACTTTCAGAATTCTTTCATATCCAAACTAGACTGTTTCTGTGGACATACTGGCTGTAACTATCTAGAACAGACTTCAGGCTGATTTCCCAATAGCTAAGCCTTTGAAGACTTCTGGAATCTAACCTAAGCTGATCTGCTGTGCCTTGTCCTTAAGGATTTCTGCACTGAGAGTCACCTGCCAAGAGAAGCTGGACTTTACAGTGCAGTTGGTGATTCTAGGGTCCAGTCCTGATTCCCCAAAGCCCTTTGCTTTTTACCAATACGAAAGATAGGACCAAAAAACCCTGTAAGATTTGGCTTTGGAAAGAGTTACAAAGATTTTCTTCGAAAGCGTAATGCTTAAAATGTTACAGATGTAAGCAGTCCATTTTCTATATAGGTGCCTTCTGTTTTCTTCTTCCATGGGATCTGAGTGCCTTTGAGAAGGCAGAGCAGCTTGGAGGGTTTATGATCATCCATGAACTAGTCTTGAGAACTTCCTGATGATTTGGCATGGGATGTGATATGTTCAACTCCTCATTTTTCGAAGTTCAGGCTGTTTTTCTGTTCTTTTCCGTGAAACATTTTAGGATTATGCACTTGTTTCATCTTTCTGTTTAGTTTAGTGGTGATCAATTCTGTCTTTTTACAGAAAAGCTAAAATACTTTCAGGTACTGCATCAGGTGGTCTGATTTCATAGAATTATAGTCATCAAATTCTGTTGAAATACTACAAGATACATAATTTTTCATTCTATAGTTAAACTCCTTTTTGAATTGAAGAAGAACATTTGCAGCCTGTAGATTAATCAGTATTACAGTCAATACAGATATGATACACATTTTAATAAAAAAGATACATAGAAATATTATGAACCCAAGACCAATGCCACTTGGTAGTATTATTCAGAAACTAGTGAGCGTGTTGGGTTTTTGTTTCAAAGTATAGGGAAGTTAGCACCTTAGATGATGTCAGTGCTACATTTTTGCTACTTCAGTTGCTTAGGCATTATATTTGCATATTGTCCTGTGCCTTTGATCTCAAGAGTGAATGTTTAAAGATAATCTCTTTGGCTCAAGGAGAAGGTTTGAAGGTCTTTCTAAAGTCATGGATTGGATCATTTTTCAGTTGTCAATTTAAAGTAGAGGTCAGGCCTTCATGGGGTTGAACAATTACTCCTTTTTCCAGGGGAAAGGAAAGCTTTGTGCATTACATTTTCATATAGCCTAAGTATAGGAGTAGATTTTTCTTTCACTTCTCTTGTGTTGCCATTATTTACAGAAACTGATCTTGTGTCCTTTATTCTGCTCAGGCATATTTATCACAAGGATGCTTAAAGGATTGTGTCTTGTAATTAAAGCTGTGGTTTTCAGCTTTTGAAGAAATGTGACTATTTCAGGGTTGCTATTGATAGTGTCTGCATACTGTGAATTTACAGTTTATTAAAAGGTGCAATAAGTGCAAGTGTACACATGATAAAGATTAGTAATATTTGCATCATTGTGTTACAGAGAAATACGTGAAAATGAAACTTTGCAAAGCAAAATTTAATTGGGTGACTTAGTCCAGAAAGGAGAAGTATAAGTCCCTAGGGCATTGTTTTTAGTTGGGATTTCTTGCCCAGAATACATTGTGCTGAAATGTTTTCTACAGCTGCCTCAACTACAAGCTTTTAAAGTTTGTTTATGAGAATCTTAGCAGGGAAAAAAAAATGGTCAGGACATAAGGTACTGATTTCTTTTTCTGCTTGTAAATAGTGTGGTGAATGAGAGAGGACTTTGAAGTGGGTGCAGTAGAGTGGAAATACTGTACGAATTGTAATCTTCAGTTTCCTCTGAGGAAATTTAAACAGGATGCTGTAAACTTCTACTTGTGGTGTTGTTACTTCCTATGCCTAGTTCTTACATATGTGGGGAAAAGTACTGACTTAAACATCAGGCCTTCCATGTATAGATAATAAAATCAGTGTTCCCTTCTTTTTGTGTTCTGTTCTTGATGCAGTTTTAGTTGTGGCAGTGTTTGAATTCTATAGATTTTTTTCTCTTTCATGACCCTAACCTGCAGCACAAGTTGACCCCTCCTGCCAGTTGCTTTTCTTAAATTTTTTCTTAAATAAAGATTACTTCCTTAGTAATAGAGTATCTTCTCAAATGTAAAATGTGCTTAAGTTCCTTAGATTAATATTTTCCTTATATCATAAAGTATTTAGAGGATTGACTTCACTCATTTGAGCAGAAGGATATAGAAGCTTGCAACTTGTATGTCAAAAGTTGTATGACTGTAGGAGTTTTAAAGAAAACTGTATGGGCTTAGACTGGATCTGTTCAAAGAAAAATACATCTCTTTCCTTTGAATTAATGTGTACACACTTAGACTTGCAGTTTATTGCATCTCTCTCAACTGTTTGAAACATTGGTGTTGGTTTTGTACCCCTAAAGGTTTTAAAATAGGTTTTAATAAAGGTTTTATAATGCCAGAAGAAGAAGAAAGAAAAGATGTCTAAATTTTTCTTAAGGAAAGAGAGAGAGCAAGGAGGGAGGGCAGAAAATCTGTGTAGTCAGAACTGCTGACTAGGTAATTTTAAAAAACTTTATTAAACAGGTGATGTAATACTATTAGTAGTAACCCCTGGCAGTATCTTACTCATACCTAGTGTTTTTTGCAACATTTCATTTTGTTGTGAACTTGATGGGTGTTTATGAAGCACAGAAAGAATTTATTTCAAATTACGGGGAAGAGGTGATTATTTATGTCTTTAGTGATTGGCAGCTTGAGATATGGATGTATTTGGATGATCCTGTGTCAATGGAAGCAGTAATGTTTATGCCTGAGATCTTCAAGATCTCTTGAAGTTACAGTGTTGGGTAAGTCAAAAATCTTAGAGGAATTGGAATAGTTTCTGCTTCAAATGATTCTGTTTTTTTACAATGAGTTATAAGTAGATGAAATGTGACTTCATACAAATCTTTTGTTGCTTGTTTTGCAGGTGTTGTTCTGACACCAAAAAGAGAGAACGGTGATTTTTCCTACCAAGTACCCAACTTTCATAAGTGTGAGGTTTGTTTGCTGTCTTTTCCAAGAGAGACCCAGTTCCAGCGCCATATGAGGGATCATGAGCAAAATGACAAGGTATGAATTGTAGTAGATATAACCAGTGTATATTGATATTTTCGTATACTACCAACTGAAGCTAACACAAGATGTCTTTTCCATTTCTTTTCAGTCACACCACTAATAATTATTACTTGGGGGCCTCAGTTTTGTGACATTCCTCTTGTTTTCTCATGTTTCCTTTGAGATAGGACCTTCCTTTGATACCCTTTGATTGGATTATTGTTTCCAGATCAGTAATTTTTAATTTTAGCCATTTTCTTTGATTTTTAAAATACTCAGGTAGGTGAGAAAATATATGAGTTTTTTGCAATAGTTTGCAAAGTGATTCTACACATTAGCAATAAAAAGAAAATAACGCTTATATTTATTAGCAGGACCCTACTAGTGAACTAATTTAGTATGTATGTATTAATCAGTAGATTAATGTCATCACTTTAGCTACTTACAAATCAAATTTGGGAAGAATGAGAAGAATACAGATATGTGATTAAGACTAGGCTGGCTTTTTAAATGAAGCTTGCGCCACAAGTTGCATCTGTAATATGAAGCATTTAATTTATTTCCCTTGCTTTCTATTTCACAAAGCTAAAACTACTTACATGTAATAGGAAAACAATTTTATTACTTTTTGAGATAGCCCTAAATACAGATTAATTTTTACAAAGCTTAGCACTTAGAGATAATTCATGTATACAAAGAACAACTTACACAAGTTTCAGTGTTGTAAAGTTGATAAAGTTAAACCCATGCTATTGCAAACTTATGTGTAAGAGCCTTTACATCTAAAAGTGAAGGTGCTCTTAAAGAATTAAAACTGATTGTGCAGATGCCAAGTGAAAAGCAGTCAGTCCTAGTGTAAACTAAGTGTTTTGCTGTTTTGATTATTAATTTTACTTAAGGAGATTTCATGGAATCACAGAATATACTGAGTTGATAGGACCCTCAAGGATCCCCAAGTCCAACTCCTGGTCTTGGGCAGAATCATACCATATGCCTGAGAGCATTGTCCAAATGCTCCTTGAACTCTGTCAGGCCTGGTGCTGTCACCACTTCCCTGGGGAACCTGTTCCAGTGCCCAACCACCCTCTGGGTGAATTGTGACCGGAGTTAAAGAAGGAAAATGTATTTCTGTCTCTTGCTCTTTCCTCTCTCCTGCTAACTTCGCTCTTTTCGGACAGTCTCAGTTTTGAGTCTCTGGTTTCCTTAGTTCCCCCTCTTTCTTTCCCTTTGTGCTCTTGTAATGCTGTTTTTGTATTTTTTGTATTGAGATGCAAAGAAAATAAAATAATTAATATTGGTATTATTAAGCATCATTATCCTACGTAGGTACTTGAATTGCTCTTTTTTTTAATGTTTAACATTTTGATTTGTATGGTTATATGTGTCAGGGTATATGTAGCTTATGGGAAGACTGAATTTTGTCTTTATTTTTGTGATTTTAACAAACAGCCTCACCGGTGTGACCAGTGTCCGATGTCATTTAATGTTGAATTCAACTTGACCCTTCACAAATGTACTCACAATGGCGAGGATCCTACATGTCCTGTGTGCAACAAGAAGTTCTCCCGAGTAGCCAGTCTGAAAGCACATATAATGCTACATGAGAAAGAGGAGGTAATTTCATGAAACCTTATAACAGAATTTTGAAAAGACATGTCATAGTGGTTGTATTTAATCCCTTACCTGTATGCTTTAAATTGGAGGATTGAATAAATTATTTTGTTCCAAAGAAATATAAAATTTTAAGCGGGGATTAGTTACGGAAATTAATATCCTAAATATAAGTAAGTGTTCCCATTGTGTCTTTATGAACAAAGAGAATCTGTGCATGTTTGATAGATACCATATTATAAACATTAACTGATTGGTTATTTACACATACTTTTATTTTGAAGATGTTTCTGTGGCTTAATCTACATTAATAAGCCCACACGTAATAAATAATGTGTGATCATGTTTGATGGCAGATGTCATGGTGAGGCACTTTCACCATCCATAGAAATAGATTAAACTGTTCCTTTATCTACAGCTCCCACCTCCATTTTTGAGTGGTTGTTTTGCTTGAGAGTACTTCTTGTTTCTTCCCCTCTCACAGTTTCATTTTCCATTCTGATGGTGTTGGTTAAATTCTTAGCAAACAGTTAATACATAGTGGTGTATTTTGCACACTTTATAGTCATGACTGCATTACTACAATTGCCAGAGGTGATTGCACTGCCCGAAATACCAAGTTTTCCATCACATAATTGCATCTTCCTCCAGTTAAGGTTTTTTCAAAATTGCACTTGGTGTTGGAGAATGGGAGCTGAATCAAAAATGCACTTTTATTGTCAGACTTCTAATCATAATTGTAACGGTGGTGTGTTTCTCCATGCCAATTGCTGACAGCTTACAGTGGCCACCATACAGTTCTTGTCCCACCTGGGTCACCAAAAAACTGATGCCTGAAGTGGCCACCTAAAAACAGAGACTAGACTAGAGTAAGGGAATAAAGGTAGATATTTATTTGAAAGGCCTTCAAAGCTACACTCTGGGGAGCCAGAGGCTACTGCCAAGATGGTCCCCAAGATGGACAACAGGTCAAGAGTTCTTCACACTTTTATAAGTTTGGTTCATTTGCATATCAGGGTTAATTCTCCATTTAAAGCTTCAGTTAATGATGTAATTTCCCCAAGCTTGCCCCCCCTTTAGAGGCTTTTGGTTTATACTTTTGGGCCTAGGACGGTCTGAGTGTCCTTGGAGAGCAGGCCTAGCACAAGAGAGCAGAAGTTAACAGGCTACAAGAAACTTCAGAGTTACACAGTAGGCAGCACAGGGTTTGAAAAATATGAAAGTTAAAACCTTAGGCATCAACAGCAGTTTTGACTTGTCAGTTTGGGATAATAGGCCTGTTTGCACTTTTCCCTAAAACAGATGCCGGCATGCCATCTGTAGAGGTTGTATTCCTTCTTTAATCATATTTTAGTTTACGTTTTGTCATGTGCACAGTCAAGTAGGTAGCCAAGTTAAGTACAATTTTGTTGCATTTTAACATATCTGTAATGATAAATGACTTAATGGGTATTATCAAGGGAACTTGATTTATGAATTGCTAAAAACATCAGAATAAGGAAACTAAGCATCAGGAAAGACACCCAAGGGTGGTTCTTGATATCTGTTTCTGCCACTAGTGATTTTTCATGCACTGCAGCAGGTCTGAGTTTGTTGCTTTGGTGCAGATGTCAGAAGAATAGGTTGTGTGATGCCTTCCAATTTAAAATTCAGTCTGCTGCTTGAAAATTAAATTTATAAAAATACAAACATTTTAATACATATTTAATGCAAAAATACATATATGTTTCAGTTGCTAATGAATATGTTTCTTGTAATGCTCAATGGTTTTGTGATAAAACAGAGACGAATGTAACAATTCATAGAAAACTGCAGGTATAACTTTCACAGTAGTTATGCGCAGGACCTGTAGGAGAGCTGGAATTTGAACTTGAAGCAGAGGGTATTGGTGATGGCACTAGCTGTCATTGAGTTTTCCACAACATGCAGGATAACGAGTTACCAGTGGAGTACATTCTCCCTCCTGTTTGCTCTTCTTCCTTTTGCTGTTAGAAGAGTTAAAAACCTGAAATCAGCGCAAAGGGGTGTAGGGGGAGCATACATTAGGGGACATACATAGCAGTTAAGGAGATGGCTTCACAAACTGAAATTTGGGGAACCTTACTCTTGTTTTGTGCTGCATCAGGCAGCTTTATCTTCAGATGAGTTCAGATGGGCAAGACAAAGAAATTAGTGTGCCTAGCTTCTTGAGTGCTCCAGTGAGATTTGTGAGAGTGGGTCTGTCTGTGAAACTTAGATTTTTGTGATTGATTGCACCTGTGAGAAGTTCTGGAAGGAATTTTCTGAGCTATTGATATTGAGCTTGCAAGAGACTATTTTCTCCTCACATTCTTTGGTGATTTGTGTGTGATAAACTGGTGTGAGGGAAAAACTTCACGTTTGACATTCCTCACTAATACGGGGTAGCTTTCTCTTGAGAAATCATAAAGAACGGTATCTTACGTAAATACGCCCCATGTTCTAGAGGATTCTTGATTTTGTCCATTTCCTCAGTGGAAATGTACAGTGGTTTTCACTGCTGTGTTTTGCCCTGGCAAGACATAAATGCTGAATAAAAAACTGAAAAAAAAAGATTATTTATTACATTAGAACTGCTACTATGTCTTCTTTTTTTCATGAACATGAGGGGTTTTGGGCTTTAGGAGAACCTTAATATGTTGAAAAAGTTAAAACTGGTATTTGGTGAATATAAAGTGAAAATTCCCTCATTATAAGATCCTCTTGTTCTGATTTTTTGTGTTTCATTTGTGCGATGTTGGGGTTTTGTTTGGTTTTTATTAAAAAAACTATTCGCTGTATTTGATTTGTCCTGTCTAATCAAATTTGTGAGCAATGATCTTTTGGAAAAGTGCAGATTAAAATCCTTTACAGATGCTAGAAATCATAGATATTAAACAGGTGAAGATCACGAGTTCCAAAGTGTTCTTCAGATGTTGCATCTGGTAAGATAGGGAGAATTAATACAGGCAGAATCCAATGAGTAGAGCTTTCAACGTTTTTTTCTGAGTTTGGGAATTTTACATATGATCAGCCCCTTTTGTTCAGTGTTAAAATGTGAGTTTAACCATAGTGAGGTTACAGTGTTCAGTTACTTGTTGTGTGTGGTGGTCAGTTTTTTTGTTTGCTTGAGAAGCAAAAAAATAAATCTGATATTGCCTATAGCAGAGTCTGTTTGTAGTTATATATTGCTGGGGTTTTTGTAGTTTTTCTGCTTGCTTTCCTGCAGCAAATTCCACAGTACTGAATAGAATCATGAAGTCTTTTATTGTCTCAAATACTTCATCTTGGGCTATTTTTTTGTTTGTAGAAGTTGCTTAATAGGATACGTATATTAACAACTTAACATGATACATATGCATGTCTGAAAAATGCTGAGGAGTGATTCAAAATCTCACCATTTTGAGGTTCATGAGCTTGGCATAGTAATTGTAAGCTTCCCTTCATAAAATTTTCCCCCACTTTTAGTTTCGTTTAATCATAAACTAAATTCATTGTGTAACAACAAAAGATACCCATAAGAAGTATTCAGATTTGTATGTATGTCCTACAAAAAAAAGTATTAGTTATTTGTCATCTCACACTATAACTTGAGTCCAGTAATGACATCTAGGTTAGATTAAACAAGTAATTTTTGAGTTGGTAATTAATTTCATTAAAGGACTTCAGCTTTTTAAGCTTTTGTATGGACATGTGATACAGCAGAAATTTTCTTTTTCAGACTTAAAGAACAAATTTATTGTCAAAACAGTCCAAAAACAAAGTTGCATGCCTGTGTTCCTCTTGTTTAAAACATTGTTGTCAATATCCTTCTTGAAATGAACACTGTTGTTTTCTGTTGTTTTTTATTTTTCTTGTTGATCATTAAGGGAGAGGGAAAAAACTGGGCAGGATAAAATACATTTTAGTTTGCAGTGATTATCACAATTACTGAAAAATGAGCTTATAGTTAAAAAAACCAGTCTGAAGTTACTTAGGCACACCAGTGAAGAACATTTAACAGAGATGCATATTTTTAGACATTTAAGATTAACTTTCAGCTTAGATTTTCTAAAATAAAGATACACTGACAAATAAAATTAATGATTTCAAAAGGCCAAAGGAAGTCAAATAAATGCAGAGCTTTTAATTTTCACTGAACCAATATTTGATTCTTACTCTGAATTTTAGAGAAATGGCAATACTTTTGCATTAAACATTACAAGTATAATTTCCATTCTAGATGACATGGAATACTAACATAACTGGAAAATGGTGTGTTTAATACTGCTATAAAATAACAGGTTGAAGAGGTATCTATTAGAAACATTGTGTCCCTCTTTATTTCTGTCATGTTTTCTGTCAAGATAGCTTAAGAAAAGTCAGTGCTAACTGTGGTGGGATTGCTGTTTAAAAGTGCCAGTCATTACAGTTTTAACCAGTGAAGGTGTGAAATCCCTGCATCTACAGTTAAGATGCTTTTGGTTAGAAAGTACTATTTGTTACAGATGTTTCTGTAGACCATGATGTAATGGCACTGAGGTGAGCTTCTGTGTGTCTTGAAGCAGCCCACCAAGGAAATAGGAAGTGGTGATGATGGTACTGAACTGCTTGTTTCTGCTGCCGTATGAAGTTTTTCAGAACTCAGTTCTAGTGAAGTTTCTTAAAATATAAATATTAATATAATCTTGCAGTGATTATTGTACGTAATTTATATTACAGGGCTGATAAACTTTTCTTGCTTATATACTTCTCTTGCTGCTTGCTTCCAGCTGCCAATGTCCATAGAAGGATAAGTTAATCTACTTGAGCAAAGCTTGTGCTTGTGTACCGCTGTTTTGAAAAATCAGTCGCTATTATCTCTTTCAGAATCTCATCTGTTCAGAGTGTGGAGATGAATTCACTTTACAGAGTCAGCTGTCCATACACATGGAAGAACATCGTCAAGAATTGGCAGGCAGTAGGATCCACAGCTGCAAGTCTTGCAAAAAAGAATTTGAAACTTCCTCGCAGCTAAAGGAGCATATGAAAACTCACTATAAAATAAGGTGACATCATGGGATTGTAACAAAATGAGCAGATGTTACTTTTATGGTGATAGCTGGGAAAAGCAGGAGTAGTATTTCCAGTCAGCAGAGTGCCACGATTTATGCAGATCATTCCTTTTCTTTGCTATGCTGTTCTAAAATGACACTTGCTTTTTAAAACTTTGCTTAAGTGGGTGGTTATTTTTGGAGGCCTCTTTTTTTTTTTTCCTGTTTTTGTATTTTGGCACACATACTAAGCATAGTTCATCTGCCAGCTATTTGTAAACATGGGTTAAGTTTCTCTGATGCAAAGTGATTTTTGAAGTGTGTTTATGATGTTAAATGCTAATAGCAGTACATTGAAGCAAATGTATATTAATTTTACATAGCATTTATTATGATGACAAAAGTTTTCATGCTTTCATCCTGCAAAGATGTAACTTGTTCTTTGAGTTTAATCATCTTTCCCAAGAGGTCCTCATTACAGCCGCCCATGAGTTTCTTGTAAATCTGAAAAAGCACAAAAGGAAGGGGAAAAAAAGAGGCCTGGTAAATGCTTTTCTTATTTTTGATGAATATTTGTTCCGTCCTTTCTTTCAGCTCTCTATTTTAACATTACTTTTAGCAAGGTGAGAATTACTTTAAGTTAGAAGGAGGAAAAACTTCTCTTGGTTTACTTTATATATTAAAAAAGCCTTAAGTCTTGACAGGTGATCTCTCTTTTAATCTTTACTGTTTCTGTAAAAAACAGATGGGGAAAATTATGTATTTAAAACCAAGAAATATTGTCTATTCCCAGTTCTTAGAGTTGTGTAGAGTAGAAAGTTCCCACCAAAATATCTGTGAAGTCGCTGTATACTTCTGGCAGAATTTACCCTGAAGATGTCTGTAGAGAGCCTCTAAGACGTACTGGATTTTTCCTACAGAAATAACTGAAATTCTTGGTGCATGTAGGTACTGAGAAAAGAGCTGTTTGTGCTGTTCTTCCAGTATGATTATGGAGTTTGGGTTATCACTGTTGCAGCTGATACTATGTTGCCATCAAGTTTACGCTTTGTTAAAAGCGATGGGGTAAAATAAGCTTCTTCAAAATAGCCTTTCATATTAAAATTATTTCTTTTCTTTTTTTTTTTTAATCACAGGGTATCAGATACCAGATCTTACAACAGAAACATTGACAGAAGTGGGTTTACCTATTCCTGTCCTCACTGTGGAAAGACGTTCCAGAAACCGAGTCAGTTAACACGACATGTTAGAATACACACAGGTAAGGCTGTGGAAGTACTTATTTTAATTTCTTTTTGTTTTACAAAAATCAGTTAATCTGTCAAATACTACATATTTTTTCTTCCTGTTGGGACTTAAAATGTCATTAATACATTTGGCTCATTAGATGCAGTTACTTGTTGGTTTAAAATAAACCTTATGTAATTCTTTCGCTTAGGAAATTTATATGCTTTTAAAATTTCCAGATTTATATGGTTAGAAACAGTTAAAAAAATGTAAAATACTCTATCGATTTCATTTGTTACCAAATATCATCTAGTTTAAATTACATCTTACATACTCTAGAGAGCAGGTTCTAAAATCTACAATTGCTAAAAGAGAAAAAGTACATGAAAATTAATAATACTAACAAAGTAGTGGTCTTGCATTTATTTAAATTGATTTATTTAAACTTACAAAGTGATCTTCAGAGCTGGTAAGCCTAGGTAGTAATTTTAATAATCGAAGAAGTACAGGTGACTGTTCAAATTTGCAGAATGAATAGGGGATGTTTTTTTGCTAAATTTCTGTCATAAATATATGCATGTTTAAACCTTAAGCAACTGAAATAATTGAACAATGCCAAGCATAAAATAATACAAAAGTTTTTAGAGTGTACAGATGACTATAAAAGAATAGTTCTTATGTTTTAGCCAGATATACTACTATAGCAGGAGTTTGGCTTTAAACAAAGCCTTTGTTGAAGATGTTCCAGTGATGTTCAATTTGTATTTGTATTTTTCATACATATTGAATAAATTGCCATTTGTCTAGTTTTTAGCTAATTCAAGTATTCATTTATGTAAACGTGCAATTCTGTTTGTAATATCAGTCAGTCTAATATCACTGTTCAGACAGTGATGTGATGAGTTGCCATTTGCAAGACTGGCCTTGTTTACTAAGAAATAAAAATACCATTGTGTGACACTTTCTTAAGAACCCTTTGAAGTTTTACAGATCCTAGTTATAGAAAAGTAACACAAGAGGTCACCCTTGTACCTGCTTTAAAACAATTGCTTGAAAGTAATATCCAAAAAATGGTCGGTGAAAATTAACTTCAGTATTTTAGATTCTTGACTCTATTTAATACATTAGTTTTTTCTAGTCACAATTAAAGAAACATTATTGTAGTTTGTTGAGGATGCTTTTTTAAAGCTTCAAAAAGTTCAAGGGCATTTATAGTTCGTTTGAATACTAGAAAGACATTTGTCTTTTGGGAAATCTGAGACAGAAAATGCAATCCTAATCTGCACATGACAGGAGGTCATTTTAAGTTCCAAGTAGCTTGCAAATACTCATTTAATTTGTGAAGTATGTTAGTACTCTAAATCTGCAGGCAATCTGTCTGGCATTCAGCTGCTTGAGGTACTGTAAATATGTAGAAAAGAACAACTCTGCTTATTTAGAATGCCCAGGTCTTCAAGTGTTAAAATAGCAGGTCTGTGCACAACATGCAGCATTACATTAGCCTCTTAATTGCAGTACTTTTTTTGTTCATAGCTAGGCATTTTGAGCACTTTCATCCTTTTGGGAAAAAAATCAAGTCTCAGGGACTGCAGTTCCTACATTAATAACTAAGTAAGGAACCCCTTATTCCCCACCTCAAATCTGTATTTTATTAAGTTATACTTGAGAAATACAAAAATTTCACATTTCCACAATAGCATTAAGATTTCATTTTTACGCTGAGATTTAGTTGTATAGGCAAACTTAACCTGAAGGAATACTTCTATGTGTCCAACAGCAGCTCTTACTGGAAGCTAAGCTTTTTGCGTGTGAAAGCCCAATAGGAATTTAGTATTTCTAGATATGAATCAGTGTTCTTTGTTTTAATCTCTGTTAAAAAATACACAGTTAAAACCTGCAATCCTTAAAGCATCTTCAAAACCCCTAAACAGCAGAAGATATATATTCCTGCAGTGAGTAATATATTTCAGAAAAATAGCTGCTTTTGTTTCTGACAATGTGAATTTAATTAAGAATTAATAAGTTTAAAGTAGATGTAATTACAGCTATAAAATTAGAAAACATATAAAAGTATTTATTAAAACTGATTTGGTGTGCACATGGTAGTACTTACTGGTGTAGCAGACATAATATACTGCGTGCTTATGCTGGTCTTGGCTATAGAAATGTGCAAAGGCAAAGTGTTAAATATTTTCAAGGTCCTACAGCTACCACAGCTGAACTATTTCACTAAAAGAAAAACAAGGGTAGTAGTGAGTTCGCAGTGGGGGTTTCCAGGAGTTAATTAGAACACATGGTTGTAAAAACCAGAAATTTATTCTTGGTCTGTTTAAAATATGTAGCTTTGTAATCTGTTTATGCAGTCCTCATATATTCTGTAACTTAAAATTTCTCTGGAGTTTTTCATGCTTATCTGTTAATATACAAAAACTGTAATTATGTGCAGCGCTGAGGGCACCAAAATTGGGAAATCGTGACAGAGCATTTCTGTAACAATACTGGCTAGTTTTTCTTTAAATATTCAATGTGAACAGTTTTAAAAATTATTTTCTCAGCAGAACTGTCCAAAACATTGTTTCATTGCATATTTTCATTAGGTGGTTGCAAAGAATGAATGGCTGTTAATATTTATTGGGGAGTGGGAACCATATGCCATCTTTTGCAGTGCTGCTGTAAGACTTTCTGATTTTAAATTAGATAAAAGGTTAGATTTTTGACTGTTAGTTACTTATTACTGTGCATTTACCCTCTGGGCCAGTTTGTTTCTGTGAAGGTATATGCATTTGATAGGATTTGGTGTAAAACATATGTGGGTTTCTTTTTTTCTTTTTCCCTTTGTTTTTTTTCCCCCATTGATTTTGCATAGCAGATTCTGAGATCTTCCAAACCACAAGACGAGGGAAGCTATTTTAATTTAGTAATTGCTTCATGTAGATCTCCTTTATTTTACCCATTTCAACTGATAATCATCAGCTTAGTTAGAAAACTTTTTCAAAAGCTTACATTTTCATAAGAGTGGGTGCTGAGGTGGTCAAGGTAAGCAATTTTATTGTCAAAACCTTCTAATAACATATATAATAATGTGTGTATTTTATTTTAACTGATACAATTTTTCTTTTAGATACAGGAAACTGCTGACATTTACTTAAAACTCCTTACCCTTCCTCCTCTTCATCCTGCTGCTGTTGTTTCCTTGCAGGTGAAAGACCTTTCAAGTGCAGCGAGTGTGGGAAGGCCTTTAACCAGAAGGGGGCTCTGCAGACCCACATGATCAAGCACACGGGGGAGAAGCCCCATGCCTGTGCCTTTTGTCCCGCCGCCTTTTCCCAGAAAGGCAACCTGCAGTCACACATACAGCGAGTTCACTCGGAGGTAAATGCAATTATTCATCGAGTCCTGCATGCTAACATGCATCTTAACTCAGTTTTGCTGTTCCTATGTGCTCCAACCAGTATAGATTTACTGCTGTAGTGTAGATTCTGGTTTGCTGCTTTTACCTGTGAGCTTTCCTTAGCTTGGTCTGGATAAATGTATACTTAGGAGAAGTAGCAAAACCTTCATTTCCCAGTGTCTTTTAAATACATGGGTAGATTAATAAATAGTGGGGTTAGGTGTTAAAAAATGTACTTATGTCAGTCTTGGGAGAACGAGGGCTAGAATCAGATGAAAGGAAGCCAATAGCGGCCAAGCAGAAAATGGTGAAAAGTTTCAAGACGAAACAGCAACACACTAATTCCACTGTAGAACGTATTGCCATTTGTCTTTGAAATATGTATCTTGCAGCCTTTTACAGAGGTTTTTTTGGTTACAGGTAGAAGGAAATTCCAGAATAAGATTTAAAAAATTGTTTCAGATCTCCTTATGTCTGTTTTTTTTCCTCTCTTTGACAGTTTTTAAGATTCAAAAGGTACTGCTGTAATAAAGTAATACCATCTTCTGAACAACATGAGCTATGCAGCTTTGTTCAGTCATTTCCTTGCAGAGTTTAATGATTTGTGGTTGGAAATACCCATAGAAAGAGACCTAGTTTGGAACTTGTGAAGTGGTAGAGGTAGCACTTTTTCCTTCTTTTTTTTCTTGTGTATAGAATATCATCTTTGTTCTCACTCTTCCCCTAACTCTGAGATTTGTATTCTTGTTTTCCGTTTTTGTGTTACAATGGTAGATATCACTAAGGATCCTTTAAGCATGTTAGTTCCTTACTTTTAGGATATGCCTTAGTATATGGATATGTCTTAGTAGTTTGTAATACACTTAATTTTGTTAAATCATATAACTTTGAGTACTGTGTCCAGTTTGGACCACTCAGTTGAGGAAAGACATTGAGGTGCTGGAGCAGGTCCAGAGAAGGGCAGTGAAGCTGATGAAGAGTCTGGAGCACAAGTTCTGTGAGGAGCAGCTGAGGCAGCTAGGGATGTTTAGCCTGGAGAAAAGGAGGCTCAGGGGAGATCTTATCGGGATCTTATTGCTCTCTACAACTGCCTGAAAGGAGGCTGTGGCCAGGTGGGGGTCAACATCTTCTCCCAGACAACCAGCAACAGGACAAGAGGACACAGTATTAAGCTGCACCAGGGGAGGTTTAGGCTAGACATCAGGAGGAATTCCTTCACAGAAAGGGCTATTAGGCATTGGAATGGACTGCCCAGGTGGAGTGGAGTCACTGTCCCTGGAGGTATTTAAGAAAAGACTGGACCTGGCACTCAGTGCTGTGGTCTAATTGACATGGTGGTGTTTGGTCAGACGATGGACTTGCGGACCTCGGAGGTGTTTTCCAACTTAATTGATTCTGTGATTCTCTGACTTTGTGTGACTAGTTGTCCTCGAGGTTAACAGCTTTCTATATGTGATAGCTTTTGCTAAGTAAAAAAATGCACCAACGTTGATTTAATAATTTAAATTGACTTTTTTCAATATTAGTTACGGATGCAGTAAAAAATATTTTTCACTTTTTTCTCTGTTACTTTGTTATTTTGTAAGAAAGAATCAAGCTGTGGGTACGGTACTTTAAATAAATGCTACCTCTTGATCATATTCTGTGCTGTGTTTTGCAGTCCTGAGCCTACATTTGAGTTACTGTTTTGGATAATTTATTGATTTTTTTTTTTCCCTTTCTTGCTGTTGCTGTGTTTTCTTCAAGCCTGCATGGAACTCTATGAATTCTTTATTTTATCCTGAGACAGTTACAAAATAACATTGCAGCTGTTAATGAATTACAGGTTGATTCTCACTTCCTAAAGCACTGTTTAGGTGTAGCATATTTTATTACTTAATACCTCTTTGTGAAAGTCCTGTTCGCAGTTTAGTGTCACAAAATACAAAGTACCAATACTATATTGCAAGTACTACGGTGTGTTTTCTTTTGAATATCTTGTTGCTCCCTGCACGTTGCAAGTGCTACACTGGATGTTATTGCTGTATGATGGACTGAGGAGGAATGGTGAGGATGGTTGGAATCTGCAAATTTAGCTGCTTTAATTACCTTAACCCATTGGTGTGAAAGTCTCAAACAAGTGGCTGCTGATCACTTTCTCATTCTGTGTGTTCAAATTCAGTTCAAACTAAACATTAAACTTCCCTGCCCTTCACAGTGTTGGTTTTGTCTGCATTTTTTTATCTCACACTTCTAAATTTCCATTTGTATAATTTATGATGTTTCATCTTCAGCCACATCTTACTTGATAAAGTTGCATTTCACTCTTGCTTTTAAGTGTGGAATGGTAGGAGATTGTAAAGAGAGAAAAGTCTGAGGCCTCGTTTGCCAGAGGACATTTTTTTTGCTGTCTGGTGCTTCACAGTGCTGAGAAATGGTAATAAGCAATTATAGTCATGTACAAAGATTATAGTTCATTTATATCGAGGAGGTACCAGCCTGGTTCAAAAACTGCATATTGGTAACTTGAAAAAACAAACCATTTTAGCTCTCATAATTCCATAGTGTAATTGTTATACAGAAAAATAATGAAAAACATAATATTTGGTAATTGTAGGGGAAATTAATGGCGATTTTTTTTTTTTTTTAAGGTGAAGAATGGCCCTACATACAACTGTACAGAATGTAGCTGTGTCTTCAAAAGCTTGGGTAGTTTAAATACACATATCAGCAAGATGCACATGGGTAGTCCACAGAATTCTGCAAGTGCTTCAACAGATGTATCTCATGTTACAGCGGTAAGCTTTTCTTGGTATATTGTGAAAATGCCTTTGAGAGTTTTATTAGGTCTATATCTTAATTCCAGTAATTTTTCAGATAGGCAAGCACTTCTTGACCCTGTGGCTGTCTTTTGTCTTTTTCAAGTTTTGTGTGATTTTTGGTATTAATTTGCAGGATTAAATATTAGGAAAATATAAATTGGCTGACTATATGTAAAAAAGTATTTACAATTCAAGGATTTGGTTGAAAATATAGCAGTTTATTTCTACAACTAAGTAAAGTATAATTCTTGTTCTTACAGATTATGTTAGCTTCCTCTGATAAAACAAAAATGATGGGGAAGTTTTAGAACTATTGAAACAATGTATTAGTTTCAACTCATCTTCAGAAATTGTTTCTATAATTCTAGTCCATATAAACACATAGTGGATTCTTCTGTGTGTATCTGATAACTTGTTTTAAATGTTAGCTTCTTATTTGGGAGATTATAAAGGAAAAAATATAGTTTTGTTGGAAGCAGTGAATGTTTTTCTTTCTTTGCCAAGATACAAAAAAGAGCTAAAATTCAAGAAATGCCTCTGGTTTCAAAAGACTACTGTATTTTTTGAGCCAGTGCATATTTGGTTCATTACAGTACTCTTCATTTTTTTCTTTGATTAGAACTACCTTTTCTACCTTTATTCCACTTTGTTTTGCCTAATCTCCAACTCATGCTTTAATGTTCAATGGGTGATGAGTAATACCAGACTTTGAAAGAGAATGGTTAAAATTTGAAGTCTGAACTTCATTTTGCAGCTGTGTCTTGTTGAAAAAAACTGTCTAGTAACGTTGTTTGGAAAAACTTTTTTTTAGATTTTCTGAAGTTGTTTTATAGGGCAGATGCTATTTGTTTCTTCATGTTACTTCCTAAAAAGAAAGACTAATATGTCTTATTTGTTTGCAAGTACATATATTCTCTGTCTTTTTTTACATTTCTACATTCTCAAGCCTAATCTTAAAAGCAGAATGGAAAAGAATTCCTTCATACTACCCGTTGTTTATTTTCCCTGGCCAGGTCTGGTTTTATTTTTTTGGTTTGCCTAAATATTTTGGAT
Source organism: Corvus moneduloides (assembly GCF_009650955.1). Taxonomy (NCBI): domain Eukaryota; kingdom Metazoa; phylum Chordata; class Aves; order Passeriformes; family Corvidae; genus Corvus; species Corvus moneduloides. The sequence continues at coordinate 102,314,075 of NC_045476.1, read as the reverse complement.
TTTCTTAGCATATTGATATTACAGCAGTGTGGTATTATCTCTGCTGCATGAATCCTTTGCTGCTTGCATGCAAGAGGGGAATAGCAAAAGCAATACAGTAGTATAAGCAAAGAGAGAGAAGGGAGAAAAAGATTCTTTCTAAAAATAGATGCCAAGAAGTTTAGCAAGGAGGAGCAGAGATAAAAAATGACATGTCAATTGCATATTAGAGAGGATTATGCTTTTTATTTGTAATTTTATATCTGAACCTGCCTATATTTAATTATTCCTATTTTTATTGCTTTAGAAACTTAGTGCATTATTAGATTAGCACTAGCATTCTTAGATTCGAACTTTCCTTCATTCTGCTCAAAACTTGCAGAGCTGCTTTAACAACAAATCTCCAGTATAATAATTCTATTCTGAAGTTTGCAGTCAGTCTCTGTCATCCCTTGTTGGCATGTACATACCTGGGGATAAGCAATGATTATGTCCTTATTAAGAACCCATTCTAAAAGCTGAAGTTTCCTGAAGTGCTGTGATACCAAAGAATGCACTCTTGTGTGATACATGAGTACATCTTTTAAATTACAGTGACTGTAAGGCTGTCATTTTGCTGTCATTTGCTGCATTAGTATTTATAACTGAGGTGATTTTGTGTACTTTTGTTTCTCTCACATAGTCTCATTTTTCTGTGCTGCTTTTCTGCATTATATGAGCCATGTTTTTCTTCTTTTTGACAAAAATTTAAAATATTTTGATTTCTTTGTAGGACTCTGTCACCCAGCCTTTAACAACATCCTCTGCTAATCTTTTGCAACCTGTTGATAACAAATGGAAGAATGTAAGTGGGAAATTTTTGTTTTATTTTTGTGTCAAGATTATAAGTGAGAGAAACTTTACATAATTTCACAAATTTTCATTTAACTGGTGAAAAAGAATATGCTGTGATACTTTGTGGAAGTTGGATCAGCTAGTATGTGAAGGGAGGCTCCTTGGCAAATGCAGCTGGTTATTTAAGGGTGGAACAGGTCTTGAATGGATTATGTTGCCTCATTTGTTTACACGCCCATGATTTTGGATGTAAGTCTGCTTAACAGCTCTTCAAAATGGAGGTAAATACTCTTCTGTATAATAAGACCAGAGAGTAAGGATTCTTAAAAGTACTGGATTGCCCTACCCCTCTGCCTTTACTTTGCAGGGATTACCATGGTTTGGTTGGAGAGGGAAGGAGCTGTGTTCATACTGGTTGAGTTGATTGGAATTTAGGCAGCAGAGGAACTGTGGGGCTCAGGAGGAGCGATGGAGCTGGGGAAGGATGATGCAGGGCTGACTTTCTGGAACTCCATAGCAAACAGTTGTGGTGTGCAGGAAGGCCTGTAGGCCTGTATGTGCCAGCCCCCTGAGAATGCTGGTATGTTTTGTTGCAGCTGTACAACATCTTGTTTGTCAGCTGTAGGTTGCAGCATGGTATCTTAGGGACAGACCATCTGACTTAAAGTCTCCCCCTCCCAGCTTCAGCTACTGGTTATTTTCTCATGCACTAAAATCCACAAAACCAAGAACTGGGAAATGTGGCAGTATTGCTTTAAAGTCACCATAAACAGCCCATCCACTGTAGGCAGGGCAGAACAGGTGGAGGGGTGGCACAGAAAGGGTGTACGAGAAGGGTTAGAAGGTTTGGAACTCACTGTTGGCAATGGAACAGTCAAGCACCTGGATAAGAATCAAGGGGCAAACAAATCATGCAGATATCATTGTGGGAGTCTGCTGTAGACCTTCCAGCCAGGACGATGATGTCAACAAATTATTCTTTGAGGAACTAAAGGACACCTCTGAGTCAACTGCTGTTGACCTTATCGGGGGCTTCAACTTGCCAGAAATTAACTGAGAGCATCACACAGCTGGTAAAACCTGGGCCAGAAGATTGCTAAAAAATCTGGACGACAACTTTATGGAACAGGTCCTAAGGGAGCAGACTCAGAAAGATGCCCTCCTTGATCTGCTGCTTCTCAGCAGAGAGGATCTCATAAGCAAAATGGAGATTGGCAGCCATCTTGGCCACAGTGACCGTGAAGCGATTGAGTTTAAAATCTCTGTTGACAGGAGGAAAAGTGCCAGCAAAACCTCAGGACTTGAGGAGGGCAGACTTCAGGCTGCTCAGGGAGCTTGTAAATAAGGACCCCTGGGAGAATGTTTTTGCAGGTGCTGGGGAATATCAGTATGGTCACTTTTTAAACGTAACCTTCTGAGGGCAAAGGAACAGGTGATTCCCAAATGTAACAAGTCAAGCAGGTGAGGCAGAAGGCCAGCTTGGCTGAGCAGAGATCTCTTCTTGGAAATAAGGCAGAAAAGGAAGGTGTATGCCCTGTTGAAGCAAGGGCAGGTGATACAGGAGGAATACAGAGATACTGCTTGTTGCTGTAGTAGAAAATTCATGTGGCCAAAGCTCTGCTGGAGCTGGAGCAGACCAGAACTGTGGGGGACAAAAAAAGAGTTTTTTCAAATTTATTAATGGCAATAGGCAGAGTAAAAATAACATTGCCCCATTACAGGATGAGGATGGTCACCTCACAAATAAGGACAGGAACTTGGTCTGTTCAGCCTGGAGAACTTAGACCTCATTGCCGTCTAGTACAACTTCCTCATGAGGGGAGGGAAAGGGACAGACTCTGATCTCTTCTCTGTGGTGACCTGTGACAGGATCCGATTAAGTGGCCTGAAGTTTTGTCAGGACAGGTTTGGGTCGGATATCAGGAAAAGGGTCTTCACCCAGAGGGTGGCTGGGCAGTGGAACAGGCTCCCCAGAGAAGTGATGACAGCACCAAAACTGACAGAGTTCAAGAACATTTAGACAGTCAGGCACATGGTGTGACTCTTGTGCATGGTTCTTGTGCAGGGCCAGGAGTTGGACTTGATGATCCTTGTGGATCCCTTCCAACTCGGAATATTCTATGATGTGATGAAGATTGCCAGGTTTTTCCTAGTGAGAGGTGTGAGTTGGAGGGAATGGATCCCATTGCCTTCTCCTCCTAGAATTGCCTAAAACTGACAGGCATCTTTCCAGGCACTCTGCCTCCAGCCTGTAGCGCTGCCTGGGTTTTTGTGACCCAAGTGCAGGACCTGGCACTTGGCCTTGTTGAACTTCACACAATTGGCCTCTGCCTATCGATCAGGTCTGTCCAGATCCAGGGTTGTATATAGTCTGTATTTCATTCTGGCAGTTTTTAGGGTTTTTTCAGTTGTCTGTTTATAGTGTTCACTATTCATGAACTGTTTTCAGTGATACAGGAGGAATCAGAGCCATCAGAATCCTTAAAATATGCTATGATGTGTTTATTAGTGAAGACATTCAAGGTGCATTAGCTGCCTTGCCCATCAGATGAAATACATAGGGGTGATTCCATCTTCTGTTTTGGAGAAGAGGGAAAAGTCTGTCATCTTAATAGAGAAGAGGAAAAGAAAGTTCGAGTGCTGAAGCTAGGCAAATTGACACTTTGAAATAAAGTATGAAATTTTAGTGACGATAATTTCTCTTGGAGCCATGTATTGAAGTTGGATGGCAACAGAAAAAGTTAACCATGATAAACTACTTGATTTAACGAACTGCTCTAATTTTTTATGGTTACTGTGACTTGAAGGAGTAATTCACTCAGAGCAGTCACACTGTGTTACACAGCAGATCAAACAAACCAAGGGTCATCACAAGGTCCACTATTCCAATTGAGCAACAGTGGAATAATGAAGTAGTAATAAAACACTTCATTCTCCATGTTAGCTTTAAAATCGGATGTTCAAATGAGACCTAGAAAGAGACCTCTGAAACATTTTATAAATAACAGCGTATCTTAAGAGTAATGGCAACAAACTTCATGTATGTGTATGTGTGTGCATTATTGTTCAAAAAAGATAACCTCCATGAGACTGTATATAAACTGCTGTATAATACACAGAACACACTGGCCTTAAGTGCATGTAATGCTGTGATTTTCATATCGAAGATGATGTTGAGAAGTTCCTTCATTAACAATTAGTTTTTCTCTTGGTAAAGCCTGGGAGAATTTGATACACTTTTAGTGTAGGCATCCTGCTCTACATAAGAGCTTCCCTACATTCTGTTTCCAGAAAAGAAATTATCTATATAAAGAGCTGTTACACTCTTTAGCAAACTGCTTTGCTTCAGTTCCTGTTTATTGCACTGAGAATGGCATATAGTGTCTTACCCACATTGAAATGTTTATAGCACTTTTGCTAAACTGGAATCTGAAGAGTTGGAGTCTTTTTGTGTCTCACTGGTGAGGTGAAAAAAGCCCTAATGGTTAAATCAGCAAAGTAACAAGTGATATTCTCACATGCACGCAAGAGAAACAAGATAAGGATTTGTTTTATATCATCTCATGAGAAGGCATTAAGAATACTTCATCAAATTCACAGGACATAATCTGAGTCAAGCTAATGTTTCTTAATATAATTCTCTGCAACCACCCGTTCTTTACTACAGTGACTGTCATCTTAACTGTCTAGTGTAAAGTGTCAGTATAAAGAATATCTCAGGGAAGTTTTCAGATTAGAAAGAAATAGTACACATGTGAAGCCTAAGATTATTCTTTGCTAAAAATGATCTGAAAGAAGACAGCCTTTTATATCTGTGTGTGGTTACACATGCACCTGGAAGTGGTTATTTTTAGAGAACAGAAGTGAATATTAGAAGCAAATAACCAGTGTGTTCTAGGTTACCCAGCTATGGGGCTAACCATTGTATAAATATATATTTCTCTTTTCTGCAGTAAAACAAATCATTGAGAGCAGTTGTTTCAGTAATAGTATACTTATGCAGTCTATGTGTGGTAAGAAGAGAAGTTTATAAATGCAGGCAAACAGGAGACTTTATTTCTGATTTTAAAATAAATACCAAGGCTCTTTATCACTTTTTTCCTTCATATTTGTTACTAAGGTAGTCTAAGATAAAATTTCAAATTAAAGATTGAGAGATTAGATTTTTACACTTCAAGGTTTTTTAGTATTTTGACAGAGCCTGATGTGTATTTAAATTTTTAGAATATGAAGAGATTCCTCTAAAGCTAAGCAGTTTCAAAGGTTCCAAATTGAAGGGGAAAAGTTAGTCGTTTGTTCTGAAAGGTTTTCATACAGCAGCACACAATAATTTGCTAAAAAAAAAAATCTCTAATGGAAGGTTGTTTTTTCCAAAGGGCCTGCTTGAGGTAAATGTGAACTTTAAAAAGATAGCCATGTCAGTTTATCTCTTTTGGGAATTACTTTTCATGTGGCCTTTACTTGTGGAGTTTTGTAGTTGATCCTTGTGTTTTCTTAATTGGTTGAAAGTTCAGTAGTTAACAATATATTTAAATCAAGCCGTAAGCTTGCAATTTCAAACTTGGGAAGAACTGAAAAAAAAGGGATATAAAAAAGCAATTCTATAATGAAGTGAGCAAACTTTGAATGAGGCTCTGTATAGTCATTATGCCTTACACAAGTAGCTATCCTTGTAGTGGACAGTTGCGAGACATGTCAGGTAAGGGAGCGGGACAGGTGAGTTCATAATACGTACTTTTGATCTTCCTTGACAAACATACTGCTGTGTATTTCAGGCCACACATTTTCGGTCTCCACTTCTTCAACAGACAGAAAACCAGGTGTCTCCAGCTGCTGCTCATCAGGGTCAGCAGACTGTCACTGATGTCATTCAGCAGCTCCTTGAGTTATCAGAACCAGGTCCTGTAGAAAATAACCAGCCTCAACAACCTGGTCAACAGCTCAACATTGCAGTGGGGATCAGTAGAGATATTTTGCAGGTAAGAGCTCTGTATGAGATCAGCTTTACATTTCAATGGTTCCTTTCTCATTCTTTCTTAAATTTTAATGAAATTCGTTCTCAGTATTATGGCATTCCTTATGAATTTCTAAACAATTTTTCAGTCAAGAAAGAATTGTAAAGATTTTTTGAACGGGTGTGGACTGCACCAATGTATCTTTTGTGTAATAATGCAAGAGAAAGGCTATAAATATTAATTGTATGGCTTTAAGTGTACACCCCTGTATATGGATATTTTTATTTATACCTTTAGCTTTTTTTTTTCCAGTTGCCTAGAAGGAGCTTGTGGCATATCCGTAGGTTATGCAGTGCTTAAAACATGATATCATTCAAGAGGGGAAAAATACTTTTATCTGGTTAAAAAATGAGAAGCTATACGTGGCCATTACCCTGTTCTACTTAATAAGGGCTTTCTGAATATTTCCTATTCGTGCAAAAAGTTTTTTTCCAAGGTCAGCCAGTGTTTTTCTTAACTGTATTTTGTCCTTGATAATGGCAGAAGGAGATGCGGTGTAACAGAAGAGATGTAGGGTGGTGAATTACTGTCTGTGCTTGTTCTCCAGCTTGCACCACATAAAAGCACAGACAGGATGGAACTGGGCAGAGAATAATATTCTTTAGTGTTAGTGGTAGCCTGCTAACCTGTAAGATACCTTTTCATCTCTAGACTTTTAAGTACCATTTAAATTTGGTTTTGGAAGTCCTAAATGTTAGATGCAGCTATGTGCAGGTTCACTCTGTTACCTGTGCTGGATTCTCTAATGGAATTTAATGGAATGTGATGAGGAATTGCAAAAAGTAACAACGATACATAACTATTATCCTGATAGCTATTTAAATTAAAAAAAAAAAAAAAAGTTGTTGTTTCCTGGAAGGCAGCTGTTGGCAAATATGTAAGCACAGAAAATCCAACGTAAAATTTTACAGACTATCAGAAATCAATGCTGTGTAATAAGGCATTTGCAGATCTGTGAAAACAAGACATTTAATTCCTTTAATTATATTTGCATTGTATCTTCTAAGTACTTGTTTGAGAAAAGTTGGGGATAACAGTGGAATGTTTCTTTCTTTATCCAGAAGTTTTTTTGTTCTTTTTTCAGCAAGCATTAGAGAACAGTGGGTTGTCGTCAATTCCTGTCTCTGCACATTCTACTGACTGCAGCCAGGCTAAGGCTGCAGGGACCCAGGATCAGAACCCAGATGTCCCAAGCCTCTCAAATCATCAAGCTGATTCTAATAGTACCAAACAAGAAAAGGATGAAGACAGTACAGATAAACAAGATAAAAAAGAAAAAAAGTTCATTAAGAAAAAATCACCATTTTTGCCTGGTAATATTGCCACTGCTTTCTACTTTTTGTGCTGTAAGGAGTGTAGTAATTGCGGGTGTGTTTATGGCTTTATAAAGGGATTTCCCAAAATGTATTGTGGATTATTTATGTACAGTATTTGCTCTTACCTGAAACACAGTGTAAGGTATGATCAATAATATTTATAATTTTCGTTATAAAATATATTTTCATAAAGAAAAATCTCAGGATGGCATGAAGTGAAGTTATACTTCTAAATCTTTTGGATTAGATCAGTGGAGTTATAGGAAAAGGACAAAAAAAAGTATGTGAATGTATTTTCCTCTCCCATCATCCTTCTCTGACAAGGACTGGGTTTTCTTTGTGTGTCCCAGAGTAGAGAGTTCTTGCAAGGACTGTTCTTCCCCTTTGGAAGTGAGGCCTCACATAGGCATAAGGGCAGGACTGCAGATCTTCACTGATCCCATGTAAGGAAGGATGAAGGCTGGCATTATATTATATGAATAATACTTCATGTCATCTGTCTCTGGAATCACAGTACTGATATGATATTGTCAGTATAAATCCATGTTATTATTCTGCCTCTGTACTGTGTTGTGTATATGCAAGCCTGCATTTTGTCTCTGTGTGCTTAAATGCAACTTCAGTTTCAAGGTTGCTTGAGCTCTATGGCTGCTAGAAGTTGTTTGTTCCAAGTAAAGCCTTCATACTTTAGTGGCCAGCCTGGTATATACAGTGCTATAATGCAGCCTTTGATCTCTCTCTGTAGTATCTTCATAGTTACATTGATGTTGCTTTTACTTCTGCAAGGCATGGAGAAATTGATCCAAAGTAAAAACTTGTCTTCTTCAGTATCGCTGTGATAAAAATTAACTTTTTCCTCTGGTAATAATTACTTTGTTACTTGTGTATAACAGTAACAACTCTCTAGCTGTGACTACAAATAAAAATAAAAGATCACTGCTCTACAGACAAACACAACCACTTTTGTTTTTTGATAAAGTAACATGACCTCAGTGTGTTGACAGGAAAAAACCCACTATGTGAACCGATTTAAATGAGCAGACAATCTGATATTGAACAACATATATAAATAAAAGACTCTGATAGGATTTAGAAGGGGTTCCTTTCATTTTTTGTTGAGGAAAAAACATCCTGTTGCCTTAGGACAGACCTTAGGGTTCTTGGATCATAAAGCAAATTTTGTAAAAAAAGTAGCCTTAAATTGTAAAAATATCAGAAGGACTTGTGCAGTTTTTCTTCCTTTACAAGTTTACAAAATGTAAGATACGTCTGAACTTGCAAAAGAGAGGGTCAAGCAAAGTATCTCCTTCAGTAAGGTATGTGTTTAGTATGTAAAATAATTTGTTGTGGTTGAGGATTTACAGTCATTGTTGGATAATTTTGTGTTAGATATGTTATTTATAAGTTAGCTGGTATATTATATTGCATTACAGCTGCATTCTACGTTTCTAAGTGGCATAGAAGTTGCATTGTTTGAATTTCAACAGGATTCTCTTGGGGTTTGTTTTTGTCATTCCAGCCCACCACCATTTTCATGAAGGAGAATATGTCTGATAGAGAAGTTAATCTTCTATGAAGTGTGTTGTGATGGCATCTATTGCACAAAATGTTTTTGTGGTCTGATTGCTTTGTACAATAACATCAATGTGGTGGGAGTTTTCAAGAATTGTTAAAAGGTTTAGAGAGCATTCATTTTGGTATTCCTTGTTTTAGGTTCTATACGTGAAGAAAATGGAATAAGGTGGCATGTTTGTCCATCCTGCTCTAAGGAATTTAAAAAACCGAGCGATTTAGTGCGCCACATTCGCATTCACACCCATGAGAAGCCATTCAAGTGTCCCCAGTGCTTCCGCGCCTTTGCCGTGAAGAGCACTCTAACAGCACACGTCAAAACACACACTGGCATTAAAGCTTTCAAGTGCCAATTTTGTATGAAAAGCTTTTCCACCTCAGGGAGTTTAAAAGTTCACATTCGCCTGCATACAGGTAAGGCCTTGAAATCACTTTGTGTATTCTATGATGTGGGTGAGACCTTGAATGAGAAAAGACTGTGAAATGTGTAAGTTGTAGACATGTCTGTCATGTCATTGTTAATATCTATCATAGAATGTATCATTTTAGTGTCATACATGATGAGTGTAATTTTTTGTCATAGTGTTTCATGGCTTTGAAACTTTGGGCTCTTACAAAAACCATGGACATTCCGTTTTCCGATGAGTCAGCTGTTGTTCCTTTTTAATATCGCTATTCTGAATGTATTTAATTGTGCTTTCTAAAGAGTAATACTCTTAAAATTTGAGTTCTGATTTTACTTATCCCTAGTCATCTTTAATATTTACTCTGCATCTTCCCTCCCCTTCCCAACACTTTTTGATAATTTCACAGTAGCACTCAGGACTGGTTACTTTCCATTTTATGTTCTACATTGCAGTGTTGTTTCATGTTTTCACCAACTTACATGTTTTCAGCATCTTACATATCCTAAAACTCCTCTGATCATATGGTCTTTGTTTACATAATATATGATGTCTTCAACATGTCTTTTTATGTGATTGAACTATCCTTTCCATAGAGAAAAATGAATTTTCTGCTTTTGGTAGGCTACCTGGTTGTTTTCCAGTTTCTTTCTTTGTTCATACAGGTAGACAGAGTTTTCGGCAAGATAAATGTGCTGCTCTTTCCTTTCATTCCTGTTTATGTAATTATCTTCTGCAAAAGTATCATTCATTGGCTTAGGTGCATTTGGTATTCAATGTGTTTTATAGTTGGATGTATTTTATCCATGAAATATCAATGTTGGATTCATCTGCAGAAAGTCTTTGACTTTTTTTTGTAAACTTGTAAACCAGTGGTTTTTTCTGTTAGTTTAAAGTCAGACTTGCTTTATACAAGAATTCAGATTAATTCAGAGTGGCAGAAGCACTAGGTGGCTTGGAAAATAGGTAGTCCAGTGTTTATGGAACTGCTCTGTAGTTTCATATAATGTTTTAGTTATTGCATTGTGAAGAGTGGTTCATTATTCTGCCGTTTTCTGCCTGTGATTGAACTTGGTAAAAGCTTTCTTCATAATATCCAGTCATGTTTCCTAGCCTTTTAAATTCAAGATTTCCCCTTGAACAAAACCAGAAAGTTGTTCAGCTTTGCCTGTCTCTAACTTAGCAAATTCTCTAGGAAATCGCTCCCAAGGAGATGTTTCTACTGGATTTTGCATTACAAAAGTCGTTTTTTGATACTTCTGTTGGCATGCTTTTTTGACTGCCATCAAACAGAGTTGATGTTTTCAGAGACGGATGTATAATTTTTTTGACTTTGTCCCATCACAGTTCCCTCTCTTTTATCCTATTGTATAACATACTTGCCTGTGTGTTTGCTGATTCCTTTTTCTCACAGTTTTTTAAAAGTTTGTTTTGGAAGGACTTTAACCTGCCATGTGCAACTCTTAGGAGAGCTTCTGAAACACTTGAAAATTGCTGTCACTTTCTCATCATCCAGTTTCTTGATAACAAACTTGCTTCAAGTGATGCGTTTCAATCCATTAGCAGTTCAGCAGATTAGTTGTTACTTTGATTGGTTTTATGGGTCTGTCTTGAAAACCTATGTAACAATAAACACCATGAGAGAAAAAAAAAAAAGTACAGGAAAGAGAATCAGTATTCTAAAGCTACATTTCTAGGTTGATGGAAATAAAATTTTAAACTAATTTTTTTTTAATATTTTGCAGGTGTTAGGCCTTTTGCTTGTCCTCACTGTGACAAGAAGTTTAGAACATCGGGCCATCGGAAAACTCACATCACTTCACATTTTAAACATACGGAACTAAGAAAGCTGCGACATCAACGTAAACCCGCAAAAGTTCGAGTAGGAAAGTCAAGTGGTCCAGTACCAGACATTCCTTTGCAAGAGCCCATACTCATAACTGATTTAGGTAAAGATCAAGTAAATCCATACTCTCTTGAAATTTGGATTTCAATGGAATATAAAGGTCACATTTTAATCTAGCAAAAGCATTCAGAGCTCACTCATCTTCAAAGATGCGCTTTGAAATAAGTCGTCAAAAACAAACTTCAGCAAAGTGCCATATTTTATAGTTTGCTTGCACTAGAATAAGAAGAGGATTTTTTATTTACAGTGAAATTGTGTAATCCTTACCAGTAAAAAAGTATGTGCATTTTTGTGTTAAGGAGTTTAAGTATTATTAGATTGTAGGTATAGAAGAGATGACAGTTCATGACCTAGATTCTTCTTAAGATGATCATGTTTATTCAGATTACAAATATTAAGGAGTCAGTGTGTTACATGATTTTGAGGTATTTGTTATAAATTGTGACCTCAGCTGAATTAGTGGTAATGATTAGTGGTCGTATTTCAGAAAGGAAGCTTGATTTTGGAACCTGCTTTGGAGAATTCATCCAATTATTTTATGTGTTATATAAATATTGTCACAAGGTTATATAAAATGACTTTTTGGAAGAAGTTTTACAGCCCAATCAAAACAGTATGTTGTCCAGTAGAGTTCAATGTAGTGGGTGAGGTGTTTACTCTTTGTTGTTTGATTGAACAGTCTGCTAACCCCTGACTTGTCTGTTGTACAGTCATCGTTATGGTGGAATCTTATATTGGTAATACCTTCAGCTTACATTGATAAAATTTTTATCACTTCTTAAAAATTTTTTTGCTTTCACTGCATCCAAGAGTTAGTGAAAGCAAGAGTAGGGGTTATTTTGGTATCAGATAGAAGAAACTTAAATTTTTGGGGTACAAGCAAAATTTAGCTGACAGCTTCAGACAGATCACACAGTATTTCTTTCTTGAGTGAACCCCAGAAACAAGTATAATCCCATTTCTTGATTTTAAACAAAAACTCCACTTCAATACAATAAAGATCTGCACAGTTGAAGTCCGATTGTTGGGAAAAGATGAATATTAACCAGAAATACTATAGAAGTTGTTTCCTATGGATGCTGATAACACATGAACTCTGCTGATATTAGAATGTTCAGTGTAAAAATAATCTCTACTGTTTCTCAGGAAGGTGTAATGTTTTTTCAACCCCCTCACAATATTTTCACATTTTTATTCATTCCCCCCAGAAAAATAATCTTAGTTTTTTTAGAGGTGTCAAGAACCTAATAATGTTACTCTGTAATAGTGTTGATCTTTGAGTGGCACTTCTGTTGATATATATTTTGCTTTCTAAAGTAGTCTTAATTTTTCTAAAAGCCTGTGAAAAAAAGTCTGCAAATTGTTCTCTACCTGTTTCAATACTTTTCACAAAAGGCATATTAAATATTTGTCAAGTTGTAGACCTGATATACATTGATTAAATATCATTTGCTAAATTTGAGATTGGAAGAAGATGATGTTATTGGATCAGCAATGAATTCATTACTGCCAGCTTTTTCTAAAGTTAATGCTTATTTTGGACAAGGATGCTACTATAATGAGGTGGACCTGTGGATAAAAGAAGAACTTAGCACTAAAATAGCATGTACAGTATAATATCTATAATGCTAAATAGATGTATGCATGATTTTAAATATGTGCTAAAAACATTTTCTTTATGTTTTTGGATGCTACAAGTTTAGTCCTGCTTTCTCTTCAAATATGAGCTCTTCCTACTACTGCAACTTTACCAATCAATTTCTCCTTTTTGTGTGTGTGTGTTTATATATGCAGGTCTTTTCCAGCCAATCCCAAGGAACAGCCAGGTCTTCCAAAACTATTTTAACAGTAATTTTGTGAATAATCCAGAGAGACCATACAAGTGTTATTATTGCCATCGAGCCTATAAAAAATCCTGTCATCTTAAGCAACACATCAGGTAAAATAAACACAATAAAGGAAGAAAATGTATGTAATAACAGATCCATGGAAAAGCATGCAATTTATATAGTATTCACTGAAAAGATTTTTTTTTACCATCTCTTAAACAGTGAACCGTTGATAATTGGTTTTTTTTTCCCCTGGTTGAGTTGGAGGAGGCTTTGGAATAACTCATGCCTATGTGCAGTTCTAGCAGTACAAGTGGTTGTATTCAACGTGCAGTTTAATTTACTAACGCTTGGATTCTTTTTTCCTAAACTGTGTATAGAAAAAAACAAGCACTATTTGTGAATTCTTATGGTAATTTTGTAATTGCATACTCCAAATTGCCTGCTTTGTATGTAACTCCTATTTTTTGAGAAGGAAGTTTGCATTTTGTTCTGTATAGAAAACCTCTAAAAGAATTTGAGCTTACATTGTAATCGACTAAATATTGTTTGGGATCATTATGTTGCTTGAAGCTGAGTTCAAGTTCCGTGTAGTCAGTGGTTGTTATAGCCACAAAGTCATGGAGTCATAGAAAAATTTAGATTTTAGGAGAACCAGTGGAGATAACTAATTCAATCTTGTTTTGAAAAGAAGAGTAGCTTCAAAGTTAGATGAGTTTTACAGTTTTGCAGTCTTACAGGCAGTGAGATTTAACATTTAATCAGGTTATGAAACAGTGCTCTCTGACTTACAAACTGTAAATAATTAGAAGAGGAAATATGAAAAAAAACCACCAAAGATGGTGCCTGGAATCTAAGGGAACAGTCCGTACAAGCAGGTGGCAGTCTGCTTGTTTCTGCAATGTAAGCTCTGTACTGCTTTCTTACTTTCTCTAGCCCAGATCATGGTGAGTTCCTCATACTCTCTTTACAAATAAAGTTCTGTATTTTTAAGTTCTCAGACTGCCTTGAAACAATTTCCGGGTTTTATATGCTGTCTTAACAGGAGGAAGGGAAGCTTTACAGTATCATATCTTTTCTTTTGTAATATCCTACCTAGATTTCTCACTGTCTTCTGTAGATACATTCCAGATGGATTGATTTAAATGAAAATAATTTTGAGTTATACTGAAAATGCAAAAATATGATGTGGGTACCAATCACCTGCAACTTTCAGCAATCTCTGATCTTTCAACAGAGTACTGAGTGAAGCATGGCTTTGTTTAAGGTTTCGTGGAGGAATGAGAAACTTTTTACATGTTTGCTCTTTGTAAATTGGCATTGCTATAACTAAATTGCTATGCTTGATAGTTTTGTGGACAGTGTGTTCTCATGGAGTAGTGCTGGTCATTGCTTGCAAAGCTTGTTTCCCTCTCTGAAAAAGAGGGAAATTTGTAGTAGGGCATTTTCAGTAGAGCAGGGACTGTGAATAGTGTGTCAAATTATCCCCCATGCACACCAAGGAAGGTCAGGATACCCTACTGCTGATTTTTACCAGTGTATTGGTAGCAAAATAGTAATCTTAATAGCTCTCATATATTATGTTATGGCATCTGATGTGGTGGTCATAGACTTCCAAGGTTACTGTAATCATAAGCTGTCCCTAATTTTACCTGAGTTTATTAAATCTTGCTTTTTTATCTTCCATTTCCTAGCATTCCCATTGCCTTCCTTGTAGCTCTCTCCAGGCGTGCTGCAGTCGTAACCCTTAAAATTCTTACTGCATTCCACTCCATCTCCTAACTTTTCCTCCCATCTGTTTTGTATCTCAGTGTAGTCCTAAAGGGAAACTCCTCTAGCACCTCTGGAAGAAAGGATATAGCTAGTGCTATGTACTTCGATAATATAAGTGAGAGGCTTTCCCCTCTTGAATATTTTTTTCACATGGCATTATGAGAGGCAGGTTGTATTGTGCCTTGTTCAGGAGGTATTCAGGATGGACACAGTTCTTTTCCCAAGAGTTTTGTTTGCTGCTAAGTGTAGCGGTTGTATGTATAAGGAGAACAGGATCTTTTTCTCCAAACTTTTGTGGACAGTTTTTTAGCTGAATTGAGGAAAATATATGTGAGTGATAATGTACTAGTCTGAAGAACTACTATACTATATTCCATCTGGAATGGAAAAATTAAACCCAAGTATTGTAATGGAAACAAAGTATGATCAGAAAAGGAGATCGGACTGTAGAACATAATTAAAACTACTCAGATAGTATTGTTTTTAGCGCTGCCAGGTTGTTTGTAACTTTATTAAATTTAATTTCTGGAATTTCTTAATTGAGACCTCTTTCATCCATACAGCTATCACCTTAGTTTGGTTTATTTTGTTCATTTTAAAATTAAGTCCTTTAATAACGTTGTAAGTCAAACTGTTAAATCTATTTTAACTCCCGCTTTCTCTTACAAAGGTCGCATACTGGTGAAAAGCCATTTAAGTGCTCTCAGTGTGGAAGAGGTTTTGTGTCAGCTGGAGTTCTGAAAGCACATATTAGAACACATACTGGATTGAAAGCTTTCAAGTGTGTTGTGTGCAACGGGGCCTTCACTACTGGTGGTAGCCTCAGGCGACATATGGGGATCCATAATGACCTTCGACCGTATATGTGTCCCTACTGTCAAAAAACATTCAAAACATCACTCAACTGTAAAAAACACATGAAGACTCATAGGTATGTTTGCAATTTTTATATGAATCTTTCAATGTAGTTCAGCAGCCATTCCTTAAAGATAGTTAGAAAGGCAGCTTTGCTCTGTAAAAAGTGTATATATTTGAATAAGGGTTTTTATTTATGGGTAGCAAACCGTTAGGTACCTTTGCAGGTACCCAATAGTAAATTGTGGTGTATAGTAAAAATAAAAAATTGTTCACATAAATAGGATATATGTCTAACTAAAACCATACTTTCTCACCTTTCTTGGTAGATATGAACTTGCACAGCAACTTCAGCAGAATCAGCAGTCTTCTTCAATAGATGATTCTACAGTAGATCAGCAGAGCATTCATGTTTCTACACCAATCCAAGTGAAGATTAAAAGTGATGAGCTACAGGAGTCAGAAACTGTTGCGACGGATCAGCAGGCTATTTTAACGTTAGACCAGCAGCCAGTAGTAGGCACAGAAGAAACAGCACTAGAGCAAGAATTGGCTGATCAGCCTTTAGAGCAAGATGAGGGTGAGTATTTGAAATGTGATAAGGTTTGTAATGAGGTAAGTATACATGTTCTCAAATAATTGTTTCTTGACAGGAACTAGAAAAATACATGGAGTAAAGGCTACTTACTATATACTTACAGTATATAGTACAGTTTCATTCATTGGTTTACTGTTAAAATATAAGAAGATTAGGATTTGCACCATTCAGCTGTAGCAAGCAAAACTACAAAACAAGTATACAGAAAAATAATACATCCACAAAACCTTACCATGTCAGTTCTCTTATTATTAAAAAGCATTGCTGTATAGTCTACTTAGAAAGTAATACCTGTGTTTTGAGGTGAATGAATGTTCCATGTACTTACTCTGTTTGTAATAGTGGAACAAAGTATTTTGGTTTTGCTTGTTTGCTCTTTTTCATGGTGCAATGAGTTATCAAGTACAACAGGAGAATATAAATAAAATGCACTATAAACAAAGATTTAAATACTTGTTCAGCTAATAATTTTTTAGTTTAGTTTTAATGCAAAAATTCAGATGACTGCAAAATATGGGGATTTTGAAACAACTGATACATGCAGTTAATTGCATGTTTTTTTCTTGATATTTTCCCCTTTCCCCTTTTCCTTTCTCCTTCCTTTCCCCATTACAGATAGATTTGTGGCATCCCAGCATGCTTTACAGGAAAACATCACTCAGTTTGAACAACAAACTATAACACAGCAGCCATTTGATCAACAGAGCTTATCACAAGGTTAGTAATAAATAAAGGAGGTAAAAAGTAATTTTTATAAATCTGGCTTTACGGCATAGCTATGATAAAACATTTCTAAAGTGAGCATCTGTAGTCAAAGTAATTGCAATGCAGAGAACTTGCAAAAAAATCATCATTTTGAAGCTGTACTTGGTAGATTATTATGAATACTTAAATTTTTTATTTGTTTTTATGAGCTGATGTTTAGTTGTTACAGTATGGGTTTTATAGTCAAGCATTTCATATTCTTTCCTTGATTATGTTTGAAATTGCTGTGGCAGTAAGTAGTTTGCAGAAGTTTCCCCCTCAGTATACATTCTCATAACCTGAGATGTTCAGAAACACATTCTTAAGATTTGAGTGAGTAGCTACTGGGATTCATTTTGGAAAAGGACAGTGAAAAATATAGTCACATAAAAATCATACTTTCACCTATCCACAGCAGTTTCCTTTTATATTTTATAGAGCAATGAAACTAGCAAATTAGGAGATTGTAGGCACTTGGCAAGTATTTTTTTCCTATAAAATACAGGGAAATATGTGCAGGCGTGTGTAGCCTGCAAACAGTGAAGAAATGACTGTCTTTCTTTGCTTTTCACAGCTGGATTTCTTGAATTGTTCCATAATATGAAGCTACTAATTTCGTTTTCAGTTTTGTGGCCGGGGGGCTGTTGCTGAGGTGGGGAATGTTCAAGGGGTTTTCATTTGTTTTGGTTTGGAAGCATACATCCCTGGCTGATTCCTTGATCTCCTTGTTTCTGACTCTAGGAAATAGCTCTATGTAGCTGGTAACCAGTAATTGGTATTCTGTCTGCACAAACTTCTCTGTTCTTAGTTTCATTCCCTTTTAATTGTATAGTATCATTTGTAAAAACTTAATTGACTGTGGTATCACACTGTGAAGAAATAGTATAATTTGCCAATTTTAATTCTCTAGGTTGTGCTGCTTTGCATGTAAAGAAAAGAAAATTAAAGTCTCCACCTTTATTAAACAAGACTAATCCTGATCCTCTTACAATATGATTATTTTCACTGGTTGACTTTTACAGTTTTTCAAGTGAATGAGAAGACACTACAGGAAAAAAAAAGCAGCCTTTTGTTCTACATTACTCTGAAGAGTGGTGGTGGTTTTTGTTTTGTTTTGTTTTGTTTTTAATGGCTCCTTGGAATTTGAAAATTCAATAAGTAACTCTTGTCTTGTTATCTTGTTTAAACTTCAGTTTCTATGTGTGTGTATCTTCTGTACTGTATGAATATTGATTGATTTCTCGGGGAGGGGAAAGACTCTTCTAGAACTCACAAAACAATTCTTTCATCATCAGAAATCTAGACTGATCGTCAATACGTTGTAAAATTGGTTCAGAGAAACAGAAAATTTGTGGTGTGGGCTCTTTAAAGTCTCATTTGTATAAGATGTCTCCTATTCTACTTGGAATCTCATCCACAGATTCCCAACTCTTTGAAGTTTCCTTGAAGATCCTGGAGCCCTTCAAATTTTTTGAATTTCAGGTAGGTAAGCATTTGCGCGGATGCATGCGTTAAATTGGTCGACCCTCTCCCTATGTCTGCATCTGTGCTTCATGCTCCTGATTTCTTTTTCCTATCAGCTAGGCAGAACATTCAAACTTAAAACACGATGTCTTTTTTATTCTTGATATTTATAGGCTGTATTCTTGCTAAAATATTTTGCTTCAGTGTTTATTAATAAAATAACATAGGAGTTCTACAAAAATCTTTGATAGGTTTTTTGATTTTTCTTTTTCCTCTTTTAAGGGAAAAACCCCAACTTTGCATTTTAGTCAGATGAGTCTAATCTCTAGGTCTGCACAGACCTGCCAGAATTTTGTTTCTTCTTTCAGGTTTGTTCATAATACTTCTGTTGAATTTCTTGTTTGTTCAGATAGATGTTCTTCCTCGTACGTTCAGACTTGTAAAGAAGTGCAGATCCTATGAGGGTGCTACAGTATCATAATCTATGATTCATTTGAGCTAGATTTGAAGGCTTGGGAAAAGGACTTACGTTCTTCGTAGTTTGTGTTCAGGCATCTTCATTTGAAGACTTTGTAGTGATGTCAGAACAAACAAATGTGTCTTTTATCTGAAATTGTCTTTGGTTTATTGAACATCTGTCACCAAATGTGTTTTCATATGAATTACATCACCTTTACTTCCTTTAAAGTCTCCCTGTAAGCGTGGTTGAATGATAATTCAAGTAGTGGTGACAGGCAAAGATCTTGAAAAACTGGAAGTCCAAATGCTGTTAATTCTGTAGCCTATACAAATATACACTTGCCACCAGAATGCTGTTTTGCTTTCCTAAGAAGCTGATCTGCAATCTCAGGACTTTGAATTCTGATCTTTCAGTAACTGTTTACACATATTTGCAGCCAGTACTGTTCAGCTGGTTGCCAAAGTTGCCTAAGAAGCAAACCTGCAGAACATGTAATTGCTGGTCAGTGATTCCTGCTGAGATGCACATGTGCATGTCAATGTTTATAATGTTAGAATTTGAATGATCTGTCAGTAAAGACTTGAATTTTTTTCTAGATTAAATATTGTATTTGCCAGAAACTATCACGTTGTTTTCTTGTTCTCACATGCAAGACACATCTTTCTGCTAGTGAAATGATTTCCAGAGTATTCTGGTTTTCAGTATGTTTTGTTAATATAGAAGATAATAGGTCGGATGATGTCCTAAAGCCAAAAAAACCCCAAGCAACACAAATGATTACTTGTACTGAAAAACATGATATCCAATTCCAAGTTTAGAGGACTTTGTACTGAGAGACTCCCATTACTATACAGAGCTTAAGATGTTCTCTTGTTCTTTGAAGATTGATTAAAAGCTTCGAAGGGAAGCAACATACGGTGATGAAAATGAGCAGAAAATAAAGGTTGTGAAATTTCTCAGACTAAATGTCTGGGTTCTGGTGTTTGGTGGTATGGGGTTGTTTCTTAGTGCTGTTCTGTAGGAATAGTATGGTGGTAGCAAATGCCTTTAGAATGCTCAAAACTGTCAGATATTTTTTAAATTTTGAGGGGAAATTGACCCTTATGCTAGGTATTGATTAAAATGGGGATGCCTCATGTATATTCTTGTTACAACTTTGGTTTGTATTTATTCCAAAACTACTTTCAGAAGTAGCATTTCTTTCTTCAGTTTGTCTCAAATACCTCTACATTCATAACTTCTCTTCCTGAGCATTTTGTTGCATGATTTTGGGAAATTTTTCAGGATGTTAATAATTTGTTTAAGCATTGTGAAATGAAACAGGTCATGGTATAGTGACTGGTTTTTTCATTTTTAGCTAGTAAAATTTACCTACTGATTAAAAAAGAAGTTTCAGGTTTTTTGGACAGTGTATTTAATAGTTATGTCCTTTTTTTTTTTTTTTTTTTTTTTTATGTAGAGCATGGAAGTGACATCACTTTGCTTCAGTTTCTTGAGTCTTGTTTTTTCGTATTCTCATCTGGCGTAGTAGAAACTCCATTTTTCTATTAAGATACTTCTAAAATTTATTTGGAAAGTCGAAATTAGCAGCCCTCTTATCACTGCAGAGCTTTTCATTGCGTTCTTCGGGCTACTTTTTTGTCATTTCACAAAGGGTAATTGAGGTGCAAGGTTCAGCTTTTAGGATCTCTTTTTCTTGTACTCTTGTGGTAGTTCTAGGAGAGAAAATAATACAAGTTTCAGTATTAGGTTTGGTCACTAGTTATGACCTGATTAATAATACCTTCAAGATTTGTTTACATGTGTGAGTTTTCATTCTATGGTGGAAGCAATAGCATGCAAGTAGGGTTTTTTTTTCTCTACTGATTACAATATTCTTCTGCTGTGGAAAGTGTCTTTTGGGAAAATTTCTGCTTAAACTCAACACATCCAGGTTTTTGTTTTACTGTTACTCGAAACATTCTTTAAGCATTGCTTTTTGGCCTTTGATGCTGTGATCATCTGATGTGGCTTTGTTTCTACCCTGTTTTCATAATCTTCACCCTTTTTGTCCACTAAAGGCAAACTGCACAGAAGTACTAAAATTTTTGCCCATACTTTAATTACTGGTACCTTGGTTTCATTTTTTTCCACATGACATTGTGGGTTATTTTTTAATACTAGAAGTATTAAGACTTAAAGGGTTGATAGCATTAAAAAACACTGCAATCTGAGCTATATTTCCCTGGCTCTGAATCATTGGTGCTATCATTTCATTCATTTGTTTAGAAAAGGAGATGATTAAGATCTGCTGTTCCAGGAGAACAAAACCAAATAAAAATTTCAGGGTTTTATACTGGAAATGTGAATAAAAATATGTTTACTTTTTACTTCGCAGTTTGCCTTTGAGAGGCTCTACTTTACTATTATCGAAAGAGTGGGAATATGTGGAGGAGATCCAAAGTAGGAGACTATGGGGTTACTTTATCAGAAACTGGAGTTCTCCTATTGGGTCATCTCCTCCACTCACCCGCCATCCTCCCCACTGAGCTTTGCATCCTTGTGATCAGCTTCCAGTGTAGTTAAGGGAGCGTGGTACCAACATGGATAAAGGGAGATGGGTCAACCTGTTTGACACATGCATGCTTACATACAAGAAATTCAAAATTTCAATGGCTCTAAGGTAATTGTGGCACCCTGAAGAAACTTCAAACAGTGTTTTTCTGTGGAGGAGATTTTCCAATAGAATTCCAGCTAATGGTAAGTAACCCTATTACGCCTATTACGTAGATGCCAGAAACATACATGTGTTTTGACGCTCAACAGTGAAGAGTACAACTATTACTATGTGGTAATGATACTTACTCTCTTTTGAAGGTAGTCTTCAGAAAAGTGTGGTGTTAGTCAAAGTCCAATATAGTGTATTTTGCAGGTTTATGACTGTTTGATTTCTGGCAGGTTTTACAGTGAATGACAGCTACAATCAACAGACTCAATTTCCAGCTGTACAACAGCTGCAGGATTCAAGCACACTTGAATCTCAGGCTCTTTCAACGAGTTATCATCCACCAGCCCTTCTTCAGGTTCCAAATACAGACACTATTAACGTAGTAAGTATTACTCAAAGGCAGGATTCATTGTTCCATGTTCAGTCATGACTTTCTTGCACCGTTTCATTGGTGATGAGATAAAATGAGAATCAGAAAAGTTTCAGGATTTCTTCCCTAGATGGCTTATGCTTTACAACTGGAAAATAGAAAGGTGAGGGGAGGATAAGTGACTTGACTAGTTTCTAAAAAGGAATTGTATGTTTTGATGCTCTAGAAAATACTAAATACTGTAAAAATTTAATTAAAAAAATACTGCAGTGTTGGATTGTGAGTTTAAAACTAAGGAGAGAATGTAATGTTATGAAATAATTTTGCATTATTGCATTATATTCTCTCCTAATTATTAAATGTCTATAGGCATATATGATCAAGCAATAAAAAAAAGCATTACGATCTTTAGTGATCATTCATGGAGCTTGCATATTGCAGTGTATGATGTTCTTACGTGGTTCTCATGTAGTTAAATATGTAAAAGGATTCAATTGCTAAAAATACAGTGTAAATGTAGCTTTTTATGATGGTAGAAGTACCTAGCATGAAGATAATCTGTTGTACTGTATTTACCATTATGATCTTTATGAGTTACTGTCCCTTCAAGCTTGTTTGCAAAGTGCAATTGTTGCAGAGAACTGATGAGGGTTTTAGGATCTGGAAGAGTTTGAGTCATTTCAGCCTACAGCCTTTGGAATTTCCCTTGGCTTCAAATTTTGAAACATACTCTTCTTCTCAGGGATTAGTCTGTCGTGGCTTTTACTTACAGGAATGTTCAGAAAGTAGTGAAGTCTGTCAGCAACACTGTGTTTTGCTGCTTACTCAGTGTTTAAAATGGCTGCCCCAAATTTAAATTTAACTCCTCAAACACTAGAAAATCTAGATGACTTAGATACATTTTTGTGGAGATTCAGAGAGGTGTAAGTGCACTATGTTGTCTATTCCAGTTCAGTAGCTGAACATTTTGATGCTTTTCTTCTCACTATGAAAGAGGTATTATATTGCACTCTTGATTTCCTGACAAAATGTATGAAAGCATAAATTTAATTACTGGTGTTGACTGTAAATGCTGTAATTTTTTTTCTTGCCTATTTGTGTGACTGTATTTAAATGTTGTGTTTTGAAATTTACTTGAGGCTTTGATTTTTAGGCCACTCGCTTGATCCAAGATCAGTCACCCCAGGAAGAGCTTGAATTGCACACCCAACGACCTCATTTTCTTGAGGAAAATGAAGATCAAAGTAGGCGCTCATATAGGTATGTTACGCTTTTCGTTTTTGTAACAGAATTTCCTGGATCTTTTATGGATAATAATTACATGAAACTAATTTTAAAAATTTTCTTCTAATAGGTGTGAATATTGCAACAAGGGTTTTAAGAAATCCAGCCATTTGAAGCAACATGTACGATCACATACTGGTGAGAAACCTTATAAATGCCAACTCTGTGGCCGTGGTTTTGTTTCCTCGGGAGTTCTTAAGTCGCATGAGAAGACTCATACAGGTAACAGAGTATACCAGCTCTTTATGAGCTTAACCCATGTTTGGGTTTTGTAAATGTCCTATGTGAGTAAACTTAAACAAATAGCATGCTACTTATTTGTTTCTGTTGCTTTAAGGAGTTAAAGCATTCAGCTGTAGCATTTGCAATACCTCCTTCACAACTAATGGCAGCCTTACCAGGCACATGGCAACTCACATGAGCATGAAGCCTTACAAGTGCCCATTCTGTGATGAAAGCTTTCGAACAACTGTTCACTGCAAAAAACATATGAAAAAACATCAGGCAGTCTCCTCAGCTGTAGCAGCAGCTACAGATACAGGAGGGGGAGGTAAATTATTTCATTTTTACTTTACAGTCCTTACTACATAAGAAATACAGATGTTTTGATGGATTACGTGAATGCTATAACAGTAATGGTACAAAATAGCCTTCCAGCGTGGATAATGTCTGATGTTCAGAGCTACTGAAATTGCTCTGTTACCTAAATTGTTTAAAGAAATTAGTTTCCCAGGATCTGTCCAGTGCATTAAAGGTATTGTATGTGACATAGCTACTTTAGTATGTCACTAAAGTAGAAGACTTTTTTGTCCTATATTACTTAACCTGTGTTAGTTATTGTAAAAATAAGAATCATAAATCCAGCTTTTTTAAAATGAAGTACAGACATGACTAGTTAGACCTCTGAATGAGATTAAAGTCCAACCACATAATGTAGTGGCCTTGTGTTTAATAATAAAGCCTTCTATTTTTTGTAATTTCAGCTGGCAGATTAAACTAAACAGGCATATGATTTTTGGTTTGGTTTGATTTTTTGTTTGGTGTTTTTTTTTTTACTTAATAGTTGCATGTGTTGAAGATGATGATGAAAGATCTGAAAGAACTTCCAGAAAATCTCGTCCTGGTGTCATAACTTTTACAGAAGAAGAAACAGCAGAACTGGCAAAGATTAGGCCTCAAGAAAGTGCTACTGTTTCAGAGAAAGTTCTTGTCCAGTCGGCTGCAGAGAAAGACAGAATTAGTGAGATCAAAGATAAGCAAGCAGAACTGGAAGCAGAGCCTAAATATGCCAACTGTTGCAGTTACTGTCCCAAAAGCTTTAAAAAACCCAGTGATTTAGTCAGGTGAGGAATTGAAAAGTTTCATGTGTTTTTAATTTGCTGAGTAATTATAGCAATAATAATTAATAATATATATAATTGTAAATAATATTATTAATAAATAATTATTATTTTTGTTCACCAGAAACTTTAGCAATAACAGGTTCATATAACTCTCTATGCCTAAGTTGAAATTTGACTAATATTTACATAAATTTTTCTTTTTCACAGTGGTTTAAAAATGTGTCAGAATGTTACATATTCTGAAAATGAATAATCCAGCCTTTTCATATTTATTTTCCTGCAGTATTAAAATTATTTCTATGAAGTTTTAGAATAAATTATTTTTCTTGCATATTTGCAGAGTTGCATATAAAAACATGTAAAGATCTGTTGAAAAAATGCAAATACTTAAATCATCTTGTTCTGCTTAGTGTAATGCTAGTATAAGTATTTAATTAATTCCAAAACTAGTAAGATAGAAAATAAATATTTGTACAAACTGACATAAAAGTAGAAATTCATGTATACATGTATCCTGGAATTTTTAGGCACGTTCGTATCCATACTGGAGAGAAGCCGTATAAGTGTGATGAATGTGGAAAGAGTTTCACTGTAAAATCCACTCTGGATTGTCATGTTAAAACACACACAGGTCGGTAAGGTTTTGCATGTCTTTGTTTAGAAGCTGGTTGCTTTCTTGACCAGCTGTTCAAGTACAGATTTTGCAAGGAATGCTATGTTTCACTGTGATCTATTATTTGGAATTGTGGATGGCAGTGCTGGGGGAAATTTGGTACTTGTGACATCATCAAATGAATCACATTAGAACATTCTGAGTAAAACCATGTTATTACAGCCTTCTGTATTATTAGGCTTCTAAAGCATAGTCTTAGCTCATGCAAAAACTGTGTATGTAAGTATCCAGAATATGTTCACGTCAAATCTTCTGTAGCATTTCAGTGATAAATGATTTTCCTGAGTAAGAAGGTAGAATTGGGGCAATCTTACAAAATTAAGTTCGAGAAAAAAAACAAACTATAAACATTAATGTTTGTGATGCTAAGTAAACTGGAAAATAAGTGTACAAAAATCTTGAGCATTCAGCTGTTTGAATCTTGCAAGTTGAATGTAAACCTAATATCTGTAATATTTAGATTTTTACAGTAGTTCTTCTGTATTACTGAGAGAGGTCTGTTTTTAATAGTACTGTTTTTCAACCCCAATTTTGTGCTAATTAAAAAAACCCTTCTAAGTCTTTCGTACTTGTTTTCTTCTTACCATTGAACTTCTGTAATAAAACCAGTTCTGAACTAATTAATTTCTTAAACTGTCTACAGTTTCATTAAGTTTCATTATTGTGTCTTTTCAAAAATACAAAAAACAAGATAGAAGACTTTTAATGCTGTAATGCATAATTATTTTGTTCATGGAAGCTCCCTCTTCATTTTATTGTATTTGTACTTTCTAATGTTGCTTTGTGTTTCTAATGTACTTAGAAATAGTACTCATGTTACATGAAATTGTTGTGTAGATCAGTATCTTGTCTCAGACAGTAGCAGATAAGTAGTTAGCAGTAAGGAGAATGAAAGTAACAAAGCAGGGATTTGGTCATGTACCTCCAGATTTAAGCAGTTTACAAATTGTGGGACTCTGAATAAGAGATTGCATCTCTTTGCTAGCTAGCTTTAATAGAATATTTTACATTAGTTTTATCCAGTTGTTTTCTGAACCCAGAAAAATTGGGTAAAAAGGAATGGCCTTCAGTTGAGTCAGTAGTAGTAAGTTCCTGGAATCAAGTGGGATTTTCAGTTTGCTGTCTTGATAATTTTGTTCCTAGGCCCACTAGATTTTGTTTGAGAAATAATGAGAAATTTTTTCCCTTTCTTAATTTTTAAGCTCTTTATGGTTGTACAGACTTTTTAATAATATATAATGGAGCTTTGTAAATTATTAACATCCTTAAACTGATTTTCCCAACCTCCTATTCATTCTCTCTTTCACATTACATATAGTACAATTTTAACTATTTGAGTCCTCTCTCAGGTGCTTAAGAACTCTTCTCCTGGCTTCCAGCCTTGTGCAAATTGTCTGTATAAACCTTTTGTCTTCAGTCTTAAAACTGTTTTTATTTAGTTCATGAAAAGACTCTGTCCTTTCATCCTGTGACAGAATTTTTATTAACGTCTTTTCATATAAAACGTCTTTTCATATAAAACCCAGGTACGGTCTTTTCAGTGGAAATCTATCTTCTTCAAAGAGCACTCACAGATTTGTGAGGTATAATTTTCACTGCAAAAACCGCATCACCTTTTCCCTATTGTAATTCATTTTATCTTGTGGAGGTTTTCTTCCATGTTCTTTTATACTTGGGCCAGCTTGTGCTGGATGAAGTTTAACTAATGTGCAGTTTCCTGCATTTGAGCCTGGATTCTTTTCTGGAATGCTGTCATAATCTGTGGGCAATACCTACACCAATAGTTCATTGGTTTTATATTGAGACGTACATAATTTATTTTTTAAAAAAATAAAGAAAATTTTTGCAGTATTAATGTCTGGAACTACCCTAAAAATAGTTCAGTTTGAAAAGCTGCTCTGTTCCTCAGCTTTTGAAAGTTGCCTGGATAGGAGCCTACCTGATACCATCTGTAATCATCATTGATCCAAAGAATTAGTTTGGGGCTTTACTGGAAGTACTGGCTGATTGGAAGTTTTTCTTTGAGGTCTTTGGTTCTTTGTCTGAACACTTAGCTTCTGTATCCCGATGTAGCATAAAGTGGGATAATTGAAGTCACACACTATTGCATTTCTTTCTTCACTGCTTTTCCAGTTTCCTGATTATGTAACAGTTCTTCTTAACATGTTAGTTGTGTAGCCAGTAGCATGGCATAAAACACATTTAATTTTTGCTGTATTTGGAAGCAGTGCCAATTTAGTGTTTGCCATTCCTCGACGATTTTTCATCTGAATTTGTGATTGTCTTGCCTCCAAGTTTCCCTTGTGCACACTGAGTAAAAACTACTAAACAACTGAAAACATAGTTCAACCATCTTTCTATTCAGATTCCTAGTATTTACACAAATGGCCCAAGAGTCAGGTCATAATCTCATTCCATATTTAAATAACAGGGCTTCAAATGTTTAGTTTGTTCCATCCTGCTTATTTTCTTTTGTTTTCCTCTCTCTCTTGTTTTTCTACCCCCTTTTCTCCCAATGGGCGGGGATTTTTTATTTAGTGGGAAAGACTGCTAGATGGCTTCTTTTATGGCACTCTCAATGTGGTAGATGACTTTGCTGCAGCCCAGATTCCCACTGTCTTACTAGTTCATGTTATTGGGTTCTTTCTTCTCCATTATTGTCAGAGGTTTACTTAGTTTTGTTGAACAAGAAGTGACAACAGTGTGCCAGGGTTTTGTAATTTGAAGTAGGTTGAATTGTAATTCAGGACTTTGATGAGAGATTCTTCTGTGTAAATGGAAACTAGAACCCAATAGCAGGAATCATAGGCATATACTGTTCTTGTGATTTCTTTACCAAATGCATTGGTTTCTTTCCCTTGTTTAGCTAGGAAGCAATATTGTGCTTAAAGGCCTGGGAATTTCAGGAGTTATGGTGGGTTTTCAGCTGCAGTGGCATGTTTTCTGCCAGATATTTTCATTATGCTTTTTGTGAATTGTACAGCTGTGCATATGGTTAAAGAAATAAACTCTGTAGTTTGCTGTTACATGTAGTAGATTAAAAATTCCATTTGAGACCATGGATATTTTTCAGATGTTATGCACTCTGAAAGGAGAGACTAAAAGGACTGTGTATGTATAGACCAGATTTCTGTACTTCTGGATTACTCTGAGGGGTTGATACTTTGTTTTAGAATGTTATCTCACTTAATTTTAATAATTTCCTACTTGTAATCCGTTAATACTGGTTAATTGAGGCAGCATTGAAACAGAGGAATAAAGCTGCTGGAATTAAAAAAGGAAATGAGTGGCTAAGTAAGTAGGAGCCAAATGCTGAAGAGGTTGATATAAAACCTTTAATTCTTCAGTTTATGAGCTGTGTAGTTGAAACAACTGGATTAGTCAGGAAGATGAGATGAGGAGGAGGACAGAGGCATGAAGGTGACCAAATAATGCTTTAAAAGCATATTGAGTTTTAGTAAAAGAAAAAAGTTAATATGCACTTCATTGAGAACTTTAATTCATTTGAAAAGCAGCCAAGTGATAAAATCCAATTATTTCAAATTTATTCTGTTCAAATTAGTTTAGAATCTGTTATGGGTTTTGTTAAACGGATGATTTAGTCCTGTCAGTCTTTAGAGGTTTAATCACTTATCTTTCTGGTTTTGAAACTCTTCTAGGCCAGAAGCTCTTCTGTTGTCACGTGTGCAGTAATTCTTTTTCTACAAAAGGCAGTCTAAAAGTCCACATGCGCCTGCATACAGGAGCAAAGCCCTTCAAATGCCCACACTGTGATTTGCGGTTTCGTACTTCGGGGCGCAGAAAAACCCACATACAGTGTCATTATAAACCAGATACAAAGAAAATTAGGAAGCCTGTTGCCCGGACTTCAACTGAGGGACTACAACCAGTCAGTCTCCTTAATTCATCCTCAACAGACCCTAATGTTTTCATCATGAATAACTCTGTTTTGACGAGTCAGTTTGATCAAAATTTACTTCAACAAGGACTTGTGGGCCAGGCTATCCTGCCTGCTTCAGTGTCAGGTAAAGATGGATGGCGTGGCGGTAGTGGTGGTGGTGGTGTGGAGATCAAGTTCTGAAATTTGCTTTCTCTAAGAGTTCAGAAAGTTTTACCAAACGCTTCTTGCCAAACAGGTAAGAGTTGTACTGAATTTATGGTTTGATGCACAGTGGTGACATGAATAGAAATTTACTTATTTAAGAATGCAGTTCACCAAAAAAGTCTCTTCAGTTCTGCTGTGGTGTTGTACTGCAGAGAGGAGGAAAATGCAGATAACAAATAGCTGGAGTACTTGTATTCTTTGTGGTAATACTTTCTGAGTTTTTTTAAAAAAGAAAAGAAGCAAAACAGTTGGCTTTGTTTGTCTACAGTGGTTATTTATGTGAATAATGAAGCGTGTCTTTTAAGTGCATATCCTCTGCTGTACATGTGGAGTTACTTGTCCAAAATAAAAAGAAACACCCCCCCCCCGACACCAAAAGAAAAACAGCTAAAAGACCTGCAACCTCAAAACAAAACACAAAAACTCTAGCAATACAAAAAACCAGTAGTGTAGGCAAGTATGTTAGATAATTAAGTGCTGAGGATATAAGTCTCACCCCTTGGCAGTGACTACAGCTGCGTTAGCACAATAAATGTTCCACAGGCCATTCCTTGAGACCAGCTCTCAGAGAATACCCAACATGCTTCGTGTTGCAAGAAAGTTACCTTTTGAGAATGATCCTTGCTAATTTCTAATTTTTTTTCAGGTATTTTTTGTATAAGTGCTCACTGACCCAATGTTTGTGTAAGTGCTCAGGTAAACTTGGGACAGGGATGATTTTAAGAGCAGAATAGTGTTCAGGTCTCTGGCAATGTGCCTTGGTATTATTAAATGTGCCACTTAAATTGTGAGTCTTGAGCTGTCTGTCATTTCTGAAAGTGAGACTTATATTTCTGTGCTGCTTTGGCATTTTTTTCAGTACATGTCTATGATCTTGCAGGTATGCCCACAAATTCAGAGTATTGTATCAGTCTCATTTTTAACTGTAGCCATTCTAGCTTATCTCATTTGACCTAAGCTGTTGTCCAAAAAGAGCAAATTGTTGGTGTTCAGAAGATACTGATCTTATTTGACAGGCACAGTTAGTGATAAACTTGTGATGAAAAATCGATTGATGTTTGCTTGGATTTTTGAACATAATAAGGAGGAGTGGTTTTAGTATGTTCAGATGTCCTAGAAAGAGGCCTTCTTAAACTGAGACTACTAATGTGGGTTTTGCCCAGGGCAGGTAATTTTTGGGTGCATTGTGAACCAGATTTATTGTACTAAAATCTTCGGAAGAGGGAAGGGTAGGTGTTTTTGAAGTATCAACCAAAGGAAACTGGTTGATCACACGCAAGGTGTTTGGAGAAGAAGGTACATCAAACACAAAATGACTTTTTCCTTATATTCTCTCAAGACCTTTTGTAGAGATGGTCTATTCTCCACTATGGAAATTAGAACCTTTTCAAGTTTTAAAGACTTTCAGATTGCAGTTGCTAATGTACCTTTATTTTCATCCATATAAGTATGGAGGATGAACTCTGGCACTTTGATACCGAACCATGTCTGTGCTGTGCAAAATGTGGCAGTAACTTTTATGTGTATGTTCAGAGTCAGAATGTAAATATCCTGTGTGTGTGCTGCTTTGTTTAGGTGCAGCACACTTTCCAAGGAAATCTAAACCAAATTTTTCCAGATTTCTTAATGCTACTCTGGAAGGATTCTTGTTTTGTAAGCTGCTAGCTAGTGCCTAAATAGCAATCCTTAAATCACATGGGATTTATGAAGATTTAAAACAGGCAGTCGTCTACTTCAAATTATTTTTCTTGTCATAAATAAATGTGTGTGTACATAGCTTTTGTATTGATTTAATTTATAAAAATAAGCACACTGAAAGAGGTAGTCAGTAATGGTAAATAAAAACATTACAATATAACTGTTTTCTTTGGTAGCTGGAGGTGACTTAACTGTGTCCTTGACAGATGGTAGCTTGGCCACTCTTGAAGGAATACAGTTACAACTGGCTGCTAATCTGGTTGGACAAAATGTTCAGATTTCTGGAATAGATGCCACTGGTATTAACAACATAACGTTACAGGTAAGTTGCTCACTGTTTTTAGTAACTGCTTTTAATTCTATAAAGTCAGTTTGGAGGCTGAAGAAAGTTTAAGGAGCTTGAATAATTCTGGAAGAGTTCCTTGAGTGAGCAATAACATATTGTATCAGTTGTACAATGTTAGAAGACTTAAAAAATAGCTGCACAGTGGGATATTTTGCTTGTTTGGTTTCTTTCATTTTCATTTTTCTCAGTTTGTTTTACCTCTCTGGGATTTCAACATACTGCTTTAAAATATGCATTTTTTTTCTTTTAATTGCATTTTGTCTTTACATTTCAAAAGTACTTTAGGTTCCCACTCAAAAGGTTTTCACCCCCCCCCCCAAAACAAACCCAAATTATTGCACAGAATGTGCTTTTCTAAACATAAGACACTGTTACTTTGCAAGCTTTTAATAGTTGGATTCACAATTTAAATTCCCACTAATCTTGTAAAAGGAATGACAGGAAGAGGTGAGATGATTGCATTTAGAAGTATTTGAGATGTGTGAAACCATGATTTTCTTGAAATTGGTTGTGTTTGATCAGTTGCACAGAATTTCTGATGTTGGAGGAGACCTCTGGAGGTCACCAGGTACAACCCCAAGGTCAGGGACGGGACATCTGCAGAGTTGCATTGAGTTGCTCATAGTCCCTCTGCTCAAGGAGTTTTAAGCATAAAAGGAAGGAAAATTTTGTTTTTCTCAACTGCTAAACACCTCTGAAGTGTAAAATGTCTTATCTTTTAAGTATAGAGAACAGCTATTGGCTTGTGAAGTGAGACCTTAATGACCCCTAGAAGCTGAAAAAATAATTAATTTTTGGTATCAGTCTTCTCTCTGCTCCATGCTATTTCACTTTCAAAAGCATGGAGACAGTGATAGGCATTACATGCACTAATAAGACAGTACAGAAGACCAGCCATGTGTTTACCTGGGGCCAGGCATGCTGATATGTAACTGATCATGATTTCCCAAACGTTTTGCTGAGGGAAGGGAGGGAAGGTGAATCTGAATAGACTGGTTACATAGTCACTTTAGAGACTGGCTATATAGAGACACATACAAATTAAATTAAAATTTTAAATGGTTAATTATGTGTGTTCAGTACCATATATTCTCTATATGCAATAAATATGTATTCTGAACTTATGTTAAGAACATGCATTTAACCCATTTTATTAACTTCAGATTGATTGCAGAAAACTTGTTTTTCAGATCGATCCAAGTATCCTACAGCAGACATTACAGCAGAGTAATTTACTTACTCAGCAGCTGACTGGAGATCCCACCATGGCTCCACAGAATCCCTCCCTCCAGGCAACAGAAAATGCAGTGCCAGCTAATGTGGTTATTCAGCCCATATCAGGCTTGTCTTTGCAGCCCACAGTAACATCATCTGCTAGCATGGCAATAGGGTCCCTGTCTGAGCAGGAGTCTGTGCTGACAACCAGCGCTAATGGTAAGCACTGTCAGTAGTTTTATTGTGTTTTCAATTTCTTAATTTTACTTAGGGTATTACCCACAGTGAGAAAATGTTACCCCTCTGCCTCCCCCTGCTCTCACCAAACACCTCATTGTAATAAAATAAACTTGCAGTTCTTGCTTGAGCATTGTCATAGGTTGGCAAGCTAAGTCTAGGAAGTGATGTTCTTCTACAGCTTTCTGTATGACCTGACAGAACCTATCAGTGGCCAGTTTGAATATGGACAATTCTTTAAGCCACTTAAAATTGTGACCACCTCTGTGGTCCACACTTAAGAATAGACAAACTCCCCCCCCCACCAGCTCTCTCTCGTTTCTGGTGCTGGGACAGGTGGCTGCGGGGCCCGTGCTGGGGCCAGTGGGCCCAGCCCAGGCCCTGCTCGGGCCAGGCCGGGCCAGGCCACGGCCATCCTGGAGCCGATGGGCCCTGCTCCACCCACGGAACCCCCTGGGCAGCCGGATCGGCTCGGCTTCCCCCCACCACTGCAGCCAAGATCTCAGTGAAATCGGCACCACTGTCCAGCAGAGGTCATGTGACCAACAGTGGTAAGACACATTCCAGCTGCAAGGCCGAGGTGAGATTAACCCTTTTAGTGCTGTGAAGAGCTGAAAACCTGAGGGAAGAGAGAGAGGAGATGCTTAAAGCTGAAAGTCTGTTGTGAAGCTATGGTGGTGATGGACTATGATATATCAGAGTACCCGTTATAATTTCATGAAGATATGGGGGGTGGAGTGTTCAACTCGTAAGCAAAAGCACCTGCGCTGAGATAGGCAGATGCTGACGCAGCTGTAATTTCATGAGAAGTTTGGACAGGGAGAGATGGACCAGATGAGGACTTTGGCTCCAAATGGGAAAGGAGAAACCTCAGTTCCTAGAGATACTCCCAGAGATAGTCCTAAAGATGAAGCTGAAGAAGACCCTTTGCTCCCAGGGAAGGAGAAGGGCCTCTGTTCTTAGAGATGAAATGCTCCCAGAGATGGGTAAAGAGAACTTTTGTTTCTGAACAGCTCAACCTTAAAATTGTACCCCAAAAAACTTCGAGAGTGGACCCTCGAAAGCAACTGTGGGAAAAGCTGCAAGTTGGGGGAAGGGACTCACATGTGAGCAGAGAGACCTCTTCCTAAATGGACTGAACAATATTTGGAAGTGGGCGGCTGTCTCGTTGTGATAATGTATTCATAGCACGAGCAAGAAGAGTCTTCTCTTTCTAAATGGACTGAACAAGGTTATTATGGAAGTGATAAACAGACTGAACATCTTAAGGGTTGCCTTTTACATTGTCAGTGGGAGAAGGGAGGAAGGTGGGGGGAGGAGGAGAGTTCTGAAGGTGTGGTATAATTTTTTTTTTCCTCTTTTAGGTCTATTAATAAACTTCTTTATATTCATTCAAGTTTGGTGCCTGCTTTGCGTTTCTCCTAATTCTTACCTCACAGAAGATAAACAGTAATGAGTATCTTGGACCAAAGCACTACAAGCATCTTCAGCAAATTTTACAGCTTTGTGTTACCCTATCTTAATACAAATTTTTTCAGAAGGTGAATTAGAGAGTAGGTTTAGATTAGCTATTAGGATGAGATTCTTTTGAAGGTGAAGGTGGTGAGGCACTGGGACAGGTTGCCCATAGAAGCTGTGGATGCCTCATCCCTGGAAGTGCTCAAGACCAGGTTGAATGGGGCTTTGAGCAACTTGATATAGTGGAAGTTGTCACTGCCCATGACAGGGGAGTTGGAACTATGTGATCTTTAGGGTCCCTTGTAACCCAGGCCATTCTGTGATTCTATATAGTGGAAACACTTAACAACTTCCATAGTCTTGAGCAAAATATATGAGTTCTGAAAATTTTAACTGCAGAGGAATAAATTGGATGTGAAAAAAGTTTGTATTTTAGACTGCAAGTTCTAGCATCTCCGCTTGGCTGCACTGATTGTAGTAGTTCAGAAAATAATGTATAACTTGCTTTAAAAAGTTAATGTCAAAAATTCCACCAAAGGATATTAATGGAATTTTTTTTGTTCGACCACTTACATTTAGGTGCACAAGACATTACTCAAGTCATGACTT
Source organism: Corvus moneduloides (assembly GCF_009650955.1). Classification (NCBI taxonomy): domain Eukaryota; kingdom Metazoa; phylum Chordata; class Aves; order Passeriformes; family Corvidae; genus Corvus; species Corvus moneduloides. The sequence continues at coordinate 102,279,281 of NC_045476.1, read as the reverse complement.
CACAGGGTATGGTGTCATCTACAAATGGACAACATGAGATAATGCTAACCATAAATAATTCCAGTTTGAGTCAAGTTCTAGCTCATGCTTCGGGTTCTGCTACTGCGACGTCATCAGGAAGTCCTCAAGAAATCACTCTTACAATATCTGGTTTGTGTTTTTAAAAATCTTTAATGATACCAGATCTGTATTTCATGACGTACCTGTGCAGTAGCATACAAGGATTTTCACAGTCCACAGTTTTCCCATGGTATACTTTTTGTATATTTATGAACTTTAAAAGACACTCCTCAAATCCACATTTGAAAACCAAACACATTTGCTTTGAGAACATGTTAGATTGGTTCACTGTTTTATTTATAGCCTCAGTTAACAGCTGGATGTTTATAGATTGATCAAGTTGGTGCTTTGAATCTAGATAAGTGAGATCCATATTTGTCTAAATATTACTAATCTCATGTATTTCTGTACATGTTTGTATCTGGATTTGCATAATCACATCTGTATTAAAAACTTGTCAAACCTCTGCATAAAAATCTGTATGTGTAGAAATTAATTCTGTGTTTTGGTTGTATTTTCTGCTTTTGTTATTTTATGATCTATTGTTTATAGTTGTAAGAACGGTAGCAGAATAATGTTGAGACTATTCCAGTTACAATAGGACTTACTTCTATTCAGGCCAAGATCTTATTCAGCATAATTCTGGAAGCACTGATCTGAATACTGGCTTAAGGCTGACAGCACCAACCATCAGTAGTCAGACTACAGATGCTACATTAACTATAAGCAACGACCAGCTTCTTTCTCAGGGCCCTTCACTAAATGCTCCAGGTATGCATACAATGATATTTCTAATTGAAAATAATATTTTATTTTAAAAATAAATATTAGAATGAAATGGTATAATCTTGCACATCATGATTCAGGAACTTTAAGTATTTTGTATTTTCTCACAAGCTTTAAATTGTTATGTCAGTTTAAATGAACTTTATTCCACACAGTAAGAAAAATGAAAATAAGAAGACATATCTTAAATTAGTACTTTTAGGCAGTTACAGGAGTACTGAAGAACTATATGTGTAAACTTGAGGATGACAAAATCTGGTGCCTTTGCTGCAGAAGTGATAAAATATCAAATTTGCTCTAGTACTGATTTGAGATTTTAAGTATGTATATGAATTTCTACCTATATATGTTTGTATACGCACATGGCCACCTGTGCATGCAATACTGTGTTCATGAAGCTATATTTAAATGCCATTTTTCTAATTTTATCATTTGACTGACAATTTTAGATGCTTGATTAGCTGTTTAACCAATTTTGTTGATTCCAAAATATAAAGTCCTAGCAATGAGAAACAGAAATTACTAAGTTCACTTAAAATAAGTTTGCAGTTTAGAGTTTATGTATGTAACAGATAATTTTTACCATTTTGCATATATTCTAGAACTTAACACAACAGGTGGAACAAACCTTCCTCCAGCAACACCTATATCTCAGTCTGCAGTTTCTGCACAGAATTTGGTAATGTCTTCATCAGGAGTTGGAGGGGATGGTAGTGTCACTTTGACTCTTGCTGACACTCAGGGAATGTTGTCAGGTGGTCTTGATGCAGTTACACTTAATATCACTTCACAGGTAAGATGCTTTTCTGAACTGACAGATAAATTGATCTTTCTGTCTTACAGGGCAGGAATTGGAGATTTTGCTTAGAAAATAATTTTGTCCTGTAAATACACAGTATTTGAAAATTTAGTTAATTTTCCTTGTCTCTGCCAACCATGTGTGTACGGCATGTAGAAACATCAATTATTTAAACAGAAGGGCAGATAAATTTTGCAGGGTTTTTTTTAAATTAACAGATAGGTTCTACTGTTTCAAACAGTGTTTGAGAGGAGTTTTTAGTGTTGAACTATGTATTTCATCATCACTATTCAGTAGTACAACTTACTACTCCGAAATATATTATTTCATGGGGTAATTTTTTTTTCCTACTTGTCAACTTGAGAGTTGAAGAGGAGTTGCAACAGTTGTTTTGACAGCAAGTAACAGGAGAGAATTTAATTGACTATGTTTAATAACAGGTGGCATGATAAGAAATTTTATAAAATTGGTGCTTTATGGACTATCATCTCCCCAGTAACCTTACTATTAGTTTCATTTATATCGTAATTTAAGAATTTTGTGGTGTTGTGTCGTGAAGAGCCAAAGACATATTGGCAAATAGAATCTACAGAGTGGGCGATAAAAAAATAGTATTAAAACACTACAAAGTGAAAATTTAGGATTGTGTGGCTGACATTTCAATGTAGATTTTACATCTGGAAACTTGGGCTGTTTCTTCTATTTTCTTGGCTTAACTAGGCTTAGATGGATTTTTATTTACTTTTTGACCTGAGTTAAAGTGTGTAAATATATATAAATTAAATACTATTTATCTTGCTTGTGGTGTGATTAAAACTGGTGAAGCAAAGTTATATGCTTCCCTCTGCAGTTTTGCTTTGGGGAACGGAAGAAATGATTTCTTAAATAATTCTTATGATATGTTTGTGATTTCTGGTATCACAGAGTAACAAAGCAGAACATGGTTTCATTTCAGACTTCGTAATAATTTAAGTGATTACATTTGGCGGTGTTGCTGTTTATTAATAAGATCCTGTGCCTTCTGTTAAGACAAGCATAAATAAAATCTAAACATTGTATAATAATAGTAATAATAGCTATACAAACACAGGAACTCATGGTGAATAGACAGGTGGTATGTAAATAAACTGTGTTTCCGGGGGAAATTGAAAAGTCATTAAAAGTAGTGTAGAAATAGAAGTAGTAAGATATTAGTAATCATATATCCTAAGTAGTGATTTTGTATCATGATTTCATGGGGTTTGGAAGTATGTTTAATTAAGATATTTAAATAAAAGAAGATACTGTTGGAAGGCCATGCAAGAGAGCAGAATACAGGGGTTAAAAAAAGGCAAGGGAAGGCTGAAATATTCAGCATTTCACGCAAGGCTGGTAAAAATTAATCAGAACTGAATCTAATCTTACAAACTTCCAGCTGTTGTTACCCTTAAATTGTTGGATTTAAATTTAAAGGATGTCATGGGTTAGCTAGCATAGTCTCAGAAGTGATGTTCTCGCAAAGGAGTGCTTACAGCTTCCCCCATGATCTGACAGAACCTATCAGCTGGCCAGTGTGAATATGGACAATTCTCTAAGCCACTTAAAGTTGTGACCGCCTCTGTGATCCACATTTAAGAATACACAAACCCCCCACAGCTCTCTCTCGTTTCCGGCGCTGGCACAGGTGGCTGCAGGCCCCGTGTGGGGGCCAGTGGGCCCCGCCAGTCCCTGCTCGGGCCAGGCCGGGCTGAGCCACGGCCATCCTGAAGCCATGGACCTGTTCCAGCCATGGAACCCCCCCCCACTGCCTTGCCGTGGGCAGCCGGAGCGGCTCGGCTCTCCCCCCTCTCCACTTCGATAAGAAAAATTCAACATTCCAGCTGCAAAGCTGCAAGGCCGAGGTGAGATTAACCCTTTTAGTGCTGTGAAGAGCTGAAAACCTGAGGGAAGAGAGAGAGGAGATGCTTAAAGCTGAAATTCTGTTGTGAAGCTATGATATATCAGAGTATCCCGTTGTAATTCCATGAAGATATGGGGGGTGGAGTGTTCAACTCGTAAGCAAAAGCACCTGCGCTGAGATAGGCAGATGCTGACGCAGCTGTAATTTCATGAGAAGTTTGGACAGGGAGAAATGGAAGCGATGAGGACTTCTGCTCCACACGGGAAAGGAGAAAACCTCAGTTCCTAGAGATGCTCCCAGAGATAGTCCTAGAGATGAAGATGAGGAAGGCCCTTTGCTCCCAGGGAAGGAGAAGGGCCTCTGTTCTTAGAGATGAAATGCTCCCAGAGATGGGTAAAGAGAACTTTTGTTTCTGAACAGCTCAACCTTAAAATTGTACCCCAGAAAACTTCAAGAGTGGACCCTCGAAAGCAGTTGTGGGAAAAGCTGCAAGTTGGGGGAAGGGACTCACATGTGAGCAGAGAGACCTCTTCCTAAATGGACTGAACAATATTTGGAAGTGGGCGGCTGTCTCGTTGTGATAATGTGTTCATAGCATGAGCAAGACAGACTCTTCTTTCTAAATGGACTGAACAAGGTTATTATGGAAGTGGTAAACAGACTGAACATCTTAAGGGTTGTCTTTTTACATTGTCAGTGGGAGAAGGGAGGAAGGTAGGGGGAGAAGAGTTCTGAAGGTGTGGTATAATTTTTTTCCTTCTTCTTTTAGGTCTGTTAATAAACTTCTTTACATTCATTCTAGTTTGGTGCCTGCTTTGCATTTCTCCTAATTCTTATCTCACAGAAGATAAACAGTAATGAGTATTTTGGACCAAACCACTACACTAAATTGGTGTTTCCGCCCGGTTACAAACCGAACCTGCTACAAAGGAGAAAAGGAAGGAAAACAGTTGCGTTTGTGTAGATAGGATTCTGAAATGCTTATTTCTAAAGGAAAAATAAAAGTTCTTTTGAGGTGTGAAACATGACTGCAGTTAGCTGTTTAAATAGAGCTTTTTAAGTATGGTTACTCTTTTTTTTTTTTTTTTGCTCCCCTCTCTGACAGGGTCAGCAGTTCCCTGCTATACTCACAGATTCCAGTCTTGCTAGCCAAAGTGGATCAGGATCACAGCAAGTCATACTGGTGAGCCATGCACCCCATTCAGCACCTGCAAATTCTGATGAAATAACATATCAGGTAGGTACCATACATTTCTGTCTCTTTTGCGGTAAAGGACTTCTATTTAATCAAAACACTGGAATAATTCCTTTTTATTCTGAATCATGAGGGCTGATATCAATGCCAAACAAGAGTATTGAGAAGAGGTTCTCTGTGACTTCCTAGTCACCCAGATGCTGTTTTAAGTTTTGAGTTAAAAACCACTTTCATATATATATACATATTCACACAAAAAAAGAAATGTAATAAATGTTTCCTTCTACAAATCAGATAAAGACTGCTCCAAAAATTTCCAAGTAAATTGGTAGTTAGATAATAAAAACAGATAAATTTTGGAGCTGTGGGAAAAAAATAGCACCTATTGGTACACTTTTCCCATTCTCTTTCTGTATCTAAGTTGTTTCAGTGATGGTGCAACGTAGTCTTTTCAGCTTCTTATGCCTTTGAATCACAATAGAAACTTCTGCATACATTGTACGGCTTTGATACTAGAAAAAGTAGTTCAGACTTGTTTTGTTGAAGGAAAATGGATGTTTTCAACCAGCCTGATAAGACAAACTCTAAAATAGGAGAAACGGGAGAGGTAGATGGTGACTTCATTTGTTGCTTCCTGTGTTACTGTAGTTAGGATTCTTCTGTATCTATAAAGTTGAAGGAATTTGGTGTTAAATTATCTGAAGAAAGTAGTTTTTCCAAGCAGTTTTCACTAATTAAAACAAAACAATAATACAGCACGCAACCATCCAATTCTATCAATTTTTCATTGTGTTTCAGTACTTCTGGAGGTAGAGCTTTACTTCCTTATGAAAACAGAATCCTCAGTAAAGAAGTTAAACGAATAGAAAATATTCTTCTCCTCTACAAAATCAAAGATAATTTTTTTCTGTCTGAAATGCTTTTGGCTTTGAATTTTGTTTGATGGGAAATTGAGGATCATCTGAGATGTTCAGGAGCATAAAACTGAATGTAGAAAAATACAGATACACACACATTCTATTTATGATTAAGTCAATTTGATCATAGTTAATTAATGTTGTTTTCTTAAAATTCATATATGTGTCATTCTTTAGAGCAGTGAAATAGAAGTTTATATTTACATATAACTGACTTCTTTTGTGTCTGTAAGTTGCTTGAAGATGCTGTCCAAAAATTTGTCATGTTGAGGTAGATTTTGAAAAATAAACCAATGTGGATGCGTGTATGAAATTAATCTGATAGTGTATTTGTAAATTGTTATAGGTGACAGAAGTTTCCCCTAATGTGACTAAAAGCAGTCAAGCAGAAAAAGAAACTCGTGGGCACCAGTGTTTTGAGTGTAGCCAGACCTTTTATTCCGTCACCATGCTGACGCACCACTGCAAAGAGGTTCATGGCAAGGAGCGAATACACGTTTGCCACATCTGCAATAAGGCCTTTAAGCGGGCAACACATCTCAAGGTATTTGGTAATAACAGTTGATTGTTCTCATAACTCCTTTTGTTTTGGACTTTCTGTGATATTAACAAAAGGTACCTATTAGCCCTTTGTCTTTGCTTTCCCTTTACAGTGTGAGAGGTGTGCATCTGAGAGAGGGAGTCTAAGGGATAATGTATGCACAGATAGAGAACTCTCTTCTGGAGCATGGAGAGGATTTTAATGCGTATTGACTACAGAATGAAAAATGTTAATGCCTGTCATGCAAGTAGTAGTGTCAAGAAAGGATTTCATTTACTTTGTTTGCATATGAGTATCATCAGTGCTAATCCTGATTTTCAGATAATCTTTTGGTATCTCAGGAAGCTACCTGCTTTACCATTTTACCATTTCATTTGTAGATGCTCTGTTGTGTGAGTACAAGTGATAGAGGAAGCGTTTGTTTTAAGAAGTCCTTATATTATTGCTGTTGTCTAGTGATATTTTGTCTGTTTTCTCTAGATTATGAACAACCTAATACTTCCAAGTCTTGTAAAAAAGATTAGTGGTGTACCTAAGTTCTTAATTGGATTATAGAATGTTCCTGTTAGTAATATTGGGCTGTACTAGACAAGTGCTTTGTTCACGCTGGTATCTTACCTCTGAGAGATACTTAAAGGAAGTAATTCGAAGAAGAGCTTTAAGAAAAGATGAAACATGTAAGTTGCCCAGAATTTTGCCAGCTTCCCAGAATTTATAGCAAGAAGTTTTTGGAGCCAAAAGGAATGTATTTATATTCATTTGTATTATCTTTATATTAGCTTTTAGGAGAGCTCTTCAATAGATTCCCCTTCCCTTCGATATAATATTTTAAGGAAATACACTCTCTTTGTGAAGTTCACCTCCTTGGAGTGATCATGTCTGTCAACTAGACTATTGGAAACTATCATAAAACGTGTTGTTGTGAAACTCTTAACCTCTGACTTAGAAGAAATTTCCCAGGAAAAAAACCAAAAGAGTCTCGATCATTGTTTTCCTTAAATAATGATAACAAACTCCAAATATCAGTCTCTCCAATTTATTTTCTTAGAACTGGCTGGTGTTACTTTTTTTTTTCCATAATTAAAACTTGATTTCTATTATGTCCTGGGGCGAGGTTAAATATATGACAAGGTATCTTCTTACCCTCGTATGTCCCTTGGATTATTATCCATAACTGATTTTTCAGGAAGGAGGCGATTGAAGTTGTAATAAGAAGTTCAAGGTCAGGCACAAGAGACTTCAGGGCCTTGGGACAACTTGTTAAGGGATCAGAAGCACAAGTAATCTTCTTCTCTATCCTTGCAGTTGCAGAGAATGATGTAGGAGGAGGCAGGAAGAGCCAGCAGATCAGTAACTATCTTGAGACTGACATCACCAGCAGAATTTTGGGGTTTTTGGTCATGGATTGGTCTACACAATTGGCCTGCTGCAGTTGGGCTACACTTGTCTCAAAGGGGGAAAAAGATCTTTGTTGAGGACCTAGCAGGGCTCATTGAAAGAGATCATCTAAACTAGATTTGTAGGGAGAAAGGGATAAAACCAGACTTGCTGGAGATAAGCTTGAGGGCAGCATGCCAGTGTTTGAGGGTTCATGTGCCAGCGACATCCTTTGGGCTCCACCCCAGTGTGCTGACTACACTGGAGCACATTTGAAATGTCCCTGTACTGGTGCGTGCAGCACTGTAGCCATCTTGGTGGAGGTAGGGGAAGTGGTCAGGGAGCTGCTACTCCACTTAGACATGCACAAGTCATCTATAAGACTGGATGGAATCCACCCAAGGGTACCAAGGGACCTGTCAGAAGAGCTTGCCAAGCCACTTCCAATCATTTATGATGATCAGTGCTGGCTAACCAGGGAGGTCCCAGTTGACTGATTCTTAGCACTTGTGATGCCCATCCCCAAGGGCTGGAAGAAGGATCTGGGAAACTATAGGCCTTTCAGCCTTATCTCAATGCCAGGAAAGGTTATGGAGCAGCCCATCTTGAGTGCCATAATGTGGCACATGCAGGACAGCCAGGAGATCAGGCACAGCCAGTATGGGTTTATGAAAAGCAGGCCCTGCTTGAGTAATGTGATTTCCTGTGACAAAGTGACTCGCTCAGTGGAGGAGGGAAAGGCTGTGCATGTTGTCTACCTGGACGTCGGCGAAGCCTTTGACACTATTACCCACAGCATACTCCTGGAGAAACTGACTTCCCATGGCTTGGACAGGTTCACTGTTTGCTGGGAAAAAATTGGCTGTATGTCCAGGCTCAGAGTGGTGGTGAATGCAATTACATCCAGCTGCTGGCCAGTCACAAGTGGTGTTCCCCAGGGCTCAGTATTGGGGCTGGGTCTATTTAATATCATTATCAATGATCTGGACAAGAGGATCGAGTGCACTCTGTCACTTTGCAGACAGCACCAAGTTGGGCAGGAGTGTTGATCTGCTGGAGGGCAGGAAGGCTCAGCAGAGGGATCTGGACAGGCTGGATCAGTGGGCTGAGGCCAACTGTGTGAGGTTCAACAAGGTCAAGTGCCGGGTCCTGTCCTTGGGTCACAACAACCCCAGGCAGCCCTACAGGCTGGGGGCAGAGTGCCTGGAAAGCTGCCAGTGGAAAAGGACCTGGGGGTGCTGACTGGCAGTGGCTGAACATGAGCCGGAGAGTGCCCAGGTGGCCAAGGAGGCCAGTGGGGAATAGTAGCAGGAACAGTGTGGCCAGCAGGAGCAGGGCAGTACTGTCCCTCTGTACTTAACACTGGCAAGGCCGCACCTCAAATCCTGTGTTCGGTTTTGGGCCCTCACTTCAAGAAGGACATTGAGGTTATAGAGTGTGTCCAGAGAAAGCCAATGGAGCTGGTGAAAGGTGTGGAACACAAGTCTTAGGAGGAGCAAAGTTGGGGTTGTTTAGCCTGGAGAAAAGGAGGCTGGGGGTGTCACTTATCACTCTACAACTCCCTGTGAGGAGGTTGTGGTCAGGTGGGGATTGGCTTCTTCTGCTGGGTAATGAGCAATAGGACAAGAGGAAATTACCTCAATTGTGTTAGGGGGGGTTTGGATTGAATGTTAGGGAAAATTTCTTCACTGGAAGGCTTGTCAAGTGCTAGCACAGGCTGTACAGGGAAGTCGTTGAGTCACCAACTCTGATGGTATTTAGAAGATGTGTAGATGTGGCACTATGGACAGTTAGCAGACATAGTTTAGTGGTAGACTTGTCAGTGCTGGTTAATGGTTGGCTTTGATCTTAAAGGTCTTAAAGGACAGTTTCATTTACCACAGGACCAGCATGTACTAAAACAAATTCCACCCCTTATCAGACTCTTTATCAAGGTGTTAATAGTAACATCAGCTGTGAGCAGCCTTTAACAGCAAATTCAACAAAGATAAATGAAACCATGGGGTTTGGCTTAGGATTTTGGGAAGGGTTTAGTGATCTATTACTCATGGTCTTCATTTTATACTGATGGAATTCTGGAGATCACCAGAAATATTAAGGGTGCTGCCAAACTTCATGCTTTTCAGAAAAACCCAGTAAGAGGTAAGGGTATCAAGGGTATCAATGTTTAGATGCCAGTACTTAACTATGTATGTGTTTTTTCCAAAGATATCAGTACCAGCAGATTCACAATTATCCACAAGAAAATCCTCTTTGGAGATCATGTACAAACATGTCCACCACCCACCTTACCCCCAGTATCAAGACTTTTCAGTCCAGTGACTTCGGTTCCCCTTCTGATGTGGGTTACTGTCCTATTTTACAGCTTCAGAGATGAGAATCTTAAGATGTGCACAGTGACTGAACTGTCCAATTTCATATCAGTATGTAGTGGAACTATCTGCAAGCTGACTGTTGATAGTAAATAAGGCACAGACATGATTCCAAGATGAAAGGAAAAAGGCCTTATCATCTTATTAAAACAGTGGAATGAAACAAACTTTTTATTGCCATGCTTTCAGAGGTGGTTACAATTAATGTTTGAGGAGAGGTGGGGTATAAGAGTGACATACCAATGCACAAGTCATTTCAAAGAAAGTTTCCTGATCTTATTTTCTGATTAGATAATGCTTGTTTGGTGCCCCAAAATAATTACTCTCTGAAGAATAAAAGAATTACACAAATAAAGTTGTGAAACATCACATGAACAATCAGTAAAATACTGAATTATAAAGAGATGATTGCACTTCAGAATGTTGCATTTCCATGAAGTATTTTCAAAAGTATATTTATTTTACAGGAAAAATATAAGAGATGCACAGGTCAGTGGAACAGAATTGCATCACAAACTGTTTCTTCAGAGAAAGTTGACAGAAAGTTTTACAGGGCTATCTGGATGATATCTTTGCTTTCAAGTGGAAAGTGGGGTGATGGGCTGTTGGGATTTGGAGGTTTGGTTTTGTTTGGTTTTTTGTGTGAGTTTTGTGGTGGAAGAAAGAAGCAACTGGTTTCAGATCATTTTTCTGGAGTAGGGCATAGTGTGCTTCCACCGTTTCAATGCTTGAGGGGGTAATGAACAAGATAAAACCAAAAGATTTTGTTTATTTTCACCTAAGCTGGGGTTTATAGATATCTGATTTTTCTAAGAAGACCTTATATTATTTCCCTATAATACTATATTATTATTATTATTACTGTAATAATAATATTCTTCCATGTAACTGTCTCGCTGATTTTCCAGTGTAAACAAACTGCAGACAAAGTTTGCTTCAGTTCGTGGAGTGAGGAATAGGACTTCATAGACATCAAGAAGGCTTATTGTTTAGGTATAGTAAAGACTAATTAATAGTTTAGTCTGTAATGAAATAGACTAGGAAAGAATATCCACACACAGTTTAGAAAGTGGACAAGTATTTACAGTACTGTTTCACAGACAGTTCTTGATTAGATTTTTGTAGTTATATATATTTTTATTTATTTTCTTTTGTAATTTGAATTTTATCTTGGCATTGATAAATAAAATGAAAAAATTTATAGATAACATAAGATACTCTTCTAAGTTTGCAAAACTTCTGGGCCCAGCATCAATACATTAAAAACAGCTGTTATTGATGCTTCTTCACAAAGATAAAGCATACTGCTATTTTACCTGTAAGAACCTTAGTGTTTTTATTTTCTGGTGTTTTTTTCAATTAAGAGTCCGTTGTGAAGTGGTTCTGTTTGCATCTTGACGTCGTGCAGCTGTGTGTGTGTATATTGTGATAGTTGCCTCTTTGAGGCCTGTACAGTTTTACAGTGTGTTACAATTCAGGTGTTGAGAAATACCTACATAGACCAGGAGGGAGATGGGATACTGTAGAGGAGAGGGGGAAAAATCTTACATTATCTTACAATGCACAGTTGTCAAAATACCTCTTTGTAGATTAACAAAGCACTTAAAGAACTCTGGTTTGGTTTTTTGTATTTTATTATGCTTCAGATAATTAGTGAAGGGACTAATGTATGCCAAAAAAGAAAGACATACAGTTATTGATGGAGTTTTTCAGAAGTAAAGATACCAATGGTTCAGCCTTAGAGAGAGTTGATACACAAAAATAATCTCTCAATTAAAAGAAAAAAAACAAATGCAGGCTTCCATTTTCTTCCAGCTTGTCTGCTGATGACTAAAATCCTCTGCTTTTGTCTTCAAGGTGTGAATATATTTTTATGTTAAGTACTGAAGTCTTTTTAAATGGTCTGAATTTTTTTTTTTTCCCTATACTGGCTTAGGAACACATGCAAACCCATCAGGGTGGACCCTCACTGAGTTCCCAGAAGCCTAGAGTGTTTAAGTGTGATACTTGTGAAAAAGCTTTCGCTAAGCCGAGTCAGCTGGAGAGACACAGTCGCATCCACACAGGTGACACCAGAAATTATTTTTATCTTACAAGGTTTTCTTGTGAATATCTGGCTGTTATGTTTGGAATCCTTGCTTATGCTTTCAGCTAATTGCATTTAAATCTCAATTTAAGCTTAAAATATCAAGTCAATTTCTTACGTGTTTGGAAATTAAAAGGAGGAACAGCAAACTTGAAAACTCGTGTGCTTCACTAAGTTGATCTGTATTTTGGGACTGGCAGTACTGCAGTGATAATGTGAATGCATGAGCTTTTATCTAAAAGTTTGTCAGGCTTTGAAACAGATTAATAAAAGCATATTTTAAAACATTGTTTGAAGTGATGTAAAGACACTGGATGTGGTCATCCTCAAGCATATAGAAGAATGTGCAAATGAGTGGGTATGCTCAGTGATGTTAAACACAGGACGGGCTTGGCAGCTGATAGTGACTGCTGTATGCAGTGCTTCATTGTCACTGAGCTGCTTGTACAGGTCATTTGTTTCTAATGCCAGTGCCTTCAATTTGTTGTGTTCTTTTCCACTTAATTATTTTCTTCAACAGTTAATCTGTAAGAAATCTATACTGGCTTCTCCTAGGGAGCACTCATTTTCTGTGATGTAAGTGCTTTTCAGGTTGCAGCTTCTGCCCTGCTGTAAGTTGAAAGCTCTATATAGGATGATAGCCCAGCTGCCCTCCATGCCACCTTCTGTGCCTGACGAACAGTCTTCGTAACAACATGAGTTCTAAATACAGGAGTCAGTTCTCTGAAACAAGTTCTTTCTTTTCCTTACCACTGCTACCAATAAAGAGCTGTCATGACTGCTAAACTTAAAGAGGACAGGGGACAGTTAACTCTGTTGCTACTAAGCTGGAGGGGACCAATGAATTTGACTGGATGTGCTGTAGAATAAGAAGACTCCCACAAAAGGATAACTCTCTTTCAGTGAGTCAGCCAAAGCTTTCTCTTTCCCCAGCATCAAGCTGTTTTGTGGTTACTGTGTTAAGAAGGAACATTCTGGTTCTGCCGTGGGTAGGAAAAGAGAAGTGGGAGTTAAAATCCAAGGAGATGAAAATTCTTCAGAATCCGTCAATAATTTGCTTTTTGCAAAACTGACTTAAATAGCACAGACTCTTAAAAAAGTTGTCTCCTAGTTTAAGGGTTCCACAAAATATCTAGAAAGCAGGAAAGACAATCAGTTGCCACTTTCCGTGCTTAGTTTCATGTTGCTGCCCCACTGTAATAGGCATGGAGAAGTTCAGGAAGGCTGAGAACAGACCAGAGTCCTTTTATTAATCTGTTTCTCATATCAAATCTTCATCATCATAGGAAAAATTATTTCTGCTTTGGAATAACTTGTCATTGACTCAGTAAATCCTTAAATCCTTAGATATTTTTGGATTTCTCTTTACTACGGTGCTCATGTGCTAGGCTGTAACAGACCTTGCTAAACTCATATTTATTTTTGTGTTTCAACAATGACAGACAACAGTAGGTCAGTCCATATGACAGTAATTCTTTCAGAAGATAATGTTCTTTTAGAAATCGCTTAAGACCAAAACAGTGAAAATGCGCTGCACAGAAGTGTTTAAATGGATGCACTTACATAAACTATGATAGGAAAGGTTAATCTAAATCTAAACTGACTAGTTTTCACAGAGGTACCATCCTTGTCTGTGACAAAGTGTTTGTCATTTCTGTCTTGATTAAACATTTTTAACCATTTCTAATGGGTAATATCTACTGAATCAGTGGCCAGAAGGAAAATACATTATTTCTCTGAATAGCTCTAAATATCTTGTTATTTAAGATTTATCAGTGAGGAGTGGTTTGCTGAAATGTTGAAGTTAGAGGGAAGCAGTTGCTTCCAGTTCTACCAAAAACCATGTGGTAATCCATTACACCAGAAAGGCTGTTGACCTTCACTGAACTATAAAAATGGAAACAAAAGTATTTGAGGAAATCTAGATTTCTCTTCAAACTAGTGAAAAAGTTGTTAACAAAAATAGAAAGAAAATTTCTGTGCTTTAAAGGACCTTCTGTTGATTGTCTGAGAAGTTGGATTTGGCATGCATGTGGGAACACTGACATAAGAGGTATTGGTCCTTCAAGGAAGAACTTGGAAAAGTATTTTTACTGCTGCTTGTGCTTTACTGTGCTGACTAATTACAAGGTATATCTTAGAAAGTGCTTTTAGAAGTCCTTAATGACATACAGCAATGTGTCTGGTGTTCATGTCAGAGGTTGTGGTGTTGAGTGTTGAAGCAAAAGTCGGATTTTGCAAAGTAGGTATTTTTAAATTTTAGAATATTTTTTAAGTTAATACGTTTTTGTGTTTATAGTTAGAAACAGTAGTATTCTCGCAGTTGCTGTTGGCATAGGAGGCCACGAGTCCCATGTAGAATTACCAGGACACTTTTTTTTTTTTAACATATTTGACTTTTTAGTTTCTTAAAGACATCAGCTTTGTTAATTCTAGTACATTGCTTTATCTGCCTTACTCTAAATGGTGTAAAAAGGCGATGATTTCCTTGAGTACAGAAAAGTCAGATTGGTGAAGTGATTTTTTTTTGTACCTCTGTTAAATAACTTACTTAGATGAGAAATTGGATAGGAAAGATAGTATCAATGATTTAGTACTTATGTAACTATTCTGACATTTAATTTGAGATTTTTGCTGACAATATGGAGCTATAGCACTGTTTGGAAAAAGTCTCAAGGAAAATGATGTCTCTTTCGTTTCTAGATCGTCTTAATTTTTACTGAATTCTGAACTGTATTTTAATGTTGAAGGGAAAAATTAATTTAATATGTTTTTCTTCTTTATAAAGGGGAACGGCCATTTCAGTGTACACTGTGTGAAAAGGCATTTAACCAGAAGAGTGCTCTTAAAGTCCACATGAAAAGGCACACAGGAGAGAGACCTTATAAATGTGATTACTGTGCAATGGGATTTACACAGAAAAGCAATATGAAACTGCATATGAAACGGGCTCATGGTTACACTGGTACGTGGCATAGCAGTAGTACTGCTGAGGGTAGGAATCCATATGTTCTGTTAGGAGAGCACAGAGCATTTCCCTTAAGTTATTGAGGAATCAAGCACTAATAGCCAAAGACCACAGCTGATGAACTAGTTAGTTGCACATGCAACCCAAAAATCAGGTTAACACTGATGTTTTGCTGTTTATGGTTCCTTGTTTTTTATGTGGAGCTCTGTGTACAGAAATACAGAGTTGAAAAATTATTCCAGAAAAACAGTATGTTGTATTAAACTTTTAAAAAACTTTTTTCAAAGACTGTCGAATGCGTTTACAGTATCTGAAGTAATTGTGTAATACCCATGTTCCCATCATATTTCCTTTGTTCTCAAGTGCTATATTTGCATTTTTCTTACACTATACATCAAATCATACTCACTTGCCTTTTTCTCTTGTGCCTTGGTAGGTCCTGTACAAGAGCCTGCGAGTCACCAAGAACAAGAAGGGGAAGACATTAGTCGTGCTCTGAATTTAGAAGAAGTGGTACAAGAATCTTCAAATGAATGGCAAAGTATAGGCAATGTTTTTCGATGACACCTTAAAATTTGAAAGTTAAAAATGTTTCTGGGACTTGAACTTTAAAGCTTCAAGCATTGAAGATACTAACAATAGAATAATATATTATAGTTTTTTTAATTATTTACAAAAATTACCTAAAAGATTAATTCTTTTTTTTAAACTTGTAGAAGAATATTGGGAAAACATCATTTAATCTCTGCTAAGTTGTCTGTGAATCAATGAACTCAGGTAATAATGTATACAGTTTCGTCTTTGAATTCACAGCCAGTATATCTATTTAAAAATAAACTGGAACTTTATATCAGAATAGAATGATTCCCATTTTTAATGGAGATGAATAATAACTTCACAGGAAAATCATGAAAGTGTTGGTCAACTTTTTTTTTTTATGTGTTTAAAGAAATAATTGAGATTGGAAACAAAGTGTTGCAGTTGATGCATGCATGCAGTTAAAATAGTGGAGTTTTGCCTTTTTTTTTTTTCTTACAAGGCACAAGAAAAGGCTGTATTTCTTTTGAAAGCTTTCTTTTTTAGTGCATTTTGAGAATTTGTTGGAAAAAAAAAAATACTGCGAGCTCATGGCTTTTCTTGAGAGGGAGCATGTTCATTTTCATTCCAACCACAGAGGGAGACAGATGTTCGTTTTTACAGTAAAAGTCTGAGATTTTGGACTTGGCAATAATTACTTAAAAAGAATCCAAACAACGAATGGTTCCAGTAAAAGCCTCTGCTGTTGTTTGTTGTACTGGGTCAGCAGGTACATATCTCGATTATCTGTGGAAAACACAGCCATATACTAAATCTGTGAAGTAAACAAGTACAATTTTGTGGTAGCAGTGAGAAAGTTAGATGCACACTAGGTCACCTATATTATACAATGTTCCCCAGTGCTGTAAACAGTTATCATTTTGAATCTGTAAATTCCTTTATTACTTTCTTTGTGGATGTTGGAAATATTTTACATTTATTTGCTGTTTAAGTCATTGTTTCAGCAAAACTGCCTAGCTGAGTATTGCTTTCAAAGGTGCCACTTGTTGAGTATATTCATAGCAAAGAAACACTGGAGTAAAATCATAGTTGTCTTTTAGACATTCCAAAGACAGAAGCTGTTTTCTTATTTTTGCCTTGTTCTTTTGAATTTTATTTATATGTTACATATATATAGATATATATATGTGTGCTTATATATGTATATATATATTTAAAGTTTATGAGCCTCTGTGTGGCTGATCAGTATTTTTGTAAATACTAATCCCAGTTGCAAGAAGTTCATCTGTTCGGTTGCCACAAGTACTTCTAGATCAGTGGTGGATATGTTGTACAATAGTACAGACCTGGACTTTAACTTACTTTCTAAAAGATAATTGTTCTCAGATCCAAAAAGCTCTTTTCTGTAAATATTGTCTATACTCTGTCTATGATAAAAACTAGTTATTTCAGATTGCTGAAGCAAGAAATTGCTGTTGGTTTTGATAGGGCATCTCTTAATTCTTTTGTTAACTGTTCAGCATATGTATGTAAATAATATAGTTGGTGACATGAAAATAACACTTTTGTTATGTGGAATATTTAATTCAAAAACATGCTAAATAATATTACTTTTTTCCAAATTCTGTTTCGTGTATTTTTTAAGCATATGATTCTGGATTCTAGGAGATTGGAAAAACTCTGTTTGCAGAAGTGCGTGTCTGAATATTAGATGTAAAGAATAAAGTTCTTCCAGCAGTGCCTTCCCTTCTGGGCAGCCTGTGAGTGTTTTGGCTGTTTAAGAAAGACATTGTATTTTGCAGTTGTCTGGCCTCATGGCATAGCACCTGTTTATCTGTAATAATATTGCAAAGTGTGCTGTGTTACTTGTACCATGTATGAAATATTTTCCCTGCTATTTCAGGGAATACTTTATAAATGCACAAAGGGCTTGGAACTACGAGATCTTTAAGGTCCCTTCCAACCCTGTGATACTCAGTAAGCACAACCTAAAAGCTGATCTTGTGAGTAAAAAGGTGCCATTTTTAAAGGGTCACTTCTCGAAGTGTTATGCCTTGGTTAGAGGCAGTGAATCTGTAGCAAGTCTTGGAAGTGTTAAATAAACAGTGTAAGTTATGGCATCAGCTGACATTTTTCCTGGATTCAGTTTGCTACTCCTTCAGCACTCGGAAATCCTGTCAGTTACAATAATAGACTTTTTAAAAAATTCTTTTTAACATTGTATTTGATTTGCTTCCCTGCATCCTCTTCCCCCATGAACCTCAAGTGTCCTGACAGAGGTTTTTATAGCCTTGGTAAGATTGAGTTGGAGCTTTTCAGAGCAGTGTGTGTGTTGATGTTCAGTACAAATACAGACACGGTAACCAATATGTTGATATTTTCGAAAGCAGTGTTTAAGTAGGTGCATTATTTAAGGAAGCAGAAGAACTCTTGTTCTGAGGAGTACTTGGAGAGCCATGTTATATAGTGGGTAAGTGGACAGTGCTTAGAACAGCCTCTCTTCTTCCTGGTTTGATGCAGTAGTAGGCTTGTGCTAGCCTTGGGCTTTTTGGCTTGTGTCTGCTCACAATTTCTTTCGGTTTATGTCCATTCCTTCAGTACATTAAATTACCCACTCCTAGTATTGGTTGTGCATTCCTGTTTCAGGAAAAATCCTTTGCTTACAAATCAAATGGCCATTTAAACTGCTGGTTTTCATCAAAACTACTAGTGAGTAACTAAAAGAATAAATTTCAGGCTAAGTTTTAATCTTCTTTTGTGTTGGTAAAGCAATGCTTTCAAATACTGTACCTATTCCTCTAAAGGAAGTAAATCCAAAAAAGCCACTTCCACCCTCTGGGAAGGATGACTGAGGGGGAAAAAGAGTGATGAAGGCAAGAAAGAAGTTTTGGATAAATTCTGTTGCTCTACAGTGTAGTATTTTGAAAGACATATTTCTCTGGGTTTTTTCTTCAAATATTCTTTCACATTTTTGAGGGCTGTTTGCACCTCAGCTGTTCATGAGGGGGGCAGGTTTTCATTGCCTGTTCATAGACATTTTAGGCCTTGCAATATTCCTCTAACCTGTAGCTACCACTCCATAGACATTGGCATTCCATAATTCTTGTGTCCTGCTGTCAGCCTTCTGGGCCATGCAATGTCACTAGAAGCCTGTGTGCAGGGTCCCAAAGTGTCATTTTCTAGTATCAAAACATTATTCATAAACTCTGTATGTGTGTGGGGGGAAATAAACCAAACAGACCTAAATATATATGTATATACATAAATATAAATATATATATATATATGTGACCTTTTACTATGTAAAAAACAAAACTGGCCCAAGTTTCGTTTCAAGTTGATTACTTTATTTCAATAACGACTATTTTTAAAAGCTGTGTTCCTATAAGAACAACACGTGTTCAAATTAAATTAACCATTATGTTGCAGAGTATACATCTGAATGAAGCTACAATAGAAAAATACACATAGCAACCAACAAAGGTAATAGATGTAATATGTGTGTGTATGCTTAATAATTTTGGCAGTTTTGTTTTCTTTAGTCTCTATGTATTTTCTCTATGTATCTCATCTTCCATTGCTTCATATTAATGGACACTGATTTAAACCTATAGTAGTTTTAGATGTGAAATGCAATTAACATACATATTCATAGGTAACTTTCACTGGGCACTTATTAGGAGTGCAGTTTCAACCTAGGAAGCACTAACTGTAATCTACAGTGCATAGGCTAAAACTAAAAAAATAAAATAATTAATCATGACAGACACTTAGATGACAGTTTGAAGAAATGGTAAGTTTAAGTAATAAAACAGTGCAATTCAGAAGAGCCTTTTATTTCCCTAAGTGTGGTTGGAAATACCGTCTCCACACATTCATTTTAGTAATTTGTGAACAATTAATATCTAACTCTAACTGAGCTATAATTTTATTTCTACAAGGCAACTACAATACAACAGTTAAATGTTCACAGTAGTTTACTAAGAGTTTGCTTTGGTGCACGGCCCTTAATAGGCATCCAGGTGTTACTCAGGCAAAAGATGAGCCAATCAAATACAACACTGCTGCAATACCGAGAGAAAGGTTTGACATTCTAATGTGAGATGTGCAGGACAATCTGAGATTCCAGTACTGAAGGGCTTTCTTTCAGAAATTAGACTTTTTTGTTTATATGCTTATTTACTTACTGTACTGCAAAGTTAACGCTGTTGCAGCAGAGTTTATGTGAAGCACCAGTGACGTCCAGTGGTCACTTGTGCAATCTTAGATGTTTCTCTGGGAATATCCCTTATTTTGTAACATTAGTCTAACTCAAATTTGAAATCCTCTTTCTCTCCCTCATCTACTCTTTATTCTAATGGTTTGGATGCAATGAGCAATTTTTAGTATGGAAAGAATTTCCTTATTGCTATTGCTCCACATCGTATTGATTCTACAACATCTGCCCCCTCCCACACTTCACATACCTTGAACTCCCAATGTTTGTTAAACCTTTCCATGACTGCCTAATCCTGTTATGAAAATAAATTATTCTGTGAGTGAGAGAAGGAAGATTAAAACAAAACAAAACAAAACCAAAAAGAAAATTTGGATAAACAGTCCTTACAACTTCTGCACATGTTGGGGTTTTTTTTTGTTTTTAACAGCAGTATCTCAAAAATTCATTAACAGCAGTGCTCAGTATCCAAGACATTATAGCTCTTTATTTGTAATTCTGATGTTCACTAAAACGAAACCAGAGGAGTTGAGCTTAAATTAGGTGCTTGGGAGAAATAAAGGAGTCCAGCATACAGTTAGGGCATCCTGAAGAAGAACGGGTAAAGTCAGAGATCTTGTTACTTCACATAAAATAAGGAAAACATCTAGTAAAGCTACTTTTTGTGTTGCTTTCATTCAACTGTTGCTCAGGGATTGCCAATAGAAGTTTGTATAATCTACTGCATGCAGAACCTAATTGGCATTAAGTAATGGATTGCATCTATCTAGGTAATTGTGGCAGCTGTTACTAATTTTAAGGCAGTTACATTATGAAGCAGAGTACATGATCCTTGGATGGCATCTTGGAGCTTCAGCGCCTAGCAATGGGTGAACCAGACCGCGATCCAGGTCGGGACCCAGAGCCTCCCTGTGGAAGGAAGAACAGAGTTGTATTAATTAGAAATTAATATGTTAATTAATTATGGGGCTGTGCATTGAAAAACATCAATCTGTAGTGAGTGTGACAGAATTTAAATACTATCTAATGAAGATGGCCTGCAGTTGCCTCTAGTACATCACTAAATATTACTGGGACTTTCACTTCAAAAAGATGATTGATTTTCCTATATTCTCACATAGGATTAATTTACTCTCATTAAATCTTCCACACAGGACGGTGTCTCTCATTAATTACTTCTAAGTGCATGTTCTTACTCAGGCCTTCCTAATGAAAACTATTTATTTGCTTGGACATAATGGAAAATTTCATTTTTATATACCCTGTACTGTGTGTATGCTTCAGAAAAACAAACAAACAAAATCTCCAAACCTTGCATATGAGGTGTAATAGTCTCACATCTGAAAGAACTGAAAGTTAATAGTTTCATTCTGCAGTAAATTCTCAGTGTTTTATCAACATGAGTCTTGTATGGAAAGCTCAGATGCAAATACAGGGGAAAGCTAAGAGAAGATGAAAGGGCTGAAACCTGCCCTATTCTTAGAAATAATAAGAAAGTGTCAAACTAGGAGGAAAAAACTGTGACAGTTCATAAATCTGCACTTGAGAAAATAAGCAGTTTTATAGCAAAGATGATCCAAGCTGCAATTTTGACATTTCTTTTTTTTGAATTTAAGATTAGGCTAACTTGACATCATGTTCCCGTAGCTTTAGCAACTCTTCTATAGGAAAATCTTGAAAAAGTACAGTTATGACCACAAATGTGAGATGGTGTGGTAATTGTTATGTTACTCTAATCAGGTGATGACTGAAATGTTTAGTTAAAAAAAAACCACGTGTGTACTTTGAGACTTAATGTTCTTTATTTATATTCTTCTCATCTTTCAGTGCTGCCTCCTTAGTTTTATAGAACTGTTTCAAGGAAAATTCAGGCTAATTCATTAGGCAATAGGCTTTTTTCTTTCAAAAATATCTTAAAGAATGGATAACTTTTTTATTTTACGAGACTGTACAACTATATAAAGAAATAGTAATTTCTGTAAACAATGGGGCTAAATCAAATGGGCCTGAATAAAACTTATATCAAAGTTACAGAAATTATAATGGCTGGCAAAAGGCTATCTAAAAAGTAGAACTGGTGTATGTATCTCTCAGATATATATAAATCTAAGCTAAAATAGGTGTGATGATTATGCAGAAAAGGGAATGTTCAATTTCATGGAAGGTCATTAATGAGTATTTTCAGATGCTGAAATGATGAAATTTTACAAATAATATCAGTACGTAGCCATGGAATAGTTGATGTATCTGAACCCCACTAAAAACTACCAAGTGCATAATGTGAAAATAAGACTTGAAATGTGTTTGATTTTTACCTGGGCCTCTGAAGAGATCATTCATTTTCTTAAATTGCAACATAAGAATTCCTACTACTTCCTTGAAGTTTTTGTGCTGTCACTCACTGCTGCATATATTTGGGAAACAACTGTACAATGGGAGATATGTAACCTAAACTGTGTAAGAGACAAAAATGTGGATTTTGCTACAGATGAAGGCATTGTTACATCTCGTGTTGCAGGGAGGAATAGTAAGAATCTGAAATAATCAGCTCTGCTAGGGATCTCAGACCTTCTGACTTGAAGTTAAGATGACTGCTTATTGCATCCTCATGTGCAAATAGTGCACTGGGTGATTTGTTATGAGTGAATTCACTGCCTTCTTTGCCTTTGAGGGAAAATACGGTGTTCCTTAAAGTATCTGCCAGCAGATACAGTCTGCTTTTTCATGTGTCTGTTTCCTGGCATAGAATATGAAAAATCCTCACCACTGACCTTTTTTTTCCTGTTCTGTTTTTGTTTATTGCCTATGTTGCTGTGGCTGTGCTGTGCCTTGAAATGGGGAATTGAACCAGGCTAAAGATAATCTGACCAAATGTTTATGTCTAATATGACGGTTTTCTGATTTGCCTCACTTTCTAGTGTCGTAACTTGCGATACTGACATACTGTAGGAGTTCTCCCACCTGGGGTGGGAGCAACAGGGACTTCTGGAGTTGTTACTGCATCCAAATACGTGTCCAGCACTTCCCTGTACTACCCTGCTGCAGTTTATCAGTTCTGTTTCATTTTCACTATCCTAAATAATTCAGCAGCAACAAGCTGTGTCATCTCTTTTGTCTTCTGTATTCCAGATCATTTTTGCATTCAGTAACAACACTGATCCTGGTGCAGGTCTTTGTGAGACCTTGTGGACTTACCTTCTTTCCTTATGGCCTCTAACTGTGTATTTTTACCTTTGTTTCCTATCATGTAAGTAGTCCCTAAGCCACAAAATAACCTTCTGGTTTATCCATGCAAATCTAGTTCCATCAGAAGCTTTAAGGGAATGTGGTTGTTTCAAACAAGGCAGGTTCTGGAGAGGTTTGGCTTCTCTTTTTCCCAGTTCAATTCTTTTGTACTTAAAATTCAGTTGTACATTACCAGTTTAAAGATTCTTGAAAGAGTGCCCTGGCCCTCATGATAGGATCCCTTGTGTCCCTTGTGAGCAGATTTATGCTCATAGAATTTTCCACTTCCATATCCTGGCTTGTGTCCTTCACCACCCTGCAAAGAAAGATTTTCATGTTTATTGCAAATTATCACATTCAAATTAACATATGCGTGTTGTAGTCTTTTTTTGTGATCACTGAAATGTAATACTTAAATGTGGAATTTGGAGGTTGTTGGAATAAAACAATCTTTTATGTGATAAACAAGAATGAAGGAAAATGTTAGGAAATTATCTGAATACATTCAAATCTGAGGGAAGCATCAATCTGTAAAAAATGATTTATTAAATACTCAGAAGGTTAACCTGTGTGACAAAACTTAAAATGTTTTAATTTCATGAGTTCTAAGATGTCAAACACATCAGCTAATCTGTGGTGTTCTGATAGTGAAAGAAATGCTTAACAGCTTGAAGGCTTTGATATTTTGTCTTAAAGTGCCAGTAATTTACATGCCATCTCATATAAAATCAAACCTGTGGTAGAGAAGTAGAATTTAATTAGTTGTGAGAGAACTGTGGGAAGAACTTGTCTAGGAATTGCTTAGGCAGATCACTTCTAACTGACAGGAAAGGTGGGACAAAATACTGAGGTTAGTGACAGCATTAGTTTTGCAGACTTTGCTGTGTAAAAGCAGTTGGAAAAGTGGAGTAAGCACCTATCTCATCCCAGACCTCCCTCCCATTTTTGGTCCACCGCAGGAGGAGAAAAATGCAGCAGATGAGTCTTCCAGGAGCCTTTAAGGGAAGAGAGCTTTGCCATGCAGTGGATTTTGCTCCCTTCGTGCTGAAGCAAAAGAAATAATTGCTGCAAGGGCTGTCAAATTGCAGGATAAGAGCAAGCAACACAATTACCATCTTAAAGTGCTGTGGAAGGAGGGAGGAAGGTGGAACAGGAAAAGCAAAATAGCAAAACTGAGACAAAACAAAATTATCACGTTGCTGTGGCAGCTTGAGGCAATGGAGCAAGATATGCTTTGGCCTGGTAAATAAAAGGGCTGTTACCAAAAGCACATTCATCACCTACCCAGCTAAATCTGGTGAGGGATAATCCTCTTCCCTGTACATGCAAGAAATAGAAACAATGACATGATGATCACTATGGAACACAGCATCTGGGTCTGCCATACACAGAAGATGATGAAAAGACGGCCAAGATTATGAAATAATGGCCAGGTAATGAGGCAGGCAGGAGTTGAAAACAACAATCTGTACAGTCATTTCATGAAGCAAAAAAAGGCAAGATTGTTTATTGTAATTACTAGAACTGACTTCACTAGCCATGGTTTGTCAGTATTATATATTTCAGAAGCCAGCTGAGTAAATGGAAGGACAGCTCCTGGTTGGAGAGGCTTGTTTGAAAGCATTACCTATTGTTAGTTCATTACATAAAGCAATCACAGCATAAATTGAATATAGAAATCCTTGCAAGTGGCTTCAATTAGTCATGCATGAAGTCAGGAGCTGTGTGAGGAAGAGAACCATGGCTTCTATGTCTTAGGCTCATACTTTAAATTGTTCCCAATGATACCTGTAGTCTTTACTTAGTGCCGTTAGAGACAATGAATCAGGCTCGCAGTTAAATTAGTGTGAATTAGCCCGTAAATGCCTTGAGCCCCTGAAACTGCTTACCTTTGCTTGCATTGGGGGAGGTGTACGGGGTGAGACCTAAAAACCAACACAAGGAGTTGTCAAATGAAGACAAAAATAAATGTCAGAAATCATCAGGCCTTTTGCACATTATCCATGAGCTAAAAATGGTAATTGCACTGAGAAGCTTCTCTGCTGTCTTAGGCTTTGCCTGGAAGACACTGGATTTATGTCTATCTTGAAACAGTAATAATTTCTGAATACGGCCAGTGTTGAAGACACAAGGACTAAACCTGTATATGATGAAGCTGTACAACTGACATGGTTAGCATTTGACTATGGTAATGGAGGTTTACATGCTTTTTTTGGTAGCATTTCAGTATTGTTTGTCTTCTATGTAAAAATTATTTTTGGCATTTAATGGCATATGAGCTCAAGGGCACAGTACAATTTGGGGCTCAAAGGGTAATGATTGGTTAGTGTTTGTTACTGATGGATTCTAAAGAAAATATTTAATTTTGGTGCATAAGAGGAGGGGAGACTTACAATGTTCTTGAAGAAGTGGACTACAGGGTTGTCATCAACAGGCCGGCCATGCTGAGATCTCTGGGGGATGGACCCGACGTGGTGGCTGACCCTGGCTGCATGTATGTCCTGAAAAGCAGAACAGGCACGTGGCCCAGTCAGCTGGGAAGGACAGCTTATCAGCCATGGCATGGAGAGTCATTTTCACCAGGGGTGAAGAGAGGAGAAAAATGCCTTGGAAATCTACAGAGATTGCCCCCTATAGCTGTCAGTGCTGTGAAATGGCAAATACGCAGTATGTATATGCACATATGGTGTGCATATATATGGGTGCATATACTTTTAACATTACAGCCCAGTGTGGAATTAAGCCTCTTGTTGGAAAGTTCAGGCAACAGAAACCTTGTAATTTTCCTTAAATAGGAATTTTTTCTCAAGTAGGATCTTAGGCTGTGATTTTAGAAATTAAACCAAAATGGAGAAAAAACTTAAAATTATGTTGGATCATTCTGCATGGGAAAGCAGGAATAGATCGTGTATCATTTTTAGTTCCCAAAGACTATGTAACACTCATGAGCTGCAAGAGCAATGGGTTTTTTTTAAGAATGAGGGAATCAAGTGAGGCTGACAATTTCTATTCCAGTAGAGCTTTCTATTTTCAGTAGGGCTTCCTGAGCAATAGTCCAAATGAAGTCAGATATATGGTTTATGACACTGACTTCCGTTGGAAAAGAAAAATAATCAATGCAAAGAAGTTCAGCTGGTTTTTATCATGGTTGTTTTTTTGCATGCTGAAGTGGACACTTACTGTTTTAAAAGCAGGAAAACTTGAAATTTATTGGATCTGTGAAATCTCCATAATGTCACGCAGTCAGTCCTGCCTAAACTTCTGCAGCAGTTTCTACTTGGTCACTAGTTCCAGTGATGCCAAAATATCCTCTGCTGTCGTGATTAGGAAGAGAGAGCCAGTAGTATTCAGAGCACTTCGGCCATGTTTTTGTCTTCTTAATCTACATTCAAATCACCCAGTGCTTTGCCTTTGAAACCTGCTGACTGCCTTGTCTTTAGGATAAGTAATGTGATAAATACCATGGTGTTGCAGATCTGACGGGCTATGGATTGCCACAGAAATGGAGAGAAACTGGAATAAGGTTTTAGAATCTAGATCGGGTTGAGTTTCTTGGTTTTGGCGTTCTGACCAATTATTAGGTTGAATTAGCACAATTATTAGGTGCTAATAACTTGGCTTATTGAAAAGGTTATTGTGCTGTAAATACAAAGTTTCTTCTGCCTGCAGTGCCAAATGTCATCACAGGCTTTGATTGTCCCCCCTTTTAATGTGTAGAAAGCAGTAGAAAATCTGAAGTAATTTTTAATGACTGTTCTGGGTGAGTTTTCTGGTGTTTAAAATAAAGTGCTTTCCATTCATATTATCATCAGCAAACTTCACCTTTGAATGAAAAGGTCTTCAGAATCTTTGATATTATTCTTTATTTGTGAGAGGTAATTCACATTTCCCTTCAATTCATTGTTGGAATTACTCTTTCACCTCTGGTTTGTTCTTTCAGTTTTTGGACTCCTAGGGGCAGAGAGCAAAATCCAGTGGTGTTTTTCAGAGACTGCCTATGTTTGTGCAATAACTGGTATCTGTAGGTGTTAAAAGGTAAAGTCTAATGGAATTGAAATGAAAAGAGAAATCTGATTTATACTGCTACGATGGACTACTGAGATGGTGTGATATGAGTGGACTTTTTTGAAGGAACTCAGTTTAACAGTTATCATGTGTTTCATTAATGCATTCAGATCATCACCATTTATCTGTAAGTATGTTTTAAGTGCTTGGCTTTAAATAATATTCTTGTTAAAACCTAATAGGAATAGAGAAGAGCAACTGTGTTTTAGGAAGGGGTGTAATATACTTCTTATTTCTTTGTGTTACTGGTCTCTTGTGCCCAGGGACTGCAGTGAACTCTCCCCACACCTCTAGCAATGTTGCTAGGAATTTCAGTCTTGAGAGTAAGGCCAATAAAAGGCATCCTTGGCTTCTATAACTATGTATTTTGAAATGTACTTGCCAAGTATGAGTCTGAATTCAGAGCCCTTGGGTATTGTTGGTGAAGTTTAAAATGGAGGTGCCTCTGTTTGTGCCCTTAAAGAAAGTTTAAACACACAATAATTCTTCAGTAACTGAAGAGGAGAGAACAGTCAGCTTTTCCTGTTCCCAGTTAACATTAATGAAATGTTTGACCTCAGTTAAGGATCTGAACTAACTCTGCTGCACATTCAAAAAAGCCAAAAAGAACCCTAAAGCTAAATAATACTAATAAAAAGGATTTGCCCGTGCTGGAAATTTAAGCAGTAACTGGGAGAACTGATTACAAAAACACAGTTTGCAACTTCACTTTGAAATCAATAGTTTTAAGGTTTAATAATCAAAATAAAAATTCTTAAAAAAATACCCCCAGTTATTCTGTAATGGGGAGTGATTTTTCTTGAAACAGTTTGTGGTTCTTTCTGGTGATGCACAGGAAAGTTGCACTGTTTCACTGTGTGTCACCTACCTTAGGTATGTTGGCCACTAAGACAAAAAAAAAGAGTAACTCTGAATGCAGGGCAAAGAAAACATGCAGGTATTTTAGTCTCAACATTAGCTATACCTTGGAATTGCATTCCCTGTGTTAGCCATGTACTTCCACACCAGACTAATTGCATTTACTGGCACAACCCATATTAATATATCTTGAAAGAGCTGTTAATTAAAAAAAAATTAAAATTGCCACTTCTCTAACAATATGGGCTCCTTCTGGGGTTTTGTGCAAGGTTATTACATTTCCAGTTGACCTGAAGATACCCAGGTGTGTGTTTGTGTTTGTGTGTAGATAGATATATATGCATACACACACACACGTGTATATATATATGCATGCTTTTCAGTGTTGTGCAACAACTCACTCTGGGTATAAAATGTATAAAAACTGCAGTTAAGCAGTTACAGGCCTTTTTTTCAGTCTTGATATCCCATGAAATCCATCCCTGACTTTGCTTGCTGTAAACAGGGTATGTCACATCTCGCAACTCATACGCATTAGGGGGGACTTTAAATGCATATTATAATCTGTCTCTGAGGGCTCTCATCCTCCACAAGAGGATTGCTTATAGCTGAAGACACCGTATGCATGTAAATAGCTCTAACTCCTAATCAGTCTGTGATACACATTTGTGACAATAACAGTATTAAGATGTTTTGAATACTTGAATTTTCAGCTTTTTACAGTTCCTTTCAGTATCATTATTATGTGGTTTTGTTGCCTACTTGGGGATGTGAGATGAAAGTCTAAAGTACATGCCATGTTGTTTTTCTACTGGCAAAATCCAAATACATATGAAATACAGAAATAGCTGATACCAAATGCAGTCAAACCAGGTAAAGATGAGAAACAATGGGCTTTTTCATGGGTTCAATGGGTTTCATGGTTTCCAATGGCTTTTCTTCACAAGATACCTAATGAGTTGCTGTGCATGAATTTAAAAGATATCCTACAAAATCAACACATTTCAGATTGCCTTAGAAAATCAAACTGTCCCACAACTTGCAGGTTGTCTGTAATGCTTAACCACCCCACTAGGACATTTGCAACTGCACTGGTAGACTAAAATTATTCTTTAAGCATTAGGTGATGAACAATTTGCTGTTCAGTGGGAAGAAAATGCTGCAAGTTCAACAGGCAATTTTTAAGCCACTCAGCTGATTCTGTGTTAGTCCTTGAAATGGACTCTGAATCCAAACTCTAATGACATTTCTATCCAGGTTCAAATGTACGTAGTCAGTATGGTTTCTAAATAGGTATGCCAAACAGGAGTTGAGATGCATCCTTTCAGTTAATAGATATGTTTTGGGTTTTTTTTTTAATAACATGGAAATCTATTATATAGTTTAACGAAAAATCTGACAGGCACTTGAATACAGAAATTGCATCATCTTGGGATTTGGAGGGGCTTTGTCCATGGGGCTTTGTGTTCTGGGCATGGCTGACGCTTCGTCAGAACCTTCCAGTGCTGCTGCCCAGGCTCTCACCAGGCAGCGACAGAATACACAGCCCATGTGTCATGTGGGGATGTATTTTTCCATGCTTATTCTAGTAGTAATACAACTTCTGTGAGCATGCACTGCTAAACCAGAGCTGTGTTGTACTGGTGGTGTTGGTTCCATCTTCGTTCACATACAACCCAGGTAGCAGTTTGCTCTTGGTGGTGGTGTTTGTCCCAGGCTGTTCACGACTTGCTGATCTGTTGCCAAAAGTAATGAGAATGCTGACGTCTTCCCCACTGGCTGATCTGGTGATGACATTATAGCTAATAGCAGACTTTTTTAATCACTTTAGAATGGATGAGCCACACATCCTTGTAATGGTCCTGTTAATTTTTACTAATGTGGAAGACAGAAATTAAATTACTTGCTCAAAGGTATAGAGGAGAATTGGCAGGAAGAGGGATGTATAGTACAGGAGATTCTGTCTTTCAGTGTTGTGCTGAGATCAATCTTTGTCTAGAAATAGGTGATGAACAAAAAGAGGAAGAATTCTTAGCAGAACGACAGGAATAACAAAAATGGCAGTAAAGAGCAGAGATGACTGAAAAGTAAGAAATGCAAGGAAGAAGGAAACAACGGAGAACACTCCCCATCAAGAGAGGTGCCAATTGATAATCCAGAACCACATTTCTCCATAACCCTTTTACACCTTAGTGCCTTGATGATTAGTGTTCACAAATTAGCAGGTAAAAGAATTACTGGGGAAAAAAGAAGAATGGGGGCAGTTTTTCAGGATAGTTCTGTTTTATGATGGGACTCAAATCAGAGACCAGTGCCATTGTACCCGCTGGGTTTTTTCCCTGTGTCCAGTTTATTCCATTGTTGTGACACTTGATAAATGGTTTCAGAGGCAAAACCCGATACTTCAATTTGACTTTGCTTTTTGAAGCACTTTTTCTGCCTAGCATCAGTAATTTTATTCAAATATTCTTCATTATAGAAGTTCTTCATCTACTTGAACACAGTCTCTCATGCATACTCAGTATTGTTCTCTCTGTTACTTTGTCAAGTTGGTACCAATGACGTAAATTAAACTTTGTTGAAATAATCCATGGTTTGGGTGGGGGTTTTCTTGGCTGGTTTTGTTTTTGATTTTGTTTGACAATAATCATTCCAGCAAAAAAAGGATTTTGCCTAGTAGGTATTCTCTGAGTAGCTTCTGCTACCAGCAAACTTCACAGCCTGAAGGATTTAACTGTATATGGGCAAGAGATGGAAGGCATCCTGCACTGGTATTCACCATGAGCAGTTTACTGACGACCTGCATATTTGGTGGAGATGCAGCTGTTTGCTGCTGCTGCTACAGCAGAAGAATTTAATGTTGTGGGTATGGCCATTGGTAAGAAAGCAGAGATTTATACAATTTTTACAAGTCCTGTTCCCTAGTATTTCAGTCTTGAAGGTCACGCAATAAACAAGATAGGAATTATTTGGAAAACAAAGCTATAAATACCAGGCATACACTATCACTTTACAGCTGCTGGCCAGAAGAATGTTACTACAACCTTGATTTCTGAAAATCTGAGATTGCACACACTCACCCACCCACCCACAAAATATTTGATCATCTTTGAAGGGATTGGCCCAATTCTATTTCTTTTCTGCCTTGCATAGGCAAGTGACAAGCTAAACTCTTGTACAGGTTGCTAAAAGCACTCCTGCTGGTATCAGCATAACTTGTGGAGAGAGCCTAATAGCAAGGTGAGTTTACTATTATGGAATAATTAGATATGGCATGGTTAACAGCATATTTCTTTGAAAAAAATACTGTGGTAAAATTTCCAATAATATAAGTGGGGAAAATGGACCACTCCAAACCTGAGGCTTGTACAGTTTCCAAGGCAGATTAATTGTATGATGTATCAGAAATGGAGAAGTAGATGCATCATAAGCAAAAGGTGAAAGAGAGCTAAGGCTCATCTTGGGTCTGCAGAAGTAATTCTGTGTTTTACAGACATTTTTTAAATTGTTTTGTAAAAAATTCAGTAAAATCACCTGAAAATGGCAGTGGATGATTTCTTGTACAGCTCAGAAATGAAACCAAGTAACTTGAAGAGTGTCATGAGTAACTGAACACAACTAACTGGAGACCATTTCAGGAACAAGGTGACATATTTTGCATCAGTACAAAAGCTGAAAGCCAGCAATTGTCACTAATGGTACGTGATGACAGAGGTAAAGAACAAGGTCAGGGGAAAAAAAAGTATTAACTTCTACTGCAGTTTTCTATTTTGCAGAATTTACCATTGTGTAATCTGAGAACAGCTGAAGAACAGTTATTTATTTTGGCATTCTAGGACAGAAAGTGCTAAGGATAATGCAATTCTTCATTTGCAAGGAATGTGATAGAAAAACCAATATAGCAGATTTTAATATAAAGCAATTTCTTACTTACCAAACTGATTAATCTGCAGAGAATAAACAGATTGTTTTCAGGCAGAGAAAATCCTCGTGCTAAATTTTTCATAGACCTATTTGACCATCTGTAAGTTTTGGGGTCCCTGCTGGCCCCTTGCACAGACACCTCCCTCTGGTATATGGTATTAAAATTAAATCCAGACCTTACTCTCAGCTGGGCTGTGGTGCCATGCAGGTGAACAAGAGAAGACTGGCTGAGAACAGAAGAGGCCAGTTCCCACTAAAAGACCCCAAAGCTGCCATCACTGCCCCACCAGAAGCTGTGCCATCCGGCTCAGGCCCAGCCAAAGGGCACCAGCAAGCCTTGAATTTCACCAAGTGCACAAAAGAATCCTTGGAGCTCTTCTGCAGCTCCCACTTAAACACACTACTATTATTTTTATATCATACTAGTGACTAGAAGACTCCAGAAATAATCAAGTAGAGACTGAACTGAAAGATCATGTTTGAAGTTTAATGAAAGGGGGAAACCTTTTGTTGTGGAGTGATTAGAAACAGAGATCCTTCAAATGCTTCAGTTGATTAATTTGTATTTTAGCCTGAACATGTTACTAATACATTTCGGAATTTAAGAGGCAAAAACAACCATATAAAAGACAGTTAAAGCAGAGAAGCACATTGGCATTCTGCCCAGTCATGATCTCCTCTTAACCTGAAATACAAATCAGTGAGCCCTGAATACTTTGTCCCATTTCTGAACAGTCCTTGCATGCAGCTGCTGTCAGGTGAGCACAAAGCACCACTAATACTTCACCAGCATTTAGTGCTTGCACTTCTAAGTAGCACAGAGCATTAAACCTAGTCCAATTCCCACATTCCTCTAGTAGCTTGTAATAATTGCTTCAAGCAGTAACTTCCATGAAAATGCAAGTTCCAGTGCATTAAATAATGTGTTAATTATTAGGCACAAATAACATGTATATGGTCATACCTGTGTTAAATGAACATGTCACAATCAATCCCATGTAATGTTGGCTCCTAAGCCTTTCACTTCTCACATGCTGTGTGTACTCACCATTTGATACTTTGTTTTGTACAGGTGGTATTTTTAAAACCAGGCAGATACAAAGTACTCTGAGGTTCTACCACTGCACAACCTCAATGAGCTTCAGACCGGCAGTTCTGATACACTGATTCGTTTTTGGGTGTTCATCATTCCTTACTAGTGCTACAAAGGAGAGGCCAGATTCAGTTCCCATTATCATTAATTGAGAACATCAGATTCAGGAGCTTTGGTTATTCAAAGCCTCTCCTTTCCTTCCAGAAGGCAACCTCTGTTCCCCTGCATCCCATGCACTGTTCTAGCTGAATTTTGCAGAAGGACACGCAGCCTCTTAGTGAACCCGTCACATATGAGTAGTAGTTTGTTGCAACTGCTGTTAATGGATTAAAGCATTTAAAACAAATTAAATCATTAGTACACTGGTTTTTGTGATGTAAACAGTTTAATGAATACATAAAGCACATAAAAAGCCAAAGATTAAAACAAAATTATTGTTACAACCACCATAAATTCTATATTTTTTTTTTACAAGCATACTGCTTGCACAGCAGGTTTTACAAAACAGTGTATCACAAGCAATACCACTCCCTGAAAGCTAAGACTTTGAAATTAAAATCACAGTAAGTATTTACTTAAATCACATCATATACTAGTCAGACTAGCACTGATTTAACTACTTTTCAAATTCTTCATGGTGCTGTAGTATACATTAAAGCTTCCACAGGAAATGCAAATAGAGTTCAAGTGCAAAAAAAAGAAAAAAAGATTCTGATTAATTTATCCCTCCATGGCATTATTTAAAACTGTTGTTCTTAAACTTTTTGCCTCTGCATGGCTATTGCAACCATTTTTGTGGATCCCCACTCTAGCAACTGCTTAGCTCAAGAGTGGGTTTGGAACGGCTGATTCTGAAATGCTGATCCCAAACCCTGATTCTGCTCAAATTGAGAAGAACTTCAGCCCAGTGATGCTCCTGCCTTGTATCTATCTGTAGGACAGGGAAGCCCCATCTCTACCTTCTGTATTTCTTGCACCCAAGCATATAGAAATTGGGAAGGAAATACAGGAGCAAGGCTTCATACAGGCAACAGGAGCATGTTACAAGATTGCATACAAAACTGAAGCAAAATGTAAAAGAGAAATTGATAGAACCTTCCACTCAGCCCTTGCCTCACCTACTGTTTACTGTCACATATTTTGGTTTGTTTCATCTGTGTCACAAATGTAGTTTAAAGTTTAGTACGTTAATGCAAAATGTTAAACCAGGACAGAAAAGTTCTTGTTTCACAATCCAAACTTTAGTAGGAAAAAAAAAAAAAAATCATAAACAAAAGGATTACAAAAGCATGAACAACTGCATCAAAGAAACAAAACAGCAGTCAGTACATACTGAAGTTGAATACAGGCTAGAATCTAGGAGGTGCAAAGAACATTTGATTGTTTTAACAAACTTCCTTCGACCAATATGCTACAAAGATTAGAAAGGAAATAATTTATTGTTATGCTACTCTCTCTTGCATGCTATTTAAAATGTCTGCACCACAGTTTCCTTCTGTCACCATTTTAAATTCTTTCTCAATACGATTAAATTTGAGCTGTGCACAACAACAGTTTTGTTTCAAATATTCTACCTTAAGAAGAACTTTTAGAAGTTCAAGCTGGTTTTGATTGAGTTTCAGCTATCCATAATCTTGATGGGGTTGGGGGAAAAATGGCAAATGCACTTGCTGCCCCTTAGAGGAGAAGGAGTACTTTTGTACACTCCAGTATTTCTATTTTTAACAACTCCCGTGGAACTCCCATGCACTCTTAATTTAACTTCAGAATTGCAAGGCAAGGGAGAACCTGCTCCACATGAGAAAAGAAGGCCATGAAACAGTCCCAGCATTGTTCCTACTCCACCTTTCTGGACACAATAGTGCATATTATTCATTAATGTACTTCTTAGCAATGGATGCAAGAAGAAAATGCCTCCACAAAGAATTTATAATATGTTTTGCTTGAATGTCAGCCCTAAATTTGTACAAAGAGCAAGTGTTGTCTTCGCATTCCAGTGCTTGCTGGTGTGGGTAGTTGAGATGCTCCCACTGAGGCATGGGCTGGTTGAAAAAGGAAGACTGCAAGAAAGGCAGCAGCAGAATTGCTTTGAAATGCTTCAAAATAAATAAAGAAAAAAGTGCAAGCAAATAAACAGTGCAGCTCTAGGAACTTTTCCTTTTCAAGCCTTTGAAATTCATCCTTTAAGGTGCTTTTAGTGGTATCTTATTTGCCAAAGACCTGTTTACTTAGTGGAGTCTGGAAAACTGCCAAGGGACTTCATTCTATTTTGGCTTGTTCATTAACACCTTCATCATCTATCAGTGATACTCTACAAAATTCAGCAAATGGCAACAACTATTTAGGGTTTAAGCACAAATTAACCATCTAGATTTCCTCTGTCTACACTTGTATAAATAAATGACACCACAAGCCTTTCTTGATACAAGAAACCAAAAGGCATTGTTTCAGAGGCTAAATAAATAATAGCTGAAATGACTGTCTGTGCCACTTGCTCAGTCCTTTCCACACTGAAGCCCTTCCACAAGAGAGCTTCCTAGGAATGTTTCCTAGGACATAAATCAATATTATCATTGTGTGGAAGAGTGCTAGAGATCCTTTGGCACGGGAAGTCGTACTGTGACTGACTTTGCCAAAATAATTCGACTTTTCTGTGCTTCCAGCTCAGATCTGCAAATCAGGACTCTCTAGCACTGTGAGTAGTCATTCTTACAGGAAAAAAAACCCCAAACAACTACTTCTGCTGGGTAAAAAGAGTCAGAATTGTCCATAATTCTGTACTGTTTTGCAGACACTTAAGTTCTTCAGAATAGCAGTTTACTGAAGAGCAGAGATAAAAGAGATGATGTCCTGTCCTCTCATACATAATTACATAGAAATCTCTAGAGAATCATTGCAATTGTGTTCGCGCCAAAAGATAAAATACAGAATTTGTACAGCTTGCAGACATTTTTTAGTCATTACTCCTAAAAACTGAGTTGATTGGTTTGATTTATTGCCAAGCAGGAATGCACATACCTCTGTATATTCTGTATGCAGAATCTAACTTTTTGGTATTGTTTCCTTGGTGTACAAAGAACATTTCATATGCTATTTTTCATCGAGTAACACAGTACACAAACAAAACAGCAAGAGTTGAGCTGGCCAACCAGGTTCCAGAAAAGAGCAGCTGGGAACAGTCTCTGCTATTTGCAGTAACAGTAAGAAAAACAGTTCTCTTCATGCTCACAGCAACTGTTTTTTGCATTTATGAACATTACACACAGGAACAATACTACAGAAACAACTGCCTGGCTGCTAAATCTTTTTCAATAGCATTACAGGCCCCAGTTTGTAAAGGTGAGAAATAAAAAGAACAAAACACCCAGCTTGCTTAGTACAGCCTACCAAGCATGAGAAGCTTCTGGTTTTAAGTTTCTAGAGTATTTTTCATCCAGAGGTCTCTACACTACAATGACTCTTCAGGGAAGGGCTATTATACATTGTGCTTCCAGATGTGGAGCTGTGACGGACACTGACAGCCACAGCTGTGGGACCACCACAGATTGGTTTTACACCACAGGGCAGCTCGTGTCCCGTCCCAGTGCAGCACTAAGAGACGGCACAGATCACAGGCTGGAACACTGAATAGACCTCAAAGGTTGTCAGAGGTTATCCAAAAATTTGGGCCCAGCCGGCAACTACGAATACTGCTTTTTGCTTTTGCAACACACAACTTGAGCAACTACAATACATTCAGCTAAAAGAAAGGTTTTACAGCCCTACAGCAGTTCCATTCGAATGCTTATGTAGTGTGTGGACACACGAACACAAGACTCCACTTATCATTTACGTGGCAAAGGGTACAGCGAAAATATGTTAAACTTTGCCACTTGAATAATAGTGAACTAATATGCTAGCTGCATAATTTATCAGAGGAGGCAGATTAATCCTGGAAAAGGAAAGAATTCAATTAACAACCTTTCACTGATACCTTGTTTCTGAATTCATAGTGTAGAAATGGCTTGTTATACAGTTTCTAATATGAAATGCTGGAACAAATCTCAACTTCTTATCAGAACAAAGCAGCTGGACTACTTTGTACACCTGGGATTCAGGATAATAACTGTCAAGCCATCTCCCTGGCAATGCTGTCAACTGACCTTAAACTTACTCTTGCACAAGCAGGCTGAGAATTTGGCCACAGTTCCTTTTCCAACATCTATTTCCAAGTTTGTTTAGTGCCAAGATACGAAGAGATAGTCTTGCATTTAGTGCTCTCATCCAGGTCCCTTATGCAAATATTTAAGAACAACACACAAAAGCAGACTGAAGTTTCTCTAAATGGCACAGCATACAAATGCATACAATGCACTACATTAAATGCTCATAAAAATTCCTCTTGGTAATGTTTCTAGAGCCCCCTGGATTTCTAATACTCCTTGTTACTACCCAGAGTAGCTCCTCTTGTTTCCCAGATCTTTGCTTTTTTGTTGTTGCTGTTTTCAGTTTAAAGCCAAGCATTATATTACAAGTACCATCCTGCTGGCTAGGTCAACTCTTGCATTATAGCAGTGAGACCTTTCTTTCAGACCCACCCTTCCTCTTTCATTGTACTGTATTTTGCTGTAGCCTCGCAGTTCTCTATTCCTCAGAGCTCACCTTGCCAGAGCCCCGCCGGGGAACGTGTCTTTCACCTCCAAAGAATCTGCCCAGCGAGTCAAGTAGACCCGAGTCTCTGTGCCGTGGGGATCCATGTCTGGCATGGTCTATAGTGCTCGCAGATGCCATTTTTGATCCGTGCCGGAAAGAGGAGCGTTTTTGTGAAGCCATCAAATCCGAATTCTCTGAAGCTGCTGCACTGTCCTCTTGGATGGTCTGTAGCTCGTCTGACTCTGAGGGCCGATCTTTGAAGGTGTTGTCTTCTCTTCCTGGGGCATCTCGGGAAAAGAGGCGGATCAAGTGGGGGCGACCAGTCCTGTCAGCTGGGTTGGCCTCAGGCCAGGCATTCTTCGGGTCTGCTGTGCCTTTGGAGTCTGTCACCGCTGGGCTCTTCGTGGAGGTCCCATTGTTCTGGTTCACATCTGCCTCTCCTGCAAACAACAAGGATGAGATATGAATACAGGCCTGTGAAAAACAGCCCTGGAACAATGCTGCTTTCTTTCCCTTGC
This sequence comes from Corvus moneduloides, assembly GCF_009650955.1. NCBI lineage: Eukaryota > Metazoa > Chordata > Aves > Passeriformes > Corvidae > Corvus > Corvus moneduloides. The sequence continues at coordinate 102,241,233 of NC_045476.1, read as the reverse complement.
CTTGAGATGCTCATTTCATACAAAACCCGTAATATGTGCAGTTGTAATGAAACTATGTTCTCTTCCAGCCTTAAAGAACATTAAGTTATCTTGGAACTGAAACCAGAATGATGTTCTCACACAAATTTGCAGTAGTTCTAGGTAGTTTTTTGCTGTGGGTTTTTTTTTTCTTTTTTTAAATTTAACACATTTATAAATAGATCGATAGATTACTTGAAGCATAACTAACTTTATTTACATGGAAGTTTTGGGGATGAGGAGGCTTTCAGTGAGTAATCAGAATTCCTGTACTTTCCCTTGAGAACTGCAACTCTAACTATGCCGTCTTTGTCCAAAACGGGGAAAAAATAAATAATTACAGTGACATTGCAGATCTGTGCCTTCACAAGTGCACATTCCCTCTCCACAATGCCAGAGCGTTTGGCCTCATTTGGAATCCCTTGCTGTAACTTCAGTATGGATCAAACATGCATAATGAGGGGAGGGGTTCCTTTTCCCCACTATTGAAATTGTCCTCACTTCAAAAAAGACAGCGAGCACTGAACTGCAATTTCTGCTTGGCCTCTCATGACAGTTTTTCTCCACGTAGGATGATCCTGGCACTCCAGGTACAATGTCCTAGCACTGATGCTGAAGGCCTAAAGCAAAACTGTCCAATTTGCATTTAGTGCTTGTGAGAAGTGACAAAAACAATTATCAGCAACTGACAAGCTTTTTTTAAGCCAAGAAAGGTGTCAAGACAGACCCCTGTGGTAAGTGAAATGCCTGCTGCCTTCTCCACAGTTGTGTTCTGATGCTCCAAGTAAAGTATCTAAGAAGCATCAGCTGCAGCACACTTAGCCCTTCACCTACAGTAGCTCCTTCTATCAGTGACAAAAAGATTTATGGAGGTTTCTATGATCTATACCACGATTCCTATTGTTCTAAAGGAAATGGCACCCACTGAGGAGTATGACTTATCTCCAAGGAACACCAAAAGAGTATTAGTAGGTCATTGCCTGAGGAGCAACCTACAGCACAGACACCTCCCACACACTCACTCTGTGTCAGAAATGTCTTTTGGAGTTAAGGGGGCTCAGAATTTCAGAAGTAAGTTAGTCATGTGTTACCTTTAGGGTCTCCTAATTACCCTGTTACATCCTCATTTGATTTGGTCCTTATTGCCCTGGGAGGGATAGGATCTGGCAAATACTGCTGTGTTTTTGAAGTACTCTGGGCTCAAGCACTTTGCTAATTCAGCAGAGCAATTTTAGACTTGACACAGTCATTTCATAGGGTTTCACCCACTCACAGGGCACTAAAGAAACCTTTTCTCAGGCTGAGAACAATTCTGAAATAATTTTATGAATAACAACACAAGACAGTAATGATGGCTTCTGCAAAACCTGTGTGTAGGTTACAACTGGTTGTAATCAGTCTGCTACAGTTTTTCATATAAAAACATAAAGTGCAGTTTTGTTGGTTCAATTTTTTTATTTCTTTTGTGAAAACTACCTAGAAAATGTTGGGGAACTTCAAGAAAAATTTCTTTGGTTAAAACATCTGTAAGTGTCTCTCAGGAATACAATTATTTAATCAGTGACTATCTGTCACTGAAGACCTCATCAGTGGGGAAAATACTCGCTGGCAACTTTGGGATTTGAGTTTTCCTGAAAAAATACTTTCAAATTTATTAGAAACCCTTAACATACCCAAATGATTTTCTTAACAGAACAAAAGCAAAGTAACTAACGTGGATATGGGACACATTCTGAAACTGCAAAACATTTTAAACAGCATCTCTAAGCCTAGATTCTATACCATAATACAAATCCATTCAAGGGCAGAAAGAAAAGCAAACAAAAGAGTTATTGTATTTAATTAAATGCATTAACATAACACCAGAGCATCTGCATACTAATATCTTTTACAACAGTTGTTCTTTGTGTCACTGAATACGGGTATTGGTAAGCAACAAAGAAGGGTAATTGTGCCACAAAAGTAGCTTCTCCCAATGCATAGGCAGCGAGCTATAAAGTAGAAATCTTTCTGGAGGCTTTATTTCAGTAGTGAAAGCACACATTTAAGTTTGCCTCTAAATTTTCTTCATGCTTATGTCTTCTCTAATATATAAAAACATGTAAGAGAGATACTGTTAATATTTTTGCTAACTAATCAAAGACTTCCAGTGCATTTGGAGAGGCAGATCACTTTAATAATGTCCTAAGGACATCCAGAATTAATGGACTATATTAATATATGCTTATCTTTTCATTTAAAAACAAATATTTAGACTTTTAATAAAACCTATTGTAAATGCTGTGTATAGCTACTATTTTTTAAAGCTGTTTTTCTTTGGAAAATGAAGCTCTTTCTTAAAACAGAGTACCCAGCCTGTACCACATCACCTATACAAGAGAAAGTTGCCCAGGAAGGAAGAGATCTTCGGCATTTTTTTACTAATCCTTGTAAAATGAAATGCGGCAGAATGCATTGCCACAGGCATTAACTAGAGGGCTATGGCAGTGTCTTCTATTAATACGTAAGTGAATGTAGTCCTTGAGAGCTGCACAAATGAGGGCACAAGAAAAGCACCTCCTCGCATTAGCCCAAAAGCAGCAGGAGGGAGCCAGACCGGAGCAGGGATGTGGCACTCCAGGTGGGGCCAAGGACCACTCCCAACGGCAATGCCACCTCTCCACTTCCCCTCACCACACGGTGCTCTGAGCCTGCTGCTGGCACAATGTTCCCTGGGCATGTTGGTCACAGTGAACAGAGCCATTTGTTCCCTGTACACACAGTGACTTCCAAAATGAGGAATATAGACGGACAAAAAATTCTTAACAGTCTGTTAAAGAAACCAAAGAGAAAGTCCAAAGGTGCTCTCACTGAGACAATAATAAATCCAATCCTTCATTGTCTTTAATAAGAGTTAGGTCCCATATGAGTATTTTCAAAACTACTGTGGCCTTAGTGTTTGATTAGACACTGATAGTTTATCCCATTTCTTGAGAAAACTCTTTTCCCTAAGCTTCTAATTTCCTGGGACCTCTTGGCCCAGTGCTTCAAACAACAACTCCTCTCAGGACCATGGAAATTTGTTCTATGCAAAGTACAATTTCCAATTTGGATACAAATATCCTTCTCATGGGGCACTTGGAAGGGTTGCTCTCTGATAGTCCCCCCTTGTGTGTGCAGCAGTCTGTAGTCTTCCATACAGAGGACAACCTGGAAAGGGGTTCTTATGCTAAGAGTTTTAAAAAAGATTACAAGTTTTTCATCTCCTCCTACTCCTTTCCAGTCTTGCTTTCTTGCAGATACTTTTAATTCCTCTCACATTCCTATCGCTGCTCCCTCTACAAATGCTGTAAAATAAATGAGGAAGATGAAGCTGATAAAAGCTGAAGTCCATTCCCTTACTTTGGGTTCTCAAGAGAGGCTTAGATCAACTGCCACAGCATATTGCAAATATTGATCATAATAATACATGACAGCACCTTAAATATTTGTATGAAATCTTAAGTACCATTTACTCATTACAAATGCCAAAAAGTACATTAATCAACTTTGTAACACTGAATATTGAATATACTTTTTCATAACTACAGGCTACTGTGATCAATTATACTTCCTTTTTCTCAGCTTTCTTTTCTCAGAGTATGAAGATGGAAATTATCTCACTGACCTTTTAAATCAACTTTTCATGCTAGCTTAAGTAATTTATAGATAAAAAGCACTGTTTTTCACTACATGAAATATAATCTGTATTTGCCCTTTTCTGCTTTTTAGATCCTCTCTCTTCTATAAGATGTCAGCTTCTAGACAGTTAAATGCAATGCAGTATAGTCCTCAATTCTGAGCTAAGTTTATTTCAGTATGTTTCCCAAAATATTGACAATAAAATACTAACTAAAACATCTGACTTTTTGTATTGATTCACCTGTTCTTAGTCACTTGAGCAACAAAAGGTAACACCTAGAAATTAATCAGCTTTGTCACAGCTGAGATTTGAAGATCTCTGGTAAGCTAAAGCAGTAAGGCAAATGTGTTAGTAATAGTTTGCTTTACATTATTTAAGAGGCCAAGACCACTGTTTTGGAATGTGTGGCTTCTAATGAGACTTGTGGTAATATCAGGCACTTGAAAGAATAAAAGGCCAGAGAAAACACATCCATCATCACTACATACATGCTGCAGCTGAGGATATCTGGGTTCCAACTCTGCTGAGATGATTTCCCAACAATCCAACTACTGGTTTGGACTTTTACTGCAGCGCAGCCCACAGCACCATAGAGTGCCCACAGCCATTAGGCTTCACTACAGAAGTTTTGGGGAGACAGAGGGGAAAGAATTATGTCTGCATTGTTAAATCTGAACTGCAAAAGCTTGATTCATCCTCATTATGCTAAGACACTGCAGACAAAAAATGGCTCTTAGCCTAACTTCACTAATATGGTTAGAAGGCAATATGCCATCAGACATTTCAAATTAACAGACCTAATTACTGTCTGATGCTTGTCAAACAGTTGGGAATCAATTTTGGACAAATATTTCTGTTTGAAATGGATGGCATGCAGTGTAATTGTGAAACAAACACTTGGTCATACCTCTGAACACAACCAGAACGGATGTGCTGGTCTATTTAATCTTTACACAAACATTTTCCCCATTTTCTAGCAGACTGAATGCAGAGAGAAGTGCCCATGTGTCTCATGATATAGATTCACACGAGTTCAACATTCCTACTGCACTTAGCCAAGAGATCACTTCCATTACAGCTTGCTCTCCCCTCCCTCCCTCCTTGCCAAAGCTTATCACCTCTAGGGAAAAAAACTTCCACCCAAAGGCAAATTTTCTTTCTAGCTGCAGCATAACTGAAGGAATGATACTTTTTTACACAAGAAATTCAATTTGTTCTATGGGCTAACCAAGCTGCACCACACAAACGAGAAACCACCTGCTAAGCATAACATGCACTCCTTTGACTTCCCTCCCTCGCTTCTTTCATTAGACATTTTACAGCATATAAAGCTCTTACCAGACTAGAATAAAAGTTGTGAGAGTGTTTCCATTTCACTGATGAGTTGAGTACATTTCTACGCTGATGAAGCAGTGAATAAGGAATCTGCTATGGCATAGTTTTCCTTACAATGAAACTTAGTACTAAAAATACAGTAAAACCTGAAAAACCTCACCTGGTCCAGTATTTATTTCTATTGAACTAAACTAAAAAAAGACCAAGTTTAGTTCTATACTACATCTTGGGTCAGTAAGGATCACTGGCTGAGCCTGCTGAAAGTTACTGCACTTCATTTTATTTAAAAACAACTTTATTGTTGGTAAAGGCCAAACATAGGTTTAGACCTTTAGACTGCATTGCTGTGGCCGAGTGAATGAAACTTCCACTTAAAATTTTACAATAAGTGCCTGAAAACTGCTGCTTTTCCTGCATCCCTGCTGCCTCATGGAATACCAGCTACCAGCTGTTCTCTGCAGAAAACATTATGCCCCCTAAGAGCTAATGCCAGACGGAAAGTTAATAGGTCAAAAAGGATCTATTAGTCGCTGGACCTTTGCTAATACCCCAAGCATTGGCACAGTTTCTTTCAGACTCATGAAAGATCTCATTTCTCCAAGCCCTCCCTGGTCTTTTCCTGCTGAAGAAAAGCTGCTGAGGTAGCAGAGCTTGGCCTTACAGCAAAGCTCACATGAAAACACATGAAGGAGAGACAATAGGAAAGTATCAGGAAATATGATTTCAACTGTCTTTGCTAGACTTCATCACCCCAAAGTGTTTAATATGTAACTGTGAACCGCTGCTTGTTACAAGAGTACCAGTTTTATGGCACATACATCCCTTAAGCACTGCTTTGCAGTAAAGCAAACAGTTTTTGGGAGAAGGATCCCTATAAGGTGGTAGTGGCACAGTGGGGAATTGTTGCTGTGGTGTCTTTTTTGGTAGGGTAACTATACTGACTTTTTCAACTTACCCAGTAAAACCATAACGTAACCAATCAAGGACTAGGTGAAAACACACAGCAATGTGACATCCAGCTGGAATGGTGACTCTCTAATAAACATGCCTAAATCTTATTTTGTGAATCAGTAAACAGCACAAAATTTTTAGTTTTGCTGACAGCTCCATGATTTGAGAGGGTTGGTCCTGTGAAACTACTACAAAATAAAAATGAGAAATTAAAAATAAGCTGTATACTCATTACACCTTATGTTCAGCATTATCATTCTACTGAAGGCAATTATGTTTTATGGTATCAGTGTGTAAAAAGTAGCAATACTCCCTGAGTCAGAGATTTTTGATATATCAGGAGTCCTCTTGCTGGAAAGCTTTTCTGTATTTTCACCAAGGCACATACAACTCCTAGGATCTGCACGTCAGAGATGTGGAAACACTTGCAAGTCTGTGCAGTAATAACCCAAAGTCCATGCCCAAGAAGCATGTGTGGTTACTGTGGGCTGAAATGCATTAACATCCCCCTGTGAGGGGCTGCACTCCAGGAGCCAGCTTTCAGACTTGATGGAGGAAAGAGAAGCGAGGTGGGGGTCGGCCTCTCCTCCCAGGCAACCAGCAACAGGATAAGAGGAAATGGCCTCAAGGGGAGGTTCAGGTTGGACATCAGGAGGGATTTCTTCACTGAAAGGGGGATTAAGCATTGAATCAGGCTGCCTAGGGGAGTGATGGAGTCACTATCCCTGGAAGTGTTCAAGCAAGGACTGGATGTGGCACTTAGTGCTGCGGTTTAGTTGATGTGGTGGTGTTCAGTCAAAGGTGGGACTTGACCTTTGAGGTCTTTTCCAACCTCAATGATTATATGATCCTATGAAAGAGAAAGTGGCTCAGGGCTCCTGTGAGCCTCATGGGTGTGTGAAGGTACTGTTTGCTTGTGAGGTCAAGTAAAGAAACCTGCAAGTAAAAAGAGGCATTCCAAAAAGCTGGAAACATCCCCTGCGCAAGAGCAATTTTTGATCTCGAGATTGTAACTAAAACCCATCTCCTTGATTGCAGAAACTGCCTTGCACTCTGCATGCTTTCACAGAGTTGGGCACTTGGTTATCCGTGCCTCTGGTTCACAATGAAGAGCTGAAACAAAGCCCACACGGTGGCCTACCATTGCAGAGGAATGCAGCAGTGTAGGCCTGGCTCGCACCCTCTCGCTCTTGTTTTCCAGAACTTCTGGCATTGCCTCCACTTGCTGAGGGTTACAAAGGCGAGTACAGAAAACAAAAGAGCCTGTGGTTGAAACCAGTGGGACTTGCTATGGCAGAAATTTGGAATCTATGAGAAGCATGTGGCAATTCTCCATAAAGCCTGCAGAGTTTTTTAAAAATCTAAACAAAGAATTTTATCCACCCACCAATTTTCAAAGAAAATTGTTCCTTTGTGTTACTAGAACATATAGGTTTGTTTTAATCTTGAATATCTCACAAAAGATCCTCCTACAGCAAAGCAAGCTGGAGCATCATTTGTAACAAACAATTTCATGTACTTAAGGAGGAGAAATTAAATCACCTGCTGACCCATCAGCATTTGTATTCTTTAAAGATCGTGCAACTCACTAGTATTAGACAAAGATTGTTTGGTTATTCATATTTTCTGCTTCAGTTGCATCGAGTCTGAATAATCGTTAGGTTGCAAAACTTGGATATATCCCTCCCCACCAAAGTAACAGTATGACAAAATGAGCAGTGCTTCCATCAGACCTCACAACTTCCACTATCTTTTGTATTTTCCACATCAATTATGTTTTACTGGAAAATAACCTACTTCCATCAGTGCAACTCAGTACCCGATTACAGTTAAATTTCTTTCATAATAGCATAGAGAAACAGGGCCTTAAAAGCAGCAGAAAACGAAATGTTCGTGAAGTAAATGAAGTGAGTACAGTGACTGAACCAGCTGGTTCAAAGAAGTTGCTCAGACCACGATAAGCAGCACAAAAAAACCCCTATCTGTAGAATATTTTCTGTTAAAACCCATCACGTAGCATCTCCAAAAGAGGGCCTGATAACACTACTGTGTTTTTCATGACCAGGATTTAAGTTTCTGAGTGGTATTTTATTATTTAGAAAGCATAAACTGCAGGATAAAATACACTTGTAGTAATTTAACCAAATAAGCTACCTTTAAAAAACATGGTTTGATTGTGACCACAGGGAAAATTCTTACAGCATGAGGCTATAAACTCCAATTTCTACGAGCTGCATTTTAGTCCTACAGAATAACAGTGTTTATGTGTGTTAACTTTTCCTGAGACCAACTAACCCAACTAAACCCAACAAAACACTTCACAGTAGTGAACACAGCCCAAAGCACTGTAGAGGAGCTTTTCATATGTTAAAATAAAAAGCGAATATGAATGCTTCTAACTTTCCCCAAAATAATGCACTGATTTGCTGGTTTGAGGACATAACTTCAAAGTTTGTTTTCCGATAGAAAACATAGGGCAGGTCCAGGTAAAAAGCAAATTACAGGAGTATGGCAGAGTGACAAGTGCACAATGCAAGCTGGGTTTCTGGAAGCTGTGAATCACCTGCATGATGATGTGATCAATAAGCCTGGCATTTTTGTGCATCTTTCAGGTGTACATTGCCATATCTCTGGATTTCTCTATTTTGCCCTGCTAATGCATTCTGAACTGAAGCTTTTAATAGCAGAAGTGATCTCAGAGAGTCATGGTTACAGAATTTGCAGTGAGGGGAATTACACTGGTAGTTTTTAGAAGACCTTTTTTTCCAGAAAATTCTGCAATGCACCACAATGGTATAAATGACACATTTTGAGTATGACACACATATTTGCCAATATTTCTAAAAATACATGAAATACCTGGGCACAAATAAGCCTGTAGACCCTTTACCGTTGTGTTGCATTCTTGCATATGTAAAACAAAATTGGAGATCTGGCTCTTCAGAAGCTGACAAAACAGACCCCCTAAACAAACAAACACACACACAAGCCAAAAAATATGGGGTAGGGTTGTTCAAGTCTGCCTAAACTGCAGTTCTTTACAATCACCACAAATCCACAGCCATGGGTTGCTGTCTGACATTACCTTCACTTTGGAACTGATTTTCACCTTACACCTATGGGGAGAGGTCAGAGGAGCAAAAGTGAGCAGGAGTTTCTTCCGGTTGCACAGAGCTTGTTCACAGAGCTTGTCACATCTCAGAACCTGATTAATTCCTCTAAGGTGATGCAAGCACCCCTGTGCCCTGTGGGAGGCAGAGCCCAGGAGGGCAGCTTCCTGCCCTGGGAGGGTGTAGGGGACCATGCTGTGACCTGCATATCCAGCAGTGCCCAGGAGGTAGAAGATGAGCCCCTCTGTGTCCTGGGGGAAGGCAATGACTCACACCTCCAGCTTAAACCAGACAGTGGAAGAAGTGGAAGAAGCTCACACCTCGGTGGGGACAAGAGCCACACCACCAGCTGCATCCATGAGGTGGAAGCACCTCTGTAACCCTTTGGGGAAGCAGAGGACCAGGTCCTGAGCTTCACCTCCAGTCCACAATGCTGCCATGTCTCTCATGAGCACTGTGTAGCAGCCATGTGCAGCTCCAGCTCTGCCTGGGGTACGGATGGTGAGAAAGTCATTCTGCCTACAAGACTGGCAGCCAACTGTCAATTTGAAAAACACAGTAAATACTTCACATACGTGTCACTTCAGGGATGATCAACTCCAGATCTTAGTTTTAGTCTGCCTGGCAATGCTTATTCTAACCATATTTTAAAATGTTTTCATGTCATGAAACGGATTTTAGAAGATAACACTCAAGGTGATTGTGACATCCTCTGAGCTCTTGAGCATGAACCTAAAAGCCTGGTTTCTCAAAGGACAAATTCCACATACCATATCCAAAGTCAACACAAGAAATCACAGCTGAGCACATTTATGGCAGGAATGCTGCTGGGCACAGACTCGGGAGGCTGCATTTGGAATCTCTTGCAGTTTCAAGTCTCTCTGCAGGCCCTGGCACAGGAGCACACCACTCGAGGATGTTGCATCCTGATCACTGCTGTGAACGGAGGGAATGGGATTTTTGCCACCATGCTCTGTCCTGCTTGTCAAAACAGCTTTGTCTGGAAGCTGCACAATGGAGAACGTCAGCACAGACCTAGGAGCAGAGCCACGGAATTGCTGTGCAGAATGAGTGGAGGGTAGGAAACGTTGCAATACAGGCAATGAAAGGTGGGTAGTTTGTTAAATACTAGCAAAAATTATTTCAAGGCCTTTACACTTTTACCATCAATACAATAAAACCCCCAAGAGTTTTAGAGGTAGTTTGCATTAAACAGCAAAATAAACTGTTTAGAGATTTCTTAGTGAAGCAATTTCCTCAGTGAAGAAATTTGGTATCCAAAGAAATGTTTTTTAGAAGGGAACTCTAACATATGCCTGAACAATTAATATGAGATTTGATTAAAATATCTGCCTGCCTAGCAGACAGATTAAAAGAAAACCTTATTCCAGAACTTATCATAGGTTTTACAGGAGGCAGTATCTTCTTCACCATAGCCTCCAGAGAAGCCCTAAAACCAGAAAAGAAGAATACTTGAAACCAAGCAAATAAAACAACAAATCCAAAGGATTTGTTCAGCAGTATGCACTGACTGAACTGGCACAGGGCCTAACAGCAGAGATAGTATTCCATAGAAATATTGGCAGAAAGCTGAGAATAAGATGTTCAGGAAAAAGATACCAGGGGGGAAAAATAAAAAAGAGAGAGATGAGTGGTTTTTTTTGATGATGAGCTGAAGACGTTTAAAGCTGGATACAAATCACCTCGTCTGTCTATACTGAAAGCAATGACCGGCACTTACCAGGGAATAAAGAAACGTTACCAATAATCACATGGAAAGACTTTACACTCCAAGGTGAACCAGAGAATCCACAGTGTTATAAGTCTAGATGCAAGACTTCCAATCCTGGAGGATAGGACAGTATTTGCTCTGCTCACACTATTCTGCTGTTCTCTCCTGTCAAGCACTGTCTCCCTCTCTGGCCCCCAGCAGTTTCCAGTCCTTCCTCCCACCTTCCCTTCCCAAGGCTCCTGGACCAAAGCTGCTGTCCAAACCACTCTGCTGTGTTGCGTATCCGGTTCCCACGAGCTTCACCTCCACAAAGATCATGATGCCTTGCCAAGCTGCTGCAGGACTTGGCAGGCTTCTTCTGGAACAAATTCCAAATTATCTCTGCACAGGAATTCACCTCTGGAATCTCTCCTTGTCCTAAAGCCTGCCTGCCCAATACCAGTCAGAGCTGTCAGAAGCTAGTAGAAGCAGACAACAAATACTCATTTCTAAATCAACTGCAAGAGTCAAAAGACTAAAGTGCTACCTACCTCTCCTAACCTACTCTGTCAAAGGCTTAAAACCCATGCATGTCTTATGATGATAACACAAAACATCTAAATTCAAAGGGTCCCCACTTGGAAAATAAACACCGCATGGCCTTTTGCCCTTTCTCACATGGTTCGGCTGCTCTGGATTACTGACACTTGTCCACATTAGCTAAGAGCTTTCGAAGTCATGTCAGGATACATTTCACAAACACCTTTCCAGCAGCAACCCCCTACAGCTCTGCTAACGCAGCGCTGCTGGATCAGTTCCCTTAAACCAGCATTAAGTGTTGTGTGGTTGGTGCCACAGATTGATCTGGTTTGTGGAGTTTGCCTTCTCTGCACTGAAAGAAGAAATACTTCATTCCTCACCCTTCCCAGTGAAATTTAAATGGCTGTACTAACACAAAGATCATACACTGCTGCCTGCTCTATGTTCCAATTACAAACAGGATTCTCCCCATTTCATGCTACAAGCTCATCTATACAGGTACTGCTTGAAAGAAAACAAAACATTTCTGTATTGGCAGAAGGAGGGAGCAAAATTACAAGACTTCCAAAGTAGCCTAGGCCATTGGTATGATTTGTACAGCAGGAAATCCCACATTTCTAAAATATGTATTTACATGGTGTTTGGTAGACTGAGAGAAAATGTGATTTGCTCACACACCAATTTAAAATAATCTATTACTTCAGTGGGATTTTACCTGAGATACAGTATGCTCTTAGTCAGAAAAAAACCCCAAGGAAATTATTAGGGAATCCCAAAGCTGTTAATGTAAAACTAGATATAAAAGTCCATTTCTGCCTCTGAGCCAAGCATCTCTCAGAACAGCCTTATAGATACCTGCTCTAATATTTCTAACCTCAGCTATTCTAGGTCTTTAGAAACTCCATTCCACTCTCCATCATTATAAACCACATCATACAGTCCTAAATATATTAATTATTCTGTTCTCACCTATACTAGGCCACATCAGATATATTTTCTACACACTAACAAATCAATGATACCAGATTACAAATAATTAAGAGCTTTTTTACATTAAAAAAACCCAACACTTTTTTCCCCATGCTGAACACTTGTGAGCTGTACCATAGTTCTAAATGTGACTCAATGCTATATGAAGAACAATGGTGACAAACTGTATAAAACCGCGGCAGTGATCGATGGTACTTTACACAATATCTGCTTTTCAGTAGCAGCATTCTGAGAGTGAAAAACTGCTTGCACAGTACCAAGCCTTGTACCAGTTCGTGGGAGTTACTACCATTAAAAAAAGAAAGAAAGAAAATACAAGAATTCACAAACTTTATTTTGCTATTTGAGTACGTATAAAGTCACTTCTCATGTGATGAAGAAAGCTTGGTCAGCAAAAAGAGCTGTTAGTTCTGAAGACTAAAATGGCAGTATGATTGAGCTACACAGTATTTCAACAAGCAAGAAAGGCTATAAACATGTTTTTCCCAAGTGTACTTAGGTACACCCAGCAAGCATGAGAGTGAGTAAAACCACCACTTCTAGAAAAGTTTACAAAGAGCCTAAGAGCAACTCAGTGGGTTACACCAGAAGGACTGTCATAGGGCAGCACTGTATACAGAAGATGCACACAGCACACAGTCCTGGTTACCCTAACTTAGGATGCAGCCCTGGGGAGGCAGGTGATACCATGCCTGCTTTTTGCAGGCAGATTGCTCCGCTGTGCCCAAGGCCGCCAGAAGTCACATTGGAGCCCTCAGCACCATGCTCACTCCAGCCACCAAACCTGACTAATGCCTGGCTTGGTGCTGCACTGACCTGGGACTGGCAGCCTCCAGCTGGCACTTTCCTGGGTGCAGCAGCCCTGTGTCTGCTGGCAAAAGGCTCAGCAATTCGTGGTTCTGGGCCTGTGTGTGCAGGAGCACCATGCACAGGCCATTTCAGAAATAAACAAAACAACTCTGCCTTGGTTTTCTCAGCAGGAAGTTTTCATTTTTCTGCCTCCTAGGAAGTTGTGCAGACAACTGACAGAAGGTAGAAAGTGCTCCAAAGACAGGAAAAAAAGCTGTGTTAATCTTATCTCTGAAAATAAAAATTCATTTATTTCCCAGGTAAGTGCTGTAAGAGAATTTCTGCAGCCACAAATTGTGAGTGGCAAAATGAGAAGTCTTTCATATTCACAGTCTGTGGTATCCCAGAAAGTTACTCAGCATCCTTTGAAATAAGTAAATAATGCAATCTGTTTATAAAATCTTTGCAACTTGTTCGGTTCTCAATATAGGATGCAATCCATTGTAGAGAACCATGGACTTAACTTATCCTGAGAAAACAGGATAACCAGGACAGTCTGACAAAGGGGTGCCACAGGCTGCAGGAGTCAAATGTGCTGGAAGTAGCAGGAAACTGCCTGTGCCTCCAGATTTGTGTTCATGCTCTACTAGGGTTTTTTTTTTTCTCCCCACTGAAAGCCTGAAGTACTGGAATCAAGGATAAAAAAAAAATACAAAGGAGAATAAAATCTAACTCCATCTATAGTAACTGTGAAGAACGGTAGGAAAAACACATGGCTCAAGGATACATTTCCAGGTCCCAAGTGCATGAGCAGGCTCTGCAGCCTCTTCCCACTCGTCTGTGAGTTCCCTGTCCCTGTTCAAGGCCAGCTCTAGCCCAGGTTCAGACTGCCAGGAGACAGCTGGGATGAGAAAAAAGCCTGTGGGGATCCTCCCAGCTGGCTGGGCTTGTGTCTCCCCCACGGTGGGACCTGCCAGGACTGACAGCCCTCGCTGCTCCCCTTGCTGGGTGCCTGCCTGACCGGCCTTCCTCGCTGTCACCCTGGTCCCAGCTCATTCCCACGCTGGGCAGGCCACTCCTGTTGCTCCCCAACAGCATGAAAGCATCAAGCTGTGAGAAGCAAATGCACTTAATTTTGAACTCTCATTTATTATCTTTGGCCTATTACAGGAGGGATTGAACCTCCAGGGTATCTCCTTCAGCAGTAAAGAAAGCCCACTGCAGACAGTATTGCCTGAGAAACAGAAGCGAAACAAAAAAGAAAGAAAAAAAACAAATGCATGCAGATTAACAGACCAAGATACATTTCATAAAAATAAGAAAATAAGTAGTTCATGATAGGACAAAAACTTGCACTTGCAAAAGTCTCAGCTCTGACTGCTTGCCTTTCAGAAAGTGTCATAAAGAGGCATTTACTGAAACAAATCCCCTTCTTCCCACCCACATCTCCTGACAATTCTTTCTGTGACAATAAATAAGACAGGTCTATCACTCACCCCATTTTCGATTTCTTAATCTTCTATTCTGGCAAGGAAAATATTTCTCACATACCTGAAAGGAATAAAATTAAGGCCCATATTCTTTGCAGGGGGCTGACACAACTTAGTTGAAATCAGCAATTGACAAATTATCCTACACTTCCACTGATGGCACAAGCAACATGTTGCAATCCATATTAAAAAAAAGAGAAAAAACAATAGAGGATAACTTGATGTGGAGCTAGACCATGACATTATCTGAGCATTTATTCTTTTTCATATACATCTAATTTGATACAGTCTGACTAGATGATTGCAAGTTGAAGTCATGCTGCTTACATCTTTCTCTCATTGCCAGGTCTGCCACACATAATAAAAAGTGTCAGGCTTTCCAAATACAGTAAAAGTTAACTGACAGAGTAGTTCACACTTAATTAGTGCACACTTTGTGCAGTCCTTAGAAGCTGCACGGGGCTAGCTAAATGATAACTACCATTATCATCATCACAACTAACCAGCAGATAAAACTGCATCATCTTCAGCTATTACTCTTCTGCTTGCACTGCAGTATAGACCTGCTTTTTAAAAAAAATTATTTTGACTGGTATTTAGGTCAGTGGGAGCCACTTGAACTTTCGTGAGTGGCAGGACACCCAGACCAGTTCACAGGAACTTTAGCATAATTGGGTGGATGTACAACCTGTGTACCAAAGATATATGTCCAAGATTATCCAAAAAAAATGCATCTGTATAGCTCTAAGTCAGCATGGATTCACAGGCAAGTGAGACCTACTTAATGAACAAACTATTAAGTTTTGTAAGCAGAATCCTTTTGTTAGCACTATTCTGCATGCACACGTACAGATATCTGATGTAATTAGCAAAAGCCAGCTTAAGTGGTGACTGAATAAAGGCAATTCCCTTAATAAATATAAACCCTTAACAAATGAATAAATGTCAGGAAAAGGCAAGGGTGGATGTACTGCAATGCAGAGGCACCACACCCCTGGAGAGTGCACCAGGTTACCTTCTGACAGTGTGGTTTCGCATGTGGCCATACACAGTTTCTCCAGCAACATCTACACAAACATGAGCATTAGTAACTCGGAGGTACCAGCAGCATTAAGCCTGCAGAAGGGCTAGTAACTAGATCAAATATGCTTTAAATGGTAGCCAGAAGAGGAATTGACATGAAAATGAAATACATTTAGAAGGATCAGTGATTCCATGAAAGAAATTTATCCAGACTGTCTTTCATGTTTTGTAACACAAAACAGATCAAGCAAGGCTTTGCTTCTGAAAAACACAACATTCAATGAATACCATGGCACTTGAATGCTGACTGGAGAGATGTCAGTGATACCAGAGAAGCAGTGTCTTTTCTTCCTCCACCAAAACACTGTTTGCCCTACACAATAGCTAAAAAGTCTTTAAAAAATGGCTGAGTGGAACTCTTTTACCTCCTACCAAGGATATGTATCATGGACTATGTGCTTCATCTGCCTTACAGGAATTACACAGTATATCGATTCAGAAGTATGCTGATCAACCCTTGGGAAACACTATCATATTGTCAAAGCATTCCTTAGCCCTTCCTGCATCTATTTTACACAAATTGAAAATCTGTGTAACACACAATCTCCGAAGAACTAAGAGGCAGCCTTAGCCGTACCCCAAATGGCCTGAAAAACAGTCTGTTCTTTTTGTTTGCTCATACCAGATGCATTCTAGTGGTATAGCTGTGCCTCTGCTATGTGTCAGGATGTGAATTATGACATCCTCTGTCACCCAGCCTGCTCAGAATGGTTTTTCTGTCACGGGAACATAGACACAAAGGTGTGGAAGGGGAAAGCAAAGGGACTGTAAGCACATGAATACAGGAAAAAGCCAGGACCTAGCCCTAGGAGAGATGGAAAATGTTGCTGGGTTATGTCGCAGCATACAATGGAATGTGTTCACCCAAAGCAATTTAAAAGTGAGTGGTCTCCAAAAGTGAAATTAAGTATCTTTGTTGTGTGGTTACTGCCCCAAAATACCTTCCTTTTTGAAGAAAACCTTTGTTGTCAAATTGCTTTTTAGGGCAAACAAATTACTAGGAAGACAAATTCAACCTTGTCATGGGTATGACCAGGTTGTTTTGGCAGTTAAGTCTAATGGAAATCTAAAGCAAACAAGCCAAATGTGCAGCCACTCTACTTTGGAATTAGGCTTTGTTTGAAATGGGGTGGGGAAAGGAGGTGGCAATAAAGCAGTGGCTGTCAAATTCTGCTTTTGGACTATTACTGCAAATTTAACCAACCAATGCAAACAGATTACAATGAGCCCAAAAAGAATTTAAAAGCAGAAGCAAAAATCAAATTAGTGCTTAGCCAAGTGGAACTGGATGTTACAGACAGCTGCTGTTTAAGAATATGTGTCCATTTATCCATCTTGCTTGGCTGTCCCCCAGTGTGTTCTTACAAAACACACACAGCTAGGGGCACTACTGCCAGCCAAACTGGAAAGGTTCAATGGTGTCAGTATTTTGCCTGTCAGGTTAAAGCTCATATGCAGTCTGGCATCGGGTATTTTGACCTTCAGCTCCTGCAAAAGAACCCCCAAACCCTGTCCAAACTTCCAAATGCCAACAGTTGTTTTACACTTCAGGGTTCCCAGAACATGGTATTGACAGTGTTCATTACTAACACTTGCATGGACCAGATTTTTCTAGTCCTTCCCTTCCATTTACAATTTTTCCTTTGAGACTGAGCTGTGAATGTGAAAATGCTTTAGGATATTCTGCAGAGCTCACCACTGTGCTTAGTGTTCTTTATTACTTACAATACACTCAGGTTATGATCTTTCTCATAATTTTTCCAGAGTATTTAAAATTCCCTTCAGGTATTTCAGAAAATCCACCCACAACGTGCAAATTGCCTGCTTAAGAATTTTATGTCTGCTTCTTGTTTTCTACCAGTTTCATACTCTTAATAGAGAGGGTAATATGCTATCAATTTATCATGCACATTCATCTGGTTTTTGTTTTGTTTTGCTTGGTTGTTTTTTAAATCTGAAGCAAGATACTAATCCATGGTACTCAAAATAATTAAGAGAAAGGAGAAAAGGTCAGCAGTAGATTCAGACATTCAAAATACTTGACTCCATAAACAAAATCTCAGTGGGACCCTGAGACAACTGGCTTTGCTAAATACCCTCTGCAAGATAAAACCAGAACAGCTTTCCCACCTTCCCGTTCTTCCCTGGGACCACAGCTGGAACATTCACTGATACTCAACATTTAAAAATCAAAAAAGAAAATATCTAAGTTACTTTAAATTGACCCTTAGCATATGGATCTTTTTTATGCAGCAATTTGTTGCTATCTAAATAACCACTTGCTTTTGGACTCATTATCATATACTTTCTGCTCCACCAAGAGAAAATAAGACAGCAAAGGGAGAAATGTGTGCATCTTTTACTCAGCAGGAATATCAAATCAAGTGTCAAATTTACACATTCCCATTTCCAGCCTCTGGCCCTCCAATGATGTAAAATCTAACAAACTGTGTGTGCTTCCTGATTATAAGCAGCTCAAAGCCAACCATCGCAGCCTATTCTACTGGGATGAGCTGAAAGCAGTAGGAAGAGCTCATGAGATTCTAGACACAGTAATTGGTCAGATCTGAAATCCAGGGCTAAGACTTCTTCCCTTTCCTAAAAAGTACAGACAAACCTGAAGTTATAGATGAATACTACAAATACAAAAGTAAAAATAAGTTTCTTATGCTGACAGCATTAAGCTAATTAGCAGGGAGAAAAGGGGAAAAAGAAACTCAACAACAAACCAGTAGAACTCTATGATGAGACTATAAATATTACATTGAGGCCCACTTCAGTAGCTGAGAACTAGCAGTTTTGCTAAAGATCATATGTTTTTTCCCCCTGAGATTTTAACAGGGCATGGGCACTGCACCAGCAAAACCATAAACACCAGATCTTAATTTTAAATTAATGCAATTTATAATCTTCAACTTTTATTCTTCTTCATCTAGAATGAAAAGATTAGGTAATATGAACATCCCAGAGAACACAGAATATATGTATTGTATTTTTTCTGCTGCTGTGCAACACTTGTGTGCCATACAAATACTTGTTTGCACACACACATGCACAACATAAGAAAACCTCAGCTTTGTTACTAGTTTTCAAATTCAAAGAAAAGACAAGACATCCTGTTGCTGAATATGTCTCAGTCTTGACTAGAATTTGTTATTACAGCAGAATGGCCTCAGCAGCCCTGAGCAATGCTATTATCCCAGGTCATCTCATCAGTATTCATTTGTGCAAGGCTGGAATATTTGCTGATATGTGGCTTGCAGTGTCCCACATTCAACACCTAAAAATCAAAAAAGGAAACATCTAAATTACTTTAAATTGATCCTTTTTCATCCCCCTTTTTTCTTTTTCTGATGACCAGGGGTGCAAGAAAACAGATAGACTGGCTAATATTGTTTAGAATATTTGCAGTAACATGCAGGTTAATCATCAAGAAGCTCACCAGAAGGAGAACTTTGTGTGTTTGTCAGTAGAGAAGCTGCTAGAAAGCAGCTGAAGGAGTGACTCCTGGTAGTAAAGGAGGACCATGAAGAGGAGAAGAGGAAAAGGAAGAAAAGGAATGAACCAGCCAGATGGAAGGATGCAAATGCAGCTAAAGGTCTGGCAGAAAGAAATGGATCAGCAGGTGACAAGAAAATGTGGTGAGAAAAACACAGGGAAAAAAAGACTGGTGGTAAGCAGAAGCAGACAGCAGCAGTAAAATAGAGTAGTCACACAGGAGGAATCGGTCACAATAAAAAGGAAGACCACTGGGCTGGAGAAATGACCTGGAGCATAAGAAAAGCACAGTCCATAGTACAAGTTCTGTTTACATCAGGAGGATCTTTAAACTGCTTTAAGGAAAAGCAAGAATGCCAGACGAGATTGGGGGGCAAGGGGGGGAAGTTTAAAAAAAAAAAGCACCAGGCAGGCTAAAACACAAAAAAATTCCGAACATTTATTTCTGCACCACCCTATTCCACTAAAATCAGGGATCTGGCACAGATCAGGCTGCATTTCTTGACTGCCAAACCGGTTTAGTTTGAGATAGTAACAAGGTAACATAAACTCTTGACTTTCCTCCTCAGAAATCACGGCAACCAGTGATCCTATTGTGCTTTGTTATTGCATAATTGTTAAAGAAATGCTTTCCGATGCCCTGTGAGAGGGGGTACTATCTCGAAAGCTCAAAGGGATTGTTCATTTGATCACTAAGCACAGTGTTATTCCAACCACTCATGCACGCAGAGAATGCCTCTATTCTTATGCTCCCCTGAGAGCTGAGATCATCTGAGATATGTCGGCTACCACATATAAAGGCTGAGGTAGAACTGCTGGCAGGACATTTTAAGTGAAGTATTTTCACAGACCTGGAACTTCTCTTCTGCCTTTTCGGATGAACTCGCTGACCACTGGGCTAATCTAAAAGGTGTGAGGATACAAGCAATCCTTTACTTAAGAGTTCCAGGCTCGAGACCTTGTGTGCTGAATGGTGAAGCAGTTCTAAGAATGACAAAACAGATACAGATGTGTTTCTAATCCCCGTTCCATCTGTCTCTCCCCAAAGCCGTTGGCAGAAACCTAAAAGTGCATTTGATCCAAGGTTCTTAGCACAAGCAGATACTAACATATGAGGAAAAAAAACCAAAACGCCCCCCCCCAACCCCCCCCAAAAAAAACCTCCCAAAAAGCCACACTCCAAAGCACAAGGAAAACCCCTCCACTCAAAACCCAAACACTAGACTAAGCAGCTGTGCACAAAGATAATGTAATTAGGAAAGAATAAGGTTATTCCATTCTTCACTGTTATACCATGTCCTATACAAGATTTATTTCTTATCTCTTAAATTTTGTTTTATAATATTTCATTCAAGCCACATCCTTGTGATGCACTTTCATGATTCCTGAATTGCTTTGTTGAAAACATTAAGTTGTTTACCAGTAATCTCAAAAATGAGATGCTCAGCTTCTTACCCACAGGTAAGTTAATAAAAAAATAAACCAAACCCCAAACAACAAAACAAACCACCTCTGATTCACACCACTTTTAGCACAAGCAGCATATAAGCAAGAACTCCAATTGGTACTATGTGCTAAAATCTACAGATAATTATACACTTTCCAGCTTACACTTCAGAGAGACAAGGAAATTGCCTTTGCATCTCCACTGTGTGCACAGTACTGTTCTCTGAATTAACACACAAACCAGCACAGGAATTAAACAGATGAATGTACAGAGCATGAAAGGACATAAATATGCTTTATCAAATTCCTCCCCCTAATCCAAGCTGCAATTTTATCTTCCCCTCTATGGAAGACACAGCTTACTAGCATGGTTCCTAATTTTTGTGTATAAATAACGTCCTTAAAATAAATGCACTATTGCAACCACAACATTTTAAGGAGATCTGAAATGTTATAAATCCCTACACTCAATAAAAATTAACTGCAATTTTCAGAAAGATGTGACCTCATTAGCAATTCTACAAAGAAGAAATGTTAGGATATTTCACTCAGATGAAAATGTCACTATTTGCACAGATTTTTTATTTAACATTATAGGTAACAAAAAAATACAACTTTCCATCATCCTGAGAACCTCCAGATCCCTTTTTATTCTCTAATTAAAATAGAAAATTAAACAACTAAATAAAAATACCAGAACTATCAAATATTTACATATTTCCTCAATGAAAATGAATCTGCTAAATTAGAGGGGTTATATTTTTATTTAAATCAGGATATTGAATTATGAATCTTGCCTTTAAAAAAATACATGTCTTTATATTGCAGTGTTGCATCACAATTATGTCAACACAAACAGACTAATAGAGAGGGAGGAGAAAAGGCTCTAATTCTAAATAGCTCCCTATGTCAAACTATCTTATATTCTGACTTTTCTCACAATTCATTCCTGATAAAGAACATGATTATAATACTCTGAAAATACACAGGGAGTTGACTAGAAAAGCTAGGTATTTGAACATGCCAGTAGTGGTGGGGTGACACAATGACTAGCCAAAGCAGTGGGTGATTTTAAATAACATGCTGGTTTCAAGACATTCACTTCTGTTTTCTTGAGGGGCCAGCTCCACAGCTTTCTTTTTCTTATTTTCTTTTTTATCTTGAAATTAATTTGCAGGAACATTTCAGTCTCAGAAATCCTCTAATAGGTACATTTAGGTAGAGCTAAAAAGGGTCCTTTTACACGAGAACTAAGAAAATACAGTAGAAAAGGTCTCATATTTTCACTGCAGGAGACATTTTTAATCAGCACATACGTTACACAAAAAAACTCCGTGGGTGGCAAAAGTGTAACTCAGAAACCAGAAAGATATTTGCCCTTCTTCATAATTATTCAAAACTGAACAACAAATTACAAGTCAATATAGAAAGATTGTTGGGCTGAAGAGAGGAATAATTTAAAGGCTTGCCTTCGGGGAGCAGTCACTAGCAGAGCTGTATTGCTACAAGTATGACTCTGCAGCTGTAACTCTGTCAAGAGCAACAACAGCATTGAGAGAGGCTGCTAATGAAGCACACATCCCCACAGAATAATTGTGCTGTTGAGATTCTGCTACTGAGTTTACCCACGTAGAACAGGTTTCATTGTGAAACCGAAGTTTGTCTGCAAAATCTAGAGCAATTTGGTTCTTGTCTTACAGTTAAGAGCAAAATACTGCTTGGTGTAAAAGCAGTCTGACTGGCAAGGAAACACCTACTCTCAGAAACAGGAATTGGCAGTAACACATGCAGAACAACCTTCTTACGGTCTGATGTTTATAGATCAATAGGCTCAGTGAGGTCCAGTCCTCGACTGGGTGCTCCTGCAGTATGAATTGTGACTGAAATAATGCTGGCAGTGAGTCTGCATTTGGACATTGGTACTTTAGTAACAGAGGGAAAAACACCCTGTGCACCATGAAAATAATGAGAGCAGCTGAAAAGGTAAAAGAAAAATCCCAAGCATGAATATATTTAGAAATCTCAACTCCCAGGCTTCTCACTTTCAGAAAATTGCTCAGTTCAATCTCACTGACCACTCCAATCCACATCCTGAAAACAGGCCACTATATATAAATTACTACAATCAAGTAAGCACTGATTTTAAGATAGATGCCAGATTTATTGTTGCTGGCATATGGAAACAGAAGTCACATCTCTCTGCTGGAGCCTGGGGGAATTTATCATCAAGGGAAAAGTCACAAACAGTTATTTTGCTCAGTCTTCTGATTCTCACTTTAAGCCCAGATCCACCAAAGTATCTCAGTCAAAATCTGGATAGTATTTCAAAATGTTAATGCATGTTCCTAATTCTGATGAAATTTAGTGAAGTTCCTCAATTAATTTTCACTTATTATTCTCCCTCTCTAGGCTATGCAGCTCATGATAATGTTGGCCAGCCACTGATCTGTCAAAGCAAGGGTGGAAAAATTTGGTGGAAAAGGAAGAGGGAAGCTCTTATTTTTCAGGGATCTCAACAGTTTGTGGTTTTGGTTTTTATTTCAAGCAAAATCATTCAGGAATCTTGAAACAAATTTGCCTTCAGATCTTCATATCAGAATTATATATTCCAAAACAGAGCAGTAAAATTATTTCAAGAAATTTTGGCAAATATATCAAAATAAATAAACGTTCAGAATTTATATTTAATGCTGACTAGGGCACTCAGGCTTGTTGTATAATTAGTATCCAGACATCTATTGCCTATTTTGTAGTAGATTTCCTATGCTGACAAATGCAGAAGGAAAGTGATACTACAGCAATAAAATATGGAGATCAAACAAGAGGGTCTCGTGGTCATTTTAAGGATGGCCTGTTTAGATACAAGACTGAACATGATACACAAAACAAAGGACAGCCTGAAAGTAAGGGAACAGAGTAACACTACAGCCTGCTCCTGCCATAGCCTTACCTTAAAAAATGAAATACTTGCATATTTTACACCTGATGAATAGGTGAAGCAACAGGTGAAAAAAAGGGGACAAAAATTTACCATGTCTATAGCTAATCCTGCCCAAAAAGAATTCAGTTCACTCATGACAATAAATGTCACAACTGCAATTAAAACTTGGCCCATTCACTTCAGAATAGAATTATCTACTCCTATTTGACTTTGGGCTGCATGACATCAGTAGATCAGAAAATGGAAATATGTGCCTGCCTGAAGCTGCCCCAGTGGCACGCTCGATGCCTGATGTGAAAGACAGCTACCTCAAACCTGCTGGCTGAGCTGACGACTTCAGGTACTACAGATCAGCATCTTCCTCAGTAGGAACTTGGGTATAACCATAATCTTGGTAGGAACTCAGGCATAACCACTGCAAGGCTCCATTAAAATCAGCAGAGTTGCTGTGTTGAAGAAGCAGGAGGTCCCATCAAGGCAAACAGAGACACCACATCCTGAGAAACATTCAGGGAAGCAGGCCTATTTCAAAGGAATCATTTGTGAAATGTCAAGTATTTATTTTAGAAGCATCAATATTTTAATTTTGTCTCCACTGAGTCCAATGAAATGAAGTCTATTTATTGTAACATAACATGGTGGCTTAGTTAAGTGTCCAAAACCTATCACTTTTGTTTCAAGAGCCCATTCATCTACTTTTCCACGAGCAAAGGTTAAAAGAAAATCCTATTACAGTTACTTCAGAACACAAATGAGAACTGTTGTGGATTTCTTTTATATGTTGACTCTTTCTATTGAAGTCACTTGAGATAAACTTATTTAGAATTATTTCTTAACAGTCCAAGCATATGTTTAAGCAATTGAGTTTAGTCTTTAAAATTCTGATTTTTACTGCAATCCTCCTGCAGTAGATTAATATGATGCACAGAAGAAATTTTAAGATGCTACAGAAAGAACCAAAAAGAAAAGAAGAATTCACAATGGATGACAACTACTAGAAATCACTCAAACTAATTTAAAGTTGCTGTTTTGATGGAAATACTTTGTATCTAAAAATGGTTCCTTCTAATTAAGTGGGACTATTAAAGGGACTAGAAAAGGCCAAGCTTTTCATTGGCAACAGGGAAGGGAAGCATAGGGAAGGCTCTAGAGAGGGTGCCTGCTCTGAACAGCACTGGAAATAAAGAGCAGCATTATCATGGCTGTTCTCTGCTCCTTGCAAGGCTTGTGAGCGACTGCAGTCTTGTCGCCACCAGGATGTTTCTGTACAAGTACCAGTGTGTGCACACCAGTAAATACTAGTCCTTTTCACTTCTATTTTCCTCATCAAAAATGGATTATCTCAGATGTGAATTTCTGCTCTGTTCCTCCTTGTCAGCACTTAAAGGGCCACTGTCCCACCCCTGAAACTGAGCTATTGCACAAGTGCTGCTGAGCTATGTGTTTGAAGGAGTTAAGCCAAACCACAGGCAGCCTTCTCGAACAAATGCGTAACAGAAAGCCATAGCTTCAAGTACGGGTTGGATTTCCTGCCTGACAGGGTACTGGAGCCCTGGAGCTTCACAGAGCTCCAGAGTACAGCGATGGCAGTGCCAAGGGGAAACTGACACATGCCAAGCCCTGCAAATTTTCATTCACTTGTTCAAATGCTGTGCATTCCTTCTTGCTTTCACTCTCCACCACCAGCAGAGTCATTTTCAGTCTTGTGGACACAGTTGCAAATGCCACGCACGAGGCTGAAGCCCAATTCAGCACCGGAATAAAAATATTTTGTCAGGGTCACCACCAAAACAGCTTGCATAACGTGTTTACAATAGCTGTCACTCTCTACTTTCATAATCCTTCACGGTGGGCTTCTTGCTGCTTGGCTTTCCTTCCAGAGCTACACCCACCGCACACCCAGGCTGATATTTTCACAGAACTGCTGCTGGACAAGAGGATGCAGCTACAGTGGCTCTCTCCCTGCCCTTCCATACTCTTTGGGCATCAACCTGAACATAAGAAAATCCACAGGTTTTTCCACACTCCAGCCTGATCCTTTAATATTGGAAGGACAAGTCAATGGATTTTTGATTTTTAAGCTCAATTCACTATCTTTATAGTTTTGGCAAAGTCAATAGAGCTTATCACAATATCATGAGTGAACATGACTTAAAGGGGGGCGTGAGTGGGAAGCGTCATTAAGAATCCAACCCAGAATTTCTTAGGCCCATCAGATCCTGGCAAGGAATTGGAATTTCACCTGTTTCACAGCACACTGGAGGGGAAGCATCAACTTAGCACTGACCTACAGTATTTATGAGGGCAAGATGTTTACCTCTGTATCCCCTTTTTACCTCGATTTCTGTCTTCTGCATTCAGATAAGAAAAAATCTGGGTTTGTATATGTCTTTCATGATGTGTGCTATGGGCAGCCTAATGGAGGCCAGACACACAACTAGAGGTAACTATGCGGTGCAGACCATCAGCAAAGAGCCTCTTTCAAACCGGGGTAACTGACTGCTTAAAGTCTGAGGAGAATCCATTGTTTTTGTACAATTTTTGCAACAGGACATTATTCTGGCTCAAATCAGGTATTATGGATTTTATCCAGGAATTACACAATGAAATTCCATAGTTTCTATTATGCAGGAAGCCAAAGTTGATGACTTTCGTATTACTTATTTTTTTAAAGACACAGAAGTGTTATCAATCTTAGCTGTTGTTTTCATATTCTCCTAACGTATGGTACAAAAACTCCTTCTAGTTCTATTCTAGCCACTGCATTAAAAAGTGAGTCATGTTGTAATTAAACTTTAACAACAACATCTGTTTCAGCTAACCCGACAGAAGAGCGGTTGGCCCACAGAGAACTATTCTGCTGCTTCTTTCACTCAAACCAGAACTGAGTGGTTATTCAGCCTCAACAAAATTGGAAACGGGACAACAGCAACATTTCAGCTCCCTTCCCCAAAATAAAGATCTTTCAGAAGCACTTTTAATTCATTTACAGATAAAATCCTGCCTTAACCCAACTGGATGGTACATAAGAATCAGTGACAGAGAACACTAAGGACTTCTGTGCACACAGAATACTCTCTTGGGCTGCAGCCTGCTAACAGGACAAAGATAATAAAACACACTGGGAAAGGAGTAATTTGTTTCATGGCTAGCTAATTAACCATAGGCCTCAAATCACCATCCAGCAACATGTGACATTAGACCACCCTTCTCCATCCTCACTTTTACAATTGGATACAATGCTTGTTCTGGGTAACAATAGGATGGTAAATGCCTATTGTGCTGCCCTCCATCTTGCATACAGACTCACTCTTACTGAATAAACAAGGGGGAAAAAAATCACCAGCTCCTGTACATTGTATAGCAAGCATTAAAATCATGAATAAGTCATTTATTATTAATGTGCTGATTAATTACAGCAAGCACAGCCCACCACTGCTAAAAATGCAGCAGGCATTGCTGTCTCAGCTCCACGCCTATGCTAACCACCCAAGTAACAAATCCAGTCCCTATGATATTAGGAAAACCCAGACCTCTGTTTTACATGTTGCTTGCATGTGGTACACACAAGAAAAAAATAAGAAAAATCGTACCAAATCAGAGTTGTTAAAATGCCCTTAAGTGCTTGTGCACTAATTTTGCAGCAAACATCAATGGCATACTAAAGGTAATCTTGAAGACTTAGTTGATGCTACTGTAGGACATTACATTACTTAATTAAAGGCATATTAACTAATTAGATGTCCGAGAGCTACTGTTACTGTTTAAAGCACCAGACTGCTGCCAGGAAATAAATAATGTTTGAATGCTACTGTTAAATAAAGAAAATCCATAAAAATGAGCCATAACCAAACCAATTACAGAACTAATAGAGAAGTTGCAAATATCTATACATTATAAAAAGCTTCAAACTTTAAAATAACAAAACTTCCCACCAGTTGGCCAGCTGCTGCCTCTGGACTCCTATAGGTCTCTTTCCACCTCAGCACTTCTCCAATATTCACCTTCGCTTGCCCATATGCAAAAACTACACATTGTTTGCAAAAACCACTTTATGATATGTGAGATACACAAGTTTCAGCCCTTTCCCTAAAATAAAGATCTGCAGGTGGGCATAAAATACCACACCAAAAAGGGAAAGCTGTGAGCTGTACCTCTGAGACCCAACAATTGCATAAAAAATAGCAAGTGGGTTTTTTTATTAAAATGTAAATCTATTCTTTCCATCTCAGAAAGCTAATCCAGGGTTGCTGTTGTAATTTTGATAAACCAGTGGTCTCTGGATGAAAGCAGACAGGCCAAGTCTTGCAAGAAACCAGGAAAAGGAAAGAAGGCTAGGGAAAGTGGAAATAGGTGGATAGCTGGAAAACCAGAATCATTACTTAGCTTATAATGAAAACCGACAGGACACTAAATTCCCCCATTTGCCTCTCAGGCAAGAGGAGATAACTGCACCATGGTAATAACACCTATTTTAGGACCATTTGCTGTCCCACCAGATTGATTTTTTTTGTGTGTAAGCTTGCCATTATTTTGCATTAATGTCATAGCTTGTATTCCACTATTGATTGTGTTTACAATGGAAGAAGCTTCCCAGTAAGGTCACTGAACTGCAATAACCTTCAGCTTTTAGCCAGCTCTTGACAGGACTGCATCACCTCCTGATAAAGGCATTGTGCCTTCCAGCTCCTCCCTTCACATTCTGCCCCCTCTCTTTCTTAAGCAAGAATCAAAAAGCAAAAATAGGTACAAGAAGAGTGAAATCCTTACAGATGTAACATTCAAAAACATATATATTCCCACCTTTATAAGTATATTCTATAAGACCAGAATACAAATTCTCTCATTCTCCCAGACAAATTTTATAGACCATCAGTAAATCCTCAGATAAAGAAAAAAACTCAACCAGAACAACCCCACAAACAAAGAACCCAAACTGGCATTCAATACACAGCATCCAAAAGTTCCTAGGTTTGTATGCAGTGGGACTATGTTAAGGCAGACCAACAGTGAGTGTGACTAGGTCTGTCAAACCACTACAGATGGAAGTCTCACAGAGAGAGGAGCTCTTCATCCCACGTGGGTTTACACAACTCCCAACAGGACATTCTGTGTGGGACACAGCAGCAGGCATCAGCATAAGCAAGAATCGGGGTGAGTCAGGGCCACCATGGAATTGTGCTGAATGTACATTTTCTTGCTCTATCTCTGAGCTCTGCACACAAAAAGATACATCAAGAGGTACCCAGTACGGCAATTTGAAACAGCAGAATGGCAGACGGTGCTGAAAAAGCCCTACAATAGGATCTCTCCTCTTAGAGGGGAAAAAAAATGTGTTCATTTTGCCTCTTTTTAGTAAAAAAACCCAGAGAACAAATAAACCAAAAACCAAAGCCAACCAAACAAAAAACTCACACCAAAAACAAATAACCAAAGCACAAAACCCCACCACCAAACCCAAACAACAACAAAAACCCAACACCTCACAGTACAACTTTAGGCGCACAGCATGGATCCCTGGAAAGCTCTAAGCCAGAAGAAAAATGGCCACATCCAGATACGAGCTTAGACCTGATCGACAAGATAGAAAGAAAATGAAGCTTCCTGTCTGACAAGATCAAGTCTTACTCTATCTTCCTAAGGAAGATGTTTTTTTACTATGAGGGTGGTAAAACACTGGAGCAGGTTACTCACAGAGGTGGTGGATGCCCCATCCCTAGACACAGTCAAGGTGAGGTTGGACAGGGTTCTGAGCAACCTGATTTGGTTCAAGATGTCCCTGCCCATGGCAGGGGATTAGGACCACATGGCCTTCAAAGGTCCCTTCCAACTCAAAATATTCTATGATTCTATGACAAAAAGTTAGCACACTTGACTTTCTTTTCCATCAGAAAGGGGAATATATTGTTAATATACAACAGTCCTCCCAAGGAAAAATCTTGCTTGTAATTTTATGCTAGTTCAACCATATGGAAAAAAAAGTATAAAGTGTAATTAAAAATCTGCATTTGTCATTTTCCAGGTTAATGTAATAGGGGCTAAACCAAAGAAAGAAAGATCCAGTCATCCCAGTGGTCAGAACAAAAGGCAGATTTCCCCCCTGCTTCTGCCTGACAGTTGTAGCGTAGCATTGGATCAAATAAACTTCAGAAAATAATCTCTGGAAGTAAGGTGAAGAGTCCCCTCCTGATCCATTGCCTTAAATGCATAGCACCATACCCAGCAATTTCCTTCTTTCCCCTGGACTGTAATTCACAATCCTTTTCTGACTACATACTGGTTGCAACAGAGACCATGTTGACTACGTGCAAGTTCAACAGAAGTTTGTAGCAAGCAAGACATTCTAGCTCCACATCACAGATGCATATTCAGTATATATCAGACAACAGAACTCTGTTGGATGCCACAAGAAAATCCTTTCAAAGGGCAAACAAAACTAACTCTTGTCAATTCAGAATTTCATAGTTGCGAATGCCATCACTGTGATGTCTTTTCTCTCCCATGCCCTTACCCTTCTGCTTCATTTCTCCATTCCATCTTCCTGTATAAAAAGTTCATTGCCTTTGAGAATTACCTCTCTGAAACACAAGACACACCTGACTCATTTGCTTGCTTCATAAAGCAGCTGGTACGATGTGGCTTCATTGTTCGCAAGGCCATTTCATTTATACCCCAGAAAAACCCCAAATATTAAAGAGAAATGCAAAAAAGCCTTCTGGAATGGTAATTCCCAAATCCAACCCACAGAGAGAAGAACAACAGGAAAAGTATGACATTTATGTGTGTTCACAAGTGGCCCTTTGCAGTAGTGGATCAAACCTTGCTTGAATCTACAAAGTATGCTACCAGGTCTAGCAGACTTGAAAGAGAACCCCACACTTGGCTCCTTACCACCGTGATGTTTTCAATCAATAATAACATGTTTGCCTCCAAAACTGGATCCAGCTGATAGGGACTGCAGAAACCACATTTACTCTGAAAGGAAGCATTTTCAAAAAAACCCTGACATATTCAAATGGTACAGCTTCACCAGGTATCTTCTGTATAACAATTCTTAGCAACTGCATCTATTCCATGCTGTCCACAGCAGAGAAAGTTCCCATATCCTGAGAAGTCATTACTGTCACCTGGTGCACGCCAACACTAACCTCGGAGAATGGGGAGACAAGCACAAATCAAGAGATTTCTGTCTCCTTTGCTGCAGAGCCTTGGACCTGGCAGTCCAGGCGCCCTGGTGGCTGCCAGGGCCTGGCAGCTGCTGCCACCGGGTGGCTCAGCGCAGAGGGACAGCCAGCGCTGTCAGGGGACACGGCTCGTCCCAGCGCCTGCTGCGCGCCCACGCACCAGGACAGAAAAGGCAGGCGGCTCTCAAGGGATGCTGCCCCGCTTCAAAGGGGGCTCAGAGGCTGTGTCAGGCTCCTCTGCTGCCTGTGCTAACCTTTCTGTAGGGGGTGGCACTGTCCAGAGAAAGCTGGGGGAAGGGATGTCTGGGGAAAATAGTAAATAAGTCACAGAAGATAGTGATCTCTGTGAAAAGGGAAGACACTGCACCTGCTCAAAGAGACTGGAGGCTATTAAAAATTCTTCAGAAGAGGGATTCTAGTCAAAGCTGGAGCTATGAATTAACCAACTATTGGTGCATACTTGATGCTTGGTATAATTAGCATCACTGGGGAAAAAGAAGAAAGAAATGAGGGATAGCTTGAAATAGATCAAGCCAGAGTGAGCAGGATCTCTAATCATTTAAGTCACAGAACAACAAATAACTCATCTAGGGAAAACTGCTTCAAGCTTATCCTTTATCCCTGTAAGATGTAATAGAGTATTTTAAGAAATTGTCCAGAACTGCAGGGAAAGGCACACACAGCAGTCATTCTCAAGACACAAAACTTGTATCCGTCAAAATATTCTCCCTGATCCTTACTACAGTGATTTCACTTGCACCTTCAGTCCACTTTGATTTCCTCATTTGACCAGGGTAAAAGAAGATTACAGACTCCATTTGCACCATACTTCCTCTTTTTTTCTCCCCCATTTTGACCTTATCTTAAAATCAAAAAAACCCACACCAGACTGTCATTTGCAAAGTGGTAGGAGGGTTGATATAAGATACTGCAGTCTGACTGTTTTGGGGTTGGAAAAAAATTTTCCTCCTTGTTATGTCGAGTTATCAAAGGTTGATCAGTGTCTTATCTCAGATAACCAGTTCAGTTCACAGATTTGGAACATGGAAATATTTAGCAGTTTGTTAGTAAATTATTAGCTTTAAAGACCATATAGCATACTGCATGTTGACTTTCTTCAATTAGTAAAAGAATGTGTTGATACAGGGTATGGATCATTGGATGTTGAGTTTAAACCTACCAACAGTGAATTCCACGGTTAATTCCCATCTCTAGACTCACAGTTCTCATGTGGACCACAGGCTTGACTAACTACCGGATTAGCTCACTGGTACATGGGAGCAGTGATCACAGTATACAGATGTTTAAATGCTTGAGATTTTGCTGGCAGAAAGAGGCAGATGGAGATCTCCTTGCTTTGCTGTCTCCATCATTCTTGCAGAAAGAAAACGAAAGCTCTGCTCTGAGAAAGGACACAGCTTGAGATGCACATTACACTGTGCCATGGGGCTTTCTAACCAGTAATACTGGATCTACTGCAAATAATTGGCAGAGCAAATAGCGAGGAAATGAGGTAATAGCCTCAGCACCCACTTAATAAAGCTGAAAGCTAGTTCTAAAGTCCACTGGTGGATTCATCAGACACTAGCACTATGTGATCAGTGTTGGAAACATTCATGCCAGGAATTCAGGCTCATGTGCCAATCACACTATATTATCTCACTGAGAAAAGATGAATTGAAACAAAACCAGTTTAAACGATTTCCATATATAGTGAAAAAGACTAATTATCCATGCTCCATTCCTTTTGTACTTTGAAAGAAAAAAAAATCGTTACTGTATTTAAAAATATTTCGCTCATCCAAAAGTTTCCAAGCTAGTCATCCTTAGTAACATCCACATGACCAGCCTTCCCCTAACCTCTCCTGCATTAATGTTAAGACTACTGCTTCTTTATTGGAGTTCTATTAGCATAAAATCAACCTAAAGTTGTAATAATAAGGTTTCCCTCATCAGGAAAACTTTCGTCGCCCAGCCGGTGTTTGGGCACAGGAACAGGCTCTGCAGGCAAGTGCTCATAGCAAGTGCTCAAGCCTGACAGAGTTCAGGAAGAGTCTGGACAATTCTCTTAGGCATATGGTGTGATTCTTGAGGTGTCCTGTGCAGGGCCAGGAGTTGGACTTAATAGTTCTGATGGATTCCTTCCAACTCAGCATATTCTATGATTCTAAGATTCCCGGTCTCTTTTCCAAAACTTAATGCAGAAGAAAAGGTCAAATGTGGCTTTCAGATTAAATAATAAAACTATCAGCAAAACCTCTATGGAGAGCAGGAAAGGGATTCACTGAAAAATACCAAGAGAAGCTCATTTAAAACCTAGGCCTCCAAGAATTCTCAAAGGTCATCCAGTCTATCCTTCTGGCACAAGATGATTACATCAGCTTAGACAGTTACTTGTCTAACCTGTTTTTCAAGACCTGCAATGATGAATCTGCACACTTTCCAGATGATGTATCACAATGCTTTAGTATTTGTTTCTGTATTTCCCTTCCTGACATTTGATCACATCTTTCTTTTTGCAGTTTTAAGAATTCACTGCTTTTCCTGTCCATCATGGATGGAGAAAAGCTTATATTCCCTTACTGCATAAACCTTTAATTTTGCTGAACACTTGGATTCAATCTTTCTTCTCCTCAGAGATTATTTGTTTCAGACTGTTGGTCGCTCTTTGTTTTCTTCTTGGTCCTCTCCTCCATCTTTCCAGGTCTCTGTGGGACTGTACAGCCTGCACTCAAATACTGCACACCAACATTAAGTAGATCACTAGGACTTTGTGGGAATTCTCTTTGTACTAACACATCAAATAACATTTTCCACTTGTCCTAGTAACTCACCAAATACTTCATTATCCTCTGAAGACTGCTGTGTTAGTCTGGCTGCTTTTGGACTCTCCTTAGCTGCTTCCTCCACCTTGGTTTCAGCATTCTGTAAAACAAACATTTACTGAGATTAGTTCTCCTTTTATAGCTCTCAAACAGAAACACTCTTCAAACTTTTAAATTATATTCTTAATTACAGAATCATTAACACGGGTGGTTTTGTTATCTTTGCTACACGTATGTGGGTTTGCAAAATAGTAAGGAAAAATACTCTCAGAAAACCTGGATTTTTTTTTTTGAGCCTGTTTTAATCTGACTAGACTACATAAACTGGAGAGTTAGAAAAGACATTTAAACAAGAGAGAGATCTTAAATCATAAAAGTCTTGTAAGTTTCCACCTTTCTGTTTCATATCTAATTTTATTTCTATTGACATATTCCATGTTGACTTAGTGAACCAAGAGATCAGAACATAGTACACAAATATTCCTCCTTACAGAGCAAAGGCAAGTGAGCTAGAGAGAGCTTATGAGCAGCCAGCTTCAAGTCTTT
Organism: Corvus moneduloides; assembly: GCF_009650955.1. Taxonomy (NCBI): domain Eukaryota; kingdom Metazoa; phylum Chordata; class Aves; order Passeriformes; family Corvidae; genus Corvus; species Corvus moneduloides. Next base: position 102,207,115 of record NC_045476.1, on the reverse strand, counting down.
AACCAATTCATGTACTTGACTGTTTAAAGCACAAGTACTTTTCTATTTATGAAAGAAATCTGCCAATTAGCTATCTGGTACTAGACTGGGCCCAGAGATAAAGCAACAGCTTCAGCACTTAACTTGCCAGAAGTTAAAACATTTCATTCCCTAGCTAGAAAAGTCTGAGGAAAACATAAGCTGTGAAACACTGAGTTTTAAATATTTATATTACTACTAAAGAAAAAATAACTCATGTTTTAAAAATATTTTACTTTAGTACTCAAGAGAAACATATAAACAAGCTTACAGCAATGCAGACAGTAAACTGCATAAGCAGTCAGTCATTGAATGATGGATATGAAATGACTGATACAATATGAAATATTACTGGAAAGAGTTGACTAAGAGTTGAGAAAGGAATAAAAGAGAAATGTTGTATGCCTATGCTTTTTAAAGGATACATATTGCTCTATTCAAGTACATGCTCATTTGGAAGACTCTGTGTGATGTTTTGGAAAAATACAATTTTTAAACTCTGATACATATTTGAAAATGCTGCTATACAATCTGTTCATGAAAATTACCATCTCTGCTCTCAGAAACATAGCACAGCTCCAAATTTCTCTTATTTCCCCTTATTAATAACAATAAGGAAGGTGTAAGAAGATAGGTAGATTAAGTTTGTCAACCTCCTTATAGAACGGGGGAGTGCAAACTTAAGGCACATAAACTCAAGAGACTTTGAAACAAGACAGCAAGAATTTTGAGAAAGAAATGAAAGATAGGCCTAGCAAGCTTACTGGTGTCACACAGCAGCTGACAAGAACAGGGAAAAGCAGAGACAGAGAAAGTGCTTCAGAGGAAACTGCAGGTCCTTCCTGAAGCAGGAAGCACATGCAGAAGTGAAAAGGTTCTGCACTCCCTCAAGGTACCAACCTGAGTGTGTCCCATGCAGAAAACCCATCAGCTTGGTACCTCTCAGAGCTGAGGAGGGAAGTCAGTTTTAGCAGATGCTCACTCAGTCTGGCTTAACTAGTGTCCCTTGGGAAGACGAAGGGACCCAGTCAGAAATCAGCAGTGGCTATACTGGGAGACAACTTGCTTAGGGTAAACAACTTCACGATCAGCACAAATAACTGAAGTCCTGGAGCCACCCAGTCTGCAATGCTGTCCACTCGGACAAGGGACTTAGGCTAAGGTCTGTACTTGTTGACAGGATCACCCATATTTAGAGGCCACTGATTCAGTAAGCTGCATATTGGATTTGGGTTCTCCAATCTATTTTAGTTGCTTTATAGGGAGCAGCAAATCAACTACATCTTTGTTGTACAGAGAGATCGAGAACAGCAGTCAACTCTGAAAAAAAGCAGAAGAGGACATCTGCTACAGGAGGGTAAGTCAATCCCAAAGGCAAAGAAAAACACTAAAAATTGTGTCATCGTGCATGGGACAAAATGAATACATTTAGAAGATCAAAAGTTCAGGGCTTTCCCAAATGAAGGGAACAGCTGAACTCCTGATCGGAGCTATTGCTCTAGGCTTTGTAAAGGCAGTGCTTGTTAGCTCCATCTTTAATTGTATTTCATCATATGTAGTGTATGGTAGAGCTGGTGGTACAGGAGGAGAGGGATTGCTGTTCTTCATGCTCTTGTTCCCCTTGGGAAACTGCTGGAAGTCTGTAACCTGCTGCAAGGCATCAAGAGCAGTAGCAACAAAACACTATCCAGCAGACACTCAGCTGTGTCTGTGAAACGCATTGTCACTCCAAGCTCTTACCGGGGAGATGCTTGCATCCCTTACTTGGAAAACATGGTTTTGGCAGTCTCAGGGAAGTTAGAAAGAACTCTGAGACATTTTGGTTTGAGTTCAATCACTGGAAAGAACTACACACCAGCTGTGCTGTCTGCTCCCTACATAAGGCACAATGTTGGTGTTGACAGAAGCCAGCTCCAAGATGTTGACAGCAAAGTTGTGTGATGTATCAGCCTAAAACGACAGTGTATGGTTGGATATAATCCTGCTTGGCATGCCTTCTTAACCAAAATGCAAACTTTCAAAAGACTTCTTTTGCTTTATTTTTTGCATGAAGGAATCTACCCAACACATTATTGCTGGCACATATAATGCTTATATTCCCAAAACCAATACAAGACAAATCACTGCAAAAGAACAATCAACGATCCAGACACTGCAAAACAGTCAAGGCTCGGTCAGTTGCTTGATTCTTTTTTTCTAGGGTCCTAAAAAATTTTAAGTGTCTCTGTCCTTGTAATCAATGAAGAGAAAAAGTGAGAACACATTCCCTTACACTGCCTGAGCTGTGCCAGAAGAGACTCTTTACCTGCAGAAATAGTGTGCTTGTGGCTGGTTATAAAATAAAGGCCCTTTGTACATAACAGTGTAAACGTAACTCTACCTAGCCCCTTCAGGCTGAGTACTGAATGCAATTTCAGAAGTGATAGAGAAAATAGATTCATTTTACAGTATCAGTTCCCAGGAGAGTAGATATTACCTGATTTTAGTATGAAATAAATATTATATAGGCCTAAACTCACAAAAACCGTCTCCCTAAAAAGCACCTCCTTTGCCACTCATGTTCCAAAACACCATAAAATACCTAAGGAGCAAGCCAGCAGCTACTGCATGGGACCAGCTGGTGACAGACTAGAACCCCTTATATTATTTCTTAAAGCAGTTTCAAAATGAGATGTGCATATATACTGCAGTTCTATGTATGTGAATATGTACATATACAACTGCTCTTGATTCAGACCGGATAAAAATTAGAATTGCCTTATAATCTGCCCCAGTTTTATAAGATATTTTTGGCCCAACTTTCCACTGTAGCTGTTCTCTGGTGCCTTACGACTCAGTTCACCTGTTTTCCCATTATCTACCATGTGCACACCATAGTCCCCATATTACACATTTTAAAACTTTGATAGGTAAATATACAAATAACCAGTAGCTATCAAAGTATTTTCAACAAATGAACAGCAATATCAAAAATGTTTTGGCTATATATACAGCCATTAGTGCAAGAAGAGGCTACTTGTATTTTGCTGCTATCAGTGCCTACTTAGATGATCTTTACTTATAGGGGAAATATTAAGAAATACTGAGTTACAGTGAGCTGTATTCTGCAGGTACTACAGTATCAGGAGGGTTAAAAAGTGCAGTGAGGCACATTATATTTAGAGAAGCAGCTAAGTCCTCAAGGAATCATAGGCCTTGGAAATGGAAAGTTGTACTCTAGAGTATTCAAGGCAGCTTTTTAACTACCTTGCCATTTTTGTTACTAGTTAAGAAGGGCTTGTTTCTTTTCCTTTAACCACAAAGTTATGACTCAATGACTTCAATTTCTAAGTGATAAAACCACACAGAAAAGTTAAAATTTCTCATCAGAAATAAAATGACTATTCAAGAAGTGTTATGTCTTCATGAGAGTTAAAGAAATTCAGTGTGAAGCACAGATTCACATTGTCTGTGCTTTCATTCCTGCCTTTTACAACCTACTCCTTTTTCTTATTATATATATTCAGCTAGTATGTTTAGCTCCACTCCAGCGGCACAACTGAAAACAGCTAAAATTTCCTTTATTTTCAGAAAAGTGCCACAAGGGCATCAAAAGCTGCAGCAAGATAACAACAGACTGTGAGTGCATGAGCAGCTGCTTTGGCAGCACAGACATTTCTCCAGTTCCTTGTCTCATTCATTCCTGTCCACAGCACATTACCTTCCCTCCACAAAGCCCAGCAGCACTGGGGGCATGGTTAAACACTTGATTCTCTCCCTGTGCTATATCTACAAAACTAAGATAAACAACAGACACCACCTCAAAAGACAGGCAAGAGTTTCTAGTGGATAAAACCAGAACTGACTGGCAATAAACCTTCCTTTTGAAATAACAGAAAAAGAGTAAGGCTGCAGGCAATAACGATCAGGATAATCTAACCCATATCTATAGCAGTAGATCATACTGTTTCATTCCTGCAAAACATTCCTGACTTTCCACTTCTGCAATGACATTCCCCTGAATTCTACCATGCAAGGCCACCTTTCATGTAATATTCATAAAATGTATGTATGATGTTCAGGCTATAGTATACCTTCAGGACAATCTCAGTCTTCTCAGAGATAACTGATTTTCCAAAGAGTTCCATGGGGAAAAAGTAGGAAAATTCTTTAAAACATGAATATGTGCTCCTTCAAAATTGTGACAGTAACAGGACTGAGAGACAAGTATCAGTAAGTCTGTCAAATACACAGATGTTTCTCAAAACACCAAATACTGCTGCAATCAGCAGGGCAGGATGGAAGTCAATCTTAAGAGTTGTAATTTTCCTAGTAATTTTTATATTCTGCATCCCCATATTAAGTTTTAACAATGTTGCTTTCATAAAAGCTGGAGAAATTCCTTGTTACTTCTTATCAGAGACCTCAATCAGGATCAAAATTTTTAGCTCCTGTTCATTGAGAGGAATTTCTACACATACAGCTTAACACAGTGACACGGAGAAGATGCTGTGAACACTTATTAGCAGCAGGAATTCAGGGAATGGCAGCTGACCCTCTTCAGGTGAGCAGAGATCTCCTGGACCTGCATTAACAAGTATGTTCAAACATATTCTTGAATTCCACCACTAATTCTTCCTCAATGTGGAGATTTCCCAAACGCTTTTGTGTTGGTACAGAAACTCCCACACACACTAGCAAGCACCAGGCCTCTTGCACCGAAGGTGAATGGTCAATTTTAACAACATCATACTGGCAGATCTGTACTCCTCAAACAAGACTACTGCCCGCATTCACAACAAGGTCATCCCAGGCTGAAGCCGGGCTCGTGCTATCTATACAGCTCCAAGCTCTTGAAAACATTCCAGGAACTCCCACATCAGTTTGTTCTTCAGTCCCCACCAGCCAAGAAAAGGATTCAAATTTTGCCATTAATTTTCAGTTAAATAAAATAACTCTTTTTAAACATCAAGCTAATCACAATCATTATCTCCAGCTTTCTATTATATCTTGTTTTCTCAGTTTAAGTTTAATTTCTACAGATTTTTTACATTCAGTTTCATTCATTTTAAAATGCAAGACTTACTATATCCTCTACTTCATAGCTTCCACAAAATTCTGTATGTAATTATTTTTACACTCCTGTGCATGTGTCAAAATCTTATTTAAGGTATAAGAAAGAAAAAAAATTGACAGGGTGAAGGAAAAAGAGAGGGCTAGAGTTTTCCAAGGACAGTTTTCCTTTCCTCTCAACAGCACAGTGCTACTGCTGCTGTCACCAAAGGAGAACTTCAAAAGAAGTTGCAAACAAAAGGATTCTCATCACTAACCCCCAAGGCACTTCGAAAAAAGTCTGAGATGCCTCAAACACATTATCCAGGTCTTTGAAGAAACGAATGCAGTCTATTTTGAAATCTTAAAATACCAAGGGGTCGAAGTAAAACACACTGAATTCCAACTAAAAAATTTGCTACATTCCGCATTACAGTTCCACGCTATTTTGCTATGTGTTTCCCTTCGTTCATGAAAGGCATTTAAAAACTACTTTTGTTCATGAAGCTTCACAGATTTCACAGAACATTCTGAGTTGAAAGGGACCCACAAGGACCATTGAGTCCAACTCAAGCCAATGGCTCATACTGGGATTGAACCCATGGCTTTGGTGTTATCAGCACTCTGCTCCATGTTCTTCCAAACTGGGTTAATACAGAGACTGTCTCACCTTTAAATGTTCCTGACCACACTGGGGTTCTCATATTTTATAACTGAGGTCTCTTCAGCTCAAAATGTAACAGATAAAGACAATTAATGGACCTACAGTGTGCTATTAGTCAGCTTTCACTAGTCCATACCGTATTCCATTATGCTGAAGAGGGAGTTTCAAGCATGCAATAAGAAGAAAATGAGGGATTACATTACTGTGTCCATACAACTGACAGAGGCTAAAGGCATTTGGGAGCAAGCTGTTAAAATGACAGTGTTCATCTGGGAAACGAAACTAAATAAAAAACCAGGTCAGACAGCCCTGTGCAAGATTCAAGACTTCTGCACTAATACTGTGAACTGAAAAAAACCAATCTCAGATACCCTGGGCATAGGGGCAGAGACAGAGGAAAAGCTTTGTGAGTGACCTTTTACTCTGTAGGTGCTCTAAGATACTGCCAGAATCAGGAATCATCATAGAACAGCAAGGAATTTGCAGAATAAGTAAAGACAAGACACAAAAATCTGCTCTGGGTCAATATTTTCAATTTCATGCAAGTTTCTTTAACTCTGTGCACATTAACCCTGAAACTGTACACAGGAAACCCGGATGTGAATCACGTAAAATTCAGACAAGTACAGACAGGGCTATGATTTCCTACTTCCTCTGCCAATCCCACCCTGGTCCTACAGAGCAGAGCAACCATCACCACACCAGCTGCACAAGCAGTGCAGTGGCGACATTCTATGACACTGTGAAGACCAATACAAGGACCTACACCCACACTTGAGAACACAGTGAGTGAGGCTCAACAGCCTCTGGAACACCTGACCTGGGCTAATGTTATTAAAGAACATGTGCTACCTGCTTTGAACTCAGAGCTGTTTTCTACAGCTCCACTGCAAACAGCATCTGGCAGGCACATTGATGGATGCAGCTCTTGACCTCATGAAACAAAGAGGAACCATAACAACACTCAAGGGACAAAATCAAAAACAGGTACTTTGTACATCAAGCACAAGAGCCCGTCTCTTTTACAAAAGGTATTCAAGCTGATTTCCAGAATAGTCTGAAAAGTGACAGCTGTCAATAGGGATGCCTTCACAGTCCACTCATCATCTTTATCTCATCTAAACTGAGTGCAAATTTGCTGTCCTTTAAGCACTTATTTTAGCCACATGCTGAAACAAGTGCAAATATTTCACTCTTTTTTTTTCCAAGAAAAGGATGTGGTTCAGGTCATAAACACAGTCTTAATGCTGCAGCCTCAACCCTCGGTGTACCTCCTTAAAAGCTTCATAAATCCATCAAGCAATGTCTGTGTCTGACCCCAGCAGACTGGTAATTTTCAAATGCCACCACCTGAGGTCTTTCTGAAGGGTTGTAACAAAAGATTACAACAGAATCCTGTTTTCTTCACAGCTAATGAGATCCTGTTTTCTTCACAGCTAACTTCTATACTCTAGCATATTGATAAAATCTGAATTCATATATATATATCCAATACACCAGAAAAAGATACTAAACATCTGACTACTCTATCTATTGTAAAAGCACAACAGAGATGCAAAAACTAGCAACTAGGTACAGAATGATGCCCAGTAGTTAACAGGGAAAAAAAACCCCAAAGTAATTATAAAAAAAGTGCAAAATAACAATCCACTAACCAGGGAGAGAAGACTACAAATATTCTGGGCTTTTTTTCAGGTGAAAAATGCCTCTCAACCTCTTACATTGAACTTCTCATATCTGAATTCTCAGTTTGGCAGTTTGCAACAAATAAAAATCAAAAAGATTGCCACATAATTAGAAACCCTCAGTCTTGAATCCTCCTCAGGAGCCTGTAGAGCGTGGCAGTAAATCGGTTGATTTGCAGCTTTTATCCACAGGAAGAGATGCAGAAGAGGCGGCAGCTGTCTGTGGGGAGTGGGCAGTGGCCCAGCAGGGCACTGGCTGGGAGCAGCGCTGCGAGGGTTCCTGCAGGGTTCTGTGCTGTGCTGCATAATGCAGCACTGAGCAGCAAAGAAAGCAAAGGCACCCACAGCTCTTCTACACTTCCCTGCAGGCAACCTACAAACAGCTGGTCACAAAGGAGCACATCTGGGAGACTGCATCATTCCAAACCATGATTCAGTGCAGCAGTTTCCCAATGCCATGATATGCAGAGGAAAGGCTCTGGTCCTTTTCCAGAGTCCCACCAATCACTGGCTGTGTGAAGCTGCACTGCTGCATTTGCCTGATGCTTATGGTTGTTTAACAAAAGTAAAAAAAAATGAGAAATTATGCCTGAAACAATGTCCAAATCTGGCTCATCACACACAAGGATGTCTGCACTAACCCAGGAACTAGAGGATACTCAGAGTGTCTTAAATAAGTTAAAAAAAAAAAAAATTCCATTAAATCTTATTTTCCTGCTTTCATTATCTTGAAGGCATTTTGAGTGAAATATATTATAAAATAAAAGCTGTTACAGAGCATCTCAGAAATATTCACTGTAAAAGTGTCAAACCAAAGAACAGTAAACAACTATCAGAGATAAACCTTTCTGCTGCATTACCAGCAAAACATCTTTTCTCGGCTCCCAGGTGTGAAAACCTTCTGGCTTTTGCAGTGCTCCGATTGAGAGCAGACAGGTATTTTTGACAAAAACCCAACACAGTTGATATCCTGACTCCGCAGCCAATGTTACCGTTGTTAACAGAAAACACGTGAGGTTTCCCTTGTCAACATAAACTGTTGACTCCATCGGTCTGCAGGAGCAAATTGGAACATGTGACTGTGGGGGCTACAGAGAGCTGAAGCGCAACTTGCCAAATGAATACACACAGCAGGAACTCGGCACCCAACACGACAGGTTAGCTCTGCCCAGCTCCCCAGCAGCAAACCAGGCTGCAGGAAAGCCAGAATTTCACTTCTGGTATTTCATTCCTAATTCCATTACGTGCGTGAACCAGTCCTTCAGTATGCAAAATAATTACACGGAATAAGTGTCTGGGTCATTTCCTCAACATGGTTGCAGGCTGGCTTGCTTGAGTAATAAAAATACCTTTTTAGTGCTTTCTCTGAGGTTACAAAAAGAAGCTAAAAACAGTAGACAACTTTAAAACACTTTCTCGCTGTTCTACTCACAGTGGGCAAGAGATACAACAGACTAATTCAAATCCCCTCTGAGCTTAATGAGTATAAAACACACTCTGAAACAATTGCCAGTGCACACCAAACATGAACTTTCAACTTCTTTAATTTTCAATTCCAAGTCTTTAGCTCATGAGGAAAGAAAGCTCAAAAGCAGCAATGTAAAAAGCACTTTAAATTCAAAATTACATCCCTTCAACTCCCTAAGAAGTACCAACACATTTTCAGCATTTAAAAAGCAAAATTCACTTTTATTTGCCAAGAATTAAAAGGAGAATTAAATTTAACATCAAGCAGTTAATTTTAGAAGGGAGTTTTTTCCAGCACACTGATACTGCTTTAGGTCACTTGGAAGTCTCTAGCCTCATGAAGTGTATTTCTAGGCCAAAGCTAAGAAAAACTGCACACACAAGTTGCCTGATACTAAAATACATTCTATTTACCTGCAAGATTTGTAGGTTCAAAGCAAATTCTGACCACAGTATAGATCAATGTTTCTGAACTGTGATAAAAGAAAATTAACAGATGTCTCTTAAATCTTGTACAAAAAGGGCTTAGGTTTTTTGGGGGGTGGTGGGTTGTTAAAAAGATGCTTTTGCCTTTCTAAAGTGGCAAGGTATTTTGAGCCAGACATTTCAGCTCTTCATTAGCATGAGCTCCTGCCAAGATCCCAACCGTGTCCCATCTCCATGGCATGTGGCCTCCCTCTTAACCAGCCCGACACGCTGGGCTGCTTCTAACGCTTTTTGGGCCCCCAAGGGGCAAAAGAGGGGCTAAAATAATCCATCTTAGTAACATGAAGTGAGAGAAAGGGAGAAGACAGAACCAAACCAGCTCCTGGGTCCAAGCCACCACAGAGCCTCCCTTACTCCAGTCTGTATGGGAAAAGAAGGTTTGCTATGTAACGCTTGGTTAAGGGCAAAGCTGCCACCATAGAAAACGAGGCCTTCATGTGCATGTACCTGTCTATCCACCCAAGACAGAAAATTACTTTCCACTTCCCTGTTTGATTTAAAAATAGGCCAATGTTAAATGCATGATCTTGAAAGAAAATGAGTTTTATTGCTCCGTGCTCCCAGAATGAGCATAAGTCCTCTGTGTAGTGTAAATAAATGCACAAACACCACTTAGAAGAAAATATTTTCAAATGTCAAGATTTACAGGGTCAATATTTACACAATAATCAACACAACTGCCTTTTTCAAAATGTAAATAAAGATTTTTCTTCCGATAAGAGTTTTGAAATACAGTTGGCATGGAAGCAAGTTTTTTTTTTAGTTAAAGGAAACTGATAAAGGCACAAAACAGTTCGTATAAATGTAAAACAGTGGCATGACATCTTTTAACTCCCACTTAAGTACATTTTAAAAAACATCAAGCATATAATATGTGAAGATGTGAAGATAAGGAAAGACATTGATCATATTATCAAGGATCATTTTATCAATATAATACTGTGTCAAAAACAGTTCCTCTATAAGACTACATTAAAAGAAAAGAAAAAAGGAAAAAAAGAAAAAAAAACCTCTAAAAAATGCTACAAACATTAGAAACAAAGTTTTATTGTAAAACTTAGAGTCGAATGCAGACTCACCAGGAATGTTAAGACACTAGGCAAAACTGAATATTTCCTTGATGGTTCACAGAACTAACCTCTGCCTTCAGCCCTGTTACATTTTTTCCAAGGCTCTTCTTGTCTGCTCATCCTGTGTCCTTTGTTTGTCAACCCATTCCATCCCTTCCTCACTTGTCTGTGTGTTGTCATCTCTCTCCCCCTTATTTTTCCCTTATTTTTCTCCTCACCAGCTTGGCCAGCCTAGTGGCAAAGAAGCTTTTGCGTGACTTGGTCAGGTAGATTCAATCTCTTCTGAGCAGTCCTTGACCCTCAGAGAGGGTCTCCATGGTTGTAAAAGCCAAATGCCTGTTGTGCAACCACCTGTTGACCTCCAGAATCCATTCACTTCTTTTCAAGCCCTACACCCTCACTGGGAACATCAGGGAGAAAACCTTGGCTCCTGTGCCCTTGTTCCTCAGACCCAGAGCCGTATGACCACTCTCAGGACCCCCCTAGCAGTATCAAGGGTGCCCATTTGGAAGAGCAGCAGTAGGGGGTAATAGTCCAAGGATTTCACAAACCCCACCAGCATCACCACAACACCGTGGACCCAAATCTCTCTCCTAAAGGAGAAGATACATGAGAGGGAAAGACAGCATGAACAGAACTGTCAGTTGCACCTTACATAATGACCTTGGATATAAAAAGACAGGAAAGAGGGACCATTGTGAAGTATATGTTAGTTTTTAGAACCATATTAAAGCCTCCCAAGGAGTCTGTTTCTCAACATGCTTAAAAACCAGAAGTTACCTCCCTTTCCATACCTCACCAAAGACATTACAAGAAGTTTATCATCAGCATTAGTCACCTTGCAAATATTTTTTTAGATCATTTTAAGAGCTAGACCTTGCCCACAAATTCTCAGCAACTTCAATTCTCACACAAGTCAACCAGCAGGAAGCAACAGAATGATAAAAGCTAATTTTTGACTTTAAAATCACAGGAACAGCTACCTCTTCAGAAAGCCACAATACCATCCCAGGGATTTGCTCATCTGATGTCCAAGTATAGGCCCAAATCAAGCTGACCTTTCTTTCAGCAGGCCACTGTAAGCCTTTCAAGTAGAAATCAACTGCTAACTAACAGATAGCTGTCAATGGTACATAAATACAACTACTTACTAGAACACAGACAAATATCCTGAGAGATATTCCCTAAGAGACAAAGAATATACAATGAAATGTATGCAATACTTACCTGAATATTTTTTAAAGAGCAACTTCAGAACACCTATTAAAATTAATTTACAGTTTTGCTTAAGAGGCTTGAAGAAAGCACAATGAGGATCCCTTACTCATTTTTCCTAGTTACCTTAACAACCACAAAATGCAAAATCTAAAGAGGAGATTAACTGATTTCAGAAATATTCTAGCTGTCAGTCATTTTTCAAGAAACTGTCTAAACTGAACCAGAAAGACTGTCATAAAATAAACATCTCAAAACAATGCACCTAATTAACACTGAAGCAATAGAAGCCAAGTCAGGAGAATGTCAAAAAATCTAACCAAAACCAATCCACTCCAACAACAAGGAAGAAATTCCACAGCTACAGAACACAAACCCCTCAAATTTTCACAACACAAATAGAAACTGCTCCCATTCACTGCTTGCTTTGACTTCTGCATCCTTTATCAGGAACAGAGGAGCAGAACCCTTACTGGCATGGTCATTTCCCTCTCACAATGTTCATATGCACTAAACATGTGATAGAGCAGCTTTGGTGGGCACCGGGAGTCCAGCCAGGATCAACCCACCACATTTTCTGAAAACAAAAAAGGGAACAATGCTTCCCTCCATGCTTTAAGCCAACACAGAGGCACGCTCACAAAAACTACTGTGCAGAGTTACAATCACACCAATATTAGAAGAAAAATGGACCATTATAACACATATATGAAGTTGCATGCTGAAATACTAACCTACACATTCAACAGGTGAACTGTCCCATCTCAGAAGGGAATAACTAAGTCTCAGAGGCAAAATATTTGGGGAAAAAATACAACAAACCCAATTGTTTACCCAAACTTGCCAAGAGAGATGACATTTTAATAATTTATTTTCAGCCTGTTTAAAATGTCTAAATTAGCATTCAAAGTGTATTGACCACTGTGAGAGGGAAAACAACAACAAATCCTGAGTATCTGGATGTTAACCAACAGCAGAAGCCAATTTCATTTGTTGCCCCACAACTGGTACGTGAAGGTCCTCTAAAGCTAGAAGTAAGCTACAAGGAAACAGAGAATGCATTGTTTCAGTCAGAAGCAGTAATATCAGAATATTTATGCAGTTGTGAGGTAAGTACACTTTAATGAGCACCTACTGAAAACTCAGTCAGAGTACCTGATCACACTGCAGCTTCCAGACATTTTAAGGGCTGTCACTCAGAACATGACCTCATCGGGTTCTGGCTACCAGGCCACCCACTGGTTTGTTATACCAGTTGCACTAACACCTCCACATTTTGGTGCCCTCCTCTGGAGCATACTTACAGATTGTAACATGAAGATGTGGGCATATCAGACATGCAATGATTAATGTTTTTCCAAAATTCCATAAAATGATGTGGTGAGTTTCTAACAGATATTAGTGATTTCATATGCAAGGAGTACAGCTGAAATGTTACTTCCCCCCATAAATCAGTAATTTAACATGTTCCCGCCTTTCAGAAATAGTCATCTTGAGTTAACTACTGCTGCTTACCACACTGAACTAGTGGTAAGACAAATCTTGAGAGCCCAAGGAAATGACTCACCCAGATCTCACACTCAGCGCTCCTTCAGCCCCAGGTGACACCTGATTCATCAGCCAATACCTACTATTACTCACCTGGAACTAGGGAAGGTTTTCCTGTGGAGTTAATTGCTGCCATTTCTGTATACCACAAAAAAAGGACTGCTGTCAGTAAGCATCTATCCAAAGTGTCTTCAGATGGCCAATATGATAAGATGCATGCTCCAGAACATAAATGGCTCATAAGGCTGCTCTCATACCTTTTGAAAAGCATGAGCAGCTAGTCTAATAACTGAGTAAGAAGGACCCCATCTGCACTATACACAACCCTGTTTTTCGGGAACACTTCGAGTTTTGTTGTAGGGACAGTATTGTTTTAAACAGTTGTAGCTACCATTTTCCAAATAGACAAAGAAATATTTAAAGAATATATAAAGAAAATAAACCTGAAAAAGATCAAGCAATATAAATCTCCAACTGACTGTAAGATGAATGTCCATTTTCTCTAATACCAATGTAAATAAATATCAGAAGTGATGACATTGAAACACTCGTGCATGTACAAGCAGGAGAAATAAACAGTTTAAGACCAGAAATACAATCTGAGCAGCCAGCTTATCACTCAGTGAGCCAAAAACCAAATAGAAACTGTCATTTTAATAGATCACAGAATCATTCAATATGCTGAGTTGGAAGGGACTCACAGAGATCATCCAACTCCTGGCCCTGCACAGGACCATCCCCCAGAATCAGACCATGTGCCTGAGACCACTGTCTAAACGCTCCTTGAACTCTGTCAGGCTGTGACCGCTTCCCTGGGGAGCCTGTTCCAGTGTCTAAATACCCTCTGGGTGAGGAACCTTTTTCTAAAATCCAACCTAAACCTCCCCTGCCACAACTTCAGACTGTTAGCTTGGGTCCTGTGACTGGTCACTACAGAGATGATTCAATTTACCAGAGTTTGATTCATTAGTATGCTTCTGGTAAGAACTCTGCACATCTTCAGGAGAAGTATCGCATTGAAATTCAAGAGCTACGTTTTTAAAAAAAAAAAAAAAGGGTGATTTAAATAAGTGCTACTCTGCACTATTTATAGTCATCATCTGTGCAAGCCCCAGGCTCTGGGGGGGAGCATGAAGCACTACCAGCAAGCACACATATTCACTGCCTGGGAATGTCTCCAACTCCAGGCAGGAGCACTTGTTCTTTTCTTCAACTTCCACCTTTTCCTCCAGTGCCTAATTTTTAGATCTTTACTCTTTTATAGCTATTTAACAAAACAAAACAAAAAAAACCAAAAAAAACCCCAAAAACCAAAAACTGAAAAAATCCCCACCAAACCCAAGACAACAACAAACAAATCAAACAAAAACCCAACTGACAGCTCAGCCAGACAGCATCGCCATTCCTTCTGCGACCGCTCAACATGAACTCTGTACTGTTACAATATACAGGCTGCTATCAATCTGTCAAGACTTTATAAATACATGACAATGGTCCATCTTTCTAGAAAGGTTTCAAGAAATCAAGGAACATCATACAACTAGGAAGTGCACTTCACACCTCTTTTTTATGTGGATTTGTCCTGAAAGAAGAAGGCCTCGGTATTTTTTTTTCCAATAATTCAAAAGTGCAACACTTCAGTGAAGGATAAAAGACTGTCAAAGGTAGGTACATTCTGTACTCAACAGAAACCTCTGCGTTAACACCGAAGGGGTGATAACACATTGGTAAAATGAGACATATACTTTATATACAGCATTTCAAATGCTTAGCTGTTTTTCTCTTTTTTATTAAAGGCAGATGACATAACAGTTTTAACAGTAATTCCTCTCCATGGATAGAAGGTGTGTGGGAACAGCCTGCTTGAATTTATCAAGGGCAAATGGTATCTGACTAACCCCCCGATAGTCTCCTGTGATGAAATGACTGGTTTTGGGGAGGAGGGAAAAAGTATGACATCATATCCCCTGACTTTAGCATGGCCTATGACAACAGCCTCCCACTCCACCCTTCGAGTCAAACCAAGAAGATAAAGTCTGGGTAGGTGGAATACAAGGGGTGGGTAACTGGTTGGACCACCATGCTCAGAGGACGGCAATCAACGGCACAGAGTCCAGCTGTCAGTCAGTCAGCAGCAGCATCCCCCAGGGATCAACACTCAGGCCAGTATCATTTAATGTCTTTATTAAAAACCCAGGATATAATAAACTGGGGGACTGGTCAGTACAGAGAGGCGCCCTTCAGAGGGACCTTGGCAGGCTACAGAAGTAAACAGACAAGGATCTCATGAAGTCCAATAAAGGCACATGCAAAACTCTGCAGCTGAAATGGGTTACATCCATTCACTAGGATCGGCAGGGGCCAAATGGCCTGAAAGTCACTTTGCAGAAAAGGTCCCATTTATTTTTTGCATCCATTCTAGTTAAGTAACTACAAATGGTTGCATTACAGGTGTTTGGAACTGATGAGCAGCTCCTGAAGTACATGGCAAAGCCAGGAGCTATTGGCAAATAGGTTTAACTCCAGTTCTCCTGAACCTGGCCATATGAGAGAAAAGAAACACATGAGTCCCTATCAAGCAACAAGAAGAGGCTTTGGAAGAATAGCTATGTAAATTGTGTGACAATTTTTCTCCTCTTGTTCTGCTTTGCTTCTTCTGTAGACTCCAAAGATACTTTGCTCAGAGTCAGTACTCCCACCAGCAAGGACTGCTTCCTAAGAGAAAAGCTGTGGCTAATACATCAGTTTCAAACCACTTGAACAGCTGATGACAAAGAGTTACAGAAAAACAGGAGCTTGACTGAACAATGAAGAATTCAGGACCAATTTCTCTCCAGAGGGAAGGGTTTCTGGGCTCAAAACTAAAACGAGTGAACTGTATGAAAGACTACAGAAACCCTCAGATACTACACTCTCTCAAACATGGGCAAAAAATGAAGTCAGACAGTACTTGAGAATTATACCCCATCGAAAATGTGAAGAGACTGTACAATGCCAGGAAGAGAAATCAACACACACTTTTACAGAGATGGTATCACTAGGTTTGGTTTTTTCTTGGTTTGCTGGGGTATTTTTAAATTTTCATAGGAAGAACAAGAAAATAAACTAAAAAAACAATTGTCATAAGCGAATAAACCAAGAAATTTTGCACAGTTGACAAATTATGATACTATTCACATGACAGTGGCAATGCCAGTTACTGAAGAGCCCAGATAAATAACTTAAGATCAACTCCAGGCCATAATTCATTTCTCACTGATAAACAAATAACATCCTTGGATTCATCTAAAACATCATAAAAATCCAAGAAAATAATGACTAGATATGCCTGATAGATATTTATGGCACTTTTATAAAAGGACTGTGATAGTACTTCATTATAAAAAAATTATTTTTGCCCATCTTTTAGGTACTCTGACATAATGGTATCACTAACATAAGAACCTCACTGAAATTAAGATCTCCATAAGCCACAGTGAGTAAATCACACAGCCTAATAAGCTCATGTTACCTTCCCAGTACAATAATTATTTACATACATGCACACTTCTCCCTATCCTCCATGTATTTTCAGACGAAAGGGAGCCTGGTAATAGAGAAATGAGTTAAAAGCTGTAGGACTTCATAAAAGTTCAACAAATCATCTTTATCAGCATATGAAGGTCTTCGATGAAAAGCCCTACTGCTAGGTCATATTAGGTGTGATTTAAAGGAAAGGTTGATCACTTAAGTAGAATCTTTTTCAATACAAAAGCTCATTTTCAAGGCTACACACATGACCTTTCCCAAGTAACATTTCTTGAAAATAATCCTTAGAAAAAACAAATCCTTTGATAGACCACGCAAAATTAGAAGCAAAGAGTTAAAAGAAGAGACACACTTGAGACACAGTTCAAGGGAAATTTCTCCTTGTATTATCAACACCCAATCTATCCCCAACTCTTTTTGTTTGTTTGACCCTCAACTTTCCTCCCCCTGAAGGAAGGTACACATGCAAAACAAACTGGTTACACATGGAATCCTTTTTATATCTAGGCAGATATAAATACAAATACACACAAAAATATCAAGCAAATATTAAAATACACAAAAATACACACAAATATTTAAAACAGAACCTCCAGAGTCCTGAACTGAAGGACCATGACTGCGAGAATTATAAACTCCCAGCCAACCTGAACCTGTGGGGGACTTGCTTCTTCAGCTGGATCCCTTCAAGTTTATGGAGCCTGATGGGATTCATGCCAGGATACTCAAGGAGCTGCCTGATGTCACCGTGAGACCTCCCACAATGATTCTTCAACTGTCTTGGGAATCTAGAAAGGTGCCAGTTGACTGAAAGCTGGCAAAGGAAGCAGACACTGATCTCTTCTCTCTGTTGATCAGTGACAGGACCCAAGAGAATGGCCTGAAGTTGTGTCAGGAGAGGTTTAGGCTGGGTATTAGGAGGAGGTTCTTCACCTAGGTAGGTGGCTAGGCACTGGACAAACCAAGCCTGAGAGAGTTAAGAAATGTCTGGACAACACTTTCAGGCACATGGTGTGATATTCTTGGGCATATCCTGTGCAGGGCCACGAGTTGGACTTGGTGGGTGCCTTCCAACTCAGGATATTCTATGATTCTATGAAATATATCAGGGTCCTTAATTATGGTATGGTATGGAGACGATGAGGTAGAAGGGCAAAAACTGGGTTTCACCTCCTGTCCACAAGGTCAGGCTGCAGAGACTACAACTCCTTGAACTACTCTGTTGTTTTTCCAAGGTTTTTCTCACACTGCCCACAGCAAATCCCATTACATTAATGAGCAAAATCTATGTTAATGCACTACTTGGCTGGCAATTTTAAGTGCACAGACGTCACACAGTTAAAGACTGCATTTCCCTCAGCAACTGTTACTTAGTAACCCCCTGCACATAAATAGAATTTTACATCACTGCATATGTTTTGTGAAGGCTAAAATCCATGCCTCAATTCTATAGGCAGGCAGGAATTAAAGGAGTCATGTGGGCAACTGTAAAACAAAGTTGCACCAACTACTGTCAGCTGCTTCTCTAGGCAGAGAATATAACTGGAGAGAAACCTGTGTGTAAACAAGAAGCTATTTCCACTGCCCTTCTCTTGCTGGTATTTCATCATAAAAAAGGAGCAGGTAGACTTGGGCAGATTTCCTGGTATTATTCACATGCTGTGCAATGGAGACTTCAGACATAAGGACAACAGACCACGCAAAGCTCTTCACCTCCTCCCCTAGAGGTAGTATAACCCACAGGCTATGTAACTTCTGGGTAGAATTGGTACTGCCAGAGCCACAGCCAAAACAATACTAAAAAAAGCTGTGTGAATCAGATCCAGGACCGAACAAAACAGGTGGAGTATGATGGATAAAAAAAAAATCTTAAAATAAATGCAGATTAGAATCCATCAACTCTAAATACAAAAACTTAAATAGCTGTACTTTATTAACCTATATATTTGATTCTTTCCATATATAAGCTACTTGTGATTTGACTGACAGTCTAACTCAAGTAGTTTGAATCAACATGGGACTTCATAATCACTTTAGACCCAGAGATTGCCTTTTTAGCACTGAACAAAAGTGGTGGCCTGCTGGAAATACCTAGACATCTTTTTAATTCAATTCCCTACCATAGCAAATAACATATCATCATTAATCTGCTTAGGCCTACCCTTTGCCTCTAACACCCCACAGTTTTATCTTCTAAAATGATTTACTGTAATAAAAGTGGATTATCTTGACAGAAAGCAACGGACTGAGTTACATATAACTTCATATAACTTCATATTCATATGAAGAGGTTACAGGTAAACTATATTTGCAGTTATTAAACCAAGCAAATAAGTATAAGCATATAGATAAGCAAACACACTTAATTTGCAATTCTTTTAGCAAGTTTACAAGCCCTAAAGCCTAGCACTTCCCCTTAAGTACAGCATTCACATAATGATTTCTTACTTCTTCCTAACAATGAAAAACAGTTATTCTAAAACAGGATTTTAAAACTTTAGGAAACCAAAATATTCCTCCTCTCAAAATTCCTCCCCTCAGCTAATGTCCTCGTAAGAGATAACTCAACAAGAGTTCCTCCTTGCAAAATCCCAGAGAATCAATCCTTTGAAATATGGGTTCCTACTTAAAGCTTTGTTTCTGTCACCTTGATCTTAATAACATTGTAACAAGCAAGATATCCCAGCTCAGATCAGAAATCTTTACTCCAGGAAAGCATCAAGCAACTTTTTTCTTTTAAGAAAACAACATTAGGCTATGAACCATTTTGAGGCTTGAAACTAACAACATTACATCGTGACTAAGAGAAGTCCAGATGCTCAGAGTTGTCTCTGAAGTTCCCAATTTCTTAAAGCCACAAGACCCAGCTTGGCAGCGCAGCAGCAGAATTGAGAACTGAGCAGGAGACTCGGCCAAGTCTTACTCAGCGACTGGGACAATTAACTGGCCATCTGGCTCCTGCACAAAGACAGCAGCTCTGCACCTGTTCCACCAGCCCACGGTTTGCAGTCTAATTGGTTAAAGCAAGCCCATGGGGCAAAATCCAGAACAACCTGTCATCTGCTGAGACCAGATCTCAAAGCTGGGATGGAAGCCAAGGGCCCCTGCTCCTGGTGGAGCCAGCTCCCTCGGGGGCTACATTCAAGGCATGTTCAGAGGGTCTCTCCTGTTCTTACATACAGCAGCAGGAGACATAATCAGAAATTATCAAAGACACCCAATTTAGTTGATACAAAGTCTATGTGTTGAGCCCTACGGGCTTCCAAAATCCCATAAACCTTTTATTCTCCCATAATTAGGTGATTCAACAGCTGAAGTACAGTATTATATTATGACAGTATTAACTGCATTATGCTATGGCATTATGAACTCTGCAAAATCCCAGAGCAAAATCTGTTGCCTGGAAGATCTCAGCATCCCTTGTCAAAGGCAGAAATATCCCTTGCTCCACTCGTTATTCTTTGTACTTGAAGTCACTGGCCAGTCACCTGTACAATCTGTTGAGAAGGTATTAGAACCCAGAGCTCCCCATCCCAACTGAACACATCCAATGACAGGGATCTTGTGGCCTCCTTTCCCTCAGGCTCCATAAAACTTTCATTTTTATATCATTTTAGCAATCCTTATAAAGACTATATAGCACAGCATAATATAATAATAATAAAAAAATAAAAAAACAACAGATAAGATGCCACTGGAAAGGAAAAGAAGGCAACAGACAGAAAAGGTATATTGAAGAGATTCCTGAATGGAGTTCTATCCCTTCCCTTCCTGAGAAGACTTCAGGAAAGTAGAACACAAAACACTTAAGTCAAAACAAGAGGAAAAGGAGTAAAAGCTTAATTTTTATTAGGTATTTCACCTACTTTTTTCAAGATTTTTTTTTTTTTAATATTGCATTGTAGAAACAAAATACCAACATTAAAATTAATTTTTCAAGTAAATGAATCTGCAAGAATCCTAACGCTGAATGTTCAGGACACATTGTCAGCACCTACAAACAAATATGCTTCATTTAAGCCAATCTGAATGTAATAGATTACAGTGGTTCAGATTCTCTCAAATAAAATATATAACATAGGTCTTCTCCTAACACAGATTTGATTCTGATGGAAATCAGCACCACAACATAGAAGACCTCCTCTCAGCAAGTATCTATCAGCAAGTATCCTGCAGCACATGACAAGTTACTTATTTCAGCACAAATATATAACGTTATGCACAGCCTTGACCTAGAATCTCATCTCATGTGACCAAGCTCCAGAAGTAATGTCAATCATCCCAAACACACATCCCAAACAGTCTTCTGTGCAGTAGCGTACCAAAGACAAAACAGTTGTTACTTTGTGCAGTGGGTCTCACCTACTATGAGGTCTGAAGCCTCTTCTAAAACATGAAGATATCTTTATTTATACTAGTACTATATATTTGTTAAGTATATTAAAGATATTTAATTTTAAATCTATATATAGTAAGTATTGAAATATATTCAATGTATTTTATGATACATAAATATTTCTCAACTGTTACAGGCACTGACTTGACATTCTGAGTCTCACATGCACCAATCTTTCATCTTCCAAGTCTCAAAACCCCAGAATTGTCTGGAATTTCAGACAAGAGTTTAAAAGAAAAAAATAGTACTGATTACTCAGGCTTTATCGCTGCGCACCATGAGGCAAGTTTCATTGGCTTTAACCACACTGAGAAAACATTTAGTCTGTAGTTCACAGGGAAGATCAGAATGAATAGTCAGACTCCCCAGGGTGAAAGGCTACCAGTCCTGCCTTTTGAGACTAATACAACAAGCACATCTGCAGCCATACAGGGGCAGAAGCAGAGCATCAATACTTGAATATACACTTGCATTTATATAAAAATATTTTTTAAACCTACACTTGTACTTTTTTCAGTATGGACCTGTGCATGCTTACATAGACATGCATGAAAGAAACAGAAGTGGGATTTGAAGTTTTTGCACAGTTCCACTTCACACGGACAAATTCTAGCCACATTTCTCCCCAAGGAACACAGAAGTTCTTGCATTTGCTGCATAAAACAAATTCTTTAACTGGTAGAAGGTGAAAATACAAAAATCCAAAACAACTTCATGCCAAAACAGTATATAAGTGACAATGATAGTTGGTCATAAAAAACCCCAGAATATTACTTTGATTTTCAGCTTTCAAATCCTGACAATGGCACTATTGGTTTGCTTTGCAAAGCAAGGTACTGTGGTAGGCTGTGAAGGTTGTAGAAAGTCATATTATAACATGAAGAGAAAGAACTGGCTTGAAGAGAAAGTAATTTTTGCAGTGGATATGTGTTGTCAGGAAAGTGCAAATTTTCTCTATTTTCTTCTATGGTGTTCACACCTTCCTGATCAGACTGCCTGTTAGCTGGCCATCTCTTCATTGTTCCTGAGCACTGTTAGCAACTAAATATTATTTCTAAGACCTCAGAAAAATCAAAGCAATGCATTTTGACTGCATCAGAGGTGCTGGCAGAAAGTAGCATGCAGGAAGAAACTGGGTGAAAGAAATAGAAGGAAGATAAAGGAAGGAGCTAGACGGATAAGTTAGCTATGACCACAAAACCAAAACTAGAAAAACCCCAAATGATTCAGATTTCAACATCAGAGTCTCTATTTTTTTGAATCAAAATGCCTCCAATGTACTGGTATTTCCATAATTCATCTGAAAATGTCTGCACCATCAGTGAATCCATTCCTGAAGCTCTTATACTGAACAGGTATAACTGAGGACCCAAAAATGGCGATGTTTTGATAAGTGCCTATTTGAAGATATATCTCATTGGTAAAAGACTTGCTAAGATTTCTGGCTCTTGTGTCTTTTCAATGTTTTTTGAGCTGCCTAGAGTTCTGAGCAAGCTGAGTGCCCTCAGGCCTCCCTAAAATCAGCTTTCAATTCTAAGTCCCGCCAGACCAGCCTGACCATCACTCTGTGGCACTGTGACAAAAATGCAAGATTTCCATTATTGCCTCCTCTTGATTGCAACTGATGCTCAGAAGTCCCCCAAATGCTCCGAGGTAACTGGTATCTATCTTGTGGCTTTCAGCTCTATGCAAATTTTGCTATCTTTATGGCCACATCCACTGGATGCTGTGCTGAAAGATCAGATTGTTTTTAAGAGTGAACCTTATCTCAGCAATCAAGAGTAACATCATATTATTCTGCTTAAAAGTTTTTTTTTTTCCTTTTACAAAAACCTTTTTTTCTCCCCCAGCAAATGCTACCAGAGTATTTCCATCAACTTAAAGCAGACGGCCTGAAAAAGTTAAATAAAAAGGAAAAGCATTCCATGACATTTCTGCTCAAAGTGGAAAAATCAATTTCTGAACTGTAGCTGCAGACAAGTTAAATTTATTCACTGTACAAATAGTTCCAATTACTCAAGAAATTTAACTTCTGACGTGCAAAAAGAAGTTACTGTCAGCAATACTTTGCATGGGAAAGCCCTACAACTTTTTCCTTCTGATGTCCATTACACACTTACTGAATTTACAATTGAGAGCAAAATTCAACTCAGCTTAATGTAGAAACCCTCTTTTCTCACGACAGAATATTTAGCATCAGATGTGAGCAGTGTTTTGACTCTGTACTGGTGCATAGTGTAAAACCATGTGTTACAACTACCCCATCTGCATGGTCAGTTACACTATCAGAAATACAACTGTGGGAAACTGAGAATTAAAATAAAACATGGTGCCAGAACTCTTCCTTATAGCTACTGCCCAGGAGCATCAAACACAACAGAGTTAGCACTAGGAAGAAGAAGATGAGAACAAACTTTAAAACGCACTTTTTTACAGGGTTTAATGCTTTAGTAAGTGCTATGGGGCAGGTTTGCCAGTTGCTGTCTCAGACACTGGAGATTCTCCTGTGGTTTGACACCAGATACCCAAAGGTAAAGCTTGGGCATTTCTCTAAAAGGGCAAATACATTTCACCACAACTTATTTTACAGATATAACTGCATTTTAAGGTAGCACATTACTGCAGAAGATTTTTTAAGCTCTTCTCAAATATAACCAAGGTCAAAGTAACAGAGTAGAATTTTCATCTCACGCAGTTTCAGAGCAGGTGGTACAACATTACTGCCGCACCCAGATCACGACCGCCACAACAGTAAAAGCACAAAAGGTTATGTGAGGAAGGAAGATATTGCTCCCTTTCAGGATCGCCGTGTCACTTACTGCTTCCTCAAAATTATAAATACGAACAACTTTCCCTTCGTTTTTATGACATGAAGGTGCCAAAACACTGAACAACATGTTCTCAGGCTGAAGTATGGGCTGATTTACTAGAAAAGTCATCTCAGCAGCTAGAACAGTTCACAGAGAGTTCACAAAGAATGCCTACTGCATTACACCCCTGTTCTTCCAGCTCCTTGCTAATTTAAGTGGCACTGGCATTAAACTCATTTGACAGGACATTTATCTAGTTCTGCATCAAAGCTAACAAGGAGGGAACTGCAGAAAACTACCACAAAAACATGGCATCTAAAGCACAAGACCTTAAAAAGCACAGAGTGCACTTCCCTCATTTAGTGAGTTCTGCAGGCTGAGGGTGGGAGAACAAAGCCTAAGACCCTACCTCCTCCCCAGCCACAGCGACTGCACCTCTTCCTCTTACACCCATGCACGCTTTACCAGCTCAAGACCCAAATCAAGAAGCACCAGTACTTAGCCACTGTGTGCACAACAGAAAAACATACTTGCAATTTATTTTATGAGACCATTGCCTACACGTTTACTCATTTTTTCACTGGAACACAGATCTAGTCATATATTGCCATGGTTATAAAATTCAGGCAACTCCTTAAACATTAGCAGTGGGCACTGCAGCAGGACCAGAACTTGCTCCTCACTTGCATCAGCCTTGCCGCTCACCTGTAACTTTTCCACCCATTCCTTGCACAGCAGAACACTGTACCTTCAGCAGCCTTCACATGCAACAAAGGGAAACATGGAAGTGTAGGAGTATCAGCTTCAATTCAGGGACGATTTATGTTCCACACAAAATTACGACGAGCTTGCCATATTTTAGACATGAGAAAGATTAACTACTGCAGCTACAATTGACTATACTAATTTCAGCACCCTAGGAGTTTAATGAACAGTCAAGTATTAAAACACATTACTTTGATTTAGACATGTAAGTTGTTCCTTTTAACTTCATAGTAAAGCTATTTGCCCATTGAAACATTAACACAGACTTCTGATACCGTACCGAATGCTGGTGTTAAGGTTAATTTTTGAGGACAGATGTCATAGCTACTTCATGCTTGGCATTCTCAGAGGTTTCAAACAGTACAGTCATTTCTGTATTGCTGTGGTATCATCTCACCAGCAGAAGCACATTAGTGCCTGAAGGCTCCACTCAAGGTCTCCAAGCACTACTATTAATACAGAATGACACTGCATCTGTCCCAACAAACCATCCAGTTAGACAGCACGAAGGTTAAGAATGAAATAGGAAGACAGAGCCAGCACATGAGGATTTGCTCAAGGGCAAAGCTAGGTTGGTGGTAGAAATTGAGGAAAACAGGCATCTATCAAATTCAACTGGTATTGCTTAACCTGACTGCCCAGAACTTCCCTTCACATCCTTAAAGAAGATTTGCCTCTTCCAAAAGCAGCACTTCCTTGTACCAGGCACCAACTTAACCAGACACCAGTTGGTCATAAGGATTCTACAGTGCATATGTAACTTGTAAAACTGGTTGGTGAAAATCTCATCAAATCTCTCACAGAAAGCACTGGCGCTATCAACATTTTGAAGTTTTTTTCTTTTTTTCACTTGCCATCAGAAAAGATCAAGGGGGAGTGGTTTAATCAATACATCAAATTGCAAATACACCATAATAGTTCCTGCACTCTTTATTGCTTTACAGAAAAAGGTAAAACTCTGAGAAAAAAAAATTACACTGGAAAATAGAAACAGTGCAATACAACTTTGCTAGGGGAAAAAAAAAAAGTGAAAAGGCTTCATGATTAATTTTGTATGGTAATACGACTATTCTTTTTGTTTGTTTACTTTTTACAGAAAAGCATACCCCGAACTTCAAAATCCATACAATCTGTATGTCATGTATCTCTCAAACTGCATGTACGAAAAAAATAATAAACTTTTATCTTTTGAAAATAACATTTCAGAGCAATTAACTAAGCAAGTAAAAAATATTTCATCTGTTGGTTTTTTCCTTTTTTGATAACTTATGATGCATACCAAGAGGAAGCACCTGGCAAAAACCACACACACAGCTCAGGTCTGTAAGCAGCCTAAGCCATGAGAGGTAGTGAAAGCTTTTATGCTTGCAGATCATTGAGCATATATGAGGTGAACAGTACAACTACCATCATGTGCCATGTTAAGAATTTCAACTCCCTCTCACCAGGAAGAGACAGAAAATTTCCTGCCAGTGTTACCGGACTGCAGCCTTAGTCAGGGTGCAGATTTTGGAACATTAGCAAGGCAATGGGGGGGGAAAAAGAGGAGAGAAAATAGAATCTCCTCTAAAGCAGCACAGAACCCATCTGATTTACTGATACGTGCTTACTGAAGCAATTTAGCTTGAACTAGTTATGCTGAGCTCTCCTCAAATGTCACAGTATCCCACAGGGTAGGAGAAGAGAGATCCAGCAGGCAGGAATTGCGCAGCAAGATTGATTTATTTTACAACTCTTTTATAGCCTTTTTTCTTCATAGTCTAATTGGTCAAAGGATCAGCCACCCCTTGGGGTGATTGGCTAAAATCCTAAAACATCCATTGTCAAAATATTTTTCTACTGGACTATAAACAAAGGTTTGCAAGGTCGCAGGTGTTCATAGTTTATAGAACTCTACTAATATCTTCCGTGAGAGAGAAAAGTATCTCACGGGACTGGAAAGAAGCAAGAAAAATTCTTGCTAGCAGCATATTTGTATCCACACTCAAACACTGAGTACCAGTCACTTTATTCAAGTTCTCAAATCGACCACCTCAAAACACATTATAGAATCTAGGTACATAACACAGGGCAATTAAAGGTAAGATTTTTCGTAAGTTCGCTATCCAGCAAGACTTGGTCATTATTAACAGATTATTCTTAGTTCAAATAAAACATTAAATTGCAGACTAAAGACCTTATCAGCACTATGTCTGTTTTCAGTTTTTGCCTGCAATTACATTTCCCAAGGTTTTTCAGACCTAGGTACCAGAAGTGGCAGTTGGGTTTGATTCCTTGGTGTTTATTTACAGCACACCCCAATTACACAAAGGACATGAACTAGGTAGATAATCCAGCATTTCCAATAATCTAACACATCCCAGGCCTGGATAAATTTCTTGAGCAATCCCTTGACATGGCAGTGCAGTGGGTTTTGATCTTTCATATAGGTCACAAGTTTTGTTTCCAGCTCCCCACTGTACTATGTGACCATGGAAACCAGGCTACTTGGACTAGGTGCATTTGGTAGTTGCTGTGGAGTAAGTGGGACAATGCTGGAAACCTTCCTTCCAAACCCCTCTTCCTGAACAATCAATGAAATTAAGGGCCAGTTTTCACAGGTAGCAAGAAAGTTCGAAGATTTTGGGATGGTAATAATGTGCTGTGCAGAATTCTCTAATGAGGAGTAGCAGAGAACTGGGCTGTTGTAACACAGGCAGCTTTAGTCACTGCAAAAGAGATTGTGGCACTTTGTGGCATAATGATGACAAATTATCACAGACAACTAAAACTGAACAAAAACCAGAAAAATCTTCAGTGTCTACTCATCTACATTTAGGTCTATGAAAAGTTAAAGAAACTCATGGCAAGAAACTCTGCACAGCCCATTCTTTTTGTTATTGTTGTTCTTAGATTTATTTATGTCAAGTTCAAACCCAAGTATTAACGCAAAGAAGAAAGTAAACAAAATAAATACTTAGAACATCTACTAATGCATTAGGTAGATGCAGAGTCTAGTATCAATCAAAGTAAAAAGAAAAGAAAATGCTGGGTTCATTGAGCAATTTTTTTGTATCTTAAGAAACTCTAAAAAATGCAGATCCATTAAACATACAAGAAAGATATCCCACAGAAATGAGGTGGTGTATGTTACTGCTGTGAGTAAAACAGAAGGGTTTTGTAAACACTCCTCCATATTATTCAGGTCAAACAGATCAATTATTTTTCAAAGCATTCACTTAATTTCACAGTATCTCATTATTTATTAAATAATCACTGTAGCTTGCCATATTTATATATCAAGAGGAGAACAATATTTTGAAAGAAGTGTCACAGCATGGGAAGCCATCTTAATGTCTTTTGCGAATTTCCTAATTTGAAAGCTTCTTAGCATCATCCTAGACGTTTCATAAAGTAATTGCTTTCCAGAAGTCCATTTCTAATTTTGTAATTCAAATACACAAATTTCCTAAATGTAAAGTGAAGCTAGATGTCAACTCAAAAAACCACCAAACAAACCTCACAGTAATCGCTGGATTAAAGGACATTTACTGGACAATCAAGAATTGTGATTGCTGCAGTTGGCAACAGTCTCTTTAATGTCACTACACATAAAACAGGTCTGAGGAGAAATGGTCTGCCAGTGCAGGAGCACTACAGTGGCTGCAAATCTGACCTCAAAGGTTCAAAGAAGCTGCCTAAAATTATGTTTTTCTTTGGTCCTAAAGTTTTAGGAAAGGACTTAAGAGTAAACAGGCTGGAGAGTGAAAGTAATGAAGTTGAGGAAGACCCTTGATGAGATGTTCTCCTCTTTCATTTCAGTTCTATTACTATGAGTGAGGAGAGGCAGTTCAGCATTTCCACTGTAGTCTCTGTAGGCCTTCAGCAGGTCTCCCACAGCACACTAGAAGGTCAGTGGGAAAACACTTCTAATCTACAGCAATATTGAACAACAACAGAAAAACTTACTCTGACTTCAAAAAAAGAAGAAAAAACCAAAGCACACTGTGACATTTGGTTAATGCAACCACGAAGAAATTTAATGCTGCCTGAAAGAACTGAATCAAGAATGACTAACTATAGGGAATCCATAGTACTGCCTTAACCATACATTTCCTGATTTTAAATCTGTGGCCTTGTAATTTCTTGTGGCATGACTGCTGTTTTAGATAAAGGGATATTATGCACATTTCTGTGCATAAAGGGAGATTTTGATCAAGCACTACCAACTTGGAAGTTTAGGGGTTTGGTGTTTTGGTTTTTTGACTCTCTAGGAGGATGAGTGAAGGACAGAAGATATTACTACAGTAGTAAGTTCCTGCTTCACAAAACAGTTTTGGTAAATGAACTTTATTTTGACTGCAGAATCAAGTATTCTCCATGAACTAATTAGGAAAAAGAAGGAATTTTAAAGAATTGCAGCAATCCGTTTCTCTGTTGATCTGTCCTGTACAACTGCAGTCTCATGGTCACCTGACTCTTGCTCACCACCACAGAATTTGCACCTCTTGCACAGGCTGTTACAATTTGAAGAATTTTTAGCTTTTTGAAGCCAGATGTGCCCCACAACTCACCCTCCTGCCATCCAGATGCATCAAACACATGTGATCCCACAGCAGGAAAGAAGATACAATGTGTTTTTCTAACCAAATTTTATCCTCAAAGACCAAAGCAGGGGGTATTTGGCGCACTACAGTCCATCAAGCTTTGTAAACTTAATGTATCACACCTGCTGGATCTCACATGCTTACTCAGAAAGAATCAAAATATTTGGCTAAATGCATCTGTTTGGTGCATTTGACTTTGCTGCACAACAGAGTTTTCAAAAGGGCATGTCTGCAAGACCAGTCACCACAAGACAACTTGGGATTCATACTATTGTTTGTACTCAAACTGCAACTTTGGGCCACAAAAGCGTTTTGCAAAATACTGCAGCAACCCAAACCAAAACCATATGTAGCCAGCTGTCCTCTCTTCGTGCTGCTTTCTCCCTATTCCTTCCAGTGTGCTTATGTATTTTCCTAAAGGAGATGGCAAGGAACTAAACAACTGTGTGAGTTCTAGTTTGTATACTTTTTGGGGATAGCTGCTTATCTGCCACAGCAAAGCAAAATACCCACATTCCTCCAGAAAAAGTACAGAACTATCTGTTTATATCATATGTCCAATGCAAAGGGCAATAGCTTTATACAGTGTGGGCTTAGACTGTAAACTGTTATTTTTGGATGAGGATGTGTGGAGGGAAGATAGCAATAGCTAGCAACAAGCAGTGGGGTTTTTTTAAATATAAATATATATATAGAAAGATGTCCTGTTTTAAGATGTGTGAAACCTCTTCCGGTACTACACAGAAAAACAAATAAACAAGATATTATCACAAGGCAAACAGAACACCACATTATGTGTAGAAAACACAACAGTGTCAGCAGATGCTTAGGAATCAAATAGTAACTTTTAATGAACATGTTGACAGTTTTCTTTTTTTTTTTTTTTCCTCTTAGGGAGGAGATTTTTAAAGCTGTGTATCTCCTTGGACTGACAGTCTTGTCCTCTAAAATCCTCTTATTTTACCTATTTTTACATTGTTTTTTTCTTACGGATAAAGCCAACGATTGCCCAAATGAAAAACTGTCAACACACAGAACATAACTCTGCTCACTGACTCTTAAAAAACTTCTACAATATCATGCTTCTAAGTCTCTTTCATTCATTTCCACCGTGACTGAGAATCTTATCAGCTGTGGATCTGACTTCAAATCTCTCATTAAATCCAGCACAACAAAATCTTCATTTGGCCACATCTCATAGGACACTCCTTAAAACATGGTCATTTTACAGTATCAACTACAAAACAGTAATGATAACAGTGATCTGGTAAACAACTACTGTCCTAAAAATCCCCTGTATTTCACAGAATACATATTTCCCAAGTGGCCCTCTATCTTCAGTTTTCTACACTCACCTTGGCTGACTTCTCAGTGCTATGCTCTCGTTTTCCTACATGGTTCCCCATGATGGATCACCAAAACTTTAAATTCTGAAAATATAAAAACAAAACAACATTTTTGAAACCAATACCTTTGTACAGAAATATAAATTAACTTTTAATCTGATACATAGGAAAGAAATTGTTCGCATACAGTAAGAATTTCTACAATCCAAGGTAACATCTGTGAAAGATCCTAAGGAAAAACCCATGCTTATCTGGTCTATTTTGCAAGTTTAAGCAGTATCAGAAAGCTTTCCTACTTCTGTTAAAAAAAAAAACCAAAAATCAACATGTAAAAGGGAAGGAAATGTTCTTTTTGAAATTTCGACATGAAACAAAACCAGATTAGAAATTAGGTAGAAGCCCTGTCTTTCGATATTATGTTTATGATAAACAGTGTAGTATGCATCAAATAACTTACAACTACAAACTTCCATACAAGCTCAAGTAAGTTCTTCTGAATTCACATTTACCATTATATAAACAGCAATTAGTGAAAAAAGCACCACACTTAAACTGCTAACAATTTGCTGGGGAGGTTAGAATATGTGAGTTGTTTACAGCTCCCACTTTCGTGATGAGCCCACAAGAAAGTAATGCCAACTCTTTCTTTGTATTTTCTGGCTCATCCTGTTGTATCTCAGCTCTAACAGAGCTTATGTAGGTTAAACCACAACACTCAAATTTCAGCTTTTAGAGCACACTTGCGGTTGTGCTACATATTCTCACAGAAGCACATGTTTGTACAGGATCTTACACACAGCTGCTGCCTTCAGCTGATTTGAATGCAGTGCATCATAGCATTTGAAGTCATGAAACATTAAATTACATGCATGAAGTAAAACAATAGGCTATATACACTCATATATTGTTATAACCTGAGCTACATGCACTGATTTGTGTACAAAAGGATTCTAAAGACAGAAACTGTGCTTTTGACAAAGTACACATGTTTGTGATGGACAGTCATAAGTAATCAATCTTATTTTGTATCTCTACTTCAACTTTTGGAGAGACTGATAGATTTATTTACACACACACTTCACCACTCCACCCAACACCCCAGTGATAAATTTCAAATTTTGAGGGTCTACAGTGCTCATTTGACAATTCACTGAACTCAATTTGCTCTAAAATCTAAGTGCCAAGCCAATTAAATAGTTCCTCATAAAAATCCATTTCTAAGATATCACACAATAAAAACTAAAAAACCATCCAAACTCAGTGAATACTCATGATAGAATTTATTGGTAAATTGGAAACATTTTTTTTTGAACAGCACTATCTATTGCCTACAAGATGAAAAAAAAAACCAAACAACCCTATCCTTTCAAATTGTGAGATCAGTACAACCAACCCACATATTTTTTGTGGTTCTGAAAATTTTCAAGGAAAAATACAAACAAATTCATATACACTGAGTTTCAGAGCTGAACTTCCTCAAACTGGTCGTTGCTCTACAAATTGTGAGGAGCAGCTCACCCCTCATCACTTACTTCCCAACATAAGGAAAGCAAAATGGAATACAAAACTGTTGAGAGATGTCTACAGCAGAATAAAAAGGCAAATGTTCTATGTGTTATTCTTCCACTCATTTATCAAAAAATTAACAATCAAATCTGACCTATAACACACATGTATCTAAGTACACAGATGATGAAGCCAACATAACACTTGCAAATCAGATCTGTGATCCTGTCCCCCTTAGTCTCCCTCATGTCTTTGGAGTAACGCTCCAGGAACAATTACCTTGTATCCATAAAACATTCACAACTGGATTTTATCTTTTTTTCATGCATAAATGAATGCAGATGCTTAAACTGAGGAGAAGTTAGCTACAGGTAACTGCTATTAATTCCTCACATAGCAATAAAACTACTTTTCAGCCAAAGGGACAAAAGCAACCAGGCACTAGCAAGGTATCCCAAATGTTACAAATCTTTTCATGCTACCTATTAAACAGAGAATTTAAGTAATGCTTTGGCAAAGAAAGGCTTCTAAGAATCTGACATGAATTATGAAAGAAATTGTATAGTGCCAACTGTTCTGTAGATATCTGATGAGGAAGTAAAACCTTACATACATGCAAGCCTATAAACATTTAAACATTTACAGCAACAAAGACTTAATTTTTCATTTCAGCCTCAAGCTGAAATCTGCCTTACTTGACTAAAAACTGAGCACACAGGTCATTTACACCTCAGGATGAAAGTACACCCTGCAGCACTAAGAATTAAACACTGACTTTGGTTCTTACTGTCCTGAGGGAGACCATACTGCATAGTTTCTACCTACGCCAATTTTTATGCAATGAGTTGAGTCACTGTCTTCAATGGGATTACTCAGTTTACCACCTTTGTAGGAACTTGCAGCCAACTATTCCAAACATCTTATCTAGAAAAAGATTCATATTTTCTTTTTAGTCACCTTCCTAACGTACAGGTTGCCAGACTAAGCAGCTCTGTATGAAGTGAAGAAACAGCTTCTTACACTTCCCAACAATGTCCATCAGCTGATCAACACTCTCCTTTGCAGAGAAATCCATGAATGATTTAGCACTGATGAACAGCCACAACAACAGTCATGGTGCTCCAAGCAATGGAGAAACAAACAAACAGAGGTACTCTGGAAATGCAGCACCTTCTTTGAATCTAACATGAATCACATCTAACAATAAGCTGCCAAGACAGGCCCGCATATGAGATCAAGCTTATGACCATAACAGCATTTGCCAAAAACCTTCCTGGTGAAACTCTTCAAGTTTCGTGAATCCTGTGAGATGACAGATTTTGCACATGAGCGTGAGTCACAAAATGAGAGAGGACACTGCACCCCTGCAGTGAATGGAGTTACATCAACAGGTCCCCTATAAAACTCCCCATCCAGAGTTGCTGGTTTCATATTAAAACCATCTGAGAGGCTCAGAAAATAACAGGCCACATGAGTAAACTATTTAACAGGACTAAAAGTTGAAAACACTTCTCCTATCTAAAAACTCTTTAGGTGAAGTGAGTGAATTGGGGCAGGAAGTTGTGAACCACCACTGCAGGTGCCACTAGCAGAGTCATCCAGCTGCCTCAGCACTATGCCACAACCACCTACTGAGCTGAATCAGCTCTGCTGCCATGACCTGGCACTTCCCAATCCACGACTGATACAGCAATAACTCCACCTATGCCAGCTGCTTTAAGTAATTCCGAAAACAGCCAAGGGATTTTGCCTGGGGAAGTGAAATAAAGTGTCTCCTCCCATCAACTCACCTTCTTACGGAGTTAGTCTACCAGGTAACCTGATGGAAGCCTAGACCAAGCAGCTCTCCCACTTTCTTCACAATAGGAACCCGAATTCCAACTAGCAACCACTACAGAATTGCCAGTGCCTTACCCAAGACAGAAACTTCTACTTCCGAAACTAAAAATAAAAAAAGGCGATGGAAAAACTCTGTCCTACACAACACATACCTATAAAAATACACTTATGTTGGGATCATGTAATTTATCTTCATCTGAATAGTTGATTAAAAATAGCAGTTTAGAAACATACATCATTGTAGCACTTTTTTAGCCCATTCTAGTCTACCTGTCGATATTTGTAGCTAAACAAGTGGTTCTAATCATCTTCCCATACACACCCACTGGCCTATAAAGACCTTTATGATTTAGAATTTTCACTGAAAACACTTCTCCAAACCTTCTGAATATACCAAGAAATTCAATGGCATCACTTTCTGCAGGTTATGCAGTTTTAACTGCAAAATAGCATTTTCTTACTCATGGGAGCTTGAAAAAAGTTTATCCATGTAGTCACCAGATTTTAAATAAGTGATACTATATTTCAGCAGCCAAAACAGTCTGTAAACCAATCCACAAAGAGCACTTTTATTGAACATTAATGGTTACTTCAAAGCATAAACTACTGAATATGTATCATAGGATGCTGAAAATGGATTGCTAAATATGATCTTACCTCTTCCCACACATTAATTATGACTCAACAGAACAACACGTAATAATAAAGGTATGCAAGGACTTACATATTTACAAGTATCAGAACATAATTACTACCTTGTCTAGGAATATGCATTCATCACAGACTGATGTTGTGGAGTAATAGTGCGGAGCTACAAGTGCTCCTAGCCTTACTCACACATGGGAAGGGTAACCACAGAATATAAAGATATTTGAGGAATTCACGTAAAACTTCCTGCTAAATCCATAACTATAATATAAAAGATGACATTTTAATACTATACACAGATCTTATTAGAAATAAAAAGTGTAATTCCTTTTAAGAAATGTGCAAATTCTCTCTAATTTTGGTAGCCCCCTAATGTAAACTCTTAATTACAAACACCCAAGTTTTTGTGGGTTGTTTTGGGGTTTTTTTTGGTTGGTGGCTTATGTTTCTTTGTGTGTGTGTGGTTGGTTGGTTGGGTTTTTGTTTGTTTTTGGTAGTGTCAGGTCCTGGTTCCACAGCTTCCTGCGAAGCAAGCTCACACATCACACAGCACTGGCTGCCAGCTAGATGGAAATCTTTGAGTGGTTTTTTTAGGCTCTCAGTGTGATACGCATCTTTGCAAGGAAGCCTTTCACTTCATCTTCTTTCCAAACAAGACTGAGACACTGGGCACGCCTCATCTGTTTCTTCAGAATTCCCTCATCATGGTAACCTAATATCCCAACTCACCAAGAAAGAAAACCTCCAGCAGGCACAAATGAGTGACCTGTAGCTAAATCCATCAGCCACCACAGTCACATGCTTCATAGGCAGATGTGAGCAACCATGTAACAAAAGTAACCTGCCTCATGGACAAACTGCTCCCCAGGAATTCCACCCTCTTAATTCGACTGTTAAATTATTTCATAAAATATAGTGCCTTATATCCCTTACGAGTTTGTTATTTAACGCAGATTTAATTTCTCATTATTGTGAAAGCGTGCAATACTTCCTAAATCAAACTTTATTTCACTTTGACTTCCACAATTATATTTCTCCGAGGAATTCTTCTGAAAGAAAAACACATTATTCCAGACATAGTTCCACCATGAATTATTAAAGCCAAGATTTCAGTGGCAGGCATGACCTATAAATCAGAGAAATCAAAAGGAGTTTAGTACTTACAGATGCATTTGACTTGTACAGTGCCTTGCATATCACAGTCCTGGCCTATCTAGATATTACAGTAATTTCCCTGTTTATAGATAACTGCACGCATCTTAGCAAGGACCCTAGGCCACTGAAAATCTCCCCTTTGAGAGCTGAGCCAAGTACTGCAACACAATTTACCTGAGAAAGTACTCCCCAGTGCTAGCACAGCTGCTCAGTAATTTACATGCACTTCATATATCATTGCAAAGGACACCAAAATTACTTAATTTTCTCTAAAATTTTCTGCAACACTACAGCACATGAGAAAGGCTACAACAGTGAGAGAGAATATATTCTGTGAAAAAACGTTGTTGCAAACTATTTCCTAAAATTGGCATGGGGTAAACAGCACCCAAGGTTCAAGATGTTACCTGACTGCTTTGATTACCATTTTCTTATATTGCCAACAAGAAGGGTATTGCACATTATTTTTTGTAAAAGCATGTGATTTCCAGGAATCTCACCTCAGCACAGCTGAGTATAGTCCAAAC
The DNA here is from genome assembly GCF_009650955.1 of Corvus moneduloides. Taxonomy (NCBI): domain Eukaryota; kingdom Metazoa; phylum Chordata; class Aves; order Passeriformes; family Corvidae; genus Corvus; species Corvus moneduloides. Next base: position 102,170,825 of record NC_045476.1, on the reverse strand, counting down.
TTGATTCTAGACAACCGTGAAATCACAATGAAATTGCTAAGCCACATATATTTATTTTTTGTAGCATAGGCTTCTCTAGCTTTTCTCTCCTTTCTTCCGTCAACGCACTCCGCTCTCCTTGCTAGAACACCACCAGCCCCGTCCCACCCATTAAGAAAAAAAAAGATACAATTTTAAAATAAATTTCTTAACAAGGCTTTCCTGCTTCCCAAATGGAAAAAGGCTCCCCTAAGGTCATGTAGCACTTGCTGGGATCTCTACTGCCTTACGCAAACAGAAACCATTGATGGCAGTAATCATTTGGCATTAGCCACAAGTTTACTGTTTGTCTTAAAACATCAAGATCAGCGGAGCCCTGTGAACTCTACGCCAATCCACCTGCAGGGTTATAAGGAAATTTCCCTAATCACCTCCAGTGCATCTGAGGAGGGAGCCAGGTGGGACCCCAAAGGCCTGGGGCAAGGTACAGATGCACCCAGCACGTCCAAGCTCCATCCCTTCTGCTTGCTGCACTTCTACCACTGCACCTACAACTGGATCTTGACTAAACATGGATTTCCTTAAAGTCCTCTATGACTTTGCTGAGATACTTGTGACTCTCAGGTGTTCCCAGTCTAGGGAACAGGGAGGGCCACACATACCCCTCCCTTGAATGTATATATCAAAAGGAAAATGGTGCTCTCCTACAAAATTAAGACTAATTTGTCTATTTTTATCTCAGTCACCAATATCAACAGGTTCATTTAATTTGCTACATACTGTCTTTTATGCAGAACACCACAACAAAATAGGCTGGGAGTTATTTATTTTTTTCATATAGGTTTAGGTCTGCGTGGCACACAAAACTTTGGAGCAAGGACCAATTTTTCCCAGCTCTCCAAAAAGGATCACACACAATCATCACTTATTTTTTTCAGCACCTGTATGCTCCAGAGACAAAATAATTTGATACTACAGTAAAATAAATTATCTAATGAAAAAAAACAAAAAAAAGGGACTGAGAAAGATATAAAGTTTAAGAACAAAGACGTATCATAGCCTCATTCTAGGTATCTGTAGATCTAGATATGCAGTAGACTCCCAAGACCAGTGCTTTCCACCACTTTTAACCAGTAGGGATATACTTCCACAGCTGTGAACTTCAACTTTCTGCCTCAATGAGTTAACAACTAAAAGTTAGAAATTTTTCTTAAATTCTTAAGTAGTTTTGAAAAATATGAAACACCACACAAGAATATATAACCCAAGAGCAGTATTAACCGGGAAAATGAAAAAAGAACAAAATTCAAATTCAAATCATAGAGAATTTCAGGCCAAAGTAATAATCTTAACAGTACCAGAGGGCAAAAAAAATCAGCTGAGAAATGATACAGACAATTATAATTGTTTGTTACTTGAAGACATTCAGTTTCTGAGATTAAGGTATTCTGAAAACAGACAAGACCTACTACCTATTTTTACATAAAAATGTAAAAATGCCAAGAGAATAAAACCAAGATATATTCGATAACTCACTTTTTTCCCCCCGCTCTCTGCTTAGAAAAACAAGCCCTCTCCAAATGGTGAGTGGTATTTTCTCCCTTTCAAAGTGAAGTAGGTCACCTCAGCTTCCCAGAGAACACAGGCACTTTGATGATTTGTATTTCATTAACGCTTTGTAGAGACTGATGACAAAATGCACACCTGCAGTTCTAAACACACATGAATTAAAGGCACTGTATGCCCGCTCTTCTCATATTCAACAGACCAACAGATGGGACAAGGAGATGATTCACCCTCTTCAGACAGCATTAACTGTGCTGTGAGATAACACTGAATCACTATATCCTTCTCAATTAAAAAAAAAAAAAAAAAAAGTATATCTCTCTCCCCGATCTTTGTCTCTCTCTCTTCTGACTTCATATATGTTATCTATACTGCAAACATATCAACCAACAGATGGATTTCCCGAAGATTCTCCTCTGTAACATTTGGCATATTGCTATTGCAAAAGGGTCTGACTTTCACCACACTCTGAGTTGACTCCCTTTGGCCCAATCTACTTCTCTACAGCCATGTCCCTCCCCTCCTTCCCATAAACACACTGCCAAAGAAGCACAAAACCCAATGTTTCTTTTCTGACACAGAAAAATGCATCCTTCACTATATGTTTGTATTTCTGTCCTCTTGTGCATTGTGTTTCTCACTTCTTTTGCCTAACCTTATTGTCTGAGCGTTCATACATGAAATTATGCTCTTAGAGTACTTTTTAAAGTAATTTGATGAAGACTCAATCTTCAGTATTTTAATTTGTAAGTGTGCTGAAGACATGCAAGAATGTTCAAAGTTCATGTGGCAGCCTCCTAACAGCTTAACATTATCCACAGTCCATTAACACAAACACGACAGTTCTCGAGTCAGAACTTGTTTGCTATTCAAGTTCCAAGTGACACCTCATGAGGCTGAAGTAAAGATTTGAAAACTCCTCCAAAATCGGTAAATTAAGTGTAAGAACAAAGTAACTTAGAAAGCTGTAGAGGAGCAATTTTTCTGGCCTCAGAAATTCCTATCTGGAAACGCAGATACTATGATCCCAGTTTGGGATTTTCTCTGGTGATGATACACAGATTTGCTTTCCCTTCTGAGGAGAGAAAGCAAAATAAATTTTTTGCTAAGGATAATTGTATAGCTGAGAAATAAATAAATCAATTTATCTTCTCTTCAAATGGAAAATCCAGATGTTTTGGCTTTAATTGTTTAGGTCAGAGGCTCAGCAGGTTACAGTCACTCAGCTGTGAGTTGTTGCACTTGGAATTTTAAATAATTAATGAGTAACAGCAGCTGAAATCTGCATGAGAAACATCACCCTGACATAATTATTGTACTTGTGTGCTTCTTCAAATATGCTTTCAAGAACTCGTGCCTCGTACTTGAACATTGTCTCATTTTATCTAAATCTTAAATGTCATGTGCTGATGTTGTTTTCCCAATCTTTATCAGGGGTACATTCAAAGCCAATATAGAAAGAGTCATTACTTAGAGTAACTATTGAAGAGAACAATGACAGACCCAGGGGAAAATTTCCATTTGAACATGAGAATGTTTTAAATGTACACAAGACCATTATCTTCCCTTCTTTCATTAAAAAGAAAACCAGATTGTTTATTTCATATTAAAAGGAAGACAAAAGCACACGACAGGCCAAACACTCATTTTTTCAGCATGGTTTTGCAATGCAGTTCACCATTTATCAGTGTACAAAAGAAAAAGACAACAAAGTCTGCCAACATATCAAAATAAAGGAGTAAAAAGCATGTTTCAATAAGGAGACAAGTAGTGTATTCACTTTCAATCATGATTACCAAAATATATCTCAAATCCACTATATGATTAAAAGTTAAGTAAGGTTGTATATAATATTTGCAGCACCCACCACAAGAATATCTTATTCTTGAACAAGTTGCACTTGTAAACTATTTTATTGTTAACTAAATATTTTTTTAAAAGAAGAAAATGTTTCAAATGCCATCATTTGTGACAGGGTCCACAGCCTCCAGCCAAGAGCAGATTTCCAGACAGTATGCAAAGATAGTGAGGAAGTTCCTTCCCTAAAGGTCTTGCAACATAAGTAGACAAAACACATGACTAGAAGATAAACCTTTCTCCCATATTACACATATAGAGCAAAGGCAGAGATAGGGTAAGGACAATACATAAAAAATTACTTACAGCCCACGTGAGAAGCTTTAGCAGACATTAGAAAATTAAATCCAGAGTTGTAATTATGAAAACCCGTTTTCAGCTACAACATAATGCCAGTGGTTTGTAATCACAACACACACCTCCTTTCTCATTTTACAAGTGCTTCATGGACTTCAACTTCTGCCATCCATCATGCAAAATAACACTCCAGCTACAATGATACAGCCCAGCAGCATCACATGATTTTACACCAGAACCCCATCAATATACAATGAGGTTATTTCTCTGACATCCTAGGTCTTCATTCAGCCAACTTTGTCTCAAACACAGAAAATGTGAACTATCAGGCTCAAGATTATCACAAGACAGAGTGGAAACCACTGCAAGAACCCACTCCCCGCCTTTTTTTTTTTTTTCTAAACAGCTATAGCAGAAGGTCACCCATACTATGAGGTAATAAGCTTGTGATTAGCACACTCACACAGGATGTGGGAAACCAGGGATCGTTTTGGATGATACGGAAGAGCAAGATCAGTCTGGCTTGATCACAGGGTAACTGTGAGTCACCAGTGTGATCTGGCAAGGGGAAAATAGATTAAAAAGAGACAGACAAACAGACCTACATTGTATCATGAGGGAATATTTCCAGCTAAGACAAGGAAGAATTAAAGTCATCACACAAGCCACTAGCATAACACCAGCTGAATAGAAGGTACAATTCTGGTCAGCCGTATTTAACAACATGAATTTTTTACTAGAACAGATGAAGATGAGGGGAGCAACAGGAATCTATTAGACAGAGATAAGACTAAAAGCTCATGACGTGTCCTGCCTAAGTAAAGCAAAGCTAAATGAGCGTTGGAGGAGGAGAAAATACACACTGCCCACATATAAATCTAAACTAAAAGTCATAGCATTTCCAAACATCAGGTGAGCAGGGCTTTGGGAGAACCAGAGGAGAGAGAAAACCTAGCTGTGTTCAAGATAGAAAGCAAGAGTTTGACCACTGTATTTCAGGGGCTGCATGAATGGTGTGGCTCTTACCACGGCAGAACAGCCACAAATGACACAGGCCACTTCTTTTGCCTGGGGATATTTCAATCCATATTTCTAAACAATGTACCTGGAACACTGGGGTGGGAAGGCAGAAGCAGCAGAGAGGGCCTACCTTTTTCTGAATCTGTCCATACACTGACAACTGACTTTAAAAAAGGATAAAATAATCAAAGCCCCAAACAAGACAAAATCACAAAACCAGCAGTAGTCTGGAAAGGGGGAACAGAAAAGAAATATGATAGCTTTTAGCCAGCTGGATTTTACTGCAATGTAAGATACTAGACAAACAGACTTTACTCCCTACTCTGAGCTCTCTCACTTTATCCTGTAAAGGATCAGTGTGAGTATGGGAAAACCGTAGCTCTCGCTGCACAAAGACATGCATTTACTGAAGAAAGAGAGCATGACTCCTGCTCAACAGCCTCTACCTTGGCAGCCTGCTCCTTGAAGCAGGAAACACAGGTCGGAACCCTTTAGGAAAGAGCTGATCTCCATCCCAACCACAGCACGGCAGGATCTTGGCTAACCAGCTCTTCTGTAAGTTTGTGAGCGCTGGCCCTCAGGAAATAGTTGTGAGACACACACAAAATCCACCTCTGCCCTTCTGCAGCTCCAGGAACTGGAACAGCAGTGAAACACACTTTGTTTGGATGGATACTGACTTTCAGGAGCCTTTGCTCATTGACTACATTGGGTACTATTCTGAGACGCCTAATTCTCAGCATTAGATAGATTAGGGGCATCATACAAGACTCTTTAAGTCTCTTTCACCCCTATTTCCCAAATAACTTACAAACCAACTGCTCTGTTCATTACATTCCTCTAAGACTACATTCCAAAGGAGTCCTTAAATTCCCCTCCTCAAACACTCTGCAATAAACACTTCTCCATGGAAACACAATAATGAGTAATATTTCCACAGTCTATGACCGAAACTTTATATCACCTAGGCATAGAACAAACTATGTAACAAACTCTTGCAGCAATCTGTGTGTGCATCACATCATTGACTCAATTGATAATGGTGCTTCTCATCCACATATTAAGAGAATTAAAACCTTTCAGAAGTGAGATATTGAGCTGCTGGTTTGGCTGAATTCTTTACTTCTCACTTCAAACAATATCTCTACCCAACCTACTACGATCCAACTCTTAATTCACCTACAGCAATTTCAAACAACTACTCATGGTATAAACACAGTTACCAATACAAGTCATCAATACCTGTTGCAGCGGGGATTACTGCAACAAGTATATTTCAAACCAGGAGTCCCGTGGAAACAAAGTATATATGGACAGATTCATGATAGATGTTTCAGAGGTCTTTATTTCTCCAGCCGCATGGCCGGGGCTCAGCTCAGGAACTCCACAGTCACGGGACCCGAGGGTCCTTGGCCACACCGGGGAACCCAAAACAACCAATGGGGAATGAGACTGACCAGGGGCAGGGAAACCCCGTGTCTCCCCCCTCAGGGCCCATCTCCCAGGGCTCCATGGCAGGGGAGGAGACCCCAACATCTCACCCGTTTTATTTTAATAAAAGGAGAATGAAAACGACTGGATAACAAGAACAGTTTCAAGACAAAACAAGCCACCCTCCTGAGCCTTTAAATGTCCAAACAGATTCTCTGGAACATCTTAAGGCTGACAGAAGGGAGACAGAACTCTCCGGGCATGCTTTGTGGGGAAACTGAGGCAGGAGAGGGTTTAATTTCTTCCCTCCCTCTTTTCATCCCCCCCTCGGCATCGGAGAGGAATTGTAGGGAAAGGGAATTGTATAGGGAAGCCATGGGGTGAAAAACGGATTAGGAATAAACTGGGGATAGGGTAAACTTAGGAAGGGGTTCATATTGGGTATAGGGTAAAAGGGGAAAGTAGGCTGTGAGTAGGGAAATTGCTGGGATGGATATTGTTTATAATTTTGTGCATAACGGCTGCCTTTGATGGGAATACCTCCAGGCCCAGTAACATTTGCTGCTTGTAAACCCTTCTTTCCTTGCACTATATCAAATTGTATAACTTCCCCATCTCCTACACTTTGCAGGTAATTTTTAGGGTTATTCCTTTTAATGGCAGTTTTATGGATGAATAGATCTTCCCCTGTATCATCTCGTGTTATAAATCCATAGTTGTTTTTTACATTGTACCATTTCACAGTTCCTGTGACTTTCATGGCTATAACTCCTCCTATCATGTGCTTGTGTGTTCGTCGTGGCTGCTGGTCCCGTGTGGCCGCCGCCTCGCCGACTCCGACGTCTCGGCCGGGCCCCCGCGTTGCGGCTGCTCCGCGCCCTCCGAGCGGCGCTGCTCCGGCGCGTGTCTGGGCTCTGCGCGGCCCCGCGTTGCCATCGCCGCTGGCTCCGTGCCCTGTGAGCGGTTCCGCTCCACCAACTCCACGCTGCTTTGGGTGCGGCCCCGTTCCGGCTCGGCGCTGCGCTGCGCGGCTCCTCGTGTCGCTGTGGAAACCGCCGCTTCTCCCTCCGCAGGGCTCTCCGAGCCGTGTGCTCAGAGCGGCCTGCCACGCCAATGCCCGGTTCCTGGCTGCTCATGGCCCACAGCACCCACGGCATCGCTTCCTCACTTGCGGTCGCATGGCCGGGGACCCCGAGACAGGGATGGGGTCCGCGATAAGGCGCACACTCCCGAGGGGGCCGGGCGCATCCAGCACAGGCACCTCCGCTGGCACGGCTGCAGTCATGTGCTCCCGGGATGGTGGCCGCGCGGCCTCGGCCACGGGATAAGTATGATCCTCTGCTTTAGGGGTAATGGGACCATACAAATGCTCCTCAAGAGCTTCCCTGATTATAAGGGATGCACGGAAAGCTTCTCTTTGATCCCATACTTTATCCCATATCTCGTCCCAGAAACACCCCTCACAAGATTCAGGAGGTTTGATATCAAAAAGTAAGTCTCGAGAAATATAGGAGAACCTTTTGAAAAGCCAGATGAAGAAATGTTCTAGATCTCCCGGTTGCATTACTTTTTTGTTTTGTTGTTCAAGGATTCCTTTTACTTCTAGATACATTTTTCTCTGTGGCTCAGAGAGCCCCATTTCCCACGATTCTTCCATAGTCCAGAGAGAATATCCAAACCAAGATGAGAAGAGAGAGGTCTAGAGTGATTATTTTACTCACGAATCTTCCTCAGGGATCGGTGTCTTGCCTGCATTCCTCCACCAGTTTGTTGCAGCGGGGATTACTGCAACAAGTATATTTCAAACCAGGAGTCCCGTGGAAAGCGAAGTATATATGGACAGATTCGTGGTAGATGTTTCAGAGGTCTTTATTTCTCCAGCCGCATGGCCGGGGCTCAGCTCAGGAACTCCACAGTCACGGGACCCGAGGGTCCTTGGCCACACCGGGGAACACAAAACAACCAATGGGGAATGAGACTGACCAGGGGCAGGGAAACCCCGTGTCTCCCCCCCAGGGCCCATCTCCCAGGGCTCCATGGCAGGGGGGGAGACCCCAACAAATACCCAAATCAAAACCTGTCATTTAACACTCACATGAGTTAGCTATGAGTGAAAGCAATGGGACTTTTATTTAAAGTACCATCATACTTAAACCAGCTTTTACTGAATTGCAAGCAGTTAAGTTATACCAACAGGTTTTAGCTAATTTATAATAAGTTAAGTGGAAATTCAGCTATTTAAGTTAGCAGTTGTGATAGGTTTGAGATGTTACAGCTGGAGTCTTTCACTCTCAAATGAATAATCCCTTCTTTACTTCAACATTGCCCCACTGTGGTTCCTAATATTTAGTCTGTGGCACTTTAAGACCTAAAAATAATTCTGAATTACCAAACTCACATTTACTAAGCTTATGCTACTGTTTTCATCACTACTTTCTTTTGGTGCATCCAGTAACACTAATGCATCACTGTTTATAGGTAAGTATCTGTTAGTAAATCCATTCCCAGTTTGGTATCTGAGCACCTGCCAAAATTAATGCTAATGTCCACAACAAAAATTCAGCAATGCTAGGGGCAAAAAAAAAAAAAAAAAAAAAAAAGAAAAAGGTGTTTTCCCCATTCACTATCTTGAAGCACACAATGTTCACTCAGAAAAAAACACCCTGATCAAAAACACAGCTCCACCCCCAAAACCACAGGCTTCATAGTGTCTAGCAAGGATGTTTAAAAACACAAGCTAAAGGCACTCCAGACTCTGTATGTTTGAAGCTAAGCAAAGTGCAAAGCAATTATCACCAGAACTGTTTTGGGGTTTTTTTAACACAGTTGTATGTAAACATTTCATCTGTTTGGATACGTCAGAGTGCACTTTTTTCACTCTTAAATTCAATTAGTAATGCACACAAGTTTCCCTTATCTTGCCAACTACATAATATAAACATCCAGTCCTAAAGCACTGAAAATGTCACCAGATATTGGCGGTCTGCTAAAATGGAAGAGGTTTGCAGATCATATCACAAATGTTCTCTCAAATCCCACATGGGGAAAAGGTGTAAGCAGATGATAACAGAATCAGATGCACAGTGATGCCAGGTCCAGTGGGACTGGAACATGCACAAGTTGATGAACAAGTGGTGTCACAACATCACAGAAACAAGGGCACCTAATAATTTTGGGGCCAATTTTGGTACTATTTTGCTCATTTCACGTCATGACACTCCAGCAATACAATTATCTTGCCCATCACTTACTTACCATCTGCCCAGTGCAAATTGTCCATATCCAAACATAATCCAGAATACATAATTTTTCACAAAGGGATTTTTTTCATGCTCCGCTCCCACAACCTGCCTGATCTTATATTGTAAATACAGAATTTGCAAACAGAAGGAAATCTTCTCTCTTGGCCAGAAACTCCCTGTGTATGTCCCTCAGCAATGCTACTCAGCATTCTCTTCAGTCTAAACTATAATTCCTTGTCCCAGTTTCCACCAGAGTTTTTATTTTCTGTTTCATATGAACCGATACTACTCTTGTGACTTGGCTACTTCTTGCTCTTTGTTATGAACTTCTCTTAGGACAGCAGTCACAAGAATCCCTCTAATGAGGAGTTAGTGTTGCTCTTTATGATGGGTTGAAGTGAAAAATTTAAGTATATCTTTTAGTTTCTAATGACAGCTTAATTTTTACGATAATTGTGTGATACCAGACCACATAAACATTGGTATTCTGTGTAAAGTCAGACCACTAGGTCATAAACCATTACTATAAAAGTATGGTCTCTTAAGAGTGGCAATTTTTAGTTACAAGGATTAAAATCTGTTTAGTAACTTCAAAGCACAGGGTTCCCAACAAAATACAAATAACTTCAAACATTTCTGAATTGCAGAAATCTTTAAATATAGAAAACTTAGAATGCTTAAGAAACTATATGACAGGCAACTTATTTAACTGACACTACAAGAGTTTTTATACAAACAAAACGTAATTATAAGCTGGAATTGAGTCAACATACTCTAAGTCAATGCCTCTCTCACTCAATAAAAAAAAAAAAAAAAATCACAAAATTACTCAATACCACAAAAGGACACATACAGAATAACTTTTTTATCTGCTTATTATCTACTTAAAATCAGTGTTCTACCAAACCTTAATGTATTGAAATCTTGCTTTCATTTGACCTTACTTATTTAGGTGGTCTTTACAAGAAAGCCCACTGAAGATCATCGTATTCGTTTGTATCAGGAAGACACAGCAAAACCAGTTTTTATGCTTGTGTGTGCCAGTATTGCTGTAATGCATGAATGATTATGAAATCACTTAACTGCCTTCTTTCCAAAGGCCTGGTTACTCCTCTCAGGTTAAAGTACAGAGCTGGCTGATTGTGAAATACATTTAATCATTTGTCTATCTCCAAATGTAATATTCTACAAATACTGTATTTGCACGTTAATCTTTTATTTGCAAAAATAAAATATTTACTAAACTGAGTGAGAGGAAAATGTGATTTTACACTTCACATGTAAAGCATAAAACCAGATTCCTAAAATGTGAAAGACAGACATTACAGATAAAAGAACTTAGGTATATAAAATTTACTATAGAGGTACTATTTATCTTTTAGCATTTGACTTTTTCCCCTACATATATTTTTCAGTCTCAGTTTAGAAAAGGCCAATATGATTTTGGAATCCAGGTAAGACTGAGTTAAAATACTGACAATGATTTGCCAACTATTACAATCTTTTTCCTGAAGTATTAAAGTCTTACTGCAATTCATTAATTAATTTCTTACTGGAAGCATTAAAATAATGAGCTAATTATACATGCCATTCAAAATATTTTATGAAAGCTGTATTTCTGATTAATTCACTGCTGATGGGATGGTTACTAGAACATTTCCAAATTGTAGAATGTAGCTCTTACAATCAGTTCAGCTACTGCTCCTGTAGAAATGTTTCATTAAATATATTCATAACCTTACTCTGAAGGGATTTTCAGATCCTAAAAAATAATGCAGCTAATAAAAATGAATATCTAAATATATAATTCTAGACAGGACAAAACTAAGGACAAATATCATCACATGACAAAATCATTTTGATACATGATGAACTAAGCAGAGTAATAACTGTTTATCAATAAGAGAAGCTGGAAAATTAAACACCTGAACCAGTAAGGCAAGTGGTGCTAATGATAAGATCCGAGAAACACTGAATTCCCCAGTAAGTGATTGTGAGCTCACTATTCAGCATCATATAATCAGGTTAAATTTCTTTGCTTCTTACTATGTGCAAATCAAGCCAGTCTCAGTTTTACTGTGGATCTTGCTGCATTTGACAGTTTCTGGTGTTTTCTAAAGACCATCTAAAATTATGAGTAATAAGGGAACATCAAAATAGTGATTAGCAGAAAAAAAGCCATGACATAATTAGAGAAGTTGTAAAAGCAGAATAACAGTAGCAACAAAACAAAAAAAAAGCAAACAACTCCCAAAAAAAGAAGCTTTAAATACATATCAGAAGGCAAATATAGATTTTTCACACAGCCCCACTGACACCTGCATATGCATTACTTGTTACTGTCAAGCTAATGGCAAGATTATGGAACCAAATCAATATAAAAGAGAATCCAGGGCAAAGCCCACTGGCTATAAGCAGAACATCAATATAATCATTAACATGCATTAGATCAAGCCAATATAATTATTAAACTTACTGTCACTTTTGCTTTCACCTTCTTATCTTGTGCATTCCTCACACATACACACAGGGGGCAAGAATCACTCTAGAAGCAACATCCTGTTCCTAACAAACTTGTTCCCCCAGGTCACATGAAGTCCTAGCTTATTCATCACCAGACTCCCAAGATGCAGGTGCTCCATCCTGTGACCAGCAGGCACTCATCACCTACACATGGACAGCAACTGGGCATCCAGAAAAGAAGAGCAGGAGAGGGATTATGCACAGGTTATCAGTTACCAAGTCTGAGGGGTCACTAGGAAAGAAAGCATCACAGTCCAGCCTATTTTCATTGTTTGTTAGTCTACTTCCACAAAATGTTTAGGTATGTGCCTACCTGGATGTAATTTCTGGCATACGAAGGAGAAGATGTTGATTGGGAATCACCAGGATGGATGTACAGAGCTTAGATCATGCCTGACCAACATGATTGCCTTCTGTCACAAAATGACAGGATTTGTGGATGAGAGATCATTGGTGTCATCCACCTTGATTTTAGGAATACTCAGCAATCTCTCTCGCAGCATCTTTGCACCTAACCTGATCTAACTTACAGTGTGGGTGGGTAAACTACTAACTGATTAAAAAACCCAAATATCTCTTATCACTAGGCTCAAACAGCAGCTCTTAATGGTTCACAATCTGCCCATGGTTACAAGTGAATAGGTTAGGGACCCAGTCCTGTTTAATTTCTTTTACAGTGACCTGGCAGAGCACACAGTGCACTCAGTAAGTCCACAAACACTACACTTACAGGTGTAGAAGACACTCTGGAGGGCAGGATTGCCATTCAGAATAACTTAGATACGGCCAACACAAATGGCATGAGAGCACAGCCTAAAGACCAACTTACTGGGGAGCAGCACCCCTGAAAAGAAGTTGGAGGTCCTGGCGAGACAGGAATCAGCCCTCCACCTGGCAACAAGGAGAGCTAACAGCTTCCCAGGCTTTGGAAACTGAAGCACAGGCAATGGACTGAGGGAAGCAATTGTTCTGCATCATGCACAATCCATTACTCCGGTATCTGCACTACCAGGTCTGCTTTTGGATCCACATTATGAAATGTCAACAGAAGCAAGTTCAGTGGAAGGCCACAAAGACAGCTGTCAGCTGAAATACGTCCTGTGAGGAGAGGCTGAACACACTGGGATTGTTCTGCCTGGAGAAAGCTTTGGAGCACTTAGTATCAAATCTTCTATATCTAAAACTAAATCATAAAAATTATGAAGCCATGCTCTTCAACAAGGTGCATGGAGGCAGAGCAACATCAACTGTGATCTAGGAAGCTGTAAATAAGTATTAGATAAGGGGAAAGAAACACAGTCCCTAATGGTAAAACATAAACTGCAGTTAAGAATTCTGAACATGATGCTACTCAGTGCTTTACCACATAACTCCATTAAGACAAGGAGCACACTTTTGTTGTTGCTATATGCTGTTTGTGGCCTCGCTAAAGCCTAATGGACAAAATATTACTCACAGGGATGAAACGTGCAAACCATTTATAATAAAAGGCTAATTATGTTGCAAAGTAGTTTTCATTACTTCTTTCTCACTCTTTCCAGGGGCACAAAAAATTATTACTCATGGCTATAATTTCAGCCTTCAGTTGGAGCTAAATATCTTCCTATGGTGCTTTCATTAATAAAGAAGGTTGTGGCATTCAGGAGTTAGAATTAAGAAGGGGAAAAAAAAACAACCGACCAAAAAAAACCCCAAACCCAATAACCAAACCACATACAATGTTTTTTACCACTGGAGGAGGAGAAGAATAGAATATTTCACAACCCACTCTACAAGTTGGCCAAAGTTCAAGATTAGTTTTTCAACACCAACAGCCCTGCACTCAGTTGAAAAGCACCTACTAAAATTTCCATTAAAGCAACAATTTTTCCATGTGAGCCTATCAAGGGTTATTTCCCATTTGACAAGAGTATCTTTCCAAAGAACAAGAACAAAGCCAAATTACTGCCTATCTTCCAGGTGAACAGTGCTGAGTCAGACTATGCTGATGAAAGCTGCACAGAAACTTATGTGCATCTCTTCTCAAGGAACGAGTCAGGGCAAAGTAATAGTACAGATAAAAGATAGCACAAAATACAAGTCAGGGAGTTTCTACTTGTAGAAGCTATGCACTTTAGTGAGAAGTCCCTCATTACAGTAACTTCCAACATTTGAGGAAAGAATCTAATAGTAAAGGACTCAACAAGAGCCAAAGCACAAGATAATTGCAATTGCCCTCCTTTAAGTCAGTTCCCATTATTTGAGCACATATATTAAGCTAAAAACAACTATGAAAAAAACCTACTTTCTACTTTAAGAAAAATAAAAGGAGAGTTAACACCAAGGCTGACTTAAGAAATGTGGGAAGGTTCTACTCATATCACCAATATTGTTAATATATGAAGCACAACAGGCAACCATTTTCAAAAAAGTTTGCCACTGTCTTTTAGTCAAGCATTGTGGTTTTTTCTTCTAAACTAAGCAACATAGAGATGAAAATGCCTGGAATCAAATTGCTGACTGTTTTTCAGTGACCACTTCATGGAAGAGACAAATTAAAATGGGATGACTGTGTAACTTGACACTGGATTTTAGTGATTCGTGGGATTGAGTTTTACTCCAATTTTAGCCCTCTAGAATGGTGTGAGCTATCAAAACATTATAAATGCAACACAGTAGGGGTCAGAAAGTTTCCTGTTACAATTATTATATCATTCTTTATAGATTAAGCTCTGAGGCACATGCTAATCCCCAAAGTTGCTGTTTTGTATTGTTTCATCAGTATTTTATCCCATACCACAGAACTACTGGAAACATCAGCCAGTTATTTTCCTTTGTTTGGTTTCAGCCTTTGCTGTCATAACTTTCAGTTTAACAGGTTCTTTCTGGACACAAACTGGTACAGCCATCCTCCACAAAAAAATCACAGTGTATGCACGAATCTGCCATAATTTCTTCTGTACCTTCTTAACACTCTAAGGGACAAGTATAGTATTTTATTTTCATCGCTGTACGTTCTGTCAGATAATACTCCAACACTACTTTTCATCCAGAGAACTAACAAGATCTGACAAGAGAGTTTAACTAAGGACTCATGTTTTTAGAATTAGAAGAGAAGAGCGATGCTGACATCCAGGAAACAACAATGTTGGAGAAGGATAATTGAAAAGCATTACAGTATGTTAGACAACATCATAAAGCAATGTTTTGCTGTTAATCATGAGATGATGTGGATGATATGGAACTGCCACTCCAGAATATGATGAGTCTTTTCCAAGATTAACTGGAAGTCTAGGTTAATTAAGGAATTTTTCACAAACTGCAGGAACACTTCTTGGGAGTGGGTACTGTAGGAAGCCAATAGAAGTTCTAAATATATACATATATTATTATATATATTAATCAGAAGAAAATGGCAATGAGTTAGGGGATATGTTGATGCCACTCAGGTGTAGGTACAGATTTGAAGGGCATAGGACAGTAACAGCTGTCACTGGGATCTGCAGAATTGTTACACTAAAAACAGAAGAAAAGGAAAAATAAAGGCTTTATCTTCAAGGCATTAACCCAGTCTGAAGAATGAGAGATTTGGCCAGCTGTGTGGACAAGGTGAAAGCAAGGTGAAATAAGGCTGGTGAGGAAGAAGATCTGAGGAGACAGCAAAGACCACCTCTACCACTTTATCCACCCAAACAGCATTATCAACCTGAAGTCACCCTACCTCACTTCAGTTTGTCCACCTGAAATCTATCAAGGAAAAACAGGAATGTCAACAGTAACCAGAAATTACAGGACAACTGTTCTTAGGGCTCCAAGGCAATTGTTAATATTAGAATCTATAATTTTACTGGAGCCGTTTTGCCAGTGAAACACGTTCTGTCCAAAGACGAACAAACCTCACGATTGGCTTCTTACCACCATACCACAGTTTGTCAAGACCATGGCCAGAAGAGATGAAGCAAGAGATGTACACTGTCCTCCAAAAGATCCTTGGATAATCAGAATACACAACTGCCTTCTAATCTGGAAACTGTCGTGGCACAATTTGTAACTGAAAAGGAAAAAATGCAAAATTGGCAGGGCACTGACAACTACAGAAAAGCTGTATTTCAGAGCTTTTCCAATTTTTGGAGGACAAATATAGTCCCTTTGAGATGACAGGCTGCAGCTGCACTATACAAGTCCTTGATCTAACCTAATCCATTACATATAACCATTATTTTTCATGGTCTTTCATGTACTCACAAGATCAATCAGAAGAACTGATTCCAAAATGCAGCCAGAACAGCTTTATGTGTGTCTGGTAGTAACGATCTCTCACACTGCCAAACTTCTTTTATAAGTGTATGAATTCCAGGGATAGCTATGAATTGTCCAGCTGCATTGTTTTAATTGAACTTTGTGACTTCCAAGTAAGAAGTAAACGAATAACAAACAGATTTTCACTTGTGATCCAGCGATTTCAACTCTTCAGCAGTCCCTCTCACTTTCCAATCATAATAGTTAGACACTAGATCCCCTCCGTTGTCAACTTCACCAATCTGGAAAGATCTGAATTTAAACATTCACAAATGTTTAAACTTTCCCACATTCACAAATGTTTAAACTTTCCCAAGTGTTTAAAAAAATAAATACTGTGCGGGTTCTCAACCCCAACATGTCCTCCCCGGATGGGGGAGAAAGTCCTTGCCAGGAGTCAGAGACGAACGGGACTTTTGGATCTTCTTGGTCTTCAGATTGTTTATTATATCCTATCAGTAATTTACATGCTGCCAACATAGCATGAAGCAGAGCAAGTAGCAAAAGACAAAATGCAGGAAACTCAAGGCCCTTTTAAAGATAAATCACCCAATTGTCACCAAGAACGTACATTATTTTGACTTTTCTACCAATGCCTAATGAACTATCCATTCACGTAGCCCTGTACTGTGGCATTTCCTAACCAATCATTCTGTGCTACCAACACTGCAGAAAATGGAGGAAGTGAAGAAGGAAGAGACCTGAAAAACGACAGGAGTCCTCCATCTTGTCTTCATCTACTTACCATACTAATAAACCTAAACTTTAAATTTTTCACCCTGTAACAAGCTATATATTGTACTTGCACCTCACTCACACCCTTGTAGATTCTAATTCATCCCAAAGCCTTGGCAGCCCTCTCCATGCACAAAGGTTAAAAACAGTGTTTCCTTGGGGGGATGGGCCCCTCAGGACAGGCAGAGAAACATTCCCTGCATTCTGGGTTCCAACAAATACTAAGAATTTCAATCACACACTAAGAAATTTTACAAGTGTTAGAACAAAATACAAAAAAGTCAGATTTAAAAAACAGCCTTCCTTCCAATGTGCAAAATAAACCTAGTACAGCTGATACGTTGATCAAAAACTGCTCAGATTTTAAGAAAAAATAATGTAAAACCCACTATTTTATCTTCAGTCATTGTATATTTAAAAAAAACCAACAACTGATTTGATCAGTCTTTTCAGATTTATGAACTTCCTTGTTTCTCCCCTTTGAAAGGCCTTCCAAAAGCTCCAGGGGGGGAAAAAAGTGAAATAAAAAGCAATATATAAGTAAACATTTAGAAGACTAACTTCCTCACTGAGTTATTTCAAAATCACTTCAAGACAGAAGCAAAAAAAAAAAAAAACTGTCTGAAAAATTCCATGTTGTTTCTTGGTTTTCTCTCACGTGCCTTTTGTGTGGGCTTTCCTGGGTTATGTCCAAGATTTACTGCTATTCCAAGCAACAGAACTGGGATTTCACAGTTACTGCAACTGATGCAAGAAGCCTCACAGGAATGATCTCACTCTATATTAACCAAAGAGTTCGCTACTTATTTTTAACAGAGCATTTTGAGAAGCACAAAGCTTCTTTCAGAATATGAAAGCCCAAAAATGTTAAAATCTGAATACTGTTGTCAGGAACGGTTTAAGTGTCTCCTATTTAGACATTCTTTAGCTACTAATAAATGTCCACAATAGATTCTGAATTTCCTTTAAAGAAAATAGTAGTAAGCTCTGTGTGAATCTCTACAAAAACCAGTTAAACCCAGGATGGTCAACCTTTTACAGAAGAGTCAGTCTCTGCAAATGTCTCAAGTAAGAAGATGAGGTGTAGAAAATTGATGAGATTGACTGATATATTTCCTGAATATCTAGAAAAAGTGTTTTAAAAACCCACAGGCCAAACTCTGAAAACAGCTGGCAAAGAAAGAAAACATGAGTACAATTTGTTATTTAAAGAAGTTAATAAGATTGTTAACCGTAAACATAACTAACATCAAAATTGGTTACTACTATGCCCAAAAGCCAATGTGACATGAGAATTCAAACAGGAGTACATTTGATATGTGTGGTGATTAGATTGAAGAAGACATTTCTTCATGTGCTACTAATACAAGAAAACAACCAGAGAAATGAACATAGAAAATCCATAGTCATCTGAATGAAATTATTAAGTAAAGAAAATCTAAAACTGATTGTGACATAGCCTTTATTTAATGCCACTGAAGACATAAGATTAGGCACTATCACTATCTCCCTGGGAGAAAGCCATCCATGAAGTTTTGTGCAACTCTTTCCAACCACAGCTTAGCATAACTAAGAGTATTTTGTTTAAATTCTCATGTTGGCAAAACCCTTAGAAACTGTGTTTCAACTAGGGAACCTTAACTTACGGTTTAGTCAGTTGCAGCATGTTGTGCTCCTTCAGCTCAAATGCAGCAGTCACAGGTTGTCTCCTCGGGCTGAGAAAAACCTGCCTGCAGAATGAACAACACAGCCAGAGCCAGAACTACGACTGAAGGCTACTGAGGCTCTAATGTCATCTCCACTGAAGTCAGCCACTGCCTTGGGCAACTGGATTGGTATCTCAGAGACCAACTTGTTCATTTTATATCGATTATCTAATTAGGTTCAAATCAAGCACTTCGTGCAGAAGGCTGAGTGCCCTGGAAAATGGATATTAACACAAGAAATATGCAAATAAAGTACTGGAGCCTAGTGTTATCTGTCTGAAATTCCAGCTGTACAAGTGATTTGAGCAGTCAAGCTCTAAAGCATATATCCTTTTTCTGATTCTTCTTCCATTGGTTGCTAGCTTTTTTTAAATACATAATAAATTTAGGCTTCTTCAGAAATTACAAGTCCCTGCTGATTTTTTTCTTGGAAGCATCTAACAGTTCTGGACACCTTTCCGTCTTCAACAGAGTATTTTAAAGAATCCAGAAAATCTCCTGGTTTATAAAAGACTATCAGCTGTATTTAAAACAGCAGTTCCTGACCTGCTGCTCTTCATCGCTGCTGTCCTTTATTTAAGACCCTCACCTCAGAAAACACAGGTAACAGTTTCAACCTGACACCTTGCCTGAAAGAAAAATTATTCAGGTAAATAAATACCGAAGGACAGAGCACTTTACCAATGATCCAGAAGACTCTGCTGCACTTCAATCCATGACAGAGTTTATACTTTAAACCTGTATGCAAGATCAGAGCCTTAGACTGCAAACCTTCCAGCCTTCTCCTCATTAAACACTATTTATGCTTTTAGTGTTTTAGCCAAAGATTTCATTCTCATTAGCCCAATAACAATGTGGACTGCCAAAAATTGTTACATTCTCATGTAAATTAAGTTAATCTAGTTCTGGTAAGTAAAAGTTTGAACCAAATGGCCCAGGTTCTAATACATGAGCACAAATGTATTTTCACAGCTCTCCCTTCTGGCAGGCAAGAAGCTAACAGAAAACAGGTAGCACTGGAACACTGAACAACTTCTGATAACTATGAGATGTATATTTCAGCTCACTTGGCCTTCTCTCAACAGTTTATAACGTGTTTCTTTAGTCACAACAATCATGTACCAGAGCAGTTAGAGCCTAAACTATAAATATATGTTCTTTTCGTGGAAAAAATAACCAAAGTGGCTATTTCAACCATATGGGTAATTTACATCAAGTGCTGAGTAAACCATCACAAAAAGAACATGCAAGAAATTTTTGGATACACAACAGTAGGGACATTCACTCAGGTTGCTCTCTTGCTTCATCCCACCATTACCACTCCACGTACCTTCATTTGTAATCTAACACACCACTAACACTCATCTTCTCAAACTTTCAGAACTGAAAAGAACTGGATGGATGTCTCAGTTATGCTATGGATTTGTGGGGTGACAAATGTCATCTTGGTTGTTCTCAAGCCTTGAAAACAGAAATAAGCCTGCTCTGCATGTGCAGGATACTTTGAGTTGATGATTTCCAGAATTCTGATGAGCTTATCTTTAAAGAGGATGTGAGGCTCTAGGTATCATATGGGAGCTGGCATTACGAGAAACAAATCCCAATGCAAGAACAATTCTGTCATGAAGATTTTCACAAATGCACAAAACAAGCAATTACAAATACAAAACTATTTTTAAGTAACATGCTGCAATTTCTATCATTAAGTGTCTGTGGTGAACTAAAATTTATCACTACAATAGTGACTGTAACACACATTACCTTATTTATATTAACTATCATGCTAGAACAGGGGCTTTGAAAGTCTGTGAACATTCTTCAGCTGTACAGAATAGCATAAACTTAATCTCTGTACTTAATTCCCTATTAAAAATCCAGTGAAGCTGACAATACATTGTATTCATGGCTTTCTCCCAACTCAGTGAAAATTAATTAGAATCCATTTCATTAAGATACCACTATGCCTTTTTTTTTTTCATTATAAATATCGAGCTTTACTTTAAATGTATTATCTCAGAGCCTAGTGCATGAACACCACTTGGAAAATTAATATCCCTCAATATAACTCCTATGCATAGGCCTTTGCAAACAAGAACTTGCCCTCTGACCATCTTATCAGTGATTAATAGTGACTGTAGAATGCTTCATCTGGTTACCTATTTCCTTAGAGATTGAAAAAACTACTGTATAAGACCAAAGAAAGAACAACAAACTTTGTGCCGGTCAAGAACAAAGGCAACACTTCTACCCACGGGAATTCTTGAGCCACAGCTGCCTGGAGAGAGTATTCTAGAGAAGCATCAATGCAAGCTTTCCCTGTCCTGGTCCTCTCTAGGCAGTTACCATTAGACACTTCAGTATAGCCAGGCATGGCATTTGTAATGTTCTCTTTGGTGCTCTTTGGAATGATTCAGAATGCAATCTGTGACAGACAGAGCCGATGTAACCCACAATCCATGATGCTCATGAGGTTTGATGGACCCATACCAGTTATTACTAACTGCTCTAAGACCATTTAAAGATTTTAGAGAACTGTTTCCTACTTGACTGCCAACAGCAATCAAATCATTAATGTAAACCAAGACTGTTCTCGTACTCTGTTATGATTTACCTTGACTGACAGGGAGCACTTCATCATCCTTCCAGCCAGGTATTTCAAGCCTTTATACACAATCACCCGCAATCTACAGGACAACTTGTTTGTATCTGTGAACTGGCAGTACTCCACACCAACAAAATTATACTAGTCTCAGCTCTTTAAAAATGATTAGTGGATGTAAGAGAAATAAAACAGTGCAATATACATGCTATCACTCCTGATCACCTGAGACTCAATTCTGGTTGCACTGAAGAGGGGGAAAACCTCAATTTCTCTGAAATAATATGAAGAAGCTGGGAAAACAGCAATTTCTTGCAATCAACTTTACTCCAAACACAGCATCTGATACACTGAAAAGCAAAGGTGGTGCACACAGGAAATACTATCAGGATGGACCTACTTAAAATTACAAAAACACACGTTTACATTCTTCCCAAGGCAAATCATGCAGCGATTTCTAAAAAGTCACTAAAAGCGCATGAAAACACGAGAAGTACAGCCTTTGCTATCGCCACAGCTCATCACACAGGCACACACGGAGACACAGTTACCTTAAACACCGCCAAACCCTCCCTGGCAAAGGCACAGCCCAGCACAGCCTAGCACGTACCACGAGTAGGGCAACTTCGAGCCGAGCCAAGCCGGCGAGGGCGGAGAAGGTGGCGGGGCCCGGGGGCGCCTGACAGGAGGCGGCACCTCGGAGGCGCCGCAGCCCCGTGCACACCTTCCCCGCAGAAAGTTAAGGAAATCCCCGCAAGAGCCGGTGAGTGCCCAGCCGCGCAGGGCGCAGCGGTGGGATCGCGGGGAGGACAGCACCTGCCCCGCTCCTCAGCTCTCCGCCAGCGCCTGTCGTGCGCCTTGGCCCCGTGAAGTGGAAAAAAAAAAAAAACGAAAACAAACCAACAAACCAAACCAAAACGAGAAGTTGTCCGTTTCGGAGTAAGGCTCCGGGCACGGCCGCGATGTGAAACCGGAAGGCACGGTACCGACTGCGGGCCTCCCGCCCGGTTATGTAAGGCACGGCTGTCCCGACGGAGGAGGAGCCCCTGGCCCCTCGCAGACACCTGCGGGAGCCGGGCAGCTGCGCCTGTCCTCCCCAGCCCATCGCGGCGGGACGCCCCTAGAACCGCTCCCCAGCTCCGCAGGTACCTGTCCCGCGGGCGGAACCCTCCCGGGAGGGAGCCCCGAGCCACCTACCGCTGCCCGCACTGCCACCTGCCCCAGGTGTCCCGCAGCGCCGCGCGTCCTCCGCCGAGCCCCCCGCGGCTGCCCCGCCGAGGAGGATGGGACGCGGGCTTACACGGCGAAGAGGAAGAGAAACAAGCCGAAAGGCTGCCCCCTCTCCGCCGCCCCGGGGGAGCAGCTCGCTCTGCCGCCTCCTTCCTCGGAGCACAACAACAACAAACACGGAGGAGCGGAGCGCAGCGTGCGGGGCGGGCACGGCCCTAGAGCCGCCGGCGCTGGGGAGGCCCCGGCTGCCCCTCTCCCCTCTCCTCCGCGAAGCCGCCCAGAGAGAAGAGAAAAAACCTTCACAAAATAATAATAATAATAATAATAATAATAACAACAACAACAATAAATCACAACGCACCCGGCGTATCCTCCTGGGCTGCGGCGCTCCGGGGGCTGCATGCAGCGGTGGGGGCAGCCAAGGTGCAAGGGGGCAGCGCGCACACGCACCCACCGGGAGCGTCGGCCAGGTGAGGGGAGAGGCAGGGATGCTCAGGAAGGGGGGAACCTCCGCTCCGCTCCGCGCTCAGGAGCGCGCGTGGGTCCCTCGCGCCGCCACACAGCCGCGCCTCCTCCGCCCGCCGGGGAGCCGGGAGCTGCGCCCGCTCGGTGTCGGCGCCGTGTGGCTCGTTCCCTTGCTCCTTCCTGACCCCAGCCCTCCCCTTGGAAGCCCGGCGGCTGTCCCGCGGTACCTGCGCGGGAGGTGCGCCCGGCAGCCGCGCCCCGCCACCCGCCCGCAACCAGGAAGGAGCAGCGGGAGAGAGCTCCCGCCGGCGGAGGCGGGCAGGGAAGGGCAAGGACCCCGGGGGTGAAGGAGGGACGGGGGCCCGTTACCCCCGCGGGGCGGGCACCGAGCTCCAGGGGGGAGAGGGACGCCAGTGGCTTTGGGCCACTGGGAGCTGGGATTGGCCACGGCTGCTGTGGGGTGAGCGGTGGCAACCTGCCTGCCTGCCCTGCCCGCCGGGGCTCGCTGCCCTCCCGGACCCGGCTGCCGTGGGCCGGGAACTTCCTCCCACAACTGGGCTTACTGGGATCCTGATAAATCTGATTCCGGGGGGTGGCGGGAGGGGTAGGCAAAGGGTCCCGTAGTTTTAGACTCAAAGTCACTTACCCGCAACAGAGACCGGGTATCGCCGTGCTCTGCCTGGTCCGAGGCCCACGGCACATCTCGCTGTTCCAACGGGAATCCCACACTGTCCGGCGGGGGGTGACCCGGTGTCACCCTAGCGCTAGGCACAGGCAAACTTCAGCCACCTTCGTGGAATGAAGCTCCTGAGCACAAGCCCCTGGGGTCGGGCTGTTTGGAGTTCAGAGAGATGAGAAACTGCCTTTTGCATTTCATCCAGCGTTTGGGGGTCAGTTCACTTGGTTGAATACTTTAGGCATTGTTTCCATCCAGTTCAAAAATGTGAAAGTATGAAGTAAATTTATATAATTTTTTATTTGAAAAGTTCATTGGTGATTACTGTATCTGTTGCACCTGCACCATGTTTAAACTTCTATAAATAGAGACTTATTACGCCAGCTATACACCAACTTCTCATTATGTAAACCTTTTTTTTTGTCTAGATATGCATCTCCAAAGATGGAAGAGGTCTTAGAAAAGTATTTTGGGCCAGATTAGAAACTCTATGTTCTCATGAGTTAACAGTTATTTGCATAAATATTTCCATTGTACAAAATGTACATCCTACTTTCTATACAGTACAAAGTGAGAAGTTTACAACATTAGTCTTTACTGTATGTGTGAAGACTACTGTGCAGATAAAATGCTGGAGTGTGAGTTATAAAAGGTCCCAGAAGGAAGGAAGGTTTGCAGAGGAAATGAAGAGGCGGAGTATCACCATTATGAGCAATTCAAAGTCTGGGAAATTTATATTAAGGATACATAAAGTACTGCTTTGAATCATCTCTTTCCTCACACTTTGTCACTGGCAAAAAGGTATCACTTCTTTTCTTGGAAATTTGAGGAAGATACTAAATGAGTTTGATACTGTAGCTTTATGTATAATTTTTGCTTTTAAATGGTAACTTTGGTAAAAAGCATGAAAAAATAAGCCAATATTTAACAACTTGAAGAGACAACACTCACTTTCAGATTTTGGGTGGTGATACCTGTCTTTTTTTGCATAAAAATCTCAGGGGAAAATTAGATCAAAATCTCATCTGCTCACACTTTCAGAAGGTAGATGAATAAATTATGGTAATGAGATTAAAATCCAAGTCTTGCATTCTTTCATATTGTATGTAAGTTTGAGCTAGAATAATTATCCTTCAGGCAGTGAGCCATTTACATATGTGAACATCTTTGCATACAGATGTGCATGCAAAAATTATACATTTGTATATATATGTGTGTGCTTGTGTGTTTACATACAATTATGCACACTTACTCTGCTGAGGCCTCAATGTCTATGAAGGTATGAGGAGACTCACAGCTGCAGGATGTGGATTGTCATACAATATATGGGAAAAAAATTTGGAAAAATGACTGCCCTTGTACAGCTGTGTTGCCTGGCATAGCTGCAACATCTCTCTCTTAATGTGTTGAACATCTCCCTACTGTTCAGTTTGTAGTTTCCCCTGTTGTTCCAGGATTTTTGTATGAAAGCAGATGTCAGTATGCTCAATTACATATACAAATTAAACTTCTGTAAAAAACACAGCAGACAGTATTGGTGGCTAGAAGTGTAGACATTCTGATTTGTCCCTTGTAATTCTGCTACTAATGAAGGCCAGCTCCTGAAAACTCTTAATGATGAAAGCATGTATGTTCAGCAGCAATGTGCTCACATCTACAAAGCCAGTATAGTTTCTTCTTTTATTTGCTTCCTTTTGCAGGGAAAGAAGTAAAATGTCGTCTTCTTTTTAAATATTCCACACACTATTTCACCCCTGGTCTTTGGGCCACTGTAAAGAATTCTATCTGAATAAAAGACAGTATGAAAACAAGTGACACAGAAAAATTAATCTTGATTTTTTTTTTTGTTAACTGTCCATGAAAAAATTGCTTGAGTCAAGTATGAAATGTTCCTTTATGCAAATCAGAGAAAGGCAATGGAAGGAGAACAGATTTTGCACAATATTTCACATGTACTTTTATACTAGAATTGCCATTTATTATTCTTAATGAGAAGCAATTGACCTTGTTGGCCAATAGATTAGACCTATTAGGAAAACTATAGTTTGTGTGTGATAGCCTCATAATGGGTAACCAGGCAAACGTCATATAAACTTGGAGAAGGATTTAATTAAAATTCATGGAATGCTATTGAATTAAGATGAAAGAACAGCTATTTGCTTTCAAGAATTGAAAATGGCAAATGTTGTAATGAGGAACCATCACTGAGACAGAGGAGATTGCTGATGCAAGATGAACGATATCAAGCCCTACATGCAGAGTAAACATAATCTAGACCTAATTAGGAACTCATTTGAAATTTTTCATGAATGGACTGTCAGTGAACTCCAGATGATAACACTTTGAGTCTTAGTATCAAGTCTTGATTATAAAGACTTAGGAGGTTCCTGTATTTTCACAAAACCTTTTATTATGTGTGAGTCCTTGAAAATAACGAGACAATGCTTACCCTATTTAATAAGCAGAATCACACAAGCTTTTGATACTATTTTTTCCAAGAAGACTCTGATTCAAGAGCATTGTCTCAGCAAGTGTTTGTTTGAGTAGTCAGACTGTTTATATAGAGAAACAGAACACCATTACCTGAGAACTGTCACAGACAGGGAGTGATGTGTTAGTAGTCAGTGTATTTCAAAGTTAGACTTGGTTGCTAGGAATTTTCTTTATGGTCAGGGTGGATAAACTTTAGAAGATCTCTGCTAAATATTTAGAAAAATGGCTCAAAATACATCCTTCTTCAGCAAATACCTGTGAAAGCAGTGGTTAAAAAGCCACCATTTCTGAAGCCTTTGAGTCCTAAAAAAATTGCATTTTTACTTTCTCAATGAACCTTGAGAATTGGGGTGGTGTTCTGCAGCCACAAGGGAACAGACTCTTTTCAGAAATCTTGTCAGAACTCACAGTTTCTAACTAGCCATGGATGTTAAGGCTTTTGACCTCATTGTAAATATGCATTCTAAATTCTACTGGTAAATTATGATTATCTACTGGATGAATCAGCAGTGGATGAATGACAATATAATAGATATTGACGGTCTTTGCAAATATGATGTATCCTTGCCTGAATGAGAAAGAAAAGCAATTGTTTACAGAAATGCTGGCATTTAAAGGTCTGAGTGATATTGCATTTTAGAGCAAAAATAGCCTATCGGTGATCGATTACTGTCTCCGTCCGGCTCTGTGGCTCACTCATGCACGCACAAATGCACGGCTAGCTTCAGTAATACTGTGGGTAGCAAAGAGGCAGGAAGGTTCTTTGCGTGGGTTCCAACAGGAGCATTTATTGCTTCTACACTGTCAAAGGTTCCAGACGAAAGACACGAACAACATCGAACTCAGGGTTTTTTATCTGGGGCTGGGGAAAAGGCGGGACTAGGGAACAGGGACCAATGGGGAAGCTCTGGGGGAGTGACGAGGGGTAGAGGCCAACAGCCAACTGGGAATTCAAACTGGGATAGATTAACATAACAGAACAAGCACCCTGGGAGAAGCCTTTTTGTAGTAGCACAAGACTGTGAAGATGAACGTAGCAGCCTTTCAAACTAATTTTCTCCTTTTTTTTTTTGTCTCAGTTTAATTGTTGCCTCTGACAACCCAGTTTTCTATGAAAATGATCATCTTGCTAGTTATTTGAAACACATCCCATGTACTGCTGCAATAGAGGTCAAGGAAGTCCTATGATAAAAGGAGTTTTTACTCTTCTGTGTCTTCTGACATGAACATTCCAGCTAATGGAAAAAGTCCATCAAAAATATTTGATGTGTTCAAGTGCTGTTAAGAGCATTGCCATGTTTCTGTTTTTCACTTAATCAGTAGAGAAAACATGCCTGGTATGTACAGTTAATTTACAAATGAGTTAGTAGAAAACAAGCCTGTGTATAAATACCTCTTCACTTATACAAATTAAAGTGCCTGTATTCTCAGTGATTACTTACAGATGCATGCACACACAGATATACATAAAGAGCTACATTTAGATTCCTTTTTTCTTAAGCTATGATAGAGTGTTTTAAAGGTTCTTGTGGACATGGAAAGTTAACTTCAAGACAGAAATTAATATATACAGGACTACCTGTTATAAACCTCTGTTCCTCCCATCTTCCTTTTTTTTACTTATTACACCTTGGCTTTTGCATTGCAGTGCTTCAGAACTAGGACTTCTCTTTGGAATGACCAGCACAACACTTCCTCTATTTCAGTATAGATGCTTTTAAAATAACAGTCCTCACTCAGCTCAGTGCCAGGGGAAGTTCTGCCTGTCTGTGTCTCCATTCGTTTTCTCAACCCAATATCTGCAGTGTGTTGAAGTACTGGTTTGTTTCTAATGCCAGTTCTCCAGCCATTTGGAGACAGCATCTTTTTTCCAGAGATGTGAAATATCTAACTTCCTATCACACTTAAATTGGAAACAGATGTAACAGGCAGGGCTGTCCAGCTTGAAGTCCTTTTACTTTTCATCATGCAAAAACAAAAAACCAAAGAGGAAGAATTCTTTTGTTCATCTTTAAAAATGAAGATTTACAAGTTCCCAGGTGAAAGTTTCCAAGAAGGGATAACTGGAAAAGAAACCAGGCTTAGAGAATAAAGACAGGTTTAGTGTACTTACTAATAAGAATGATTAGCTGGCACCCACAGTGAATTAACTTTTTTATTACTCTTTATAAAATTGTAAGGTTCTGACATTTCAACTTCCAAATTCATTTTTATAAGGGAAATAAAAGGGGTGTTAACATGAATGATAAAATCTAATGACAATATGATTTTGTTTACTATAGCATAATCCTTGATGTGAAAATCTGTAGAAGGCTAAGATCTGTATTACATGAAATTTGTGACCACCTAGCTCTTGAATTCAGTGCAATTTGAGAGTAAATCACAAAATGCAGATATGTCTCTACAAGAGAATCTAATGTGTGCTCGGATCAGTTTTACGCTAAGTAAAACATACTCCTTAAATCTCAAACATGACAGCCATCATTATAGTTTCTCCTGCTGCAAAAGAGAGAAGCTGTAGTCACTGTGTGGGCAGACATCTACAAAGCTCTGCTTTATTGCTATTCAATGCATTTCCAACAAGAGGAAGTCAACCAGCCTCACACATAAAACTTACTCCAGAATGCCTGAGCACAGCTGCAGCAGTATCAGCAGAGAAAGAGCAGAAAGCATTTTTGATAACTGAACTGGGGCCTTCCCCTTCTCACTACAAAAAACAATCTCGTACTACAAAAACTAATCATGTTTTGCAGCTGGGGGTTAGCTTTGTGGGATAGGAAATCATGCCATTTTCCAGGTTTGATATTGCATAATCTAGAGGGATCTGAAAACAAGCAGTTTTCAGTACAAATCTATGCAAAGTGTGCAGTTACAGGGCATGTACTTGCTTGCACTGCTTTCTGTTTTCCCCACTGGGAAATTCTTTTCTCTTTCATACATGGCACTGTGCTAACTTATCTTTTTTTCAGTTGGAGCAGATTAAATAGCTAGTGCAGTATACATAAGAAAGAATTTTATCAACTGTGCTTACAGTGCTTGTTAATGGACTGCACATAACTTTGTTCTGCTACTGACTGTAGCTCGAGTTGTCAATGTATAACATTCCCTCCCCCTAATTCTACATTTGCAAAGTGGGCAAGTTAGCAGATTGAAGATGAACAACAAAAGGATATTATTTGCACCTGTGAATGTTGTTTTTTGAAAGGAGGGTACAGTATCCTTGCAGGGTGTTGTGTCACTGCAATGGAAGAGGTCCAGAAAATATGGATATCAGTAGCATTTTTAGAGATTAGCACAGCAGTATCCCAATTTGCACCAGAAAATGCCTATTCTTG
This sequence comes from Corvus moneduloides, assembly GCF_009650955.1. Taxonomy (NCBI): domain Eukaryota; kingdom Metazoa; phylum Chordata; class Aves; order Passeriformes; family Corvidae; genus Corvus; species Corvus moneduloides. Next base: position 102,141,393 of record NC_045476.1, on the reverse strand, counting down.
GTGTGCTCTTCTGACTGGCAGGTGTGGATTGACTTATGCTATGGGGTAAGCAAACAGTCAATTAGAAAGAGAGAGGCTTCCAATACCAGTTCATTCCTTTACTGTGTGTGCTGCACTGCATTGCTTAATACTGGAGTTTACCCCAGATTCAGAGATGGTGGATAGAAGGATGATTCAAACATCAATCAGAAAAGCACTTCAGGTTTATGCACCTAATAAGGTTAACCATAATAAAAGATTGCTATTTGGACTGGCTGCGAAAAAAGCTGTAAAAATTAGAGTGGTGGAGAAATCTGAATCTATCGAAACAGAGACAATATAGAATGGTGGAGAAATCTGAATCCATCAAAACAGATACAACATTTAAATAACACTGTCAATAAAGTTCTGATCTTGTGTTCATGAACAGTGGTAGATTGAGTAGTATTGTTTTCAATTCCCTTCTTCTTTACAGTCACAATGCAACAATTCTCAACTTTGAAAAGCCACAGCCTCCAAACATTCAGACAATACATGACTATTCATTTGGAAGTTTCAAACAGGCTTGAGCAGGGTAATTGCTATCTTATGCCTCCACAGTCAATACTGAAAACTTCACCTTAGACAACTCTGGAATTGACTATGCCAAGCTTTCTATTTCTCGGCCGAAACGAATGCAAGGTATGATAGGGCAGTGCTACCTAATATTCATTTTAAACTGCATGGTAGATCTAAACTCTAAATACTAACCACCCTTCAGACATACACTGCAAAATCTAAGTTTTCTTGCTTGTTTTTACATGAAGAAAGTGACTTTCTGTACACTGCTATTATAAGAAGTAGATTAAGCAATGTTTTGGAGGTTTTAGGGAGAGGCAGAGCCCAAATAAACTGTTTTCCCAAATAATTGAAATTTGACAACATTTTAAGTGTCCAAAGCTGAGTCTTCCAATGGGAGGTGGTAACCACCTAGCAATACTTCCAGGTGGATCTATGGTCTGTTTGGTCGGTAATTATTAGGTATTTCAAAATATATTTGATATAAATGTCTTGTAAAAAACTGTATGCAGTTATGAGCTGGATTAATACATCCATTTCCCAAAATACACTACTGTATAGATTTTAAGAGGTTCTCTGATCTCTGTCATAATGAAAACGATGCAGCTTCTTTGTGTTTAGTTGTTTTAAATATTAAAGCTTTCTCTTGAAGGTAAAAGAATAGGCAGCTCAGAGATAGAAATAGTCTACCACATTCGTGGTTTTTCTATTTCTGATAAGCTCTAGCTACTAGTATAAAACTTCAGTTTAATTAACAGAGAAAAAATTTAATAAATGGGAAATTAAAAAGTAGCCAGGCAGTATGAAAGAAGTGGAAGTAAGAGGAGCTACAGAAAAGGATAAATTTGGACTCTGATGCATTTCAACAGGGACACACCCTACAGTTGTCCAGATTCATTCCTGTTTAATACGAGCTAGAGAAAAAGGATAACCATGAAATGGGTGGAAGGAGCCAGCTGAGAAAGGATGCAAGTAACTTGATAGGACAAGATGAAAATTAAAATATTGAAGAAGTTAAGCTTCAAATCTTTCCTAGGTAGTGCCTGTATGAAAGGGCAAAGAGAAGCATTAAATACAATGGGAGTTAGCAGCAGTACTACAGGAAATGACTGGGCCTTACAAGCATAACATTAACTCTGAAACAAGAGCTGAATCTGTAAACCTTCCGGTGTATAAAAGATTGTCATAAGCAGGGCAGACAAGAGCAGAAAGAAGGTGGTTTCATTTGTAACAAAAATGTTTAGAGATGGTGAACACTAAATAAAAGCATGGTATGAAGAACCAGAAGGAGCTCCAGGTCCTATGGCCTCAGACATGTCCTCTCTGTAGCAGTGTGAGGTACAGAGTGCTCTCTCCTGGGGCTGCTTCTCGATGCCTCTGTAGTTCTCAGACTCTGACATCTGCCCTGCTGGTGGCATGCATGCCATGAAAATCACACCTCTTCTTGGCAGTGCAAAATATCCTGATGAGGACTAAGCAATGGGCATGATGGCACTCACTGGGTTGAGGGATGCCACCAGGGCCAGACCACAACTGATGCTACTTGCAGCTGGGAAAGTTTTATGGAGGCAACATCAAGTGGCCCAAATAGCTGGCAAAGTTTTTCGTAAGATTAAATATTGGGAAGAAATGTTTGTGTTCAGTTTCTTGTGCAAGTCCAGTGTAAGGACTCAGTGATGGAGCTCAGAAAGAGCTGTTTGTCAGATTAAGTATCTTCTTTCTGTAATTTTTTTTTTTTTCTGACTAGAACCAATTTTTTAATTAATTAGTTTTACTAAAAGTGGTAATCAAAGCATTGTGTACTGTTATGCTATTTCTGCTCCAGCTGAAACAAGAATGTTTGTTTGTGCATGTTAATGATGCCACTAAGCAGAGAGGTGACGGCAAGGTTGAAGGGAAATATTATCTTCTTAAATATTGAAGGGAAAAAATTATCTTCTTAAATATTGCATAAATAACTGAATTTGTACGATTTTTGGTTAGTGGGATGAAACATCCAGTGTTCAATGCTTTAGAAAAATGCCCTTTTTCTAAACTAAAGAAAGTGTGAATTATATTCCATTGTTGTACAGCTTACACAGCTGTGGAAAGATTGGAATCTGATGTATCACAAAGAGAAATGATGTAAACTGGAAACATGATATTTCAAGGGGAAAAAACACTTAAAATGGAAAACAGAAAAAAACCCAAAGCTAGTTAATTTTCTGCACGAAGTTGAATTTCCAAGAAGAAACAAAGCAAAAGAAAGCCCAACAGATGTTTTTGTGAATGCTTTTTAAACTTACTGTCAGCACTTCCATTGGGAAACACCCAGATTCAATGAGTAAATGAGTTTGGAATTAAAGTGAGTATATTCATAAATTTTAGTATATTTTAATAATTTCATAAAAGTAGTCAAACCATAAAGTTTCAGCCCAGAACATTGAATCCTGTGTAACTGTTAGGAAAAGTCTTTATAAATTAATAAACCCGCGAAGGCCAACATTTATGGTTATAAATTGTAATTGTATAGTGATAGGTGTAAATTACTGGAAAAATTTATCAGAGCTGAACAGCTGCCAGTGGCTGAAACTATCCCAGTAAAAATGCCAGTGTGAGGAGTTTTTCGTAGACTGGGCTTATCTGTGGTTCAGCCTTAGCCCAAGGAAGTCTTTGTCTGAAAATAGCTCTGTTTTAGGCATACTTATTATGCTACCTGTAAATATGTTGTTTTCAACCTTGTGTAAGCTTTCCTTCACATGTCATAAGCCACTGCATCTCTTTCATTAAACTTGGTGTTTGTTACAAGAGTAATTGTAGGCCCTGGCTAGGTTTCTCTTCCACAATTTTCCATCAAGCCCATTGAAAACCTAAAAAAAATTCAAAACATCTTTAGAAGTTAATGAAACAAAGAGTGTTTTTCTAGATACATTTTCAACAATATTCAAATCAATAAATTTAATAATAAACTCCTAAAATAATTTGTAAACATCAATTTTAAGATGATAAGAAAAAAATATTTTATTCACTATACTTGGAAATTCACATTACTTTTGTTCAAAGATAAGTTTTGTGGAAGTATTTCTGTAAATTAGCCTGTGCTGGAGCATGTGCTGGTGTGTGTGCATGTCCAAAATAGCAGAAGGCAGTTGTGGTTTTTTATTAATAATGTAGCTGGTGCATAATTTTTCCATCAAGTGTCAGCATGTCACAGCATGAGAAAACAATGTATTCAAAAAGGATGTGACAGAGGGAAGAATATTAAAGAGTTCTACTGTAGAAAGACTACTAAGGGAAAATGTGATTTTCATGACAGTAACAGCCCATCAATCTATGTTAAATGAGGTATATATTTAATACCACAAGGCCCTTAGATTGAATATCTCTTTACATAACAACATTTGTTTTCACAGGTAACATACAGTTCACCTCCATTACCAAAATCTCATGCAATAAAATTCTCTGAGAGTTAAACTTCACCAAAATGAGGGTAGACTAAAAGTATGAAGTGAAAAGGTCTGAAGGCAGTTATTTTCTTTTTGAGTATATATAACCCACTAAAACTGGCACAAACCTTTACAGGGGAAGGTAGAAATGACATTTTCAGATTATCTGCACCCTCAATTTTCCCTGTAAGCATCTGCAGAGCTCTCTCTTTATCCTCCCTCCACTTGGTTTAATACCTTCAATTGTAATAATATGTAAAAAAACCCACAACAAGCAAAATGTACCCACCCGTTGCCCAAATGAAAACAGCCACCTGCAGCATGACTGCAGTTAAGCTTTCAGCGGACTGAGACAAGTGCTAGGCAAGCTGACCAATAGTATTTGCCTTGTTAGACTGCTTCCCATCTGCCTGTGTCCATCTGCTGCCTTCTCTGTTATTCAAGGTCCTTATAATAGTCACCATCTCTTGCTTCCATGTTGGAAACAGTGTTTAGCACGAAAAGGCCTCGGGTTCATCGTGACATTAATAGACATAATTGCAGCTAAAACACTTCTACTATAGTGTGGATTTTTTTTTTCCCATTTAGCTACATCAGTTTCTCATGCTGTGTAATTGCAGTTCATGACAATCTTTGAAGAATTATGTACTACCTATTTTTTTATGAAAATGCCTACCTCCTGCTGGTTTGGCACAAACTAAGGGTCCCAATACAATCAATTTGCAGACAGATGGGGTAAAATATGTGTCTTTACAATGACCAAACATGTTTAGTTCATGACTATTAATTAGCTCGTGGTTTTCTCATCAAATGGGAAAGAAGTTACTTAAATTGCTGTTTTCAAATCTTATGACTGTCTTCAAAAACTGTCAATCCACATAAGAAGTATTACATTTCTAAAAGTAGGATTGCTTTGTTAAAACCAAACTGCAAAAATTAAAGGATTCCTTTCAGCATCAGGCCTCTTGCTGATCCTGAATGCTGAACAAGCTGAGCACACTCTCTCCAGCCTCACCAAATCTTGTGTTTTTCTCTGCTTGTCCTGAGTGCTGGGAGTGGCACTGAAAATCATCCCATTTTTTCAGTGGAAAGCATCTTTGAGTGGGGAGAAAAAAAATGCTTTCAATAGGTGTTCCACTTGCACAGAACAGCTTGCTGAATGTCATCTTGCACTTACAATCACTGAAGCTGCCTATTCAAAGCAGTACGTGTCTGCTATCCTTATCTCCAAATCTGGGCCAATGCAATCAGTCCCATTCCCTTAACTTAATGGGCAGATTTACATCGACTTTAATGTCAGCTTAATCAGACTCTAAGCTCTTCAGGGAGAGGAATTGAATTTTCTGTGATATGTGGAATCTAGCTTGCTGCCAGAGATTTAATTCAGGGTGATAGAAGATAACACCACCACCCGCCCAAATTAATTTTATTAAGTAGAGAGTATTTTAATTATAACTTCTGTCATAAGGCCACAGTTTAAGTGGAATATTTAGGTTAAAGTAAAACATCTCAATCATAAACTGGTGTTTATGGATACTCCACAAGTCTGTCACTCAGCACTGCATATAAATTGTTTCCTCAATAATAGATTTTTTCTTATCAATTTCACATTCTCTGTTATTTCCCTTGCAAAGTAATATATTTAGAAGAAAACTATTTTTGTGTTGTCAATTTCTGTCTCTGTATCCGTGTCCTGAATATTACATCACAAAGTAAATAAATAATTCTGCTTTATCCAGCAATATTGAGAATTAGTGACACAGTGCACCATTATTACACAGCTGTATTGGGAAAAAAAATCTCACTTTAGGATTAGATCTTGCAAATTCTTAATGTGGCATGAAGTACATTTTTTTTTCTTTTTTTTACAAGTACTGTTTTTAAAAACCAGTGACATTAGTTGCAAAGTTTTTTACTATATGAAATGTCAGAATAGGTGAATTTGCCTTTATACAATGACCTGTTTTATCAGGAATCTTTAACACATGTGGATGTACTGCTCAAGAGAGGTGCTGTGCTGTAAGGTCTATAAAAGTGCCATTGTCTGTAGGCATGATTAAGAAAATATCTAATATAGATGTGCTGCCACCTGTCTTTTTTCCAAAGAAACTGTCACAGCCATTCCATTTTAAGGCTGGCAGTTAAGTTCCCGGCTGTTGTGACGCAATTCAGTGTCTAGCTTCTGCTTACACTGATAATTAACTTTTCAGTTGTCATAACAGGCTTCAGATTGAACTACTGTGAAAAGAGGTAAAAATAGAGTTACACTTCTCTGGGGCAAACAGGCTTTGATTTGTCATAGAATTGTGGAATGCTTTGGGTTGGAAAGGACCTCAGAGATGATCTATTTATTCTGACCTTTTTCTTTTTTATTTGACAAAGAATGTAATTTACTTTTTGCTCTTGAAAAATTCATCTCATTGAGGAAAAACTCCAGCTATTTTCCTTCATCTGTCCTACCATTAATCAAAGAGAAAAAGGCTGTAATAGTGAAATAAATGCAAGTGATTTGGGAAAGGAAAATGTGATCATCATGACACCTGATATAAAGTTAATGCATAACTATTAGCACCTGATGAGCCCATTAGCTATACTGATGCAGAAGATCAGTTTTATCTACTATGAAACTGTTTTCCTCCCTCCAGATAAATGAAATTGCTAAATTTGATCTCTGTGCAGGATAAGATAAAAAGATAGTGGTAGAATTGTGTAAATACTGCAATGCTTTCTAAATGCATTCAATCAAGCTAAAAACCCCCAATATATTAATTTATTCATATTTCTCTATCATGAAAACAAAGAATTGTTTTCATGAATTCGTTGAAGCTTTCCATCAAGTGTTTGGGAAAAGTATCCCAAGGAGTCAAGAAACCCTTAAGTGAAACGACTCACTTTTGAGGTAGCATATTTCTTAGATTTCTTTAGAGACCTTTCAGGGCCCTGAAATAGTGAGGAGGGTTCTTTAAGCCTTGTCAGAGCCCTGGCACAGAGTTCAGGTAACAAACTCAGCCACTGATTGAATCTCTCTCTTCATTACTGGAAAGGATCATACATATACAGTAAATTGCTCAGGAGTGACAGGATAAAATCAAAATTTGCATTCAGCCACTGTCAGGAACTTAATTCTTCTAGTAATTATGCTTCAGGTAGAGAACTTACATTCCCAGATGAGCAAATATAATCTACAAGACAGAATCTTCTGGAACTCTCTAACTCCTTCAGGACTGAAGCAGCCATAGGGATTTTAATTTTGGAGGATGGAAAGAAGACACAAGGTCTGGAATGTAGATCTACAAGATTTCTGCCCATCTTTACTCATAAAAGACACTCAAGATCATGCTTACAGCAACTCCACTGGCATTCAGTCATGTGTTTTAAGCTGGATATCAGTGGTGTTTTGAATCAAGGTCAATAAACTCAGTGATCACCAGTGACTAGGTCTAGTTTCACCAAAAGCTTCAATTTTGAGGTGCTACAGACTAGGTAGAAAAATGCCTTTTCAATTATTAAAAAAAAAAAAAAAATACATTTACAGCTTTATCCTCCTGAGACCATCAATATGTCAAATGGAATGCTTTGGAGTAGGAGGTTAGAGATCAGTCACCAAAATTCATTATCAGCCCAGGCACTCCTCAGCCAATAATGAGAGGCAGACAAGCACCTAAGTGTAATTATCTCAGTTATGGTTTCAATGTACAGATTGGTATAGAATAAAAGTGCAATGAGAGCTACATCCCACACTGAAACATGGGAAGCAGTCACTAAAGAGAGGAACAAAACAATTTTACTCAGCAAAGTTTTCTCTACTAGCTAGTTACATACAGGCAGCAATGCCTTGTCCAAAGGGTTACTGCAAGCAATATATACATATTAAATGAGGGGAAACAATCCTGGTTTTCATTAAGAAGAATGGCCTGATTATCTCCTGTATAATCATGGTTTAACATGACCTTTGGAGCAATAGAATAGGTTCATGTGGATGTCCTTGAAGGACTGAGGGAAGGAGAGCTAGTATTCCAACAAAGGATAAGAAGGGGACAAGCAGAGATACAAGCATAGCTGAAGATGCCCTGCAAAGGTGCTTTGCCACAGGAAGCTAAAAACAGCATAGTGATGGGCAAGGTTTTAGGTGGAGGTTACTGAGCAAGTACAATCTGAGACAGGAGGGAAGGACCCAGCCACAAATGAAAAACAGACATAGTATTACATAAATAAGGGTGAAAGACTTTTCTTACGTAACCTTGCCTAAGGTACACTAGGCAAGGTTTTCTTTCGCTTCTGTGTGTATATCCTTTTTTTGGTAATGATTTGTAACTGTGCTGCTTTGGGATGTTGTGAATAAATGCTTGTATTTGCATTCTACTGTAACTGAGGTTGAACGGGATTTAATTGAACTGGAACTGCATGACATCAGTGACCCAAAAAAATCCATATACTGGGTTACCTCAATAAATCCCTGCCTCCTTAGTACATATTTCTATACTCAGAGGGTGACAGAACAGGCTACGTTTCGGTAACAAACACCAGTCAGATGGGGAGTTTGCACCACAGACATCAGGAAAAAGTCATGGTTAAATGTGAGGCTTGCAGGGAAAATGTCAGTATCATTACTGGTTTCCACTGCATTAAAGGCTGAAAGAATCTTTTAGGAAATAGAACAAAGCCACATGCTCTACAAGCTGCTCAGCAACTTTGGAGTGAAAACTGTATTGGAGATGAGGCATAAATATTTCATGAACCAGTAAAACTACAATATGATCTTCCAATGCAGCAGGCTCCTTCCCAAAGTTTTGCAATGCATGGCCCTTACAGCCCCCCAGGGGTTTTCTCCACTCGAACAGCGGAACGACATGAATTTCAAAAGCAGGAGATTATGTAAAAGGAAGAGAGAAGATGTTTCATTCAAAACCAAAATGGGAAAATCAATGTGTTTAGCTGATACTTAGACTTCATATTTATCTGTAATATGAGAGTCCATAATCTGGAATTGCTCTGCCATCCTCTTACTCTGCCTTTATTTCTGTACCTCCCTGAAAGTGTAGGCTTTGGTGTGTATCTCTGATGCTCAGAAATGCAAAGAAAAGGGTTTTTGTTTAACACTTCTGTATTCTGCAATCATTTATAAAAACAAAGTAATGTATTGGTTATTACATTTTTAATTATTATTACAATATTTCTTGCAAGGTGCTGCCAAGATTGTATTTGCTCATCATAACAGCAGAGTCAAAAAACACACTAAGGGCCATCATGAAGAAGACAAACTAGCCAAATTAAGGAACAAATGGATGCAAAGACAGATGAAATTGCTTGCTTAAATACACAGTTTACTTGTGACAGTGGCTGCAGAAAATGTGGATCTTCCTGAAAAAAATGATCACATCTAACAGTCTATCAAGTTTTGAAAAAGTTTGGTCACATATCTGAAATCTACAGTTAATCTCACCCAAATTTCACAAATCAAAGTCCTACATGAAAATTATCTGGGGAAAAATTAAAATTGTTAAACAACCCACGTTCATCTGTGTTATTTGTTTTATTAAATTGCTTCTCTGTTCCTCACTAGTTCCCTTCAGCCTAGTGGTATCTGTCCCCAGATCTTGAAATCTCTAATATTCTGTACAGAAATGAGCTGACAGACAAAATCATCTGTGAATCAGATGACCCTCTATAAGGAGATTGTCCCTGAGGGACATGGTCTGTGCTGAAGAGAAAGCATCATGTGTTACATAATCCCTGAGTGTTAGTTGATGCCTCGAGTCATGAGTAAGGCACTGTGGCAGACTCTGGATAAAATGTACTAAGGAACAAATCTGTGTGGGTAGGGAACGTAAGACACTCTTGTTAAATATAGAAAAATTAACCAAGACAATTCCTAGATCTGTCCTGTATGTTCTGAAGATACATCATCTGAAACACCAGATTCTAAGGCAGAAATCCCTACACAGTGTTCTAGCATATGAACAAAGCCGATAATTAAATTCAACAAGGTTTCAAAAAAATTGTTTCCCCACTTAGTTTTGAGTGCTATGCAATAGGGATAGAGCCAAGATTCATTTCACCAAAAAAGCAATCAAAACTTACATTTTTGTCTTGGTATGTGGCTTATACATCTCTAAAGATGGAGGATTAAAAGGTTTGGGCCTGCCACCACCAGCAGAATAGCTCACTCCATTCCTGACACTTTATGAACTGGAAAATACATTATAAGGCACTTCCACCTGATTATTATGTGATAAATTCTAGTCTGCTAGTAGGGAGTGTTAATTGCAAAATGTGGTGCAATGTCTTTTTTAAAATTCCAGTATTACTGTTAGAAAAGTGGGAGGAAAGGTAAAGAAATAAATAAAAGACGAGATCTGTCACAGATTTTCATTTAAAAAAAAAATTATCCCACAGAAATTGTACACTCCTTACTGTCTGGCATACAATATCCGGTTTTAGTCTTCAAAGCAGATCAACAGGAAAACAAGTTGATCTTTTTTCCCCCTGCTAGGTGGATATGCATAATCTACACTTTTTTCTTTCTGAAGTTAACATACTACTATTGCTGCATCTGGTGTCATCCAACTGTGTCAGGTTACAAAACCTCTAGCCAAAGAAATCGAGCCAAACCAATCTAGCCAAACAAATCTCCTGACAAGATCTGGGAACAAATTGGGTCTCTGATACTTTCACTTCAGGAAGCTTTTCCAATATGCTGTTTTGAAGCATGTGATGACCATGCTGAGAGTCACTATCTGCTTTGGTAATTTTAGAATTCCTTTTAGATGTGTGGTAACAAGTTCAGCTTTCACCACTCTTGGGTGAAACACAAGAACATAGCTAACAGTGATATGTTGGAATTGCAAGAAGTTACCTCATTAATCAACCTAAAATCAGTGTAAGATATGCATATAATGAGCACAGAAGAAGCAGAGTGAGGAATGCTTGCTTTTTCTGAATTATTTGCTCTTCAGTGCTATTGCCTGTAACACAGAGGGACTGCTACGCAAGCGAGGACAATGAAATGTTACATGTTGGCCGAATCTCTTCTTCCTGTGAAAATTCACCTATGTTTTAACATATTCCTTTCACTCTAATGTAGGGTTCTTCTAGAAACAAGTTCTTCTGCAATATTTAAAGAGAGAATACTATTCCACCACAGGTCCCACTTTTCTGTGCTCTGCAAATGGCAGATGGCAGTGTGCTCTCCCATCTCATCACTGGGGTTACCTGTAGTTGAACATCTCCAGCAATACAAGTAATTTCTCCATCTTACATACACCCATAGTGTTTTCCTCCTGGTGCACAACAAGCTGGAACAATATGTTTGTTTTTAACACCAATGTTGTGGGCCAATGCCATGATGCACTGGAGCTTGGCTGCTCCTGTCTCGCCCTGGCAAAACAAAATGAGAAGCTGCTCTTGCTGAGCAGAAGGATGGGCAGGTATTTTCTGAGGCTCTTGGTCCAGGTTAGACACAGAAAATGGGTCAGTGTGAAACTCGGTGTGTCCCATCTCAAATACATCCACAACAATTTAGACTTTTAGTTTATTTGTATCCATTTTCTACACCAAGGACCTTACTTGCTTGTGATACTCTGCAATGTTGAATGTAAAGGGTGGAGAGAAAATACTGACTGTAATGGACAGTAGGTGAAGAAAGGACCCTGTACATAACAACACCAGAGCACAAAACATTCTGCCCCTCGTGCCTCAAACAAGAAAAGCAAAATCCCTTCCAAATGCAAGGAATTAAATAATGTTAAAGGGAGCACCATCCAGGCCTGTTGGCTATCCTCTCCTTGGATACAAGAGTGATACTTGCTAGAGGACATTTCATTCTTCCTGTAATCTTTATTCGTTAACCAAGCATACTCATTAATTATATGTGCTCCAGAATTCTTGCTGGGATTTGCAGTCACTCAGAGGTGAACAATATGAGAACAGAATAGGAATGACTGTGTCACATAGGCAACTCTTGCCAAAGTACATTTAAAATTAAAGGGTCTAAGAAATTATTTCTTTTCTAATAAGAATCATTAAGCATGAGATTGAATTTTAGAAACATCTGAAAGGCCTAGCAGGCTGTCAATGGTTTCAAAGCATAAGCAGCAATTTGAGCAGTTATTCTCTAAGGTGAAAAAAAATGTATGGGGAAAAAGTTAAAAAATGTTCAGCTGAGTATTTTGCAAACAAGTTAAATCTACAAGTGAAAATGATTAAAGTTCTTGTCTTTTGATTAACAAATAAAATATATTTAAATTTTAAAAGGCTTTTAAATTGTGGCACTTTGCAATATGAAATGGTGGTGTTAAGCCAAAGGTTGGACTTGATCCTGGAGGTCGTCTCCAACCTTAATTCTATGATTCTAAAGTGTACCTAGGGAAAAGTGAATGTATGGAAAAATATAATGCCTTCACCTGGAAGAACTTATGATTGAAAGATATCACAGAAAGGCAAGAAATGCCTAGAAAAGTATGATAAAAGCAAACAAACAAAAACAAGTGAAAGGCAACTGTATTTATCATGTTCTGTGGACTCGAATCATTCATTATCAATCCAAGAAGGTAAACCCTCTGCATTAAAATAGTATTTAATAATTATAGAAAAATGGAAGTAGAAAGCTTGGGGAAGAGTGAGCAAAGTCAGTGGCAATCAACAAAATTTAAATGAAAGAATGTCTGAATACAAGGAAGTCTCTAGCTGGCTTCTAATACCCTTACTTGTTCCTTTAGCTTACAGCTTTAATGTGACACCCCCAAAGTGATATAATGTACAGTAAATAAGCTTAGGATTTCAGAATTTGCTGAATCAACTACCATCACTGCTGGTTTATTCTATTTTCTATTACCCACCTCCAAATTTTTGAAATGTAATACAAATCTTTACAAAGAGGAGGGATAGCTCATTTTGATGGAGGTCTTGTTGAGACACTGATAGTTACTTGATGTAGTAGTTTAGGTGCACCAGGCTCTAAATATAGTAGTTTTTAATAGCCACATAACTTTTTGTTTCCTTGCTGCCTGTGTAAACACCCCTTTGGTAAGAACAAAATGCAAACCCAATCCTCAATACACCCCATATTTATCATCTCTAAGGAAGTTTCACCGATCAAAAAGCAGCATCTTTGTTCATAGAAGACTTTAAAGTTTTGAAAATAAGCAATAAAAAGAGAGCTTTTGTCTAGTGACAGGGTTATAAAATAACTTTTTCTATTTACTTACCAAGAGATAAAGAGCCACAAAACTTGATAATGAGTCTTTCCCGCACCAAGCTAGTAACTATAAATTGAATACATCTATTTTTCACAATTTTTCCTACAGTACTACAAGAATATGGGGGATGATTCTGTCTGGGTTTCACCTTCAACTTTGCCCTGAGTTAACTAAAGCTATGTCAGTGTTCCACAGTGATGAAGAGATACAAGTTGTGTTTCTCAGAAGGAATATAAACTATTAGTGTTGATATTTAACAATGGGAAATCCTATTTAAATTTGTGAGTGTGAACAATCTTCTAATGGAACAAATTCTGACTAAATCTAGAAGAAGCATCATGAGAAATTGCAGCTAGAACACAGCCTGAAATCAGATCCAAAGATCTTGGCAGTTTTTTGCTAGTGCATTAATTAGTATGTTAATCTTTCCTTCTGAACTCTTAATGAGGCCCGGCTTCCTCTGCCCACACAAAGGGAGAATCTTTAATATCACTTAATCGTTAACAGAAGTGTGAGTCAGTACATTCATTATCCTTAATGTCAGTCCTTTTCCCAGAGCAGGAAACTAAGAAAGCCATAGCGAAAAGGAGGAACTTCTGGAGACAAGAGCCTGGAGACATGCTAGCCCTTTCCCCAACAGCTGATTTAGGAATGAATTATGAAGACAATACCATTTTGCTACAATAATCTTTAGCAACTGCTTTGTGTCAGAGTTACACCTTAGGGAGACTGTAGGTTTTCCCCTGGGCATCTGTGCTCCATTAGCAGATGTAACTCCAAAAGGTTCAGGTAATTCCTGTAAAAGGTTGAGAAAGCACAGTTGGAGCAGAAAGAAAGATAAATACAAGTGGAAATTCGCAAGTCCCTATGGTCTGTCAAGGGACAAATTAATTTATTTCATTAATCCTAACCCTTTCAAGATTAAAAGTGATGGGCAATATCCTTCTGCTACAGCAGAATTGCAATTTTAAATGTCTGCAATGGCAAATTGCATATAAACTATTAGTTTACATTACTATTAAGCACTGCTGTTTTATTAAGTCTCTGAGGTCTCCTACCACTCTCTGCACTGCCCTAAATAACCATCTCTATGCCACCTAGTGCCTTTCCTGGACATGGTCTTCCATCTGACACCCACTAAACCCTTTCTCCACCGGTTTAAGCAGTTCTGTGCTATTTGGTGCCACATGATGACAAACAAAACATTAGTTCTGCAAAACATTTAAATGCTATTATGCTCTTACTCTCCTGAAAGGTGCACCTGAACCTAATGCTGGTGTAGATACTGTCCTTCCTGAATAAAAGAAAGGAAATTGGCAGCCTATACAGGTATTATTAAACTCTCTTCCTCCTAAATTCTTCATCTTGCACTGATACTCGTGCATTTAATTAGATTAGACCTTCAGGATAGTTTAAATACATGTTAGATGATGATCTTTTGCAGATATGGCATACATTTGTCCAAAGTTAGGCAATTATTTATTAGCTTTAAACAATTTCAAGTAATTGAATATTTATGCAACTCTACACTTTGTCCTTTATCTTTGCATTGAATGAGTCTACTTAATTTGTAGCAACTAGGACACCATAGAAATAAGAGGAATTTTGCCTACAATCAGATGATTCACATTCATGATGTTGTCAGGTTGGCCGTCAAAGTTTTTTAGTTTTGATCCATGTGAGGCTTAGAAAAGTTATTGCTGTCGCATACTAAATTATAGTATTAAAATTTACAGTGGGAAATGGCTTGAAACCAAGAATGAATTAGGGCAAAATTACTGAGTTTTTTAGGATCTAAACAATTTTACAAAATTATTTTACATAGATTTATTTGATTTACATAGAGAATTCAGCTAACAATTCAATCCTGAGAGCAATACTCACAGCCATTTCTGAATTTGAAGAGAAAAAATTCAGAACCTTGTCACTACAGATAACAGTTTATTTTTTTTTTCATGTCTAAATGTAGTAGCCTTTAACTTAACCTTCATACTGCATTTGATTTACAGTTTCTTCTATTTTGTTGCAGACATGCAATTATCTGTCCAGGAATTAATGCAATATTTTAGCACAAAATTTGAAGGTAAAAAAAAAGGCAATTTTAATGTGAAAAACATCCCACTCAATGCTACTATGGTATAATTTTTTAGTAGTCTTTTAATTTCCATTATTTTATTTTTGTTATTTGTGAATTTTTGGCACTTTTGAGCACATTTTATATAGTGAAAACCAGAGTTCTGATGTTGCAAATCACTTGCTGAAGGCTCATTATATTTTTGTTACAGTATCTAAATATAAAAGGGATTTGGAAATAGTTCTCATCCATATTTTCAGCAATTGCCATGCTGAAATGTAGGTGACAAGATGGGATAGAGAAGTAGAGTCTGAAGAAATGTTGACAGGAATAAGGAAAAGATTAAAAAAGTGGAAACAATTATATAAAACTGCAAAGTTATTAAATTTTGCTGTAGCATTTATGAGCCTTTCTTCATCTTTTCTGTCATTATTTTATGACTGCTGAGTAAGGAAATATGAACACTCTTGATTGTTGTTTATCACATTACAAAATCTTTGATACTCCTTGAATACATAATACTTACAAAACAGACCAACCACAGACAGGAAACATATTAAGTCAAGATTTCTAAAGTTAAGAAATGCAAACACTGCCTAAGCACATAACTGAAAGACATTGTCCAGTGGTCCCCCTGCCTTATTCAGCACACAGCTGGGTAGTGCTGTGCAGATAGACAGCAAAACACTATTTTGGCTATGTTTTTCCCCACAATGTGCAGATAATGCATTATTATGCCTTATTTGTCACATTTACACTTAACTACAGAAACACTGTTCTAAAGACAGAATGGTTTATTTCCTCATGATCTTTTATGCTGCTTGTAAACACAGCGCTAGGATGTTTCACAGCTCACTTGATACATGAGCAGAAGAATACAGCCAGAAACTAAAGACAGATGTTTCTATTCATTTATGTACCCAGCCTGAATTGTCTATAGCTTGTTTTCAAAGTATCTAATAAATACTGGAATGTCACATTTGGAATGCAAAAAAGCCAAGGTCTCCTTGGCTTAGCTTGTACTTGTAGAACAGATGCAAAAGCCAATTCAACTTAGTCCATAGCATTTAGCAGTCTCACTTAGTGGAACTACACTTCAGTGAACAAATATAGTGTGATTATATAAACTATCATACTATGTAACTAGCACACTGTGTGCCCACAAGAAAAGCAGTCAAGATTGGTACAATCTTCTACCAAGATTGCAAGAGTGACAGTGACAGCTACAAGAGCCTTTCATAGCCACAGGTATTAGCTTCCTGCAAAAACTCTGAGGTCACTACTGCTTTTTCTGTCACTCAACCCCACAGAGTAAAGTGCAGCGCCTGCATTGTGCTATACTTCAGGGCAGATATGATGGGATATTACCCTCATAGAGCTTTTTTGTTTTCTGGCTTTATTTGTTAACATTAGTAAGAAAGCTCCACATTTTCCTTGTTTCAGTCTCAGCAGAACTGATCTCACTCAAGCCCTCTGAAAAAAACTGTTACAAAAACAAAGAATGGAAATTTGTAGCCTGAATGCCTTGCTTTTCTGAAAGCAAGAAAGAACTACGATAAACATTGCAGACAGGCCTAAAAGGACAAGTTGCAGGCCTTTTCCATTTGCATTTTGGAAACTTCCATTTCCATGAGATTATTAGTTTGCGTGTGTGCAACCATAGCACAAAGGAGGAGGGACTTAGAATTGTCCTTCTCATTTTTCTCACATAAACTTACTAAGTTTCAAGATACAAACACACAATTTGTTTTCATACTTGGTTTTACTTTTAAGACTTAAGCAACTCTCTTGTATAGCATTTAAATTTAAGCAAA
The DNA here is from genome assembly GCF_009650955.1 of Corvus moneduloides. Classification (NCBI taxonomy): domain Eukaryota; kingdom Metazoa; phylum Chordata; class Aves; order Passeriformes; family Corvidae; genus Corvus; species Corvus moneduloides. Next base: position 102,124,346 of record NC_045476.1, on the reverse strand, counting down.
CAGTTCCTCTGCAAGACAGTCCATTAGATATTTGATTCTGCCCTCATAGCAACTTATTCTTGGGAATTGGCATATATGGATCTTAGATTGTGTCAAAAGGAGCTGTCAACAAGATGCAATCACTCTACAACACAAAATTTGCAATATTTTTTGGATTTTAAATATAACACAATACAAAATCAAACAAATACAATTCACTTCATTAGGCAAGAGAAGTAGCAGAGACCTTTTTGTTCACCACATGAATTTTTAGTTGTGTCAAAATTCAGAGAAGTCTAACACATGCAGTTCAAATGATGTTGCCTCAAAGTAGTACATCCACATTGTGTAACAAGTACTGCACTATTTCATGTTTATCATCTGCAGCTGGCAGCCTCTAAGTTTAGGAGAAAGACCTGTGTACACTTGAAGAATGGGTGTGAATATACAAAGCAGGACTTGTAGATTAAACCTAATCAAACAGCCAGGCCTGGTATATTCTAATATTTTGTCTCAACCAACATCTTTCACTAATCTTTTTATGCTACTAGCACAACATATAAATATAATTTAAATCAGGTACTGAATCATGTTGAGACTTCTTCACTGGTGTATTGTATCTGCTTCTCATGTTTTCAAGTTTTCGCCATCATATCTAACTAGAAAAGCATATCCTTTCTGATAAATAGGTCAAAAAAGCTAGTAAAACAAAAGAAGAAAGAAGTTGACTTCCCTTATGTATCACTCAACTTCCAATTGAGTTTAGAAAGAATTCTTTCCATTTTAAAACAGAAACCTCTGAAATTCTTTCTTTTTGTTGAGGAAAATGCCTCTTTCCCTATAACTTTGCAGATCTGTGGCCTGGTCAGCATCCATTTTGCTCATAAAGGATTGTTTAGAGGATTTAATGATAACTCTTTCAGGGGGACAGAAAGCACATTTCTTTAAATTACAGTAGATGGTTGCAGCTGTGCTCCCAAACTTCAGAACATTTGAATTGCTTAGAGGGAGCTTGAACTACTTACTGTGAAACTGGCTTTTAAAACTCAGCAGTTTTACCCTACTTCAGTTTCCTTTTGATCTGCTGAATGCCCAACCTGCATTATTTTTAAAGATTTATTGATGAACTTTCAAAGTCCAGTCCAATTCATTTCTTGCCTCGCCTTGACAGAGTTTTGCATATAACTGCATCAGTCTCACTATGAATGAAAGACTAATTTTCAAGACTCAGACTGAAAAGAACTATTATATAAATCTTTTTTTATCTACTGCATATGATTCAGTCCTGAGCATTAGTTCCAGCATTTAAAACAAGTTAAAACCCCTCTGTACATCTTTCTAGAATCTTGACTTCAAGGGATAAAGTTTTAATACAATGACAATATTTCTCCATAGTTTCAATTAAACCAACCTTTAATTAACAAATATGATAATGGTTTACCCAACTAAATTAATCAAGCTAGAAATGAAGTCTGTTCTAATTCAAATTTCTGAAAGTGATGTAAGTTGCAAAAGGTCCAGCTTAACAGCCATTATTAAATCACTCAGAAGATGATGCCTGTGTACTGAGAAATGGGAATCCGGATGAGCAGTGTAAGACTGAAACAATAACCAGAGATGTTGGCAAAACAGGAAGACTTGAATTTGTACATATAATACATTTTATTTAAAAGCAGTGAATTAACATATTCTGGAAAGTAACAGACCTGTATACAAACTTGTCTTCATTCTTCCACCGGTGTCACAAGACTGAGGTATACAGTTTCACCAGACTGAAACCACCTGTTCATTCAGCAGTCTTGTGCATGGTATGCAATGTTTTAAAACTTCTTGCTCTGGGACTAGATAGGAACATTTCAAAGTGCAGATTGGCCATGAAGCAGTGCAATCTCTTTCAATCTCTCTGTTTGCCAGCAACAGCTTTATGAGGCAGTCACCCCTCGTCTCACTGTATCATGTCTGAAACTAAGTATCACTTCTGATCAAAGTTAGGCAAGAAAGAGGGACTGTCAGAAAACACAAACACAACACAAGTCATGTTAGATAACTGCATAACAGAAAGGATGAGAATTTTAGATTATCTATGATGAATATGTATGCAAACTTAACCTTACCAGTGGGTAGTACTTATCCAAGTTGTTCTTTCTCATTATAAAATTACCAGCTCTTGCAACTGGCTGAAGTCGTTGGCAGCCATTCCAAACCATGTGTGAACATACAAACCTACACTGGTTTGAGGCTGCAGATCCCACAGCATTCGCAGCTGCTTTGTAGTTGTTGGAATAGCTCAAGTCCAAATATTCTAACAAGAAAAAATTTTGCCAGTCTAACACCTAAACCCATGAAATTGATATTAGAATGGTTACAATAGTGGATGACTTTCCCCTGCATTCTGACTTCTGAATCAGCTGCAAAGGAAACAATAACTCTGCAGAGGTTGCAGTCAAGTGACATGAACCCCTGATGACTTTAAGGAAAAAAACCCACTAGTATCTGAAAGGTCACAGTAGAGGACTGAGACTTCGGAACTTTAACAAGAATTGTAAATGATTTCTATTCCCTCTTGAGCACAGCAGCACCACAAACCCTACCTTACTGCTGTTGTCACTGGACTATTTTTCCGGCAGAGGAATTCTGTTTGGTGAGAAGAAACATTTTTAACCATAGTAAATGCAACGTTTTGAAGCATCAGTTTATAGCTGTCAGGAAAATAATAAGATTAGAGGGAATTGAGGATCTGCAGATATTTCTGGTAATGTTATGCAGATCCAATGACTGTACTGTGTAATATTTACTTTTAAAAAAACATACCACAGCCCCCAAGATGTGCTTATCCTCAAAAGTACAGCACATCACTCAAAAGGCATGTAGTACAAGAATTAAGATCCAGAAATGAATATGAGATTTGTCAGTACTTCTACTTGCTAAAGAAAAGTTTAAATCTGAGCCCCTTGGCAACCACGATTCCATTTTCTGTAGTAGTGGAGCTAGTGTTTTTTACCAGATCTTATCAAATTCTGCATAGATTCGTGCATATGTGTACAAATAGTGGAGGGTTGAGAAAAGACCATTATAGAAAATAAGACCAGTATGGGTCACTCATAACCAAGATAATATTAACCAGATTAAAATATGTAGTTGCTATGCTTTGAAACACAGGAGGAAAAACGAACTGTTTCATTGTAAAAGACCACCTTGTGATTTTGTCCCATATGCCCCTTTTCCTCATCAGTCTTAGCTCCCACAGGCCTGTCTTCTGGAAGCTTGGGAATAGTCAGAAAAATACTCAGTGCAAGCTCCTATGCAGGGGCTCACATGCATGAGAACTGTATAACACATATAAGCATTAGAAAAAAATATATACATACATATAAATATTTATACACATAAACACACATATGGAAGCAAATGCTACCTGTTATCTCCAGAATTACACATTGCCTCCACTGCGCTATGCTGCCATTACATGTCAACATTTACTAACACAGACGGGCAAAGAAAGATTTCTGAAGCTCTGCTTGGAACAGAGCCCACTTCCTCCAGTGCAGGAGTCTCTTCCAACACACAAGAAAATAAAGAAATGTACAGAGGAACGGAACCTTGGAACAAGAAATGCAGCTCCACTGGAGCCCATGAAGTTGTCAGATACATGGTCAGCCATGAAATGTGGTATTAGTGAAGAAGTCAGGCTGATGGAGTTGGAGGCTGGAGCTGGTGTAATATTTCCTGTGCTGGGTGCTTCATCCTGCAAAAATAATTTCTTCTACTGGACCTGTTGTAATGGTAGGTTTAGTTAACAAGCTGCAGCTTTCCCGAGAGCTCAGCGGGGCTGCTTAGGGCAGGGCAGCCATTTCACCCTCCCATAGTCCATTTCAGACGGCTCTGGTTTTGCTCCAGCAACTATCAGCTTTACAACCAGTGATGGTGAGGGAGGCGAGAAGGGTCTCTCCATAAGGGTTTCAGAGGATCTTTTAACAGTTACATCTTGTCCCAGTGATCCCCAGAGGCACAGAGACCTCATGATCCAGGCTCAGGGGGTTTTGTCAGGGGCTCAGGGGCGGTACATGGGCAGAGTTGGGGTACAGGAACCAATAGGGAGAGCCCAAGGGAGTGTGGCCAGGGCTAAGGGCAAGGGAACGTGGGGGGAACAATATGGGATCAGAAAAGCAGTGGGTAAACAGATCACCACACAGACCCTAGATTTGGAATTTAGTTCAATGTTGCCAGAGAATGAAATTGCATTGCCAGTCAGGGATTTTTCCATTAGTTTGACCTTCTGCAGGGTATTTTGGCTTTCACTGTGCATTCTGTGAGTGATTGGGCAAGTGAGAGATGGAAGCAAGTCGGATTAGGAGAAGGAATAAGCATTGAGTGAGGGGAAGACTGCTGTGCTTCGAGTAGTTGATCCTATGGGAGAGATTGTCCTACCAGCCAAAGCAAATTGAATTTGGCTTTTGGCTGATATAAAATCATGTTCCTATCCACCTCTCCCAGTAAAGAGCATAGCTCTTTCTCTAGCAGGTTACAGGAGGAGCTTAAGGAATTGTAACACGGCATTACACAGAACATGTGAGTGAAGGACTTGTTCAGAAACTGCTGCATGCAGCTGGCACAGAATGACTGATTCCTGCTCTCTGGCCTGCTGCAGTGGGAAATTAGAGAGGCATCTGGTAAGACCCACGTGGCTGTGGGGACCTGCTCTCTAGCAGAGTTGTCCCACTGCGTAAATTTAGATGCTTGAAAAAAGCACAACTCTACACCTTTTGCTTTTGGTGTTTCTGCAAAGGTGAAACATGAATGAAACGTGCACCAAACATATCTGATGCTTCGGGCTTTTTAACATGTGAGCGTGCTTGCTTAGGCTACTGTGAACTCATTCAGGAGTCTAGCACCGGGCTTCTAGAGAGTACCCAAAAGACAGATTTCATTTTCAAAAAAGATGATACTTTGGATGTACAGTAGTCATACCTCTTTTTATCAGACATATTACCTGCTCCAGGGACTGTATCTGTATAGTGTTCAAATGGTAGATCTCATCAATTTTTCCCTGAGAAGTCACCCCCCTTTTTCTTGATAAGACAGTATTTCTGCACCATTATGCTACCTGGGAGCACAGATCCTGGCCATCTCCTGATGGGTGCTGTGTCATTGCAGCACCTCTTCCCCATCAATTTAAGAGGCTGAGGTGAATCAGGTAACAAAATACCCCTTGAAGGCAGTGGCTTTATTGTTGTTTTCTCTAAGTAATTGAATAATAAAAAAGAATGTTCCTTCTATTTCCCAACCTTCCCGGTGTGGCTAAGAGACCACTTGCATCTCTGACAGCAAAGTCTGGTCAGGTAACTTGTAAAATAATAATATGTACAGCAATGGTGTAAGAGCAATTGCCCATGACAGCCACTCAGTCATGACAGAATCTTCCAAATCTTTTTCATTATTAACCTCTGGATACTCTGACCTTGCAGGATGTAGCAATAGAATTAAACTGAGCAGAATGCCAAAATACCTGCTAATTAACTTTGTTTAACTTCCTCTGTTATCAGTCTATGAACAGGATACAGTTTCCAATAATTAGGCATATAAGATCTTTAAAACTTCCTTAATTGTTTTATTTTCTAACTGCGTTAGCTGAATGATTTTTGAACCCTTTGGATTTTTTTGTACATTGTCAGAGCTGATGCTAGTGAAGAGGTGCTCTGTGGCTTCCCTTCTGTAGGCGAGAAGAATCTAACATTAACGTTACATTCTTAGCTCAGTTTAGAAGGAGGTATGCTGAGCTTTAGAGAGCAACTGCACAAAATAATTCTACATAGTAGAAATGTAAATCAAGAGATTGAGCATATTTCTTTCAACTGAGGGAATGCAGGCTGATATATGTACAAGTACAGACAAAAACCCCACTTTTCATACTAAATTAGGAAAGGAGTACAGTGATACTCCCTCTCTGCTACTTACTGAACCATCTGCCTATTTATGATACTGCTGATTCTGCCAAGAACTGTTCCCTAATTTTACAGAAATCAAGGAGAATCTTAGTGGTTTTTATAGATCATTACACAGGTTGGACTTCTATCTGTAGTGGGGGAATTGTGCAATTCAAGACAGCTGTACTGTGACTATCCAGCTGCAGTAGTTTCCCTTCCGAGAGAAAGAAACTGCTGAAATGCAGTCTCCCTTTGACAGGACAGCTTGTCTAAATCACTCATTAGTGCCTCTAAGGATAAAGACTACTAAAAACACACGTGGTAACATTCACCAAGTCAGATGCTCCAGGTTCTATCCCCTTTCCTCTGAGTTTCTGATGTTGTCATTGTCCCTTGTAGCTTCATTGTAGGTGCATTGGTTGATCTTCACCATTGAAGTGTTGAAACTGGGCAATATCCATTATATTTGGTTTCTTCTTTATGTCACTGCACAAAGAATGTTTCCTGCTCTTGCTCTCATGTACATTAATGATGGCAATGAAAGAATATGTGCAATTGCTAAGCACACTAC